>NW_022900940.1:40452378-40477664 GCF_012274545.1 Fukomys damarensis | reverse complement strand
GCGGGCCGGAGCGCGGCTCCCCGGGGCGGCCCAGGCCAGGGCTCTCCTTGAGCACCGCAGGGCACACCACATGCTCCAGGCCACGTCCTCCTGTCCGCGGAGGGGAACAGGATGATCCGCTGCTCCTGGAATGGGAAACGGGCTTTCAGGATCTCAACTCCAGCCGCGTGTAGGCACACGCCTGTAATCTCATCTACTGGACAGGTTGAGGCAGGAGAATCTCAGGATCAAGGCCGGCCTCGACAAAATGATAAAACAGGTGGGGATGGCTGCGGGGCATGGTGGCGCATGCCTGTGATCCTAGCATTCTGAAGGCTGAGGCTGGAAGGGTCTCGAGTTGGAGGCCAGCCAGGGCTACATAGTGAGTTCCAGGCCAGCCTGAAATAATACAGTGAAACTCTGACTCCAAAAAAAGGAAAAAAAAAAACAAACAAAAAAAAAAACCGATGAGCAAAGGGTAAATGTGTGCAGAACCAAACAGGAATTCTGCTTCTCTGCAGGACCCACATGCACAGACCTGGAGATATGCTCCTCTGCATGCTGCAAGGTCTCCAGAAAGGGTCCAAGCCCATCTGTCCATGAAGCTGGAGGGTGGAGGGCAGAGGAAAGAAGGGCTTTCCGGGCAGAGCAAGAAAGGGGGCCTCATTCACTCCTGACAGTTGCTGGCACTGTGTTTTACTCTTATCACTGCACAAAAGAAAGAAGAAAAGAGTTTTTTTTTCCTCTATCAGTACAAAGAAGAAAAATGAAAGAGGAAAAGAAAAGGAATGTCCTGGGGCCAAGGAGAGAGACAAGGCTTAAGTACAGTGATAAATGGTTTTGGGAAGACATTTACTAGAAACAACAATTACTGAATAGACTGTTTGGGCCCAAAGGTAACAAGTCACAGGGTAATCAACACCACGTTCTAGCTTTTGTGTCAAGTACCAAATAAACCCGAGTACCAGGACAAAATTTTTAAATCAAAATGAATCGAATATGAAATTCAACCAATATTGAAGCAGTCAAAAGGAAGTTAGGCTGAGGGGCTGAGTCTGTGGCACTCACAACTTCTGACCTGAGGGACCACAGCGTGCACTAGGGGGAGGATGAGCAGGAGAGAGATGGGAGATATTGGAGATAATTTCGTATTGGCTACAGCAAAGAGGAGAATCAGTGAAGCAAAAGATTAGGTTAACAGAAATCAAATGGAAATGTCAGAGAAGAGAGAAATGGAAGAAGGGAGAGCTGAAACTTTGAGACCACATCAAGCTACCTAACATTATGGATAACTAGAGTCGTCCTAGGAGGGGAAGGGCAGAAGGTGAGAAGAACAGAAAACACAGGAAATATTTGAAGAAATAATTGCTGAGACTTTTCCAAAATCAGTGCAAGACAAACCTCATGGGTTCCAGAAGACTTGAGCATACCAAGCAGGATTAATACAAAGACCACCACATCTAAACACATCACAATCAAACTGCTAAAACATGAAGATCGTGCCGGGCATGGTGGCGCATGCCTATAAACCCAGCACTCGGCTGAGGCAGGGGGATCGCTGTGAGTTTGAGACCAGCCTGAGCTACATAGTGAGTTCTAGGTCAGTCTCAACTACATAGTGAGACCCTGTCTCAAAAAACCAAAAATAAATAAATAAATAAACATGAAGATTATGAGAAAACTACTGAAGTAGCCAGACAAAAGAAACTTAAGAATGATGGCAGAATTACTATCAGGAAACAGGCAGCCCAGAAGATAAATGAGTGACAATTTTAATGTAATGAAAGGGGAGGGCCAGGGATTTAGCTCAGTGGTGCTGCCATCTGCCTCATCAGCACAAGGTCCTTAGTACAACTGCTGGTACCAAAAAAAAAAAACAAAGTAATAAAAGGGAGGGAAACCCTAAACCTAGTGTAATGAAATATATAGTGAACTTAATCTATATATATGTCTATATTTACTTATATTTGAAATAGTCTCTGGGATTGAAGAGGATATCAAAATAGAAAGACACATCTGTTCTTTGGTAGGAAGAACCAATACAGTGAAAATGACCATACTTCCAAACTGTTACATAGATTTAATGCAATCCCAATCAAAATTCCAACAGCATATCTCACAGAATTAGAGAAAATAATCCTAAAATTCATTTGGAACTAGAAGAAACACCGAGAATAGCAAAGGTAATTCTAGGCAACAAAGGTAAGGCAGCAGGCATCACAATCCCCAGCAGCTTGAAACTATACTACAAAGCTACTGTGCAAAAAAGCATGGTACTGGCAAAAAAAAAATAGACCCAAGGATCAACAGAACAGATTAGAAGATGCAACAACAATGCTAGACACACTTAGCCACCTTGTCATTGAACAAAGAAGGCAAACACCTTCCCTGGAGGAAAGACGGGCTCTTTAATAAATGGTGCTGGGAAAACTGGGTTTTAACTTGCCAAAGATTAGAACTGGACCCATATCTTTATGCACTAAACTAAAACTGAAATGGACCAAAGATCTAAATATGAAAACCATAATCTGCTGGAAGATAGAATAGGTAAAACTCTTAAACACATAAGGTGTAGGCAAAGACTTTATGAACAAAACCCCAATCACACTGAAAATATTAAAAAGATCAACAACTGGGATCTCATTAAAAAGCTTTTGCATAGCAAAAAAAAGCAAAGCTAGGTGAACAGACAACCCATAGAATAAGGAAAAAGTTTTACCACCATAATCTGCTGGAAGATAGAATAGGTAAAACTCTTAAACACATAAGGTGTAGGCAAAGACTTTATGAACAAAACCCCAATCACACTGAAAATATTAAAAAGATCAAACACTGGGATCTCATTAAAAAGCTTTTGCATAGCAAAAAAAAGCAAAGCTAGGTGAACAGACAACCCATAGAATAAGGAAAAAGTTTTACCAGCTACCCCTCGACTAAAATTCAGACTATATGAAGAACTAAAAAAAAAAAAAAAAGCAAAACACTATCAGGGTGAAGAGACAACCCATAGAATAAGGAAAAAGTTTTACCAGCTACCCATCAAAGGACTAAAATTCAGACTATATGAAGAACTAAAAAAACAAAAACAAAAACAAAACAAAACACACACTCCCCAATTTAAAGGCTCAATCCCAAACTGGACAGCAGAAATTACACACTTACCAAATGAAGAAGTAGAAATAGCAAATAAATGTATGAAAAGTTTCAACATCACTGGTCATTCAAGAGATGCAAATTAAAACACTAAGATTCCACCTCACTCCAGAAAGAATGCTGTTATCAAGAAATCAACCAATAGCAAATGCTGGTGGGCTGTGGGGAAGGGGAACCCACCTCCACCGATGATGGGAGTGTAGACTGGTACAAGCACTGTGGAAATCAGTGTGTAGATTTCTGGGAAAATTAAAACTAGAGGTTTCATTTGACCCAGCTGTTCCCCTTCTGGGTATCTTCCTGAAAGAATTAAAAGCATCATAAAACAGCAATAAATGCACACTCATGTTTATAGCAACAAAGTCTGTAATAGCTAAATCTTGGCAACAGCCCAAATGCCTGTCAATTGACAAGTGAATAAAGATGATGTGTTTTTTTTCCCAATACAATGGAGTACTACTCAGGCGTAAAGATAAACTAGATCATTTATACCTAAATTGATCCACCTTAAGACCATACTCTTCAGTGGAATAAACTAGACACACGTGTAAATGCTACATTGTTTCTCTGGTGTGAGAAACAAAGTGTAAATGAGGACCAAAAAGTTTAACAGATACTGTGAAATAGGAAGAAAAGGTTCAAGGGGAAGGGAAACTAGGGAGGTGGGCAGAGGAAAGGAAAGAAGGGAAAGAACAAATGAGAAAAGGAAAAATGGAAACAAATATTTTGTAAACAAGGAAGGGTGGAAGGTTTGAAGAGAGGAAAGGGGAATGAGAAACAGTAAGAACAAAGATATATCATGTATGCGGACAAATGCCCAATGATGAATGCGATCACAATGTCTACCTAAAATGTACCGATAAACTTAATTCTTTAAAAAGTCTCTGTATCCAGTGAATACGTCTTTAAAAATGAAAACTACAGTCTAGACAAAATGGCCAATTCCTTGAAAGACATAATATGCCTAAATGCATACAAGAAGAAGCAGACACTTAGTAAGCCAGTATCTACTAAGGAAAGGGAATCAAGAGTTAATAACCTTCTGAAACAGCACCAAGCCTAGATGGGCTCTCAGTGAATTCTACCAACTGTTAAAAAAGTTCAGACTGAAACAGAGGGATTATTTCCTAACTATGTGAAGGCAATATCACTTTGCTTCCCAAACCAAACAAAATATTACAAGAAAACTATAAACCAGTATTTCTCACATAGCTTAAAAAAAATCCTCAACAAAATATTGGCAAATTGATCCAAATATAGATGAAAAGAATCACACATCACACCCAAGTGGGATTCATCTGAAGTATCCAAGACTGGTTCAGCATGGTCCAGCCCATGAACAGGCAATAAAATTCACATTATCGTATCTGTAGGTGCAGGCAAAGTATTTGACAAAATCCAACAATAAAATTAAAAATTTGCAATAAAAAATGTAAAAATCTCAGTAAATTAGGAATTGGGGCAAGGGGGATCTTCAACATGGTAGAACATATCTACAGAAACCCTATAGCCAGCATCCTCCCTAATGGTGAGAAACCTGAAGCTTTCCTACTATGATTGAGAACAGGAAAAAGATGTCCTTTCTCCCCTGTTCCTTTTCATATTATACCAGAAGTCCTCGCTAAGGCAAAAGGAAGAGAAAAGTTACACAGATTGGGAAGAAATAAAATTCTTTTCAGCTGACACAAGCATCTATGTAAAAATTTTTAAAGAAATGACCAAATAAACAAAAAAATAAAACAAAAAATCCTGGAAGTGATAAGCAGTTACAGTGAGACTGCAAGCTATAAGGTTAATATACAAAAGTCACCTGCTAGCCAGGTGTCATGGGCACATATGTAGTTCCAGCTATTGGGAGGCTGAGGCAGGAGGATCACAATTTTGAGTTCTTCCTAAGCAACTCAGTGAGACCATGTTTCAAAATTAAATAGCAACAAAGGGCCAGGGAATGTAGCTCAGCAAAAAGGCCCGCTGTTTAATCCTCAGTACTATGAAAGGAAGCAAGAGAGATAAGTTGCTTAATACTAGCAATGAACAAGTGAAATTTGAAAGGGAAATAATACCATTTAAATTAGCACCCCAAAGAAATAAGTATGAATCTAACAAAACGTGTAAGATTTTTATGAGGAAAACTATAAAACTCTGATGAAAGAGATCAAAGACTTAAATAAATGAAGAGATATCACATATTTAGGAAGATGTGATACTATCAAGATGACAGCCGGGCCAGGATTTAACTCACTGGTGTCACCACCTGCCTCGCAACAGTAAAATCCTGAGTTCGATCTCCAGTACCACACACACACACAAAAGATGACAACTTATTTACAGATTCAATACAATTGCAATGATAATTCCAGATTATTTTGGGTTTTTTCTTGACAAATTGATCTAAGGTTTATAGACAGAGGCAAAGTATCCAGATAGCCACAAAATATTGAAGAACAAAGTAGGTACTGATACTATTTGACTGCAAGGTTTACCAGGAAGCTACAATAATCAAGACACTGTGGTACTGGTGAAATAAAAGAAATAGATCAGTGGAAGAGAATAAGCATACAGAACTAAATCCACAGAAATATAGTCAATTAATCTTTGACAAAGGAGCAAGGGCAACACAATGGAGCAAATGTGGCCTTTTCAACAAAGGGTGCTAAAATGAGACACACACACACACACACACAAAAAAAATCTAAACAGACTCTGTGCACTAAAAATTTATTCAAAATGAACCTAAATGCAAAACACAAACTATAAAGTACCCAGAAGATAACAGAAAATCTAGAAGTCTTAGGTTTGACAATGACTTTTTAGATGGCACACTAAAGGCACGAGAGATAAAAGGACTTCATTAAAGTAAAAAGTTCTACTCTGCTGAGACACTGTCAAGAGAATGAAAAGACAAGCCAATGACTGGGACAAAATATTTTCAGAATACATATGTGAAAAAGGACTGTTTTCCAGACTATACAAATACACTCTCAAGACATAGCTATAACAAACCATTTGATTTTTGGTACCGGGGATTGAACTAAGCGCAAGGCAAGCCACCGAACCACTGAGCTAAATCCCCAGCCCCAACAATTTGATTTTAAAAAGATGGCCAAAGACATCAACAGACATCTCACCAAAGAACACATACAATAGCAAATGCAATGAAAAGATACTTCACATCATGTCACCAGGGAAACGCAAATTAAGACAACGGACGCCATGACATACCCGTTAGAAGGGCCAGACCTAGAACAGCAGCACTGCTCATGCTGAAGAAGAAGGAGAGTGAGAGAAACTCCCATTCTTAGCTGGTGGGAATGCAAAATGGTACAGCTAGTTTGGACAGCACTTAGATGATTTCTTACAGAACTAAACATGCTCTTACCATATGATCCAGTAACTGTGCTCCTTATGTTCACACAAAGACCTGCCCATGGATTTTATAGCAGCTTTACTCATAATTGCCAAAGCTTGGAAGGGACCAAGATATCCCTCAGTAAGCAGATGGATAAATAAACTGTGTTACATCTAGACAATGGAATTAAAAGAAATGAACTATGAAATCCTAAGAAGACATGGAAAAAATCTAAATGAAAATTACCAAGTGAAAGAAGCCAAAATAACAAGGCTCTAGGCTATATAATTTTCAAGCATGGCATTCCGGAAAAGGCAAACTTTGAAGATAGTTGTGCATGGGCAGGGGCAGAGGGTAATGGGAAATCTCTATATTCCTCTCAAATTTACTGGGAAAGTAAAACTGCTCTAAAAATTAAATCTTAAAAAATATATAATAATCAGCCGGGGATTTAGCTCAGCAGTTCGGTGGTCTGCCTTGCAAGCACAAGGACCCGAGTTCAATCCCCAGTACCAAAAAAAAAAAACAGAAAAAGAAAACTACTCCCAACCTACACTGATGAACCCCACAAAACTATCTTTTGAAACTGAAGGAAAAATAAGATACTTCCATGAAAGGAACACCTGAAGAAATTCATGACCACCAAACCAGCACTCCAAAATGTTCTGAAGATATTCTGAAAGATTACAAAGACTAAAATTCCATGAACGCCAAAAGAATGAATTCACTGAGCAAGCAATTAAACAGAAGAAAAAGAAAGTGAACCAAAAAACAGGAAAAGGCCACGGATTTAGCTCAGTGGTTCCACCACCTGCCTCACAAGCTCAAGGTTCTGAGTTCAATCCCCAGTACCAAAAAAACAGGAAAAAAACTGTGACAAGGATAGGTCAATCCATGTCAGTCATAACCATCGATGTAAATGATCTCAATTCACCACTAAAAAGAAACAGACTGACAGAATGGACTAAGAAACAAGATCCAACAATATGCTGCATACAAGAAACATATTTATCTCAAAAAGAAATTCACAGACTGAAAGTCAAAGGATGAAAACAATACTCCATGCAACAGGAACCTGGAAAAAAGCAGGGGTAGCAGACAAAATGGATTTCAAGCCAAGAATGATCAAGAGAAACAAATAAGATTACTACATAGTTGTTAAGGTAACAACCCAAGAGAAAGACATAACAATCATTAATATATAATGCACTAAATACCTGCATTAACAGATAACAAAAAGTCAAATAAGTACTAAGACAATTGTAATGCGGGACCCTCAATACCCTACAGTCACAAATACACAGATCAACTAGATAAAAACACGACAAAGAAATATCAGAATTGAACCAAATCTTTCAACAAATGGACTTAACAGACATCTACAAATTGTTTCACCCAACAACAGAATATACATTTGTCTAGCTGCACATGAAACTTTCTCCAAAACAGACTACATAGTAGCCCACAAACATACTTAAGTAAAATGCAAAGGAAGTGAAATTATCCCATCCATATTATCAGATCATAGTGCAATTAAATTGGTCATCAATGGCAAAAGAAACCACAAGAACTGTATAAACACATGGAAATTAAATAACACTCTCCTGAATAACCTATGGGTCATAGATGAAATTGAAGAAGAAATTTGTTTCTACAGTTAAACGATAATCCCAATACAATGTGTCAGAAATAATAGGATGCAATGAAAGCAGACCGAGGATGAAAATGTATAGTGGTGAACTCCCAGACCAGAAAAAATGTGAACTCAAACTAAATAACCTCAAGTTTAACCTCAATCCTCTAGAAAAAGAAGAGCAAGTTAAACCCAAAGTATGTTCAAGGGAGGAAATTGTAGAGATGAGAGCAGAAATTAATGCAATTGAGACTAAGAAAACAATACAAAGAATCAGTAAATTGCAGAGTTGTTTCTTTGACAGATAAAATAAAATAGACAAACTCTTACCCAACCTTATAAAAAAAAGAAGGAAAGGAAAGGCTCAAATGCATGCAATTAGAAATGAAAAGGATGAAATCGCAATAGATCCTGCAGAAATCCAGATCATCAATACTTAACTTCCAGAAACTGTACTCTTTAATAAAGTGGAAAACATAGAACAAATGGACAAATTCATAGATACATATGAAATTACCAAAGCTGAATCAAGAAGATATAAAAGCCATATGTGTGTGTGTGTGTGCATTCTAAATAATAATATCAGTCAATGGAATGAAGAGGTAATTAAAAAGCTGTCAACAAAGAAAAGCCCAGGCCCTGACGGATTCACTGCTGAATTCTACAAGAAATTTAGAGAAAATCTAATTTCTATTTCTCAAACTCTTTAAAGAAATTGAAAGGGAATCAATACTCCCAAACTAATTAGTGGAAGCAAGTATTGCCCTGATAACAAAACCAGAGAAGGATCTAACCAAAAAAGAGAAATACAAGCCAATCTGCTTAATAAACATAGATGCAAAAGTCCTCAATAAAATATTGCCATTGCAGCAAATCATTAAGAAGATTATACATCATGATCAAGAAGTACTCATCCCAGGGATGCAGAGATGGTTCAACATATGCCTATCAATAAATGTAATACACCACATTAACAGAACCAAGGATAAAGACCACATAATCATCTCCACAGAAGCAGAAAATGCATTTGACAAAGTCTAACTTCAATTCATGATTTTTTTAAAAAACCTACCAAAAATTAGAATCCAGATCTTTATCTCAATCTGATAAAAGCCATCTATGAAAAACCAACAACAAACATCATACTAAATGGTCAAACATGGGAAAGCTTTCCCTCTAAAATCAGGAACAAGACAACAATGCCCATTTATGACCACACCTATTAAATATAGTTCTGGAAACATGAGCCAGAGCAATCAGACAAAAGAAAGAAATAAAAGGATATGATTAGGAAAGGAAGAAGTTAAATGATCATTATTTGTGGATATGATATGATACTCTACATAGAAAACCCCCAAACCCTAACCAAATTCAGTAGCACAGCAGGACACAAAGTGAACACTCAAAAATCACCATCTTCCTATACACAAATATTAAACTCACTGAGAGAGAAATTAGGGAAACAGCACCACTCACAATAGCATCCCCCAAAAATGGAATACTTAAGAGTCAATCTAATGAAGGAAGTAAAAGAACTTTACATTGAAAACGGTAGAACCTCTGAAAAAGGAGATCAAAGAGGACACCAGAAAGTGGAACAATGTCCTCTGTTCTCAAATAGCCAAAACTAATATAGTGAAAATGGCCATACTTCCAAAACTGTATACACATTTAATGCAATCCCGAGCAAAATACCAACAGAATAACTCACAATCCTAAAATTTATTTGGAAACAAAAGAGACCTAGAATAACAAAAGCAATTCTGGGCAACAAAGGCAAGGCAGGGGCCATCACAATCCCTGACTTGACACTATACTACAAACCTACTGTGATAAAAACAGCATGGTACTGGCAAAAAAACAGACCCAAGGATTAGTGGAATAAATTAAAAGATTCAGAACCACCCCAAACACACTCAGCTGCCATATCTTTGACAAAGGAACTAAACACCTTCACTGGAAAGATAGCCTCTTTAATAAATGGTGCTGTAAAGCTGCCTTTCTACATGCTGAAGATGAAACTAGGGCCACATCACTAACCCTGCACTAAACTAAAATCAGAATGGATCAAAGATCTAAATATTAAAACAGAAACACTAAATCTTCTGGAAGACAGAATAGGTAGAACTCTTGAAGACATGAGTGGAGGCAAAGACTTCATTAACAAAACCCTGATCACCCAGGAAATACTACAAAGAATCAACAACTGGGATCTCGGCATATTAAAAAGCTTTTGCACAGCAAAAGAAACCACCAGCAGGGCGAGGTGACAACCTACAGAATGAGAAAAATATTTTTATTAGATATTCCTTAAAGGGCTAATATTCATACTATATAAAGAACAACAACAACAACAAACTCCCAAATTTAAAGACCCAATCCAAAAATGGGTATCTGAAATGAATAGATACTTCTCAGATGAAGAATTAGAGAAATGGCAAATATATGAAAAAAATGTCAACATCACTGGTCATTTGAAAGATGCAAATTGAAACAACACAGTGGCCTGCCTTGCAAGCGCAAGGACCCGAGTTCAATCCCTGGTACCAAAAAAATAAAAAATAAAATTTAAAAAAAATAAATAAAACAACACAGATTTCATCTCACTTCACTAAGAACGGCTACCGTCAAGAAGGAGCCGTCTCCACTGTTGGCGGGAGTGTAGACCGGCGTAGCCACTGTGGAAATCTGTGTGGAGATTCCTCAAAGAACTAAAGCTAGAAGTTCCATTCGACCCAGCTATTCCCCTCCTGGATATCTTCCCAAAAGAATTAAAAGCATCACACCACAGCAATATATGTACACCCACGTTTATAGCGGCGCATTTTGTAATAGCTAAATCTTGGAAACACTCAAATCCCCATCAACCAACGAATGGATAAGGAAGATGTTTTTCTTTTTTAATACAATGGAGTACTAATCTTTCATAAAGAAGGATAAATGTAAGGTATTTATAGCTAAAGGGATGCACTTTGAGACCATACTCTTCAGTGAAATAAATCGGACACACATGTTCAAATGTTGCATGGTTTCTCTGGTGTGAAAAACCAAAAGAACAAGGAGCAAAACCTATAACAGATATTGTGAAATAGGAAGAAAATGTTCAGAGGGGAAGGAGACCAAGGTAGGGGAGGGGAAAATGAAGAAAGGGAAAAATAAGAAAAAGATGGAAACAAAGCTATTGTAAATAAGAGGAAGAGGGGTGGAAAGGAGAAAAGGCAATGGGGAAAAAGGAGTCAATATATATCGTGTAGATGTATCTTCCCTAATTCTATACAATGCATGTTATCACTATGTATATCTAAAATGTAACAATACATTTTTTACAAAGAGAGAGAAAGAGAGAGAGAGAGAGTGTGTGCATTCTGTGTCTTATTTATTTCACTTGGCATTATGGTCTCAAGATGTATTCATTTCCCTACAAATCAAGTTTATCCTTCTTCATGTCTGAGTAGTATTCCATCGTGTATGTATGTATGTATGTATGTATATATGTACACACACATTTTCTTTATCCACTCATCTGTTGATCAATATATTCGTCATTTCCAAGATGTAACTATTGTGAGTTGTGCTGCTACCAATATGGGTATACATGTATCAGTGAAACATGATGCCATTAATCCTTTGGGGAGATACCAAGAAGGGGTCTTGCTGGGGCAAATGAAATTACTATTTTTAGTTTTTTCAGGAATCGCCATACCGATTTTCCACAGTGGCTGCACTTTTACATTCTCACCAAGATTTCTCAAATCAGTAACGGAAAATAAATCTTGTGGTCAGTCAAACACTATCTTCTATGATAAGACACATTTCCTCTCGGCAATGCTGAGCATGTGACAGCTGCACGGGTTGTTTATTCGGATGGTGCCAACCTGCAGAAGAACCAGAACCGCCGTACAGAGCCACTCTGATGTGTCAGGAGTCCCATTCTTAGGGCTCAACTGAGGGAGCCTTCCTGAAAGGGCTCTTTAGACGGGGTTCCACACAGCATTTCCTTCCTCCCTATTTCTTGGGTGCACACGTGTGTGTACTCCTTTTTCCTTCCTAGCTTTTGCTTGAGGCAGTGTGCTGCATTAAAGTGAGATCCTCTGGGCCACTCAAGTCCTAGTTTTCAGTGGTCAACTAGGAAGAGAAGGCCAAATCCAGAAAAGGGCCAATCACTCCTGCCCGGCCCTGTAGGCCAAATGATGCCTGGACCTTCTTCAGCCTTTGAAACCCTCAGGCACAGTGACCCCCCCGCAAATAATGGTTTTGCTCTTGGCACAGGTGGGGAGCAAGTAGACCTTTCCAGAAATAATGGACATAGCAGGATCCTGAAGGTGCAGTCCTAAGGCCCACTTTTGGGAACATAATCACTCTTCCAGGAACATAACCAAAAGAGCCCCACCCAGCTGGAAAACAACCATAAGCCTTATCACAGCACAAAGAATTACAAACAGCCTGGCCATCTACCAACAGTGGCCACTGAGTCCCTCCCTCCACATGAAAGGACCCTATTAACCCATTTTAACAGCAGACCCAGGTACAGAGTTCGGCCACTCATGAGCTTTGCAGATTAGAAAGTTACTTCACAGCCCTGGGCCTTGGCACCTGAGGCCAGCACCGCCTCTTGCTCCTCCACGGCATTGAAACTTTTGTCACTGTGCCCATGACGACAGTCATTCAAGGGAACTACAGAAACAGGAGACACAGCATGCTGGCCCATCCTCAACTGAAGGACTTGGGTCAGGTGGTCTGCATTTTTTTTTTTAACTAGGCAAAGAATTTTATTAATCTTTGTTTCAAACTTTATTCCCAGGCTTCTTCAGCTTAACTGGCTGCAAATAATGAATTGTAAGTAAGCAAAAACTGAAAAGAGCTGCAGTGTCCAAGAGGCTTGGGCCAAGGATTTAGCTCAGTGGTTCTGCCGCCTGCCTTGCAAGCACAAGGTCCTAAGTTTGATCCCTGGTACAAAAAAAAAAAAAGCTACAGCTTTAAAATATTAGAGTGCTAGATTTTATCAGATCCATAAACACAAATTTAAAAAGCAGTCATAATAAAAAAATAGCAGCTCCCAGTAACTTCTTCCAAGTTTTATCTTCTTCAGAAGCTGACTCAATTCAGTTTGCATCATTCTCAGAAGCCTCATCCAAGTTCTCCACAAGATCTGGAACTTCATCATCCTCATCCTCTCCAGGAGCAAGATGGGCTCCAGGAGGCCATCCACAGATCGGGCAGAGCTTCCGCCAGTCTCCCTACACTAGTCAGACTGCCCGCACAGAGCTGTTCCAAGATACTGGGTAGCATTTCTGTCAGCTGTTTCATCTCAGCATGGCCTTCATGGTCAAAGTGTTTGCTGCCAGAGATGCCTGAACTTTGGGGTTGCTGAAGTGGATCACTGTTCCTTGGTTTGTAAACATATTCCCCCAATTCCATCCAGAGATACTGTTTACCCCTAACTTCTTTAATGAGAACTGAAGTTTTTATCATCTGCTGTAGCTATTCTGAGAACCATGTTCTTCCTGCGAGCAGTTCCTTTTCCACCAATGCGAACTTGTGCCTGCAGTTTGGCTAGTTTTTCCTGGCTCATGATGGTTTCTTTCATCTTGTCAGAGCAGTTATGGGGCAGCACAGGAGACTAGAGCTGGTGCTCAGGGAGTCTTGAGTAGACCAGCTGAGATTAGGAGCACACATGCAGGGACGCAAGATGGCAGCTAGAGCGCATTTCTCATCTGGCCTCACATTGCTGGCTTTGACCTGCAATCCCCAGAGGCTACAGGTGAGGTTCACAACCTAGGCTGACTCTGCTCAGGCACAGAAGCCTATGTAGCCCTTGCAGCACGGCTGCACCACGCAGTCAAACTGATTCATGAAAGCAGGAGCAGCTGTCCGAATGCAGTGCTTCCCGTGCACTACCCCACTTACTCCCCAGGGGGCTGGCTGTGTCTATCGGGGCCTGGGTATCTTCATCATGGCCACCACCTCAGCTCCACGATGCAGAGATGGAAACAGGTCCCAGGCGGCTGAACTCCTGCCCCGGCCTCACCACAGGCCTGACAAGGCTACACTCTGTGGGAGTGGTACAAGCCACCAAGCGCCCACACCCAGCTCTGGATGCTGCAAAGGCAGAGAAGGTTTGGCTGTTTTCCCACAGCCTGACAGAGCCCCAGGGCACTCATCTTGTTACCTGGCCTTGCATAGGGTGGTAGCTTAGCTTGGGAAAGGTCTCAGTCATTGAGATGAGACCTGTCTGGGCTGAGAGGTGGTGGCGGTCCAGTATGTGACACCCCTAATCCAGGCCACACAAACCCCCAAGATGTCAGAACGAGCTTTCTCATGGCTCCAGTGTCCCTGTTGTTCTAAGAGCCTGTGAGGCCTGGCCCTTCCTCTAGCTGCTGTCTCTTACCCCAGCGTGAGCTTGCTGTCTAGACTCCAGGTATGCAGATCCCCTACCCTTCCTCCCCTTGGGCCTTGGCGTGCTCCTCCCCCAGGACAGTCCTGACTTCCACTCACCTAGCTCACCCCTCCTCCTCCCTTGGTCCCTCGAAGACATCAGCTCCTGGGGAAACCTTCCTTAACACTGGCCACATCTGTAACCTCTCTGTACCACCTACTGGGCCCTCTGCAAACTGACAGTGAGGTAACCTGTGATAGACCCCACTGCCCCACTGGGGATCCGAGCCTTGCTCCCCACTGTGTGCCGAGTCTGACCTGGGGCTCTGCTCTGTAATGGTGGCTGAAGAGACACACGTGAGGGACACTTGTGTTGGCCCACAGCCAACCTCAGGCAGCCTGAGATGTATTCTCTAAGCCTGTGTATCTGCGCCAGGGTCCGTGCTCGGGCACTTGCACTTGCCCTGAGGACCTTCCTGGTGAAGCTGCAGGGGGCTTGGGGGAGAAGCTGCCAACAGCACCTGAGGTGCAAGCCCTCAGTTCTGACACCACATCAAAGCCAGGCTTTCCTCCCCAGCTCTGCCGGGTCTTACAGCGCAGCCCGGCTAGAGGTGTCCAGCTGGTGACATGTGGGTGCTGTTCCCTAAGGCCTCCGTGGGCACGGGTTACTTGTGGCTGAACTTGAGGCTGCTCTCCCACTTCCCCACTGCTGCTCCAGCGGTGCTTCCTTGAGACCATATGCTTTGCCTTCCAGAGTCTGCTCTCTGTACTCTAACTCCACTCCTGCCAGCCTCTTCCATGGTAATTTCCACCGAGAACAGAGTGCAAGGCGGGAAAAGCTGGAGCCCGGGCCCTGACCACAGGGACAGCTCCTCAGGGCCGTCTGCCATCTTTTCCCCTTGCCGGCCCATCTTCGGCTTTGGTGTGATCACGCCCGCCCGCTGTGGTTAGGAGGGGCAGTGCAGCACAGATCTCTGTTGAGAGGACTGAATTCCCCCAGGTCCCCTTCCAGAGTCCCAGGCAGTCAACAGACAGGGGCCAGGATAGCAGGAACTCAGGCCGGCCCCTGAGAACAGGGTCCTCGATATGAACTCCCACACTCTGGGCTGCAGTGGGCCCACTTGGGTGAAGGTGGGGACAAGGGACACTCACTAGAGGCGAGTTAGGGAAAGTCAGGGAGACCAGAAGCGCCTTATAACCAGTGTTCTGGCAGCAGCAAGACAAAGTGAGAGAAAATGAACCGCTCTCCCCTCTCCAAAGTGTCGAAGGCTCTCTGTGCACAATGCAGCGCAGGTGTCAGAGGCTGCAATACTGGCAGCCTGGTGCCCATGTTACACCATCACTGCCTGGCAGGGCCCTGGCACAGAGCTGCTCTTCCAACCGGCTCCACTCAGTCACAGACAGCAGGGCAAGGAGAGTGGAGGTCCTGGAGCGAGGCACATGGCAGGCAGGCAGTAAACACTCACCATAGGGCTGGTGTGCTAGTTACTTTCCTCTCGTGGCAGCGAAGAACTCCCAATGCCAAAGTTAGAAGGGAAGGGGTTTATTTGGCTTATAGTTTGTAGAGATTTTAGTCCATAATCGACCGACTCCAGACAGGGATGACAAACAGGCCTGGCAGAGCAGAAACAACATGGCGCGCACAAGGCAGCAAAGGGAACACGAGAACCTCAACAGGTAGGCGCCTCTCACCTAGTCTGACTTAGGTCAGGCAGCACTGACCCTTAGTCCTAGTGCCCTTGAGCCTAGCACTGCACCGTGAAGCAATTCCAGCTTCACACACTCAAGATCCAGCCTATGACCACACGAGACTTTGGGGGGACTTTGGGACCCAAACCATAACAGCTGATATATAAAAATGCACTGCCCAGGAGAGGAGGCAGACTTGGAAACTGAGGCACAGAAAACCATGACTTCTTTTATAAGGTTGTGGCAAGTGCTGCTTAATCCACCCATTTCTGTCTACCCTATGGACACCAGCCTAGACCAGGCTCCAACATCACCCTCCCTTGAACCCTTCCCACACTTCCTAGCAGCGTCCCTGCTGTTGTTTTGTTTTTTTGAGACAATCTCGCCATGCAGTTCAGACTGGCCTCAAACTAATTACATAGCCCAGGCTGGCCTTATGGTGATTCTCCTGCCTCAGCCTCCTAAGTGCTGGGGTTCACCATTGCACCTGGCAGAATCCTGCTATTTGACCTTCCCCACACCACCCCTCAACCAGCTCTCCATAGATCCAGGTTGTTTTCAGAATGAGGAGATGCTGGGAACCACCGGCAGCAGGAAAAGACAGAGGCAAGGGTCTGCTTGAACCTCACCAAGGTAACTTCACACACAGCAGATAACTAAGGCTGCAAGGCTTCTCCTGACAGTTGTGGCCAGGGGTCTGCATGGGAAAAAGCTACACCATACACTACACAGCCTTGCCAAGGAGCCAAGGAGCTGGAACCTCAATCTGACCCCACTTTCCTCTCCATCACCCCCGAGGCCACAGGAAACACACAGGGCCAAGGTATACGCAACAGGAACACTGTTAACAGGACCCAGGCAGGGAAACTGCACAGTTTCTCACAATAAATTCAATAAATTCTCACAGTAAGTAAGGGAAGGGAGGAAACCTGCCAATGAGGAGAGAAGGGACGCCCCCTTCCTCTCTTAACTGGATCCTGGGCATCTGAACACTGAGTGGACATTTGAGATGTTAGAATCACTGTCAGATATGAGGACAGTCCTGTGGTTTTGTTGTTTAATGGTGCCCTTTCGGAAATATGTAAGAAAAAAATTGGCAGGAAAAGATAGTATTTGGGGTTTGGTTTAAACTACTCTGGGGCATTAGGCAGTCAGACAAAAGAGGGTCATCCACAAATGAGACCGCAGAAGCCAGGAAGCTGCACGACAGGAACTTGAAGCTCCCACCTCTGGTTAATTTGGTACGTTTCAAATTTTCCATAATAAAGAGGATTTCATAGTGGTTGTTTGTTTGGAATCATAAATATTCCTAATAAAGAGGGAGGGAAAGAAACAGCATAGGAGGAAGAGGGCCTGGTCCAGGGTGAGGGATTTCAAAATATTCAATTCTACAAATGCTCGATTGCCAGCTTCCTGCTTCACAAACACTTAAACAGTTTTCTAAATCTCAATGAACATATACTCACCTCACTCCCAGAAGACACAGGACAGTAGAACCTGTGACCTGGGCCAGCCCACGCACTCTCTGATTGTCTGTGAAAGATAATTACAGAAGAGAAGTCAGAGTTCAAAAAATTTTTGAGCCATCTGGCATAGTGACCTTGTGTCTGCTGAGTAAGATAGTAGGTTTCATTTTGTATAGACTCATCTCCATTATGCAA
Source organism: Fukomys damarensis (assembly GCF_012274545.1). NCBI lineage: Eukaryota > Metazoa > Chordata > Mammalia > Rodentia > Bathyergidae > Fukomys > Fukomys damarensis. The sequence continues at coordinate 40,459,825 of NW_022900940.1, read as the reverse complement.
ATTCATTTTCACTTAAATGTCAATCAGCCCAACAGAGATTAAAGTTTTACAAAAGAACATGTGGTCCTTTACACAGTCGTAAAAAGGAAATGCCAAGCCAGTGAGCACAGGTAGACTGCCAGGGAGCCCAGGACAAAACTTCCCGGCTGCTGTCCGCGGTGTGGATTTCAATGCTTCCTACAGAGCACGGGTGAAAGGAGGAGCCCTTCAAAGCCTGTTTGTCCTGCACAATCCTGCCAGTGCAAGCTGAGCCGCCTCCCACAAACAGCAGCAAGGCCCAGGACAGGCGCCAAGTGGCTGCCTGGGCCAGCCCCTCCGAAGTCGCGGTCAGCCAGCCAGCTTTCACCATGCCCAGGGATATTTCCTTTTTGAACTTCTGGATCAGCCTGACCCTTATGTTTTAAGGTGAACTGCTAAACTTTTTTATATCAACTGGAAATTACTCTATCACCAAAGTACTGAAATACATCGTGAGGTAGGACTATGATCCCATGGCTCCTGGTTTGCAGCGTATTCCCTGAAAATGCCATCACTGTTCTCACTGTGACAAAAAAACCACCACCACCACCAACAACAAAACCCCAAACACACCAATACAAACTTAGAAAATAAACTCACGCTAGCATGCACCATCACTTGCATCTGTCTTACATATGCAGTTCTACGTTTCCCCTACTATAGAAAAGAAAGTGGCTGGTGCTCTCAATTCTGCAATCACTCGGCTTTTACCCTCTCTAGACCTAGATTTCCTCATCTAAAACAAATGGAAATAGCTGCCCATTTCATAGTTGTTTTGGTTTTGGTGAAGGCAAAGGGATGTAGGAACTAGTAACACTGAATTAAAAAGGCAAAGCTGAAAAAAAAAAAGCACATAGTGACTGTCAAGTTCACGGTACGGCCTGAGTTCCATCTTCCATGTCCTACTTGCTTAGTTAGCTTATCTCATCTCCTTTTCTGTAAAGTGCAAAATTCGATGCTCCAATAACCAATAATACCACCAACAGATTATCTGACATTTGCTGACCAGAAAAACACATCGCTGACCCTGGACGTGCCCAACACAGTGCTGTGCTACCCCAGAATATCTGGTGATTGTCCCACAGCCCTGTGAGGCTTATTCCATCACCTCACTTACAGATGGAGCTTAGAGACAGCCACACTGGTCCTGCTTCTTCTGTGTTCTGGTCATTCTGTGAAGCCCCAATATGGTAACCAACAGGAAAGCCAACACAAGTACCAAGGGGACCGGGACAGGGACCAGAGCCGTGAATGGGACATACATGTTACGACCTCATGGAGTTTCATGGCAAGAGTGCTGTGAGAGCTAAGCTGTTAGGAGATAGCACATGTTAAAATATTAACCCCTCCCAGCCATTTTATATCTTACTTGCGGGTTCTTTCCCGACTCTGAGTCCTTTCTCCCGCCGAAATTGTAAAGCGCGAAACTAGAGCCTCTCCAGGGCGCGAAATTCAAAAGACAACCTGGCTTGTGATAGGATAACAAAGACCGCTCCTCCCAAGGAAGGATCTTCCGCTGCCCGCCCTATAAGTATCCCAGTACTTCCTCTTCTGTTCTCTCGCTCTCTGCCCTCCGCCTCCCACTCACCTCACTATAATAAAATCTCCTGCCAGGCCTCTCGGTGCGTGAGTGGTATAATTGGGTAAGGGGCACCCAAAGGGGGCTTGAGACCCCTTTCATAAGCTACCTGCTGGCCAGAGCCTGTGCCCTTTCCTGAGCCAGTCCCTCCTCCTGGAGCAGAGAGAACGTGTGGACTCTGTGGCCATGCTGGGAACAGCAGGGGGCAAGCCCTGGGTATGGCTTCAGGGTCAAAGCAGGCATTGGAGTTGAGTCACCCAAGTCCATGCAGCTAGGGCCGTGCAGGAGCAGACAGCTCCAGGGCCTGAGTACTCCGCCTGCTCCTTCCCAGCCCAGCCTGCCGCCGAAGCCCTTGGAGCAGCTGGTGCTTGCCAGAAACAGTTGCCTCTTCAGACAATGAATCTACTATTGAACAAGCCAGGGCCTTGATTAACATTTGCAAAAGGATGAAGTGGAAAATTCCACCTGGGTAGGTGGAGTTGGACTCTGGGACAAGTCAACAACCCTCCCAGGATAATCCTCTCAGGGATGAATCTGGCAGAGCAACTAACCAGAAAAGGATCTGGGGACTCATTGCTCTCTGGTCCAAGAGTATTTTCCTGTTTGTGTCACACAGCTATTAGGGTATTTTGTTTTTATTTTCCTGCCTCCCCTAACTCTAAGTCTACCTAGCAATTATAAGGCCTTCAGCTTGCTTTCCTATCTCCTGTTTCTTCTGAGACTCCCAACAGTCCTCCTTGGAGGCAGAGCTGATGTAAGCCTCACCGTACTGATGAATGGGGAAACTGAGGCTCCAAGAGACCAAGAGCCCCAGGGAAGGCCAGCAGATGGTGAGTGAGCCACAGAGCCAGGCTCTCTGGAGGCCGGAGTCCTCCCAGGGGTGGCTCAGCACTTGTCCAAGGCCTGGCCAGGGCCCCACACATTGAGCCGTCATCCAGGCTCCAGCCAACACCCTGCTCTTTACCCACCCAGGCCTGGAAGAAGAGGGGAGTTAAAACCAGCTCTCCTAGGTGGACAGGCTTTGGCCGGCCTCAGGGAAGGTATATGTTAATTTGATCATTCATTCAATCATTTTATGAGAGCCCACCTAAGCCCCCAACACAAAGGCCACTGTGTTAGGTGGCTTTCAGAAGTCCAGATATGCAGAATGGCTGACTGGAGGGGGAAGGCCAGAGAACTTCCAAAGGTCATTTGTTTGGGTTCAATCACATCATTATCACTACTTGATCTCACTCACTGTGTTGGTTACTTTTCTCTCTTTGTTGAGACAAAATACCTGACACCCAAAGTTAGAGAGGAAGGGGTTTAATCCGCTTATAATTCCTAGAGGTTTCAGTCCATAATCGGCTGGCTCTGAGGCTGGGATGGCAAATAAGCATCACAGAGGAGAAACAACACGGCACACACAAGATAGCAAAGGTAACTTGAGGAGGTTATCAGCATCTTTCTGCCCCTTTTATCTTACTCAGACTACTTAGGGTGGGTAGAACTCACACCTTAGTCCTAGGGCCTGTGAGCCTAGCACTGGATCACGAAGCAATTCCAGCTTCACACGCTCTAGATCCAGCCTTTGACCATGAGGCTTTGGGGGGACATCTACACCCAAACCATAACACTCTGCCCTGGCCCCTCAAAGACTCACATACATTCCTTTACACAAAAGGCATTTAGTCCATCTCCAAGAGTTGCCAAAGTCCTAACAGTTTCAGCACTGCTGAAAAGTCCAAGTCCAAAGTCTCCTCTGAGATTTAAGGCAAACTCTTAGCTACAAGCCCCTGTACAAATGATACAAATGAAAGGAAAGTTAAACATTTCCAACATTCAATGGTACAAGGTCAACATTACCATTCCAAAAGGTACAAATAGGGGAATACAAAGGCATGGGGCCAAGTTCAGTCCAAGATCCAGCAGGCCAAACATTTCATTCCTCAGTTCCACTTCCAGCATCCAGGGGAATCTGTGGCAAGTTGTGAATTCCAAGGGCTTGGGTGGCTCTACCTCTACGGCACTTCTGGTGGTTGTAGCTACCATAGTTTCTCTCTGGGGCCAGCTCTGCTCCTTCTTTGCAGTTTTCCTCATTCAATAAACACTCTTGGCTTTTCCAAACTTCTGGGGTCTCCACTTGAACTTCAGCGTCACACACGGCCCTCTCAGAGGCACCCTGCCTGGCCTCACAGGCCTTCTTCTGAGATCTGGGCAGAAGCCTTCCTGACACCTCAAGTCTTGCATTCTGCAGACACCTAAAACCAGTACCAGGTGGGTGATGCCAAGGTCTGCTGCCAGCTGGAGCTGTAACCAGGCTTCCTTCTCCCTTGGCTGTAGGGGTCAAGTGCCTGGATCGCCAAGCACTCTGAACCCAATTCCAAGGAACAAACTCTCTAGGCTACCACCATTTTGGTACAACTTCCCTAGGCCACTGCCATTGTGGAACATGGTGCTCTGGGGCTTCCTTCTCAAAACAAAGTACTTCATTTTTTTTGCAATTTTGAGGCTACAAAAGGTGGAATCCTGCTGTCTCTTGGGATTCTCTCAGGCCATCTTTTCTATTCTCCTGTTTCTTCTCAGCAATTAAGACCTCCTCTGTTCTTTGTAGTCCACAGCTTTACTACAGCTTCCTTTCTAGCCCAACTCAAAACATTTTAAATCATTCTGCTGTGCTCTTTGCTCTTGATTCTCAACACAGGTCTGGCCAAAAGCCACCAACAGTAGCCATGCTACAGCCTCAACATTTGACTGCCTTGAAATTTCTTCTGCAAGATTCATTAGTCCACCACCCCTAATCTCAGTCTCAGGCAGTCTCTGGACATGAACAAAATGCAGACAAACTTTCTGCCAAGCCATAACACAAGTCATCTGGAACCCAGAAGCCAATGTAGTCCTTCTTCCCAACAAACTTCCCAACCCTGGTCTTTACTGACCTGGTGTTCTGCACCCTGACCAGAATCTCCCATACAAAATAGTCTAAGATATTCTAGAGCTACTTCTTTAGCCAACATTGCCCAATCTTTCCTTCCTAATTCTTTCACTTCACACAAGCCAGTTCCAAAGGCTTCTGAGCCACCTGGCCAGGTGAAGTCACAGCAACGACCTCACTGCTCTGATACCAAATTTCTGCGTTATTTTTCTCTTGTTGCTGAGACAAAATACCTGAAATCCAAAGTTAGAGAGGAAGGAGTTTAATCCGCTTATAATTCCTAGAGGTTTCAGTCCATAATCGGCTGACTCCGAGGCTGGGATGGCAAATAAGCATCACAGAGGAGAAACAACACGGCACACACAAGATAGCAAAGGTAACTTGAGGAGGTTATCAGCATCTTTCTGCCCCTTTTATCTTACTCAGACTACTTAGGGTGGGTAGAACTCACATCCTTAGTCCTAGGGCCTGTGAACCTAGCGCTGCATCATGAATCAATCCCAGTTTCACACGCTGTAGATCTGGCCTATGACCACATGAGGCTTTGGAGGGACATCTAGACCCAAACCATATCACTCACCTTATTTTATAGAAAAGGAAACTGAGGGGCCAGGGATTTAGCTCAGTGGCGCTACACCTGCCTCACAAGTACAAAATCCTGCATTTGATCCCTGGTAACCCCCCCACCCCAAAATGAAAAGGAAACTGAGGCTTTGAGTAGTGCAGTGGCTTGCCAGCAGTCCAGGAGAAGCCAAGCCCTCCACAGCCAAGTGGCCCTAATTCCAGCTTATCAAGCCACACCCTTGTCTCACTTAGGCATCCTACCACACCATGTCCTTTTGGCAGGTGACCACAGGGTACGTGTTCAATCAACACAGTCATCTCACAGAGGGACTGCTGTGCCACAAGCCAGGCAGGCAGGTGCTCTCTGCCCATCTGAGGCTCCAGCTGTGGCTGCAGAGTCCTCATCCTTCCACTACCCACTATCCCAGCCCTGTCTACAGAGAGCTGTGGAACTACGCCTCAAACACCCCAGGGGCCAGGGCACTGTCAAATCTAACCATCCGTGACAGGCCCAGGCCGTGTCTGCAGCTGGAAGTCTGCCCTGATCCCCTGCCCAAGGACTCTTCCAGCCCGAACTCTTACTCCACCCTTCTCTCTCTCACCCATGAGCTTCCCTTGGAGAAGGAACCTCAGCTGCCCCTTCTTGAAACAACCCACAACACACCTCACTCAAATTTCTGAGCCCATTTCCTCCTATCCCATTTGCTCTGGCCAAGGCCAAACCAAGCAATCCCTGGCCTCTGTGCTCTGGTGACTCCAAGAGCTCTTGTCTTCTGCCTGGTTTTCATGGGGTGGCCCCTCCTTGTCCCTATGCCTAGTCTCCTCTCTTCTCCATCACACCAGCAACGACTGATCCACAGATCGGTTTCCAGGCCTGACAAAGGCCCTACACTTGGGCCCCAGCTCACCACCACAGGGCCTGCTCCAGCACAGGCCATGAGGCCAGCACAGCTTGGACTCGCTGAGTGAGTAAGAGTCGGTGAATAGCTTCTGCTTCACTGGTCTCAGAGGGGCCGAACCCTACTGCCCAGCACAGACGGCCAGGTGGCTTTTCACAAACTCAAGACTGACTACCACTGAAACATCTGCCAGGGCTCGTCAGCACCATGAAACAAAGTTCACAATCTCTAGTGGCAAACAAAACAGTCTGAGTTTCTGCAGCAGTAGATCCCAGCCCTGCCCTTTGCCTAGGAGGGATCTGAAGCAGCAGGGCACCACTTTTCTGTGACTTCACTGTTAGCCCAGCTGCTTGTCAATCTTCCCACAACCCACTGTATCTCAAAGGATGGTTCCTGGGCCATGCACCCCCAAATAAAATGGGGGTGGGAGCTCCAGCCCTGAAGACCTAATATTATAGGCAGCCAAGTTAGATAGAAATTAATATAGTCAGAGAAGAAGCACGGCCTCAAGGAAGCAGCACAAAAAATACAGACATGAGAATTGCGGCCGGAGGCAAATGTGGAGAGAGCCCCGCCTCAGGATGGAGAAGCAGTGGCCAGGCCCGGGAGCCTCCCTGGAGACAAGCACAGCTTGAGATTACACCAGGTGAGCTCGGCCTGGCCCAGCGGGGGCACAGGCGTCAGCCGCAAGGTGGGCGGTGGGCGACCACAACAGCCAGGCCCACACTCCCCTCCCTTCCCCAAAGCGCTAGACCCCCCCTATGGACTCGTTCAGGGGATCAGCACTAGCTAAGCCGCTGTGCTTGTGACCCTAAAGACTGCAGTCTGACTGTCACTGAAACAAGTGCCCCGGTTCATCAGCACCATGGGACACAGTGCTATCTCCGCACCCACGTTAGGATTTTGCTGTGAGCCACCCCTGTCAAAGGGGCTCAGCGGCCACCCACTCGAGACTCCTCCCAGAAACCCAAGGGCTGTTCTCTTCCTCTCCATTTCCAGTAAGATTCTCCTAACTTCCTTGGTGCGTGACTTCATTCCTCTATGTTGTGAGACAACACCTGGCACATCTGACATCCAACAGGTCGGGAGGTATAATTTTCCTTCATCATTAATCTCATTTGGGTCACAGCACTGAGTCACCGAGCACAGTGAAATTTGGGGACGGCAGTAATGAGATCTCAGATCTTGGAGCCTCGAGTGTTGCAGGCAGACCTCATTTTTTAGACATACCCGTTTACCAGAAACCCGAGGGGCCGGAAGCGGCGATTCCTATCGCTATTTTTACATAACTAAGTTCCCGCTGAAAAGGAACTCCACCAAAGTCACGGAGGCTTCCACCTTTCCGGGGCTCAGCCCAAAGGCTGCGGGGACCCTGGCCGGCATGGGGCTCCGTGCGAGGGGCAGGCGGGGTCGGGGGCTCCAGCTACTCACCCTCGGCAGCTTGGCCCTTGGGTCAGGGCAGGGACCGCCCGC
>NW_022900940.1:40418459-40451942 GCF_012274545.1 Fukomys damarensis | reverse complement strand
GGTCACGCCATGGCATTCGTGCTGCTGAGCTTGGCCGCGCTCTGCAGGATCGCCTTGCCGGGAGAGCCGGTAAGCCCTGTCCCGGAGTGCGCCCCTCGAGCCCTGACCCTGGCTGCATTCAATCTGCCAGCCCACGCCTAGGCGAAGGGGTCCTGTCTGCATCCCGGGGTCAGCAGATGAGCCTCAGATCTCCATCAGACCATCGTCCCCGCCTGGCCGGGTCAGGCTGCTTGGTTCAGGACGTGGGAATCAGACAGACTTGGTTGCGAAGGTACCCTGGGCTCCGTTTCTCTATTTTTGCGTGTGGGAGATGGAACCCAGGGTTCTCACCCGTGATAGGCACTGAGCTACATCCGCAGCCGCCACGCTGAGCTCTTGTTCAGTCATTTCTGCTCACCTACCCTCCGCATCTCACCGGTAATAAGAAGGGTAGTACCTAGCCCACCCAGGCCTCCTGATGACCACCCGGCCTGCGAAGAGCCTCCCTCTGCGAGATGAGCAGGTGCTCATTAATGCTTGTCCTCTGCCCACCTGCTGGGGTACAGGACTTTTGCTCCACTACCATTTGACGCTTTTGCATTGCTTTCTTTCACGCTGATTCCTGAAGGTAGACTTCCTTTCTTCCCCAGTGCTTTGAATGATTAAAGGAATCTTCTGGATCATTAGAGGAAAAAGCGCATCATCTCCCTGCCTTCTTATCAGAACATATAACATAAAAGCGTGGTGGTTACTTTTTGATGGTTATGGAAAGTCAGGCACCACCCAGCCTGTCCTGATGCCTTCAGCTCCTGGCTCTCTTTTCTGAGACCCTCTTGATTTTTCCCCTAGAGGAAGAAAAGTAGTTGCCTTTGTGGCAGTCACTGTAAGGCCAACGGTTTGAACTCTGTCAAATTTAGAGCTGCTGCTCCTTCCTCAAACTTGTCTCACCCCTTTTGTCCAGAAGTCAGCTCCTACCAGGGCCGCTTGTTTAAAAAATAGTATCTGAGGGTATCCCTTCCAAGCTTACTTCTACAAAGACCATGGCATAACTGATGACTTCACCAAACCCCAACCAACTCAAAGCATCCAAAATCTTACCTTCTCTCTCACAAGGTATTTGGAAATGTGGTGGCTTGGCAAGATCGGATTCCAGAGCTAGTGGGTTTACTACACGGAGTAGCCTGCTGCCTGAAGGTTAAATAATTGACATTCAGTGTCTTGTTTCAAAATCAAAGTACTGAATTTTTCTCTTATGAGAAGACCTGAGCAATTAACTTCAAAGAATTTAGTATTAGTCTTCCTTAGACATGGACAATACAGGTTTACTTTTTTAAAAAGGGGTTTTTAAAAGGAGACGCGATGAAGCCACAGTTGTTCATAGTTTCTAAATAGCTCAGGCAAGCCCTGTGCTAGAAAGAGAGTATGTGAAAGAACCTGGGGAAGATACTGTGGACTACATTCATCGCTTTCCTCTATTACTTTTCTTACATAGCCAATCCTTAATCTGGAGGAACTCAATAACCACTCCAGACTTTCTGAAATCTGGCAGCTAAACACTGAAGTGTGCAGGGACCTCCTGACAGTCCAGTTCATCTCGGGCTTATAGCAGCGAAGGCTGCCCAGAGTGCCCTGGTCTTCAAGTGAGGGGATCGGCTGGCTGGAGATGAGGCATACTGATGGCTAATCTATGGTCCGCTGTAGCCTACAAGGGTACAGATTCGTTTTCCCGAAGCTGTGAAAACAGAACCAACTCATTTTTTCTTTGAAAGTTTGCCATTTGTATATGTACTTAAGGGGAAAACATGGCGATTTATCTAATTTGATCAATTAGATAAAAGACTGTGGCTTTCTAGCTTCAACATGACATTTGGTTTCTTTCTTTCTTGCAGACTATTCAGTGTGGCTCTGAAACTGGTAGGTGCCTTAGGGAGCAAATATTTGGGGCATTACATTGAAAGCACAGCTGGACCACGAAGCCTGAATCCAGCAGTGGGTCATGGGACCAGGCACAAGGAGAACCACTGCTTTAGCTGAGGCGGTTGACATTCTCAAGGCAGAGCTCTGGGGAAATAAGGAGGTGTCTGAAATGGCTTCTTGGCCAGTCCAGGCAGCACGGGCAGGGTGGGACTCACCGTGAGAGGGAAATCAGTGCCTGCCACTGTGCAGAGGGAGACAGAGCTGCGGGAAGGAGTCACACCTGGGTAGAGGGAGCAGATGTTTTAAAGAATAGAGATGGTAGCATTCAAAGAAAGTGGGTTTCTGCCTAGGAAATGTGAATAAGGAGGGTGAGCTGGAGGAGAAATGGGCAGCCACAAAGGCTTAGAGGTGGGAAAGTGGGGTGTTGTGGGCCAAGGCCGAGAACATGCAGTTTAAGACTGCCTCAGTTATAAATGCAACAACACCTGAAATGTGCTGAAACAACCCAGGTCTCAGGTTCCTGTTGGGGGTGCCAACTGTAGGTGACTCTGGTCCCAAGCCCACTCCCAGGGGGCACCACCTGTGACTCACCAGGCTGGCCTTGTTTCGGGACTTAGACCCACTACTTCGTTTCTTCCCTGACAAAGAGCCACGCAGTCCGCTCTGCATGTGGACAGGCAGAGAGCCGCCGGCACTTGGCTCACCTTGCTTTTATTCACCCAAACACAGGCACAAGCAATCACAGTAACTCGACCTCATCTCGGCTGTATTAACTTTCCCCTAATATGCAATCAGCCTTGAGTGCAGCCTTTCTCCTTCGTGCTCATGGAGGGGCCAATTAGGCCTCAATTCTCCTTGGTCCTCCACACTGAAACATTTTGCCTGCCTTAGCAGGAAGATGTGATCTGGGGATGGACAGTGTGGATCAGTTAGAGGGGATGGCCCCAGACTGGCCTGGAAGGGGAGTGTCATGGGAACTCTTGCCTTTTCCCAGGGCCTTCTCCAGAATGGATGGTCCAGCATCCTCTGACCCCAGGAGACTTAAGGGAACTCCGAGTGGAACTTGTTAAAACCAGTGCTACAGCAGAGGACTATTCAGTTTTGATGAACATAAGCTGGGTGCTCCGGGCAGATGGTAAGTTTACATCAATCAAAGGTCTCAAGTGTCTACTGAACCAGAAGTGCTGTACGGCCCAGCAACTGTGCCCTAGGCGTGCCCAACCGAAATCTATACATGCATGCACTGAAAGCCACATACCAGGACATTCACAGCAGCACTTTTCATAATGGCCAAAAGCACCCAAATGCCCAACAGTAGAATGGAATCCAGTACAGGAAAAGGAATGAGCAATCTATAACTACACAGAATATAGATATCAAACATAAGAAGCCAGATTCTGGAGTTCAAAGATTTGTTTGTGTCTAAATGCATTCCTGCACTGGTACATTACAAAAATGACAAAATTAATCTGGTGGTTGGAAGTCGGGCTGATTACTTCGGGGGTGGGAGTGACTGAGGGCTACTCCTGGGGTTTCTGAGTTGTACGGGTTGATGAACGTGCAAATGCAATAAGCCGTACACTGCTGGTCTGTGTACTTCTTTGTATGTGATATATTTCATGGAAAAAGATAAAGGCCAGAGTTGATTCCCTCAATTTAGGAAAAGCACCAGTTTAGGTAAGTTGCTTCTTCCCAAATAGTATCATGAAAGGCCTGGCATTTCCCCCAGATTACACTGCAAGGCAATTTGTGGGTTGTCATGATGAGCTAGTCCTGGAATCCTAATGCCCAGGTCTGTGGTTTCCATCTGCAAAATTCAGTTAAATTTGATCCAGTAAGGAATCCTTGAGTGCCAGGCAGAGAGGTGAGCTGGCTAGTCCATCAGTACCGTGTTCTGAGGGTTGGAGAAGCAGATGCTGACGGCATCAAGGCAAGCCTTGAAGGGAACTGGGCTCCATGTGAGGGGTGCGGCAGCAAGGTCCAGGAGAGGAGTCCTGCGGAGACTCTTGTGAGATGATGCGATAAAGCTTTGGTCCCATCCCTGGCAGAGGGAGCTCTGTTGGCTATTAAAAGGTGTGGGTTAAAGGAGTAAGATTTGGGAGAGGCAGGAACCAGAAGGAAAGGATTTTCCAGGAAGAAGTATTGGCACAGAGAAAGAAGCCGTCAACGCAGGCATGGTTTGGTGATGACACTTTTAGTGGGGGTCCTTGTGGCATTCCCAAAGTAGGCCTGTTACTCTTGAGACCCACGATACTGCAGGTGTGGCATAAGTCACAGGTATTCTGAGAAATTCAGGCTGAGCAGTGAGGAAGATCCTAGGCTTTGGAATTTGAATTCCTACCTGCTGCAGTTGAGCTTTGTAAGCGTGGGCAGAGCTCCTTGAAACTCCCTAACCTCATTCACTTCATTTGCACGCTGGGATGACAGTACCTCCTTTTCAGTGCTGCTGTGAATGTGAACTGAGATGAAGCATGTGAAGTTCATCAGGTCAACCACATAGCAAGGGCTAAGTAAACAGCTCCCTTTTAACTATCTGTGCAGCCAGCATCCGAGTGTTGAAGGCCACCAGGATCTGTGTGACAGGCAAAAGCAACTTCCAGTGGTACAGCTGTGTGAGGTGCAATTACACAGAGGCCTTCCAGTGGCAGACTAGACCCTCTGGTGGCAGAGTAAGTACTATGAGGCATGTGGCAGTCACTGAAGACTGGGTCTTCTGGGGAGCATGGACCACATGCTTCACAAACAGGTTGGTCTGAGCAGCTGTGATACAGAGCCAGATGCCTCATTCACATCCCAGTTCTGGTTACTTCCCTGTTCCATGCTTTGGGCCAATCCGAATCTCTAGGCATCAGTGTTCCCATTGGGAAAGTAAGGGAAGTGGAACTTAATTTTTTAAACTGAGTTTATTGGTACTTTTTAAGTATATGGTACAGTTAGTGGAACTTAATTTTATATCCTAGCTCGGAAATTCTTTTCTGATTCTGTGAGTTGCCCCTGCATATTGTGGAGAGCCCATTTTCCAAGGAGACAATGACTAGAGAACTAAGGTTTAGCAGTAGGACAAGGGATAAAATTACAAAGGAAAAGGGCAACATCCAGTGGAGCTGTTGCCACACTGTGCGGTGTGTTGGGAACTCAGATGCCTCATTTTGCTTTTCAGTGGACATTCTCCTACATAGGCTTTCCTGTGGCCCTGAGCACATGCTATTTCATCGGGGCCCATAATATCCCCAGTGCAAATATGAATGACGACAGCCCTTCTTTGTCTGTGAACTTCACCTCACCAGGTAAACCACCTCTGCTCTGGTTTTTCTCTGTTGTGCTGGGACACCTATATGGGGGTCTATGCTTTGACTCACAAGTCAAGAAACCCTAGACAAGGCTTTGGCCTTGCAAAGTCTGTTTCCTCATCTGTAATGTGGACACAGTAGCAACGGTTCCTTTCAGGGTGGTGAGGGTTAAATCAAGTCAAATGTAGGCAAAGCACATTCTTGCATGTCAGGCACTGTGTGGAACACTTGACATGCAGTTGGCCCTCACCAGCCTGAGGATAGGATAGCCCCATCTTACAAATGAAAAAATAAAAGCTTAAGTCACCTGCCCTGGGTTGTACACATAGGAAAAGGAAAGCTGACATTCAGCTTGTGTGTGTGTGTGTGTGTGTGTGTGTGTGTGTGTGTGTGTGTGTGTTTCTTTTTAACTCAGGGCCTCACACATGCTAGGTAAGTACTTTACCCCTATGCTACATCTCCAATACATCTCTGGTCCTTCTTGATCAATGCCCTTGGACAATCCAGGGTATTTTTGGTGCTACACCACTTACACAGTAATTGCCAGCTTTCTGGATGGAACTAAACCTAATTTTTTCCTTTTGTGTAGTGCTGAGGATTGAACACATGGCCTTATTGCATGCTAGGCAGGCATTCTACCATGGAGCTGCAACCCCAGCTCCAGCTCTTTCATTGTTTTTAAATAGGCTTTTTTTCAGGGTTTTTTTTTTTTTTTTTGGTAATTTTAGATTTACAGAAAGATTGCAAAGATACTATAGCTTTCACCTCGCACCAATTTCTCTGTTACCATCGTACAATATTGGTGTCAAACCTAAAAAATCAACATTTGTTCACTTATGCTAACTCCAGGTTTTATTTGGGTTTTACTTTTTTATTAATAGCTTCTTTTTTGTCCGGTTACATTTAGTCCTTTGTTTCCTTGATCTCATCTGGTAACATTTTCGTAGGCTTTATTTTCCATGACCTTGATAGTCTTGAGTTCAACCAGGCATCTTGTAGAATGACCACAATTCGGATTTGTCTGATACTTATCTCATTATTAGACCTGGGATATGGGATTGGGGAAGAATCCTGCAGGGATGTTGTGCCTTTCTCACTGTACCCTGTCAGGCACGTGAGGTCACTGGTGAGGGTACCTTTGTCCCTAGGTTAGTGTGCTGCCTGCTAGGCTTCCAGGTGGGGAAGCCTCATGTCTGTAAGGGGTGGAACCTATGTATTATCAAACTTCAATTTTAAAGAATGATGGGCTTTTGGGTGTTCTCTTCTTAATCACTGATTCTGTTTTGATAAAGGTAGTACTTAGAAGCTGGTCACATTCCACAGCAGACGATGTTAACAGCAAAATTTTACTATAAATGGTACCGTATTTAGATTTCTAGTTAATTATGTGGGATATGTATGTATATGCGTGCTTCTGTCCTTGTTGACAAGGGAATAGAACAGAAATAACCTTTTTCAAAAGTGTAAAAACTTTTACTCAAATTTCCAGGCTGCCTAGACCACATAATGAAATACAAGAAAAAGTGCTGGGGTACTGGGATTCTTCCCACGAAGCTACATTCCCAGCCCATTTTATTTCTTCTGTTCAGACAGGGTCTTGGGTTTATCCCCAGCCTCTCAGAGCGCTGGGATTATAGGCGTGCACTACCATACCCAGCTCTATCTTTTGATAGATGAACAAACTGAGGCTTCAAGTGAGGATTTATCCAAACTGCTCAGTACCCAGGCAGGGTACTGGGATTCTTCCCACGAAGCTACATTCCCAGCCCATTTTATTTCTTCTGTTCAGACAGGGTCTTGGGTTTATCCCCAGCCTCTCAGAGCGCTGGGATTATAGGCGTGCACTACCATACCCAGCTCTATCTTTTGATAGATGAACAAACTGAGGCTTCAAGTGAGGATTTATCCAAACTGCTCAGTACCCAGGCAGAAGCACCAGGGCTCCAAGTCCCTGGTCGTCACTTTGCTCCTTGCGGCACGTGGCCCCTTCCAGTGAAGGACAGACTAGTAAGTTTATGCAGTGGGGCCACATGAAACCACCCCCCCCCGGCCCCCTAAACTACTTAACATTTCAGCTCAAACTGCACTTGTGGTGGTGCCAATCGGAGGGCTTTCCTGATTGTACGGGAGTTCTCTGAGCCCTTTCACCAGCACCCCTGCCTGTGGTTGTTGGGGCAGTGGGAATCTTTGGATTAGCAAGCGTTCAGGGTGGGTTTTAGTTGAAGTAATGACCTAGAAGCATGTTCTCAACCTGTGCCCTTAAAGAGGATCTCTTCTCCCCTGCTAGACCTAGAATCCTAACCCTACCTTTGACTTGTGAAATAGCCTATTTAAGATAATCACCCCAGTGACCAATTTCCAAAGGGTTTTATGTGCATTTCTGGGCAATATAGTCTTGGGGTGCTAATAACGTGAGTTGTATTTGGGGGGTGAGTCCTGATCTTTTAGGGATTTGGGGACCCTTTATTCTACATACCATTAGATAGCTACATGTGCTATTCTTACTAGAGACTGACTTGGAGGACAGGGCTTCCTCTCCCACCAAGATGGAGCTGTAGGAGTATAGAAGCACTGGGGTATGAGGTCTGAAGGCCTAAAAAACCATCCTAGGATGAACTTATGAAGACACTTCCAAGGCAGGGCCTGAAATGGTCTCCTCTGTGGGGAAGAAACTTTGTGCTATTATATATTATGTTCCTGGAAATTAACCTAGTCCTTATTTGCAAGTCACATCGACAAAACAAAAGACTTTGTTCTGACAAGGTCGACCTATCAGGATATCCTCTGAACTGTGAGGCATTTCCTGCCTTCTTTGCATTCAGTAAAGCTGACAGAATGCTGTCATGGATGAAGCTCCTAGAATCCAGAATATTCTAACGGTTGTAGTCTCGATCCCACATTCACTTCTGCCATAATCTCACACATCTCCTAACCTGTAGCTGCCTTCTCACATTCTGTGAAGGAGAAATTACTGGCCCTAGTCCTTAATTTAGATTACAGGTTAAAAATAAAAGTATTAAAATCTGATCTATCCCCAACCACCCTCAGCTCTGGGAAGCTATTTTTAGCAAAACAGTGATAATGGGGGGAAGAGTCCTAAACTTACTTGGGCAGCAGGTACTTTGAGACTCTGGGAGCAATGCTGGAAAGGGCACTGTGTAGTGGAGTCCCTGGCTCTTGGGTGTATGTCTGAGAACTTGGATTGTTTTTATAAAACCTCTTTGGGGACTTATAAAGGACTTAAATGAAGGAAAAGTTATCATGTTCATCCACATGGTTCTTTCTTACTTCATAGGAAGTCTGTGGGATCCCAACATTACTGCTTGTAAGAAGAATGAGAAGATGGTCGAAGTGAATTTTACAACCAGCCCCCTTGGAAACAGATACATGGTTCTTATCCAACGTGACACTATAATTGGACTTTCTAATGTGCCAGAGGTACTTTTCCACTTCATTCTCTCGTCTTCAACCTCCATCTTCCTTACTTTGTGGCAGGAGAAAGTGGACACTTTAGGGTTCTCAGAATAGGCTCTCTTGAGAGCACACAGTGCCGTGTATCGTCAGAATGTACTGGGCTGGTTTGATTAATTCATCAGATAAGAACAAATTCTTATGCTACCCTAGAGTATATGTCATTATGAATCTAAAACCAACTGAAGTTGGTTTCTAAAATAGACATTTCAGAAGTATGAAATAAATCTTTATTCACAGATAGTCTAGTGAACTGAAAGTCAGTTTGGAAAGTGTGGCTTCTCCATTATGAGCAGTCACTTTTATGATTTGTAATTCTTGATTCCATCTCATTCATTTACAGAACAAATTAAAAAGAATTTCTGTAGTCATTCTGGTGACAGGGGAAAGTGAAGGTGCTATGGTTCAGGTAAGTTTAACAAGATGCTTTGGGGAGGGGAGAGATACTCGAAGATCATTCCACTGTTAAATGCTTTTGGTGAGTGCTTTTATAGATGATTTAGTTCTCTCAAGTTCACTTTTGGCAAAAGTCCTGTCTGCTGTACTCTTCAGGAAGCTGACCTTGCAGTCATGGTACCTTCTGCTTAGATTAGTGGCAAATGACTTTCCAAAGTGCTTTTATTTCCACTTTCTGTCACAGACCCTCAGAGCAATACCGAGGTAGAACCATTTTATTTCCCCAAACCAAGTTTTAATTGCAAAATGAAGTTGCAAAGATCTGAAGTTAAAAGTTGCAGGTTCCAGAGTAATGTATGAAATCTGGAGGGCAACTGCCTGTCCTTCCAGGGTGTCAGCCCCAGGTGGAAACAGAAGTTGGATCAATAGATGCTCTCAGGTCTCCTGCAACTATTGAGTTTACAGTATGGGGGCACAGAGGAACCCAGTGTGACTCAACCATAACAGAGAGTAAGGAGTTCCTGTTTTTTCTTCCTGAACATAAAGGCAGTGTTCAGACAGGCCAAAGGAAGCAGACCTTGGAAATATATTATCCATGCCTCTTCCAGGGAACCACAGACTCCTAGTGCCAGGGACCTGCCTGTCATAAAGCCCTGACTGAAGTTAGTAAGAGCCCCAGAGTTCTGTAACCATGGAGGAAATATTTGCATATATGTTAGGATATAACCCAGCTTTCTAGATAAGGAAACCAGAATGTTAGAAGCACACACAAAGTTGAGGTTCACAATCCTGGAGTCTTGGATGGTATTTCAGTCTTGGATCACTGGGTTGGATTTTTAGGGCTTTGCTCCACAAGTGTAACCAAAGGGAAAATGTCCATGAAAATGCTTAGAGGAGGTTGTGGTAGAAGCAGGAATACTGTTGAGCTTTTGTCTGAAGCACAATGTGAAAATTTCTGAGCCTCTCATTTTTCCTCAGTTGATACCTTATTTCCATTCGTGTGGCAATGACTGCATCCGACGCAAAGGAATTGTCATGCTTTGCCCACAGCCAGGTGTCCCGTTTCCTCCAGATAAAAGTAAGTCCTGTCATTATCACAGGATGATCAAAAAGGTCAGAACATGATGAATCTGTCACTGTCCCCATTCAGTATGTAACAGGGTGTGTCTGAGGGCAGTGTGAGGGTTTCCTGCCTGTGTACACTGAATTAGTGTGCACAGAAAGATGCCAGCGCTATCCCAGAAAGCCCATGATCTAAGAACAAAACATTTACTTATAAAACCACTCCTGATCCTTTATGAAAACAGGATATATACAGACAGGGAAAACTGAACAGTACAAAACAGATGTTGAAAGCACTCCAAGGATCCGCTGAGAAGTCTACAACAGACAGAGTCAGAGGGAACGAATACTCCACTGCATGCTGATCCTCAGCAGCCTGGGCCTACCTGCTACCATACATGTGGTCACATGCCAACACTTGGGTAACAAATCAGGAATACAGGCACGAAAAGACACCCCACTAGTGCATGAGAGTGGCAGGTTCTGGAAAATGTCACCAGATTTAGAGATGCGTCGTTTCTTAAATTATAAAGTAGCCTAGGTCAAAAGATGGAAGGTATTATTCTTGAGAATCTCAGCTAAACAAACTGAAGGAATCTCGGTACCTAACAATCCTAACCACTGTGTAGACCCAGTATCTTTACTGAGTCCTGAGCGTGGTGATGTGCCTGAGCCTGCCTACTCCTTAGGGTTCCCAAGAAGGAAAGGCACATTTCTCACATCGGTCTAGTTAAACTGCTTTTCAAAATGCACCCAGAATGGGGGTGATTCCTCAAAGAACCAAGAATAAGAAGCCAAATGTAAACTCTGGTTCCACAGTGAATGCTTAGGTAAGGAGTCAAAGACCAAAGAGATCTTGGAGGACAACTTGCTGGGTCTTTATCCTGTTGAGAACCAAGTAAGGGACATAGACACCACGGATCATTGCACTCCTTAAAGATCTTCTGACCCTTGTTCTAAAGGGACCTAAAGTTTTATAAAATACAGAGTAAAAGTCTTAATTTTCAAATAGATATGTAAAAAAATTAGACAAAACAAGAGGAAACAATGAAGCAGGAGGACTGTTCCAAGTTTGAGGCCAGCCTGGGCTACACAGCAAGACCCTGTCTCAAAAAATGAAAAGAAAAGAAATAGATAAATATGGTTTTGTTTTACTGAAGGTGAATACGCTTTGTTTTGTTTGTTTGTTTAGATAGAAGCATGCTGGGAGGCTGGCTAGCTCTCCTATTACTTCTACTGGTTACATGGATGCTGGCAGTTGGGATCTATCTAATATGGAGACATGGTAAGGGTTATATCTTAAAGATATCTTAATGAGGAAATCACTTTGTGTGTGTGTGTGTGCGCGCGTGTGTGTGAGCATGTGTGTGAGAATGGAACCCAGGGCCTCATGCATGTCGGGCAAGTGCTTCATCAGAGATACAACTCCAACTCCACATTCTGAGCATTTGGAAAGGAAGAGAGACAATCCCATATTGGCATTTCCCGGGATTAGTGCCTTAACATGCTGCTACAAAGCCTGGTATGGTAACAACTGCATCTCATCTGCTAGCCTAAAGCAGGGTGAGGTCCTGCAGATCTGGGAACTACCTACCATCTGTTTTATTTTTACTAAGCGGGGGGGCTCTACAAGTACGAAACAGATAAAAGATGGCTAACCCATTTCGCCTGTAATACTCTATTAGTTATTTTTTTTAAAAGTAGCTCTAAGACATTAGAACAACATTCACTTAAATTCATATATTCTGAAAGGTCACTGCCAATTCTACAACACTGAGCATCTGGATACAGAAATCAGGGTAACTCACCCGGCATGGTGGTGCACTCCTGAGCCCAGCCTAGGCTACATGTAGTGAGTCAGTGAGACCCTGTCTCAAAAAATAAGAAGGTCTGGGTCTGGGTATGAAGCTCAGGGTGAAGGCCCTGGGTTCAATTCCTAGTGCCTTCCCCAAAGGAATAAAGACAGACAAAAACTGGGGGTACACATAGCTAGTGGCATATCCATTGCAGACTACCTCTCTTCCAAACAGGAAAGGAAATAGAAATGCGCCCTTAGTATTGCATGGGATGATGTAGACACAAGAGTAACTCCATGTTATTTCTAAGCCAAGAAACCCATGTGATCCTTTTGCCTCAGGAACAGTTATATTTAGGGGATGATGTTTGAACTGTACTACAGTAGTTTCAAATATTTTCCTGTTTTATAACATGGTATAAGACAGAATTACAGTTAAGTCTCAGGGCCTTAACTTTATGGAACTGTAAAGAAACTCTACCACCTGCAGGTAGCAGATGGTATAAACAAGCACAGACAGCCAAACTCAAAGGTGAAGCACAGAGGTCAATGTCCTTTAGACAGCACTAAAAGTAAAGTCACAGCTGCCCACCTCAAAGTACATTCAACCTAAAGTTTCTATGGCTTTATTTGAAAGATAAAGTTTGACTGAAAGGACTGATTTCATAACAGGGACTTAGAAAATGTATCTTTTGACTTTTTTTTGTGGTACTGGTGATCCAACTCAGGCCCTCCCACTTGTGAGGCAGGCGGTGGAACCACTAAGCCAAATTCCTGGCAGAAAACATATCTTTTAAACCTTGTTTACTTTTGTTTTTTCTTTTCTTTTTGGCAGGACTGGGGAGTGCACCCAAGATCTCATGTATTTTAGGGCATTGCTTCACCACTGAGCTACACCCCAGCCCATTAAAACCTTTTTTAAGTTTAGGCATCAGTGTGCTTCAGGCGCCATGTCCAAAAGGACTATTGGGGTGATTTTTCCTGATGCTCCTCTGCCATTTTGCAGTAGGAATCATTTTAGAGTGAAACTATATGCAGGTAACAAATGCTTTTCTCACCCCACAGAAAGGATCAAGAAAGCTTCCTTTCCTACCACCACGCTACTGCCCCTCATTAAGGTTCTTGTGGTTTACCCACCTGAAGTATGTTTCCATCACACAGTTTGCTACTTCACTGAATTTCTTCAAAACCACTGCAGAAGTGAGGTCATCCTTGAACAGTGGCAGAAAAAGAAAATAGCTGAGATGGGTCCGGTGCAGTGGCTAACCACCAAGAAGAAAGCAGCAGATAAAGTGATCTTCCTCCTTTCCAATGATGTCAGTACTAAGTGCGATGGTACCTGCGCCCAGAGCGAGGGCAGCCCCAGTGGGAACTCTCATGACCTGTTCCCCCTTGCCTTTAACCTTTTCTGCAGTGATCTAAGTAGCCAGACTCATCTGCACAAATACATAGTGGTCTACTTCAGAGGGGCGGATCCCAAGGATGATTACAGTGCTCTCCGCATCTGCCCCAAGTACTGCCTCATGAAGGAAGCCGCTGCTCTCTGCACTGAACTCCACGTCGTGCAGCACATGTCACCAGGGAAACGGTCACGAGCCTGCCACAGCAGCTGCTACACCTTGTAGCCTACCCAGGAAAAGAGGGAGGATTCAAAGCCTAACAATTCCAGGGGAAAAGCCTTTGTGACAATCCTGAAGTTTACCATATAGAATGCTTCTAGGGACAATCATAACTGAACAGATATGCCTCAGAATACTGATTAAAAATGTTCTCCCATAAAACTGTCATAAACAAGCTGATGTGATGGCGCATGCTGGTAATGTCAGCACTTGGAAGGCTGTGAGGAGGATCACCGTGAGTTCAAGGCCAGCATGGAATACATAGCAAGACCCTGTCTCAAACAAACAAAATAAGTTACAAACATTACTATATATACAGTACTATAATATTACTAAGCAATTAAAACTAAATTTATAATTACAAAGCTAAACCAACTTTATACTTGAAGACAAGAATAGTAACAACTGTAGATGAGTCATTTAGATAATGTAACACCATCTTCCAGCCAGATGTCTAGCCTTAGTCCATGCCTTGCACAGTAAATGAAAAACTAAAAAAGAAGCTGGGTATATAGCCTTCAGCAGAGGCCCTGGATTCATTCCCTTGTACCACAAAAAGGATATGGGTTAGGGAATAGCAATGCTGGACCAACAAGAAGGACCTGTGTGTAACCACTGTATAGTTTTGGTATTTGCATAAGATCTTCCTGCTCCAAATTAGATTCATGTCTTGACTTTTGCACAAGTGACCTTTAAATGAAACCATTTATCTATTAGAAATTACTCAGTTCTCAAATTATTACATAATCATTCATTTATATTAAAAATTCTTAAGTTGAAAGTTGGCTTTCTCAAAATAATGGTTCTTTTTATAAGTTAGTAATACTGGTTTACTTAAATAAAAAACAAACTACCAGAGTGACAGAATGTAGAGATGTCTGATACTGATATAGGGGAAATACAACTCCCAACCTGCTAGGTGTCAGATGTGCCGAATTCATGTTCCCCAAAATTGAAAAATGAATTCCAAGGAAGAAAGGATATTAGGAGTAGGAAAGATTGGGGCCAGAGATTTAGTTCAGTGGCACCATGCTTGCCTTGCAAGCACAAGGTCCTGAGTTTGATCCCCATACAAAAAAAAAAAAAAAAGATAGTAGGAAAGATTTGAGAGTTCCGAGAAAGAAGCAGGCTCCAGAAAGTAGGTGCTACCAAGTTATTTCTCATGTAAATTTTTTTTTTTTTTTGGTATCAGGGATCAAACTCGGGTCCTTGTGCTTGTGAAGCAGTCAGTGAAACCACTGAGCTAAATCCCCGGCCCCCGAGTTATTTCTCCAAGAATGTGAGATAGGGCAAAATCTCGAGGTGGGTACAATGTGGGTCAGACTAATCAACCAAAGATTACAATTATAGCCACTTAGCTAATATTGATCTAATAGGAAAGCAGGGCACTTCCACAAGGGGATATGGATAACATCATTAATCTTGGCTTATCTGTGACTTCTAAAACAGGAACATTTTGGGGAAGGGACAATCCGGGATATTCTGGTGACCCATCCAGGTGAGATGCATGTCCGGACTTAATGGACTGGGTGGTACCAATTACAGTATAATCTCAAGTTTTCATTCATCCTTTAGGAAAACGAGTATAGCCATTGTGATTTTAATCTCAAGGCCTTGCCTTCCTCAGATGTGCCTCCAGCCACAATTTTGATGTCTCCACCTTTCACTATGTTTTTAAAAATTAATTTATCAGTATACTTTTGATAATGATCACTCATCATAGGGAAATTTTTACCTGTCCATATCTTGATTCTTTCCCCCCCCATTTCCTTTCCCTCCCTTCAACCCTCTTCCCCTCATTTACCAAAGCTTTATTTTTTTCCTTTTCCCTCTGTTCCCTTCCCCATCCCCCCTCCCATCTGAACACTTTTTCTACTTCCCAGTTTCTATCATCCATTTTAGTCATTATTTACCCTTTTGGTTTCTCACACAAGAAAAACAATGTGGTATTTAAATATGTGTCTGATTTATTTCTAACTGTATATTTTTATCTAACTTAGCTGTCTATAATATGCCTTGGTTCACGAACATAATTCCTTGATTCTGACTGCAGCCAAATTGCAAGCTTGGAATCATGGAAACATTAAATTCATGAGCTGAGGCACTACTGAATTTTAAGTCTTCCAATTCTACTTTCCTAAAAGCATCTTTTTATTATGCAAAGGTCACACAAAAAAATCTATTTGCAAATTATCTTTCCAGGGTCATGTCATTCCAGATATTTGTCTTATGGATAAAATAAAAATCCAAATGAAGAAGCATAAAGTGAGAACCTGCACATCCAGCTTCATAAGCAGATGCTTAGTAATGGCTGAGGCAGTATGTTTAATGTGGCAAGGCTCACTAAGTTATCCGGATGGTTTTCACTGTGCTTGGAAAAGTACTGGTGATAAAGATGGATATGGTTAGGTCAAAACTTGGACCAGTCACCAACTTCCTATGAATCGAACATCTGCCTTTTCTCCTCCACCCCCCCCTTTTGGAGGGCAGTACTCAAAATTGAACCCAAGACCTTTGTACTGAGCCATACCCAGACCTTTTAATTCTTTTTTGATTTTTTGAGACAGGGTTTCACTATGTAGTTGACTCCTGTGGAACTCACTGTGTAGCCCAGGCTGGTCTCGAACTTGCAGCGATCCTCCTGCCTCAGCCTCCAGAGTGCTGGGATTACAGGCATGCACAAATCAGACCTTTTAATTTTTGAGACAGGTCTCTCTAAGTTGCCCAGGTGATTCAGACTTTTGATCCTCCTGCTTCACCCTCCCAAATCATTTCTATTTAGGAAGGAAACAAGATTTTCCTTTCAGCTGTTGTATTGTTTTGTTTGGTCAAGTAACAGTTTTCTTTACCTAAACCCACCTGAGAGCAAGTCCAGTTAAGGAAAGCCAGGCAGCCCAGCCTTCAATCTGTGCCTCTGGGAATCTAAACCTGAATGGGTCCCAATCTTTTTTGTACTCCAGCAGAAAACTGAAAAGCAGAACCAAAAATAACCACAACACTTTTTACTGTTTGGAATTCCATGAGGACACACAAGTCACACTACAAGTGTACAGAACTCAGATACCTGCTGTGTCCTAGACAAGAGGGAATGTGGCAGGACCAGCCAGCTCTCACAAGTCACACCCTCGTGGCTGCCTGAGGCTGCCCACTGATGAGGCTTGGAAGTCCACCTAGGCTCCCCTGAGGAAGGACAGGCAAAGTGTGACAGGTAAAAGGGAAACAAGGCGATTTTTAATCTCAACACTGTTCTTTTAATAAAAACTGCAACTTCAGGACAAACCAGTCAAAAATCCCTACAGTCCTTGCAGAAACAAATTCCCTTTTACTTGCAAATGGGTCTTATCCACCTTATAGACTACAACAGGCACTCCATTAAAGATGGGCTAGGGCTGTATCACCTGGAGTGGCCCATCACACTTCGCCTGCAGAGCTGTCCCCCTTCATGTGTAAACAGAACCTCCTTTTGCATAGATCCTCAATTCCTAGGATTTCCGCTCCTAAATCCCCCAGAAACATACACAGCTCAAGGGTACTTCTCCTCTTAGAGGGCCCGCCCTCTATTTCTGAGTGTACACTTCTAAAATTCTGCCTAATCTCTTTATTGCATCTTACTGATGCATTCTCAAGTCTTCTGGGATGGAAACCAGCAAACCTATAGGTGGGCAGGGTGAGTCAAGGGTCCACATCTCTACTTGGGGATCTCCACGGTTATCCAGCGATATTCACCAAGGAGGGCATTCAACAGCAACATCTGACATCACTGGAGAGTTTATGAAACCCTCCCAAAGGGGCAGAAGAGTTTACAACTGAAGAGTAAGTTCATATTTATCCTCAAATGTCCCAACTATGAAAACACATAATATCAAACCAATGTTATATCCTGAACATAAAGTGGAATTCATTTATTTTCTATGAAAATTAAGGATGTAATTCAATAAATTAAAATATATACATTCTTCAAGTCTTTTATACCAAGAGACTTGTTTCTGGTCTTCAACTGTGGCTTTTCCTTCCCACTTCACCACACAAAAGCAGCGCGTTCTCGTAACATGCGGACGCCAAAGCGCTGCCATTCTCGCTGATAGATCCACAGTTCCTGTGTCGTATCCAAACATGCCAACACTGCCCCTCCTTTCCACGCAATCAGCCGGGGATCCATGTCCTAGACAAGTGACAGAGTTACTTGAGCATGAGCAGATAAAACTATTTCAGCATTTACTTCAGCTGGGAGGAACACTTGCTGAGTCAGTAATAAACCAGATTTTCCACTGGCATTAAAGATAGCAGGGCTCACAAACAGATCTCTTTCAACCAACAAAAGCAGCTTCATTTTTATTACTGAGTATGTTCCTCTTTACTACAAATAGTTGCTACAGGCAGGAGCACATAAAATAATCTTGATGTCTGTATGGAATACATCCCCACTGGCTGGGCACAGTGGTGCATGTCTGTAATTCTAGCACTTAGAAGACTGGGACAGGAGGATCTCAAGTTTGAGTCCCACCTGCGCAACTTAGTCCCACCCTATCTGAAAATACAAAACACTAATTGGGGATGTCGCTCAGTGTGAGGGCCCCGGGTTCAATCCCGAGTACCTAAATAAATGAATGAATGAATCACCACAATATTAAATATCCACATATGTTAAAATAAGAACATTGCCAAGAATTGTAGTGAGATTTAATGAAATACACACATGATCTATTTCTAAGTTTTTGGGTTTGTGTCAAGATAGCTCAAGGCAAAAAAGATCCTTAAAGATCTCAAGTCCAGGGAGCAACAGAAGCTCATTACAACTGAGATAAAAATGGAGCTGTCCTGACTGTCCCAGAAGCCACCCCCAGCACATTCTGCCACATATATGACCTGTTGAAAGTAATTTTTCCACTTCCCCAGGCCCTCAAGGACTTAAGACACAAGCCATGCCTCTCAGGATTTTATCTGTCCACATACATCACAATTAGAAATAACTAATGCTCCTTTTATTTTCACATAGTCCAACCTACATCATGAAACAACAAACCTTAGGCCTTGTGATCACATCTACATTTTCAATAATTCGCCTGAATGAAGGAGGCATTTTGTTAAGAATTCTGTGCTGCAGGAATTCTTGTGCTTTGTGGAACATCAAACCACCTCCCACCACCAGGATGGAGCTGTACATCTTCTTTTTGGTATCATCAGATGCTGAAAGAGACAGTGAAATTCCTTCTGTCCACCCACCAACACTCCAGGAGAGCCACCGTCATCTCTTATTTATACAACTGCCACAAGCACCTCGAAGATCTCCCTCCACCCTCCACCCTGCAACCAGAGGAACCCTGCAAGACACACATGAGAATGCTGCTGCCCTACCCTCCACATTTCGCACCCGGCAAGATCAGGACCAAATCCTGCAAGGCAGCCCCTAAGGTCCAGTGTATGGTCCTCGCCGGCTCTTAACCTCATCCCCACACCCTGCTTCCCGGCCACAACGGCCTTCACACTTCTTCCTCCGCCTGGAATGCCACCTGATCCGTGACTATCCCCCCTCATACCATAAGTCCCTTACATGGCTTATTTAAGAGCCTCCCGTGCCTCCTACCTTCCATACCTTCTCCAGCATTAAGTAAAAACTTGCCTCACTGAATCTGTCAATCAGAAGCTCTCAGTCAGGACCCTTTAGTTTAACTCTGTAGCACCCACTATAGTTGTAATTTCACATTTGTGTGGTAATTTGTTTTGATGTCTTTCTCTAGGCTATAAGGCCAATTCTATCTCATTACTGTTTCCCTGCATCTGGCAAGGGAAGCAGAGAGCAGGTGCTCAGTAGTTTTTTGATGAATATACTACAATGCTCAAATACACCCTAGGCTGGACCAATTCGTTCTACCGTGACCTCATTTCATTACTATCCCCTAGTCTCCTCAGATGTGCTTACAACAGCAGTCTATGCTGTGAAGGATGGCTTTATCAAGGCCCAGGGCTTTCCCTTCAAACAGCGAGATGGCAGTCTTCCTGGACATCAAAGCAGTGAGAGCCTCCTCAGAGTCGTTGCCGGCCATCAGGCAGTCTCCCTGGGAGGACCCCAAGTCCACCTCCTGGGAATGAAGTCTTTCTGGAAGATCAGAAGACTGGCCTCGAAGATCCCCTTCAAATCCAATGGGTTTGGATGCAGACTTTCGGTCAGCAGTAGCTTTTGCAGACTATAAATCAATCAAAGGCAATAATGGCATCAATGGTATTACTTCAGGAGAACACTGTTGTCTCTCTGGATCCCACCCCTCTGGCCCATCACTACGTATCACTAGGACAAGAGAGCATGCACAGAGCTGCCTAGCATGCACCTCCTAGGAGCTAGGAGTGGCAGGATGAAGTGGTTCTGGAAAACTCAAAGCAGTCTCTGACAGAACCTCGTCACCACCCGGTGCGTTTTAAAACTGAAACGTCGATGCAGACAGACTTTCTTCCTTACAAGAGAGTGTTAAAGTGAAACATTTCTGTGGGACCCATGTGCCAACTGGCTATCATGGAATCCTCATTTTCAGATCCTAACTACTACCCCATGCTTGCCTCTGGGGTAGGAACAAAGACTAGAAAAGGTTTCCAGCCCTCATCTACTCTCCATCATAAGCTGCTGACATTTCACTAGCAAATAAAAGCTTTAATTCATGCTCTTACAGTAGAGATCCTGTTAGCAAACCTAGCTGTGGAAAAAAATTCAGCTTTCTGCCTGTCACATACCTTTCACCTTATAATTACAGAGTAGGTAAGACTGTACTGAAAATACTATTGGATAAATACTCAGAAGCAGGCAGATAAACAAATAATATATGCCAAAAGAAAGTGCTTTCATTTTTGTAGAGGAGTTGCCCATTTTTCCACCCTCTTTTGTATCAGTCTCATTAAAGAATGACTTTCCAGTTCAAAAAAGCAAAGAAAAAGAAAATGCTTTCATAAAGCTCACTTTCAATTGTGTGGACTGGCATTCAAAAAACTTGTGTCAACTGAAGGAAGAAATCTGCCATCCAGTTTTAAATTCACTCATTTCATCTATTATTCTAAAAATGGAACAGTGAGCCAGGTATGGTGGTGCACACCTATAGTTCCAGTACTCAAGAGGAGGCTGAGGCGGGAAGGAGAGCTAGAAGTCTGAGGCCAACCTGGGCTACATAGTGATTTCAAGGCCAGCCTGAACAGCGTAGCAAGACCCTGTCTCCAAAAATAAAAATAAATAAAAATAAAAATGGAGTTAGCTGTGGTGGCAGATGCCCATAATTCCAGCATTCTGGGGAGGCAGAAACAAGAATGGGAGATGGAAAGTTTGAGCCCAGCCTGGGCAACTTAGCAAGACTCTGTGTCAAGATGTTTTTTAAAAAGGCCTGGGGATATAGTTCAATGGTCCTGGGTTCAAAGCGCAGTAGCACAAAACTGAAGAAGCAAACATAAACACAGTATCAGGATTAGCCTGAGGAAGGCTGCAGAGGTGGCAATGATCTATCAAGACTGGGCATGGTTCTCCTTCAGAAAAAAAAACTCTTCTCTCCCACCAGAATTGCTGCAGACCTGTTCCTGCTTGCTTTGCGTGGCCAGTAGGTAATGTTCATCATGAGGATCCTCAGGATCACCTTGGGATCTGTGCTGCAAGGTTGTCATTTTCTGTCCAACAATTCCAAAAGTGGCTGGGTAAAATAAAGCCATTGGAGCCTACACACAGAGGGAAAGAGTCATCAGGAAAAGAACAGACACAGCTTACTGAAACAAATAGATTAACTAAATCTTAATCTTCCAATGAAATGGGCAGATCCAGTCCTCTAAGTGAGACCAGGCAGCACGACAGGTCAGAAAATCCACTCAGCCAACTGAACAGGTGAAATGACACCAAGTGAGAGACATCGCAAAGCTCATGTGAAGTAAGTGCCTCATAATCTACTTTATAACGTCCTAATAAAAGCGGTGCCTCTTTCCCTAACAACACATTACACATCACATTCTGACTAATTGAAAACACGGTCCTTAAGGACCATCTAAGTTGTACTCTATCATAGGCTGAATGTTCATTAGGGGTTGACCTGCAAACAGTCCATATTCTGACCTCACAAGAGTCTCAGTTTGTACAGCACACTGTCTCTTGGTCTGACCAAATCTTACCACTTTGCTACCTATGGAAATATACACCTATGCTGTTACCTGGAGCTTTTCATCTCCTAATCGAAACTGGTAAAGCAAGGCAGGAGAATCTGGATGTCGAATCTGAAATTCATGGTCCTGAAGCCCAGAGATGTCCTGATTCCAGGAAAAGATGCTGTCAGTAAATCAGCAAAAATGAATGTAAACGCCTCAAATTATGCATAAGCCTCTCCATCATCTAAATCGCACACATAAAAGGCCATCTTACAACTCTGTACCACACTCACTGTAACTTAGTAAGACAAGTTCAACTGCACTTTGCTTCCTTATTTCATATTTCTAAAATTTCAAGCACTTGCAATTTTCATTTTTCTATTGGTATACATTCATACAAATAATGACCACAATCAATACACTCCCTCAATAATTGCAAAATTTAACTTTTTTATTTTACTTTTTTTAACACTTTTTATTTCTCAAATTTTTAACATTTAGAATTTTACTGCCTGAAAAAAACGTTTTTAAAAAGTCTAAAAGCAAAAATAAAAAAGACAGGAATAAAAAAGATGTGACTAGTGACTATTCACAATATTAAGAAAGTGCTTCAAGTTTTAACATTTAATTAAATATCTGTTCCCACGTACTTATCTGTTGTATTTGCTAAACCTAAGTTTTATCTTCATACTTTATGATAAAATCAGACTAATACAAAGAGGGAAATTTGCTAAACTCTTTCCTATTAAAACAAGTTCTTGGGCCAGGGATTTAGCTCAGTGGTTCCACCGCCTGCCTTGCAAGCGCAAGGACCTGAGTTTGATCCCCAGTGCCAAAAAAAATTTTTTTTTAATTAAATTAAAAAAAACAAGTTCTTTTCCTGTGCCTCAGACACATCCTTACCAACACAATCATACCAAAAGAGCTTCAGCTTCAAGGCTCTATTAACTTGGGTTACAAAGAGCAGCATGATATTGTTTAAATATTCTCCCAAAAGCAAAAATAGTCAGCAATACTATTTTGTTCCCACCTGATCTAAATGACAGAATGTTTCTTTAAGGTGCTGGAGTAGAAGGCAATCCATTTTATTTGTTAACTGGCATTCTCTATAAGGGAACCCAGCTCGCTGCATGAGCCAGTAAAAACATCTTGACACATCAGATCCCCCATATGCTAGACAGAGCCTAAAGTTGAGAGAAAAGCAGATGGTTAATCTGTGAGTCAAGAAGCTGCATGGGCCGGGGATTTAGCTCAGTGGTTCTGCCGCCTGCCTCGCAAGCACAAGGGCCTGAGTCGATCCCCAGTACTTAAAAAAAAAAAAAAAATGCAAAGGTGTTTCAGTAACTCCATTAGGCAGAGTAAAACCCAGCAAGTTTTTTTTTTTTTTGGTTTTTTGAGACAGGGTTTCACTATGTAGTGAGACTGACCTGGAACTCACCATGTAGCTCAGGCTGGTCTTGAACTCACAGCAATCCTCCTGCCTCAGCCTCCCGAGTGCTGGGATGACAGGCATGAGCCACCATGCCCGGCCCCCAGCAAGTTTTAATAAATGTTTCTTAAGATCTGAATGAAAAGAATGAGACGTGGTGGCACACACTTGTAACCCCAGTATTCTGGGAGCTTGAGACAGAAGGATCACAAGTTCAAACCTAACCTGGGTAACTTAGCAACTTAGTGGGATCTTGTCTCAAAATTTGAAAATAAGAAAAGGGCTGGAGATGTAGCTCAGAGGAAGGGCCTGGGTTCAAGCCCCAGAACTACCACTACCAAAGGGGGTAGGAGGGAAGAACTGAATCAAAGGATAGAATGGAAAGATGGAAAAGAGAAAGGGAAATTTAGCCAAAACCAGTAATGGGTCAACAAGAAGTTGTACCGTGTGCAAAAATGTATTACAGATTAAAAACAAAGAATACACTATTAAACCCAGCTCATTTTCAAGTCAATGTATACTCACCATAGGACAGCTGTTTGGCTCTCCCCATTCACAAGCATATAAGGTTAGCAGGTACTGATAAGACAAACTTATGACAGAAAGGCTCATAGAAAACTGTGTATTAACTGAAGGTTTCTATGATTTGGGAGGATCCCTGAAATACTAGGAAGAGACTGGGGGCCAGCATTCTCTCCACACTTTGAGAATCAATGGCATTAGATAATCCAAACAATGGGTGATCCAAATAACACACTGGGTTTTAGAATGCACTGTAAATTGGGTTGTGAGGCAGTAGATTAACCTCATGAACTGCTTGAACCCTCTTTCAGATTTGTTCTATACATTTAGACTACCTAATGGGAGGGAGAGAAAAAGCCATCTTGAGACCACCACAAAATGCTACACAGAACCCAGATAGGCATTACCTAAGTAGATACACATTATCTGTGTCAAGATGTCTCAGGAGACATGGAGCAAACCTGCTCCTGTTAGTTACTCATTAACTTATGAATCAGTGATGATATCATGAGAAGACAGTCACCATAAAGTTATTCATCACTAACTGAACACAACTGTGACAAGAAACGTAAATGCTCAGAGAATTCACAGCTGAGAAATCTGTTTTCTTCTACATGACTTGCCTGACTACCTTTTCTGTGTGTGTAATTAGTTCTGCTATAGTAGATCACAATGAAAGACAAGGGCTAACATTTATGCTTCCTTTGTGGAAATCACAAAACACATACCAGAACTTTTAGGAGCTACTGAGGTGAGTTCATATTAGAAAGTTCCAATAAAGGCAAAATTCATCTGTTTTTAGCATTACTAGAATGCGCATTTCCACAATTTGCTGGTTTGCTATATGCAGACTTTTGAACATGTAATTTCTCATAAATAATTCCGTGATGAACTGAACAGCCTGTGAGGGGAGGGGAGGAAGGAATGCTACCTCCCAAGTTCCTTACCGAGTGTTCCGATGAGACACCCCATCCTCCACGCAGCACACACTTGTCTTCTGGTCCCCAACGTCTACAATACAAGTGCTGCTTAAGCCACTTCCGAAGGTAGCACACACAGACTCTTGATGAACCACAATCCCTAAAAATCAAAACGCAGAGGAACAATCAGCTATGGAGCAATAAAGATTATAAAGTAATCAACTACAGTCAGGCACCTGTAAACCTCGGGCAAGCGTCTAGCAGCACTAGCCTTTCAGAATAAGCATTTACCTATACCAGTGAATCAGGTGAACGCTCTCATCGAAAAAGAAAAAAACAATTTCATTTAAAGTAGGTCTCACTGCAGGGCTGGGGGTGTAGCTCAGTGGTACAGCAGTTGCCTAGCATGTGCAAAAAGCCCTGGGTTTGATCTCCAGCACCACAAAAAAATAAAAAAAATTTTTTTTCAAATGTTTCATTCAAATATCAGACATACCTGAGAAACCCATCTTCATTAGTATCATATTCACTAGTTCTTTCACATGCTGTTTATTATAGATATCAGGAATTAATAAGATACACCTATAATACTAAAAAGAACAAGAAAGAAAAAAATACAAAAAGGTTAAATTCAAGTCCAAGGTTAATACCCAAGTGCAGTCAAATCCAATCCTTCCATGCCTGTGCTGAAGGAGGCTTCTCTCCACAAAAGCTGAAGCTGTGGGGAAGGCCTGGAGTAAAGCTCAAACCTCTGTACCATCCTCTGAATTTACCCCTGCACCCAACCTGGAATCACCCCCAATTTATAAAATGATAAGTAAGACAAGTAATATGTCTGAAAAATAAACAGAGGGAATACATAAGCATACGTGAACTTACTGATTTAGGAACAATAGTAAAAGACACCAAAGAAACAGCACAAGACAGACAGAAACCACTGAAGAATTAAGTGAAGAAAAATTATCCTCAACACCCAACCGAGAATGCAGACTGCGTCAATAAGGACATTATCTTGCAAATAACTCAGAAGCATAAACGTGCACTGGCCAAGAATCTTTAAGACAATCCAAGTAACTGAGCAAGCATTTTATCTCACCTTTAAATCTTTCAGAGGGATTTCCAAGTATTTTTGAATTGCATGAGACCATATCACTTCAATATCTGCCAGAACAGCTGTAAGGGAGCCCCCAGGTCCAGGGTGAATATTTAACTGACCTCTTCTGATGGGCCAGTGAATATTGTAACAGTCCAGCGGATTAACATACAAGGCCTAGAAAAGGAAGGGAAGAAGACAAATACACTGTTAAAACTCTCAGGCAGGAGGATCACAAATTGGAGCCCACACTAGAGTGACAAGACCCTCTGTCAAAAAAAAAAAATAAGGTAGGGGTGGTGGCACAAGCCTATAATCCCGGCACTTAGGGGAAGCTGAGACAGGAGGATCACAAGTTTGAGCTCAGCCTAGGCAACTCTGTACCTCAATGAAACATTGTCTTAAAAATAAAAACAGGCTGGGGGTGTTGCTCAGTGTGAAGGCCCTAGGTTCAATTCCTAGCACCTCAAAAGAAAAAACAAAAAATCCACTCTTTTAGGGTTCTCTATATTCACATCTCAAAAATTTAAGGCCAGAAATGAACATTTTCTCAACATTCTAGATGCTGCAGGGAGCATTCAGCAATTCAGGGCACCGTATGGATACTGGGCTTCGAAGTGGGATTACAGAGAACTAGAACTGTGTAGCAAAGTGAAATTTAGGAGTAACATCAGGTTTTCCTCTTTTGATTTATTCTAAGGAAGTTTCTTACCTCTTCTCCTACCAAATACTCAGGATGATGAGATGTGTTTGTCCACTTATTTCCAGAACAGTGATCTAAAATCGCAGGTCGCATCTGCTTGTTGTAGGAGCGTGCCTGAAAGGAGAAGGGGCCTTCGTATTCAAGGGGAGCGGCAATAAGAGTCCCTCTCCTCCCTCACTCATAGAGTAGACACAGCAGTAAATTTTCTAACCACAAATCTGAGATATTTGCAAAACACAGACTGGTCACAAAAGGATTCTCTTGTCCTTTTCCACAATCTTGATATTTCCCATGAGTTTAACACTTAGGCTGTGACTCACTATCAATCCAAAATTAAAACTGTACTTCTGTTTCAAATTGAATGCAAATATATGACACGTTTTTTTTTTTTTTTTTTTTGGTAGCGGGGATTGAACTAGGGACCTTGCAATTGCGAGGCAGGAACTGGCACCACTGAGCTAAATCCCCAGCCCGACATGTCTATTTTGATTCATCATATGAAACTAAGGACGTAGTAAGAAAACAGCTTTCCACCACGATCATGGGAACCGGGATATAGGCTCGGGTATGAACATAAATTTTCATTTACTTCCCTTGAGAAACACAACTGTCCACATTTTCTGGCTTATCTAAGTACTTGTGACACTGATTCAGGTATCCTATCATTTTTTTTTTTTCAATCTGCATTCTAATCCTCGGTTTATTCAATATAATTCCTTTACTCTACACAACAAAGTACAAATACAACCTTATCTAAAATGCTATAAAGTTACAAAACTCAAATTTTATACCACTGACTGCACAATAAAAGCCAAAGAAAAAGCAATGTACAGTTGCCAAGGTAACCTGCACGAATGGCAGGTGAAATGGGTGGCTCCAGGACAACCTGCACAGCTGGCTCTCCAACTGCTCACCAACAGTTCAGAGTAAAGAAGACAAATGGGGTGGGTGTATAGGTGAGAACACAGAATCGTCATGACAACTAACACAGGGCAGGGGGAGTCTTTCTAGGGTGTTTGATCCCAGAGGCAGGAAGAGGACTCAAGCAGGGATCAGGGGGCCAGGCCTAATGGGAGTGGTGGGTTGGTCCCAAGGTAAGAGCAGATCACCAAGTCGTCTGGAAAGGTTGGCACATCCTGCCACCTGCAGGCTTGCTCATTCCTACAGACGCAGCCGCTGCACAGACTCATGAGATGTGAATGGTGAGCTTTTAGACAGAAAAGTGCAGGGTGCCTCTGTGGGCACAGCCCGGACCAAGAGCACTTCTGCAGCCAGAACCCGCCTGAAGAACAAGTGTCTGCACCGCTGCCTCCGAAGCCGCCTGACCGAGGGTCCTCTCCTACTGCTCCTCATTGTTTTAGAGGAGAGACAAGACTGAGCCGAGTGGACTAAAGAGGAGCGAGCTTCGGCAGGCTTGTCTATCGGGAAGAGCTGGAGCTAGGGCGGCTTCTACGGCGGCGGCGGCCAGGAGAACGGACCGCCTGCGTACAGGGAGGGGCCCTGCGCCTCGGGGAGTGTGCCCTCCTCCTCACCCATGGGGGTGACCCGCGCCACCTGGGTGGTGGTGGGAGCATTCTCCTGGGAGGCTCAATCGCCGGGGCAGCGGCCTAGGCCAGGGGTGCAGCACGGCAGTAGCAGTGATCTCCTGACCACCGATTTGTCCTCCATCCATGTGCTTCAGGACCTTCTCGGCTTCCTCTGGATTCTCAAACTCCATATCTGCAAAGCAGTTGATAGATGAGGCTGCGTCCTTCCTACAGGCATAGTCAGTCATTTTAATCTTCCCATAGGTGGAAACATCTTCACCATGTGATCCTTAGCCACATTCCGGAAGCCTCCCGATGTCTACTTTGGCGGGTTTAGGGGCAGGGCCTCGCCTCTTCTTCTCCTTTTCATCTCTTTTAGGTGGTTTGGATTTGGAGCGGGAGCACCGGCTGTTGTCATGTTTGCACCATGAAGGGCTTGGGGAGCCCGGGGAGCTGCTGGAACGAGAGCCGCGGCATGTACTAGAGCTTGCAGAACGGCTGGATGCTGAAGCGGAACTGGAGCCACTGCCTGAGCCTGTGCTGGGGCTAGAGCCTGCACTCGAGGGGAGCTGGACTGAGACCTGGTGCTGCTGCTTCCAAAGGAAGCACTCCACCTCTTCCGGGTCTGATGCCTGCCACGTCCTTCTCACTAGATTCCTTGGTGGCCCCCTTGTCTTTACAGCAATCCTTGGACTTCTAACGGAAGGGTCCTTGCGTTTGGTAGGAGGAGGAGCCATTTGCCCACCACCGCCGCCACCACCTCCTCCTGCTCTCTTCCAGGTATACTATAATTATGAAGGGTTTTTTTTTTAAAGGAAATCCTAACTTGTATTTGCATAATGACATGGAGAAAACACGTAAATGGTATTACAGTCATGTGGGACAAGACATTTTGGTCAATGACAGACTGTGTGTACAACAGGGTCCCAAGATTATGATGTAGAGCTGAAAAATACTGATTACCTACCAAGAAGACATGGCACAAGCATTACTAACCTCTCTGCAGTGTTCCTGGTACAAACCAACCTGCTGCACTGCCTGTCATATGCAGATACTGTACATACAATTGTGTACAGTGCATAATCCTTGATACCAGCAGCAATCAACTATTACCAGCTTGTAAACTCAATATACTTTTTAATCTTTATTTTGGAAATTATTTCTTCTACATACATATTTTCTTAAAGTTAATTTGTTAAACCAAATGGAGCAAGGTCCTCTAAGAAGTATTCTAGAAGAATACTGTTACCAGAGAAAACCACAGCTCCGTGCACTGCTGCTCACAAAGATCTCCTGGAGGGACAGATGTGGAGGTGGAAAACAGCAGCCACTGCAGACATAGCTAAGGTGGTATTTCAGTTTTTACAAAAAAATTCAAAAGTGGGGAAAAATGCTAAATGTTATTTCAAAATAGTGAAAGGTTTTTAAAAATTTTAGTTTATAAAGTAAAATATTTTCAGTAAACATAGGCTAATTTATTTATTTGTTTGTTTGTTTTTTGAGACAGGGTCTCACTATGTAGTTGAGACTGACCTGGAGCTCACTATGTAGCCCAGGCTGGTCTTGAACTCAGAGCAATCCTCCTGCCTCAGCCTCCTGAGTGTTGGGAGTACAGGTGTGCAACACCACACCTGGCTAGGTTAATTTATTTTTAAAGAAAGAGAAATTAAGTAAACGCAGTGTGCCGTAAGTGCACAGTATCTGTAGAGTTCATAGTGGTGGACAGTAATGTGCTAGGCCTTTATATTCACTGAGGCAACTCCCAGCTACAGGAACTATATTCATGTTAGGTGCTCTACAGACATGTGCCATTCTTTCTCTTTTATATTCTCTTTTTAATGTTTAGGTACATTAATACTACTGTGCTACAACTGCCGACATAATTCAGTAGTTTGTAGCCTATGAGTTTTATGCTGTAAGGTGTAGCCTAGGTGTCCAGAGGCTACATCAGTGATGTACTCACTATGTGTCCCCATCATTAAGCAACACATGACTGTATACTCTAAGAGGTGGAAAAAGGATAAAGCTGAGGAAAAAGTTAATTGAACCTGTTCAGGAGACACAGGAATCCGTCTTGTACCATTTGACATCTTTTTAGACCATATTGCTTGATCCACCATTTTAAGGCCATTTTGTCTTTGTTCGTTACTCTCGGGTTTCTGGGGAGGGCAGGGTAAAGGATTCAGTTAAAAGAGAAAGCAATATGACATGCTGTCAATTTAATACATCATTAGAAAGTGTTCACTCATCAAATAGCAATCCTTAATCTCTGTCAAATATAGTAATCTTAAGAATTTCAGAATTTTAAATAGGGCTAAGGATAGCTCAGAAGTGGAGTACTTGCCTCTCTACTAGGCCGAGTTCAATCCCTAGCACTGCAAAAAACAACAGAAAACCAGGAAACCCTCTGTTATACTACACTTGATCTTAGCCAAAAGGCCGAGAAGCGATAACCCTCTGTTATAAACTAAAAAGTCAAAATGGAGTTCTGGCTAAAACCAACTACTTGCAAGAAATCTATAACCTCAAGTGATTTACAAAGCACTTCAAAGACTTCCATGCATCTATTAGTTTAACAATGTCTTCACACGAAAAACATGGTGGATACGTAAGGTTAAAAAACTGTATTACAGAAGACATACGGCCATCAGTGCACCTCAAAACACGCTCCTTTGCTTTGAACACAGTTACTCCATCATTTTTTGTTTGTTGTTTTTGTAGTTCAGACTAGACTTGAGCTTCCCGTGTAGCTTAGGCTGGACTTCAACTTGCACTTGCGGTGACCCTCCTGCCTCGGCTGCTGCGATTATAGGCATCACCACCACACCCGGCCCATCCCAACATTCTTGCCATTTTCTGAAGCAGCTCTGAAGTCGTCCCTGAATTTACAAGTGTGATCAAAGGTACGGTGAATGTTGCTGCTGAGTGCCATTCAACAGAAAGGCAGGCTCACAAAACATTAGGGCACGTCCTCATCTGTCTTATACCAGATATGACACTGAGCACCTTACAGCTCTTCCCCAAAGTCAAAATGATCACGAAAGATAAACAGTTTGAATCTATCCCTTACATCACAGCAGCTACAGCAGCACAACTGAAAACTTGAAAAAGAATTTCTAGAACTGATAAAAAGTGGCAAGAATGGAGAAATAAGTTATGTTTGAAGTGAGGGGGGAGTATTCTGAGGGAGATTATAGCAGTGTGTCTTTTACTATATATGATTACACATTCACTCTATTTTTTACCATACTTGTATATTTTACTTTAATTAACAAGTATTGAAGTTACTGTGATACTGCAGGCTCTTATATTGGCATATTGTTCTGAAGCTTACAACGAGACTTCAGAAGAGTGCTAACTACGGACAGAATCCCAAAGTTTACTATCACAGTTATAAAAATTCTTTTTGCCACAGGGTCTTGCTATGTAGTTTGAACTGGCCTTGAACTACTATGTAGCCCAGGCTAGCCTTTGTGGCAATCCTCCTGCCTCAGCCTCGCAAGTGTTGGGATTATAAGCATGCACCAACATGCCCAGCAATAAAACTCTTAAATTCTTAAAACTGTCCTTGATTTAAAACTCAAAAGCCAGATGTGAACCGTAATGCAATATACAGATTGAACACCTATCACAATTTTTTTTTCTAACCATAACCACCTGCAAAATTAAGATGAGTGAATGCTTACTGAAAAGAAATATATTCTTTTGGCTTGAAATTATGGTTTGATGTAAAATTTTAGTATGTGCTTATTATAGCAATTCAATTTGCTAATGAACTGAAAATGAGCTTTATTTAAACTACATAAATACTACACACACACACACACACATCTGGAAGAAAATCTAGCTGTTTATTAATAAAGACCTGGACGTATCACTTTAAGTGAATGCCATTCGGTATCTTTCATTAAAGATTACCTTTGTTAACACCAACATTAATCCTGGTGGGTTAAAGAACGGGATTTACTTTTGTTGTAACGAGTTAAAAAAAAATCTAAAACAGCCTTAGATGACAAATGAAATGTGCTGAATGACATTGTTATTTAAAAACATGGTAAAAATACGCAGATGTTGACTCCTAGGTACACCTGAGTGTCTAAGCTTTCCCAAGGACACAACTTTGGGCTTAGTCTCCAGCACCTCCATTTCCGACTTACATTCAGTCCCTCCCTTAGGAGCCAGTTGTCCTTGTACAGAGGCTGGCCTTGTTGCTTGTGTCTCCGTGCAATGACATGAGGAATGCTGGCAGGGAGCGTGTCTGTGGCTCGACCAATTCTTAACGTTGTTGAGCCTGGATGTATGACAACAATAAAGTTGCTCTGGATTTGCTGTAAATATAAAATATAGCAGTATAACTTTAGTAAATAATACACGCGCAACAAGTTAAGTAACATACAGATAACAAGTTAAACTAAACTTCCTATACAGACCACAGGACTCAAAAGTATCAAAGTGAATTAAGGAAATATTGCTATGGAAGTTAAGGCAGTGATGGCCAACCTTTTAGAACTCTTAGAATGTAACAGCTGCTGCAGCGAGCTTGCCATAGGTTCACTACCACTGGGTTAAGGGTTCTGGCTCTGCATTCAAACATCTGGCTGCAAATTCAGAGTGTATGGATAATATCCCTACTCACAGTTTTTATAAGGTTGAAATGTAGCTTAGAGTCCAGCCTGTGGGAATACTAGGTCTTATCACACTGAAGCCTTGTAAAATTCTCACCAGTTTTACAAGAGACTGTAGCTTCTATGGCCCATTTGAAGACCTCCTGCTGTCTTTCCCTACCCTAGAAGATATCCTGATTTATTGTCTATGCCTTTATAATCTCCTTCCCCAAGATTTCTACCCTTTCCCTGACTCCTAATTCCCTGCAGATCTCAACCCAAATGTTGCCGCCTTTGAAGAAATCACCTGTCAGGGCTAAAAGCACTCTCTGTGTTCCCGTTACCTCCCTAGGGTCCTCTGCACTAATCCATTCCACACCATGCTTTGATATTTTTGCCCCACCCCCAAATGCAGTTCTTGTACAGGGCCTCTAGTAGAGTGGGAAAATCCTGCGAGTAGGAGGGCAAGGCCCCTACAGCCCACGCAGTCGGCCCCTTCAACTAGATGGGTGGAGAAACCAGGCCAGTGCAATGCTAACAACCATGCCGAGGGCTCACCCACCTCGTGCCTGGCACTGTGCTGTGCACTATACAGCTGCCTCCCTAGGTATTATGCTTAAGCCACTACCTGCTAGTGAGGAAACCGCCTCAGAGATAGCTAACGTGAAAAGAGGAGCATTTCATGTCTCCTTAATTCTGGGAATTGCGGTATCCTTTCCCCCATTTTCCTATAGGAATACTTGTGTTTTCTTTGATTAATGTTTGTGTATAGAGACCTCTTTCCTGCCGTGATGCTGCATGTAGTTTTTTTTTTTTTTTCTGATTAGTCTGACTTAATCTTGTTCTGTTTTTAAGGCACGGTTTATGTGTATTTAGTCCAAGTTTGCCCTTTAAATTTGAAATGACTTTCATTGTCTGAGATTTGTTAACAAAGAAAACAGCCTGGGAACCAGTAACAATCCCCAAGTATAGGCTCCCCCCGTTAAACTCTCCTGGCAACCACTTAATCTGCCCAACCTGGGAGGCCGGTGAGGCTACCGGGTGGGAGTCGCTG
>NW_022900940.1:40367282-40418440 GCF_012274545.1 Fukomys damarensis | reverse complement strand
CCAAACCCTTCCGACAGCCGCCTGGCCGCCTCTCCTCAGCAGAGCCCAGCGCCCCGGCCGGCAGCGGGCCCTCACGCTGGGCGCAGGGCCTAATCTAGACCCGCCTACGGCACCCCACCTCCTGCAGTGACTCCGGCACCAAGGCTGGCACGATGGGCCGCTTCACGCCGCGCTGCTCCTTCTCCTTTTCCCCGCCC
The DNA here is from genome assembly GCF_012274545.1 of Fukomys damarensis. Classification (NCBI taxonomy): domain Eukaryota; kingdom Metazoa; phylum Chordata; class Mammalia; order Rodentia; family Bathyergidae; genus Fukomys; species Fukomys damarensis. The sequence goes on along the minus strand of NW_022900940.1, from coordinate 40,418,243 downwards.
TTCTCTTTCCCGTTCTCCGCGTCACCCTTCTCGGCCTGGGTCATCGCGGCCACGGACGACCACCAGCCTTTCGCTTCAGTTTCACCACTTCAACCTCCTGCGCGCAGGAGCCACTGAGCAGGCGCAGCCTTCAGACCGGCAGCCCAGAACCAAGATGGTCGCCGCGGCGTCACCCCAGAGGGTTCTGGGAACGCTGGAGGGGCGGGGCTGCGAGCGGAGCTCGTGGTGACGTAAGTGGAAGTTGTGATTCGTTTTGGCTGCGGGGGCCAGCGGGGTAAAACGCAAAGCTTTCCGAGCACTTTTAGTGGGTTAACCTAAAGCTAGCATCTGGTTTCGTGCTCACAGGTGTTCCTTCAGGCTTCCCAGACACTAGTTACTCCTAGTTCTCCTTGTACTTTGTTGGTCATGCCCAGTCCAGCCTCTGATACTGGGGTTTTCTGGGGCTTAGGGCGCCTCTTGACACGTTCATTGGATGACTTTATACAGTTTCATGGCTTTAACTACGAAAACGGTTCCCTAACACATACTGTATTTCCACTGAACCTCTCCCTGAGATCAGGACTGATAACCTACTGCCTATTTGGTATCTCCACTTGAATGTCTAAAACTAGAGCTCTTGCAAACTTAAATATACAGCATGAAACTCTTGATTGCACCCTTCCAAAATGACTCCCACTTTCACCGGGTCAGAAATATCTTTATTTTTTTAATTTTAATTTTTGCTACCAGAGATTGAACTCAGGACCTTGTGCTTTCGAGGCAAGTACCGCCGTGCCACTGAGCTAAATATCATTTTGACTGTTCATTTGCCCTCAGCTTTGATATCCAAACCATCAACAAATTCTTCAGTATCTTAAAATATCTTGAATTCCTCAGCTTCTCCATTCCCGTGCCACCACCTAGCCCAAACCACTGTCGTCTCACCTGAATTAACACCACACCCTCTCAAACTAACTTCCTGCTATACAGTTAAATGCTTTAAAATACACCAACATAAGTACAGTCAGTACTATGTACTCAGCATTCCAATAGTAAAATATTTCCAATGAGTTACTCCAAACAAAAATAAATATCACACCCATGCTTTAAATTCGTGGTTTCTGTCTTACTTTCTTCCTCCCTGGGACAAAATACCCAGTACCCACAAACTTCAGGGAGGAGAGGTTTATTTTGGCTAACGTTTTAGAAGTTTCAGTCCTTCAGTGTTGTGTGGCGTGGCAGAAGGGCCTTGGTGGAGGAAAGCTGCTCACGTCTTAGTAGGAAGCAGAGAGCAAAGGAAAGGAGCTGGAAAGGGAGATGCAGCCTACTGGGTTGCAACCCCGGTGACTCGCTTCTTCCAACAAGCCATCTTTTAATAGCATATCAGCTATAGGTCCCCCATCATCCAGTCGCCTTTCAAAAGCCCCATCTTTGCAGGCATGAGGCTTTGAGGGTGTTGTAGACAGCTAAGATAATTAGAAATATTATAGGCAGTGGGCAGGGCAGGGTATAGAAGATGAGTATGGCCAGGTTTAAAGGAAAAGAACTACACCCACATACTTTCCCTAGGGATGAACAGCAGTGATTGATGTTCTGAACAGGCAGCAGTCACCTGGGTGGGGACAAGACCTTAACCCATCCTTTCCAGGAAAGGTCCCTTCCTGGAAAACCCTTGTTTGGTCCAGGTGGGATTGCTACATGACTTGCTTCCCATTTGATCAATATTATGTAGGCAACTATATTTTGTAATCTTATTGGTTGACTATAGCTTTGTCATGCCTCATACCCACTTTGTGATTTCCCATTGGATCAATATTACCGAAGAGACTATACTTTTTTTGTTTTTGTTTTTTTGTCACTATGTAGTTGAGACTGACCTGAAGCTCACTATGTGGCCCAGGCTGGTCTCAAACTCACAGCAATCCTCCTGCCTTGGCCTCCCGAGTGCTGGGATTACAGGTGTGCTCTACCATGCCCAGTTTATACTTTTAATCTTATTAGTTGACTACAGTTTTGTCCCATCTTCAACCCACTTCATTTCGTGGCTTTGCTCAATAAAACACCCTTGAGAATTGGGGGGGGCATTTTCCCAGATCTCAGACAGGAGCTTTTTTTTTTGGTGGGTACTGGGGATCGAACTCGGGATCTTGCACTTTTGAGACATGTGGCAGAACCACTGAGCTAAATCCCTGGCCCAGACAGCTTTCTTTCTCTCAATAAATTCTTCCTACTCTTAATTTCTATTGTTCCTATAATTCATTCTTCCATTTTAGAGGACTGGAACTTGGCATGTCACACATCTGGGAGGTTGGGAGTTACATTTCCCTTATATTACTTGGAGGTCCATAGATTGTAAGAGCTGACTGAACCAGAGCGACTCCATGTTGAGCAGTAAACGACCTAGAGACTGTCGCTCCCCCCATCCCTTATAGGATAACTAGTGATTAATTGTGAATTGTTAGATAACTGTGTATGGTGGAGACTGATACACAGAGACCCAACATGGATTGCGCCACTCCTTGCATGCCTGTAGTCTGAATGTTCTAAACATTAGAATCTAAGTTGTAAACAGAACAGTGGATGAGCAATCTGCTAATCATTAGTACCTGACAGTCAAGTATGTGCCTGATAACCAATAGGTCAGAACAACCGCTTCTTTACCTTTGTCCTCTTCCCGTAAGTTTTACATGTAAACCCCCTCTTTAGCCCTATATAAAGTGGCCTCTGTCTCTGAGCTAGCCGCCTCTCTGAGCTGCTTGGCTTGGGGAGTGCCGTCTGGCCAGACTAATAAAGGTCTATTTGCCAACTTGCCTGGTGTTCCTTCTTTAGCCCTATATAAAGTGGCCTCTGTCTCTGAGCTAGCCGCCTCTCTGAGCTGCTTGGCTTGGGGAGTGCCGTCTGGCCAGACTAATAAAGGTCTATTTGCCAACTTGCCTGGTGTGTTCCTTCCTGGGTGACTCTCGCTGTCCGACAAGCTCCTGGAGCCTCGCTGAGCTTCTGAGCCCAGCATCGTGGAAGCCTCTTGGCTGTTCACGCTGCAGGAGTAAAAGTGAGACTTAAGTCTTACAAGATCATATGCCCTTTATCAGGGAGACATCCAGATATATAAACCATAACAGTTTCCTTTTGCTCAGGGAACAGAATCTAACTTCTTTCAAGGCCTTACTCAAATCTCTTCCTGCTGTTTCTTATTTTACCTCCAATCACTCTTCCCTTTCCTTAGCATTCCCAGCTAAACCATTTCTTTTTTTTCTCAGATATACCAAGCCAGCTATACTTAGTTTCTTCTTCTCTTCCCCACACTGGGTTGTTGCACTTGCTGTTTCTTTCAACTTGGCCGCTGCTCTTCCCTGAGCTGGCTCATCTTGTCCTGTATAGTACGTACCAACTCAAATGTCACCTTGGGCCTTCCCCAGTTTTCTTATCTTGTTTCCTTTGAAGCATGCGACATTAGTTTGTAATGATCTTGCCGGTGCACCATCTCCTAGGCTAGAATGTAAGGTCCGTGACAAGACTTAGCCGTGTTTGCCAGTTACCTTCAGCACATAGTAAGGCCCCAACAGATGTTTCTAAAATTTATTTTTGCTGAGTAAAGGGCTCTCTGAGGAAGGGATTTAATACCTATTTTACAAGTGAAGGAACTAGGATAAAAATGACTTAATTGTCTCAAGATTATAAGCAACTGAGTAGCCAAGACTAGATTTGAACACAAGCTACTTTAAGGGGATTAAATGTGTAAAAATGTCAGATAGAACTGAGTGGTCAATAAACTACACATCCTCATTTCCTGACAAATGGGAGGAAAATAAATATATATAGATGTATAATCTTTAAACATCTGGTTTCAGAGTCTTACATACTGGAAGAATTATCTGTATTATTTTTCCTATAGATATTTCAGTTCCGATTGCTCAAAGGCTTCAGATAAGGATAAAAGTCCTATCTCATACAGCTTTCCGTTCTAGTGAAAAATGTTAAAAGTTGACAGCATTCAGATGGGGTTTAAAACCAAGAGGCAGGACCTAAGCCATGGTGTAGAATTCAGATCTGTCAAGATAGTGATACTGTGTGCCCTGGATCTGAAAGATAAGATTCCCGATTCTTGTGTACAGTGAGCAAAGAACTGCAGGTGTACACCCGACGCTAAAAGAAAAAGCAACTACATTTGTTGAATTTAAAGGGAAAGTGTGCTCATGGCGGCCAGGCCTGTACCAACAGAACTAAAAGGTGGCGTGGGCAAGCAAGTGGTGCTAGAACAGCAGGGGAATAGAAGAGCCAAGATAAATCACTTTTGCCTTTAAAAGGCACCTCTCATTGGACCACTCTGGATGTGAACGACAGGGTGCTTGCTGAGTCATCTCAGGGGCACCTCGGACAGACTCTCCCAGAATTCAGTTTTAATCACATGCGCGACATGGAGTCCCCTCGTATGAACCTTTAACAGAGTTCCAGGGGGAAAAGGTCACCGAAGTTCGTGCCACAGGATCCAACATGAATACGCTCTGGCCTGAAGCTTCAGAGATTCCCTGCGTTTTTCATGTTCTTCCTTCTGCTTCTCTTAGGACAAGAGAAGGATTGGCCCTTGGGGTTGCTCAGTCAGTGGACCGCGGGGCAGTGGCCCTCCAGCCCCAGATTTGCTTCCCGTACTAACAGCACTTCTGTTGGGCACTTTGAGGCCACTGGGACAAAATACCTGACACCACTTACCTTGGAAAGAGGCTTATTTTGTTTGGTTCACGGTTTCAGTGGGGTTGTGTTCGTGCATGGTTGGCTGGCTCCAGAGCAGAACAGTATGGTGGAAAGGCATGGAGGGAAGCCGCTCAACCCATGGCATCCAAGAAGCTCAGAAAGAGAGGAATAGGATACCAGAGTGCATTCTTCCATTTTCCACATTTCAGTCTTCCTCCAACCAGGCTCCACCTCCTAATATAGCACATAAACTATGGATTCATCCAGGGATGAGTTCAGTCCGATGATCCAGTCATCCTTTAACAGCTCCACCTCTGAACATGTGAGACTTTTGTGGGGATGTTTTTGGATGTAAACCATAACTAAGCACTAGTAAGTGGACTTAGCACATCTTCACTATGAAGCTCAGTTTTCCTCAGCTGTACTTTATACATATCCTATTAATTATATTTGTGTATTAGATTCATGAGATAAACATATTAAAGATAAAAATTGTTAGTCATGGTCGTGCACGCCTGTAATCCCAGCACTCTGGGAGGCTGAGGCAGGAGGATCACAACTTTAAGTCCAGCCTGGACAACCTAGCAACAAAGGAGATCCTGTCTCAACATGAAAACTAAAAAGAGCTGGGGATGTAGTTCAGTGCAAAGGCCCCAGGTTCAATCCCCAGTACCACAATAAACACATTCATTGAAGAACACAGATATATGCATACTACTGAAATATAGCAATTTATTTATAAATGAGAACAAAGGAACAATGCACACTGCTTCAGAAGTTGAAAAAAGGGGACACCAATAGTACTAAACACACAGCCTTTTATTTATTTTCTCCAGGGTCAGAGCTTCTGTGATTTAATTATATAAAGAAGAAGGGTCAGTATGCAACCTAAAAATATTTATTAACATTATATCAATACTTTAATCAACTATACAAAAACAACCATGAGACACACATTGCATTTATAGAACTGCATTATCAGTCAGGCCAGATCTCTGCAGAGAGTTCCCAGCGTGACCTCATTGACCTGTGAGAACACAGAGCAATCCCCGTGGAGACATACACATTCATCTACTCGTCCAGAGCTCCACTTTCTGATGGTTTCCTTCTGCCAGGAATGTGCATGTCTAGTTGTCTGCTTCTTACAGCAGACATTTACCTAAAAGACAAGGTTGGGATGAGTTGTTAAGTGGGACCTATCTGAAAAGCCCAACCCGTTACATGTTCTAAAACTTTTCTAAAATGATATTTTGATGAAATCAAAGAATTTTTCAAGGATTAAGATATCAATATTTTCCCACAGAATTACGTTGGAATAATAACAAACTTTTTGGCAATTACTGTTTTTCCAAAGAAAAATTACTAAAGTAAAACCCTACCAGATTTCAGATTTCAAGTTACCTTCCTCATCCGCCACCCATGGGAGGAGGACTGGGACCTTGAAGATGGTTGATTCGACCCATTCTCCGGGGAGGGTTTCCTGGTGGCCTAAGAAAAGATAAAATATTACTGTTTGTTTTTGAGATAAGGTTTTGTTTTGTAGTTCAGGCTGGCCTCAAACTGCTGAGATCCTCCTGCCTCAGCCTCCCAAGTGACACAGCCGCCTTCAGTATATCCACTGTTTCATAGATAAAACTTCAATGGATTTCTTCAAACTACTCAGTAACTACGTAATCCTAAAAAGATTCTTTAAGAACTGCCACTTCGGCCAGGACTCAAAAATATAAGCACTTATAGGAATCAGACCTATCATGCATGTGAGGAAAATGAACCAAGCAAGGACTAGGGCTAGGCACCTTCTCTAAGGGCCAGGAGGAAAAGCAGCTGCAGCTAATTCCCACCATGTGGAAACACAAGCCTAGCCCAGTGTTACTTGATCTTCATGATCTGCTGAGTTTTTCATCAGCAGCTAGAAATGCAGACTGTAAAATTAAAATCTCTAGATTTTAATAAGGACCATCTGTTTTCCTCCTTTAATTTAGACTTTTCCATAGGATATTCAATGTAGATTTTAGCTTTGCCAGATTAACTTTATCAAATCAGAGGTAACTTCGCTTTTAATTTACAGTAACCCATTCATTTTTTATAAAATGGGATTCAAACTGCTAATTTATAAAAGCGTAATTCTACCTATTCTGTAAACATCAAATGTAATTGTGACACACAAAGGGGTAAACAACTATTATCCAGAAAAAAGAAAAGATGTACCCTCTCCCATCATCGTATCTGGAATCAGATGAGTTTCTGTAGCCTCTTCCTTTTTTCACATCTTGCTGGAGCAGAGTTTTGAAACTGAAACAAGGAACAAAAATAGATCGCGCCAGGGATGTCACTCAGTGGCACCGCACCTGCCTGGCAAGTGCAAGGTCCTGAGTTCGATTCCCAGCACCGGGAAAAAAAATGAGATATCACTTTTGCCAATATTATAAAATGTATTTCCATAGTCTTAACTGGAAATATGGTTTTATCATCTCTATGAAAGGATGATTAAATTTACTCAGGAGCTCCCCATTTTGAGTAGCTGGCTGGATGACACTACCTAGTTTAAGCATCTGTCTAACAAACTGTTCCTTCTATTCCTTTTCCGCTAATAATTTCCTTAGGCAGAACATGAGAGCAGAGTTCTCCAGTTCTTCCACCATTCAGAACCCACTGTGAGGTCCCAGAGTTTTTTTTTTTTTACAGTACCCCACATGCCTTCCTCTTGGATTTCCCCTGCTACAGGCTACCTAACCTTACCTTGGGGAGTGAGGGGCTGAAGGAGGTAGGGCATAGAAACGGGGCTTCTGGGAATCCACTGAAATGGAATTTTCTTTATTTGTGGAACAGGAGGACTTAAGTAAGATAAAGTAGTAAATAATATGGAATAGTTGAAATTTGGAAAACACTGTAAGTTTTGTGCTTAACTTAGGGCCCTCTCTTGTCCCCAGCTATATTTTTTTATGGGACCATGTCTTTCATTTTACATTCTGCTCTGTTTAATTTATGCTCTGCATAGCCATAAAATTAAGCTCTCTAAACGATATCTACAAGCAAATGAAGAGCACAGTGTGATACTCAGACTTCTATGCCATTTTTCATCTGGTTTCCTCCATGTGGTGACTTCCTCTGATATCCATTCCCCTTCTATGAAGGTGTCACCACTGATGTCACAGTCAGGGAAGGGACAGTTTCCCACCTCTTTGTTTCCCTATCAGACATTCAAATATACACTCAAGATCAGTAAAACTTGTCAGCAGTTAATTTTTACAAAATGAACAGCATATGAAAAGCCAAAGATACATTTAGTTCACAATCACTTGAAATTGTGGGGACGTTTAATTTTGGGGGGCTGTGTATCAATTTTAACTCTTCATTCCAAAAATTACTTAGTTAGACATGGTCAAGCTTACCAACCCAACTAACTTACCTTCACAACTGTAAGTTGTTTGGTAGTAGCAGCTTTAACATTACACAAGTATTAATTTCTCTTTGTAAAGCTATTTTTTAAATTAAACTGCTTCAGGAAAGCTAAGTTTGGGATATCTTTTTTTTTTTCTTTTTTGTGGTACCAGGGCTCGAACTCAGGACCTTGTGCTTGCAAGGCAGGCACAGCACCCCTGAGCTAAATCCCCAGCCGAGTTTGGAATATCTTAAGATACCCAACATAATATATCTAATGTACTTCTGTCACCCTAAACACCAGGACAATTAAGAGCACTACTATACTTACAACAAAACCACAAACTCAGCTATTCCCCAGAAGAAATCTGTTATTAGTGATAGTCTCCACGGGGACTGACTCCGACTGTCCAACACTTGTCCTATGGACAATAAAGAAAGAGTGTTACAAATCCCTAACCCAAAAGGCATTATGTTTAACTAATTAGGTAACAGTGATACACTCAGCCATTGAGCCAGTCAATGCAAGAAGCCCACAGTGGGTGCATCATTCTAAGGAGCACTGAAAAGGAAGTGAGGTGCCATGATTTAAGGGCCATCTCTTTAACACGACAAATGCTTACTGACTCTGATATGTACGTCCAGTGGGTGACTTCCATCTATCCAAGTATTTTTCTTCCTTTTTCATTGGTAAAATACATTTAATCAAACATTTTGGTGGTAAAACCTATATAACATAAAATTTACCATTTTAACCATTTTTAAAGTAGAGCTGTGCGGCATTAAGTACATCCTCCTTCCCACTGTTGTGCAGTGGTCACCACTGCCACCCCCGAAACTTCATCTTCCCCACCTGAAAATCTACTCCCATTAAACTCTGACTCTTCATTACCCTCCGCCTCAGCCTTTGCAGAGAAGCATCCTATTTTTTGACTATGAATTTTTTTTTTTTTGGTACCGGGGATCGAACTCGGGTCCTTGCGCTTGCGAGGCAGGCCACTGAACCACTGAGCTAAATCCCCGGCCCTTGACTATGAATTTAACTCCTTCAGACACCTCATGTAAGAGGTACCCCTACTTATTTATTATACAGGAAGGCATAAAAGTTGCACATACATGTGAAAACCAAGAAAAAGAAAGTGAGGGATAGTCATTTGACAGTGTAGAACAAACAGGTCCGGCTACAGGCTGACAATTGTTATCACCAAAGCTAAGACACAGTCAAGGTCACCAACGATAAAATGTCTTGTCTCTTGTGCCCACCTTATTTCACTTAGCACAGCATTTTCACGGTTCATCTACCATTTGTAAAAAAAAAAACAACTTTCCTCTTTAAAGATTGAATAATACTCCATTGGATGTATATACATTTTTGTCTGTCCATGCATCTGTTGATGAACACAGGTTGCTTACTGTGAATCATGCTATAGTACTATGAACATGGGCATATATATAATTATCTGTTTATACAAGTATTTTGAAGAAACAAGTAGGTTGGGTGGATATCAATCACTTCCTAAATGGTTCAGATTCAGCATGTTTTTTTTTTCTCTTGCACGATCTCTTATCTATATAAAAAGATTTTATGCATACAATCATAAGTCTTGAGGATGAGTTATTGTGATCAATTCACTATAAATCAAAGCATCTCTAGGTTTCATTGTGATCAATTCACTATAAATCAAAGCATCTCTAGGTTTCAAGTGCTGAAGACAATATGGCTTGTCCCAAGGCCAGGATTTAGCTCAGTGGTTCCGCCACCAGCCTTGCAAGCCGCAAGGTTCCAAGTTCGATACCAAGTATTTAAAAAAAAAAAAAATTGACAGGGGAATATGGCTTGTGTACTTCCTTAAAAATGACCACTATTTTCTGTAACAGGATGCTCTTGATTATAATAATAGCTTAACCCTAAGCAAAACCGGACCTATTTTTTTTCTCAAACCACTTTATTAGTGGCTATTACCTAAAAAGTCAGTTTCAGCCTTGCAATCAAGAGGTCAGAATATTGTGAGAGAAGAACAGCTGTTAAACCAGCTACTTCATCTCTCCGTGAGCTTTACTCTCCTCATCTACCAGGGTTTGCTTTTCCTTTTCATGACCAGCTTTCTTCCAGGCTGATCCATTTGGGTCTAAGCTCTCACTGATGCGGGGAACAAAGAAAGGCTAAAGAGTCAGAGAGTAGGTACAGGCTTGGTTGTGCCTCTCATTAGCTGTGCTTTGTGGGCTCACGTCACATTTTCTTTCTCTGAGAAAAAATATTTCAAGGCTAGTCATTGTATGGATTGTATTCCCCCTTGGTACCAGGGATCGAACTCTGGCCCTCATGCTTTCGAGGGAGGTGGTAGAACCACGGAACTAAATCCCCAGCCCTGTATAGAATTTTTGAAAAGAAAATAAGTCACCTGACAGAAGTGTTTTGTCAGTTATGAAGTACAGTACTGATAAATGCATTCCTTGTACAAAGATTGATCTAATCTGATCTCATTCATTTTGAGTGTAAAGAAACTTTTATATGCCTGATCATGATCTTATCTTGCTGTTTACACTTTACAGAGGGAGAAAAGCTTTCACAAGGCAGAACCCTTTGTCCCTCTGCAACTCCAGAAGGAAAAGCTTAAATGAAGCTGCATTTCTCAACAGAAATGAGATAAAAGGCACTGGTATTTATGCCTATCGAACAGGATGTTGTTAATACATTAAGACACTCAACAAATATAAGGAATTATTTGATAATGGATTAATAGATGCTACCAGCATTAATCACAAAGAATATAAAACAAACTAAAGTCTGTAAGAGCTCAAAACTGCAAGGGCCTAAATGAAATCTTGATGCCTTCCTTTACCATTCATCAGCGTACTTACTTCAAAAATCTTTAAGTGGGTAGTGAGAACATTTCGGAAATAAACAACAACAAACAAAACACAACAAAACTCCGAAACCACAAAGGGTAAGCAGCCAGAAGACTTCTCCCCATCTTAATCTGCTCTACACGATCCTCTAGACATAAGCGGATGACTCAGATAGAACCACTACCTCCTCCCAAAGCCCCAAGGAGTCTCCACAACTGCATACAGGAATTTCACCCAAGTCAAACAGGTGTGCAGATGCTTCTGGCGCTTATCATAACCAGCTACACTGCCTTTTCTTCGCAGTCATTTTCTTTGTGAAGTCACGGAATTCTCTGATTTTTCTATTCCAGTAATAATTTAGTACACCTATATGGACTGGTGCTTCTTCCCGAGCTCAGTGAAATCTGGGCAAAAAGCTGTGTGTGACTAGTCACACTCTTGGAGGGACAGCCTATCCTGATTTTATCTAATTATCAACCTAGTTCAGATATTTTGTTTTTGATTTCTGGATTTTACTTGTTGTGGAAAGAGGCAATGTAGCTTGAGAAGGTGGCCTCCGATGACAGCCTTGCTGGGGTCGAATTCGAACTCAGCCATTAAACTACCTTTGCCAGCCGGGCATGGTGGCGCACGCCTGTAATCCCAGCACTCGGGAGGCTGAGGCAGGAGGTTCGCTGTGAGTTCGAGACCAGCCTGGGCTACATAGTGAGTTCCAGGTCAGTCTCAACTACATAGTGAGACCCTGTCTCAAAAAAACAAAAAACAAAAACAAACTACCTTTGCGATCCTGGGCAGGTTATCTTATCTGCGCTTCAATTTCCACCCGTAAAAGTAAAATACCACCTGACCAGGTCTTCTGTTAGAAAGATTAATAAGCACAGGACACTGTAACAATCCCCAAGGCAAACGCTAGAGTACCGGATAAAAATTGTTGTCATATCTAGGTGAGGATACCAATGAGAGGAAAGACTTCGGCAAATTCACAATCAGCAGTTAGCTGTACCGGGGGAAGCCGCCGGGCTCCCAGAACTCATCGTGGGGCCCGCAGGACTCCGCGCGGTGTTCACCAAAGGGACCCCCGCCCCGGACCGCCGGAATCTATCAGCTGACACGCCCGGCTTCGCATCCGGCTCCGCGCGGCCACTAGGCGCTAAAGTCCCGGGCCCAGCTAACGAGGAGGGAAGAATCCCGGGGTCCAGACTTCTAGGCCAGTGGTCGTCCCCACAGCAACTCACCATTCGAGATGTAAACCATCTTGCCTCCCTTCTGGTTCCGGACCTACAAAGATGCCAGGTCTCTTAGGTGTCTGTATCTCCCCTTGTTCCCGCCCCTTTAACGTCATAAGCCAGGATTGGACAGAACTGTTACAAGAGGAGGGATGTGGGGAAAGCTCATTGGCTATTAGGGAGATATATATATATATATATACACACATACCCGACAGCTTTTGCTTCCTACGTAGGCAACTTCCGGTGAAGTGGAGGCTGTGGAGGCGACCGGAGGTGACGCTTAGCTTTATCCTGCCGGCGCATCATTTCCTGAATTGTCTCAGGTTTGAGCGAGGAGCGTTCCTGTGCACCGCCACGGGAGAAGCCTCTATTTAGCTGCTAGGCACTGGGTCGGGTAGGCAAAGCTGCGGTGTGTGGAGTGTACTGAAGAACCTCGGCAGGAATAAAGTCCACAGGGCTTTACTGACGTGTTGATTCTTGAGGGTGTGGCGGTGTGAGGTTTGGGGTTTGTGGGAGGGTTGTGACCTCCGTAAAGAACTGAATTGTCACGCCTTCGTGACAGGCCTCCTAGATATATCCATTCTCTTTTAAATAAGTATTTCTGTTCTGTTCGCCAGAAGTGAAAGCATCCGTGAAAAATAATTTCAGCTGGAGCATGACACCTTTCTCAGTTTCTTGGTGGCCACTACTTGTCAGCATCGTGGAGGTGACAAGTGCGTTAGAAGACATGTCTTGGGCATTCACTGAATGTGACCCACGTTCTTGGCTGTTCCAGCCACTGAGTTCTTTCTCTTCCTTAAGCATGGCAAATTTCCTTCCTGTCTCAAGGCCTTTGTTCTGTGCTTGGTTCTTTCCGTGTAGGGTCCTAATGATTGATTCCTGTTTTTTTCAGTTCTCAAGCCATATCATCTGCTTGGGAATGGACCTACTACCTTCTCGAAAAGGAAAATTACATTTTGGAAATAATACTTTAGTGACGTTCATATTGTGTGCTCTTACAGTTAGCACTAACAAAGATTGAATTTCACGTTGTTTGAGGAAAAGAACATCTTTCTCCCCAAAATACATAATGGGACAAGACAACAACATTCACCTCATTTGAAATTTCTTGCGGAACAAAGAGGATAACTTTTGCAAAAATACTGGAGGGAGAGATCATTCGTTAATTTTTCCCAAGCACCTTTCTTAACCTGCAGCGCCACCTCCCTTGCTCACGTGCTCTACTCAGTTGCCTTCTAACTGAAATCCCAGATTCCATCTTTACTGTCCTTAAACAGTTTTTTAACCTGCAGCAAGAATTATCTGAAAATGGAGTGCTCTTAAAAATCTTTAAGGCACTAGCCAGGTGTGGTGGCACATGCCTATGATCCCAGCACTTGGGAGGCTGAGGCAGGAGGATTGCTGAATTCGAGACCAGCCTGGGCTACTTAGTGAGTTCCAGGTCAGTCTCAACTACATAGTGAGACCCTGTCTCAAAAAAAAAAAAAAATTAAACACTAAAATTTAGTGCTTTCCTATTGATATTAATATAAAATCCAAGTCCTTATCTTAACAGCTTCATAATCACCTACCCCCTGATTGCACCTTTCACTATCTCCTGCGTCATACTTTCACCCAAATCATCTCTAGCAACATTGTGGGTTTATTTTGTTTTGTTTTTTGAATTTTCAGGACTGCACACGCATTACCCCCTACCTGGAACACTTTGCCTGTCATTTTGAACATTCAGCACCTTTTGTCTTAAGCTCTCAGCCTAGTGTCATCAGTTCTGACTGCCCTTCCCTGGCTCTTCCATCCTGTGATTATTTTCTCATGCTTCTTATTTGATTGTTGAAGTTTTTTCTCTCTTCCTAAAGAAAATATCAAAAGAATAGCTTTGTTGCTGTCTATATCCTTATCTACCACAGTTCTTGGCAAGTGGTAGCCCTTGGAATTTTTGTTGACTGGGTGAAGGGGACGGAGGGGAGGTATTCCTTCATAGACTCCTGTTTGCTAGCCGCTTCTGCTGTGATTCCTCCTGATGAAAACTTGCTGTTAAAACCAGATCCATCCTGGGGCTGGGGATGTAACTCAGAGGCATAGCAGCAGGTGCAAGGCCCTGTGTTTGATTTCCGCATACCAAAAAAACAAAAACAAAACCAAAAAAACGCCAGGTAGATGCATTGTTTAATAAAGACAAAATGTGGAAGGACTTTACAAATTGAAAAAAAATTGCATAGTTAGTGAAGATAGAAGGGAGAACAAAGTAATATTTCTCCTCTTCCCTATCCTTTAATGTCTAGAACTCCAGATTAGCCATTAACCGAGTTACTGCTGAAAACTTGAAATGTGGCTAGTTTATATTGAGATGTACTGTACAAAATACACACCAGATCACAAAGATTTAGAATGAAAAATAATGTAAACTCTGTTGTGTTTTTAATATTAACAGCATGGTGAAATGAGAATATTTTGGATATTGGATTAAATAGTAAAAGTGATTTTAGTTTCTTTTTCCTTTCTTAATGCAATCATAGACTTATAGAACATTCATTACATTTCTATTAGACTTTGCCGGTCTAGAAGGAAGACATCTTTGGCCTGAACCAAAAAAGGCAGTAAGTAAATATTTGTTGAATAGACAAATGAAAGGAGTCTTACAAAAAGTGTAATACAGTGGTACCTCGGTTTACACAGTTAATTTATTACGATTTTGGGGAAGATGGCTGTGTTTGTGTTTTAGTAAGAAAGACGGCCATGGTCGTGTTTGTCCCCTGATGTGGAGTTCACAAATGGAAGCAAAGTTTTGCTGAGTGCTTTTGTTTGTGAATTGAATTGTTTGCAAACAAAAGTGTGGAGGAATTGAGACATTGCTGTATTTATGCTGGGTTTACTATATATCAGGCACTGTTTAAGCTCTTTCCTTTTTAAATTCAATATAACTGTAGCTAAAATTTATATAACACTTAACCTGTGCTGTGGATTTTTGTTTTGTTTTCTTTTGTTTTGTTTTAGACAGGGTCTTTCTATGTAGTGCAGGCTGGCCTTGAACTCATTCTGTAGCCCAGGCTAGCTATGTACTTGTGGCAATCCTCCTGCCTCAGCCTCCCGACTGCTGGGATTACAGGTGTACACCACTGCGCCTGGCTTGCCATGAATGTGTTGAGTGCTTCTAAGTATTAATTCATTATAATGTCAACCCTACTTAATGGGTTCTCTTACTATTCCCATTTTATAGATGAGGAAACAGAGTCATAGGGAACTCAAGTGACTTGGCTAAGGTCACATCTCAGAAGCAGCAGAGCTGAAGTCAAGATCAAGTGCCTAGCTTTTACATTTTTTACCTCCATACTATATGCTGCCTCACCACACATAAACAAAAGTATTGGAATAGGATATAATGAACATGGTACTTGTATGATAGAATTGGGGGTCGTTTCTGGAAACCAAGTGTATTTGAATGTGTCTGATTTTTGCAAACTTGCAAAATCTATCCCTATTTTTTTTTCCCCCTTTGAACAAAATTCTCTGGAGTATCCCTAAGTAACCTTTAGCCTGGAGGATGGGCTGTTCAGAATGGCTACTACCTTTAGAGCTGAAGCTGAAGTCAGTTCCACTTAAGTCAGAGGTTGGGAGTTAGAGGTGAGTGTTGTCTACCACCAACTTAGCGATGGAACTGTGGGTTACGCTAAAAGAGTAAGATGGCCAGGCATGGTGGCACACGGTTGAGATTCTAGCATTCTGAGAAGCAAAGGCAGGAGTTTTTCATGTTCAGTCCCAGACTGAGCAATTTATCAACTTAGAGACCCTGCCTCAAAATAAAAAGGGGGCTGGGGAGGTAGCTCAGTGCAAAGGCCCGGGATTCAGTCCCTGGTACTGCAAAACAAACCAGTAAGATGCCCTTGATGTTACCCTCAGCAAACATAGGAAGTCAATGGCATTTATATTATCAACATTGTGTGTGTTCACCACGTAATCATTGCCTTTGTGTTCTTTATTTCATCTGGGCTGAAAAACTGTAACTCTTTGGCTCATATTTCTACCTTATACTCTTTATTTTGTTTTTTGTGCCAACCTAAAAAATTCTTTTCTTTTAAGTTATGTATCCTCAGGCTGGACATGCTGTACAAATCAATAATATTTTAAGCCAATAAGCAGAAGTGATGATTAGTCTAAAAGTTACTTCCTACTTCTTTTTCTTTCTTTTGTTGCTTTTTCTTTCTCACCCTTCCTCCTGCTCATTTATCTGTTCTTCCTTTCTCTTCTTCCTCTCCTTCTCCTCCTTCTCCCCCTCCTATTCTCTTCTCTTCCTCCCCCTGCCGCTTCCTTTTTCCTTCCCTTCCATTTACATTGTGGTGTTGGCGAACATGCATGCTAAGTATGAGCTGCCACTGAGCCACACCCTCAGTCTTTTATGAATTACTTAAAATTCACAGTGGAATCTTGCTTGGAGAATTTGGTTGGTTAAAAGGTTTGGAAAATTCTTTTAGTTCTGTGTGAACAGGTCAAGGTTTTCATCTCTTAAAGATTCTGTACATATTTTTTCCTCTACCTGGAACACTTTCCCTTGACTCCTTGTACACTGTATTTCATTAGTGTGCCTCTTTGGTTAAATTTCAATAATTTATCTTTAAATAAGACTATATAGGCTGGGCATAGTGGTGCACACCTGTAATCTCTTCATTCAAGAGGCTAAAGGGCCAGGGATGTAGCTCAGTGGTTCCACCTCCTCCCTCGTAAGTACAAGGACCTGAGTTTGATCCCTGGTACAAAAAAAAAAAAAAAAGAGGCTAAGGCAGGAGTGTCGTTGCAGTTTTGAGGCCAGTCTGGGCTACATAATGAGTTCAAGACCATCCTGCACTACAAAGTGAGAACCTGTCTCAAAAAAAAAAAATGTAGATATAACCTTTTAATTCCATTACAAAAGAGAAATGTCTCAATTATAATTTCTAAGTATAATTTTGAAACCTTTTAAATTGATCCAGTTTTAGCAGTCACAATAACTATCATATAAACTGCAATACTGGGCTGGGGATTTAGCTCAGTGTTTTGCTGCCTACCTTGCAAGCACAAGGGCCGCAGTTCAATCCCCGGTACCAAATAAATAAATAAATAAACTGCAATACTGGTGGGTGAAATGGAATACTAGCTCATATTTTCTTTTTATTGTTTTGGTGCCTGGGATCAAACTTGGGAACTTGCGCTTGTGAGGCAGGCGGTAGCACCACTGAGCTAAATCCCCAGCCCAACTAATCCACATTTTTGGAGTAAAACTGTCAGAGATTTAGGTGTTGTTTGGATTTTACATGCACATGTCTGATTATTAAAAGCCAATTTTTAATATTTTTGTAATTGTACCAAAATACAGTAATACTATATGAATTAGGTTCACAAACAGAAACATTTGGCAAAAATTGCTTCTGTTCACAAACTGCATCAAGTGACAAACATGACCATGGTCATCTTACCCACACAAACACAAATGCATCTGTTACGGAAGGAATTGGTAAGTGACACACAGAGGCGCAGAATGGAAGTAAAATAAAAAGCTCATTTTGTTGACAAAGGTCAATCGCATCTAAAAGCAGTGCCCGGGAATCTACTACACACTGGGTTACAACTCCTTATAGGGTTTTACAGCCTTGATCTCATTCAGGCGGTTACATTTCATTCTCTCAGTTCGCATTGCATATATGCAAATCATGGTCACAAGACAGTTAACTTTCAACCCAGATGTAGCAGTTCTTTGTAGTTAGGGGAGTTTACCTTTAAGATTCTCCTAGCTGTCTGTCCTAGCCCATAGGAAAGGGGGTGTTCAGGGTCAGAAAAGCAAATGTTAACAGTGGTTCTTTTCATCTCGACACTTTTACAATCATGTGGTTCCAGCTCAGGGTCTTGATGTGCTCTGTTATCTCAGAATAAGACCAAATGCCTCATTCAGTGGTTAATGCCTCCGATGTCTTTTAATTCTGAACTCAACAAAGCAGACTGCTGTTAGAGACAGCAGACGCCATTCTACGTTGTGACATTTTGTAGGTTTTGTTATTTTCAAAAGTTTTCTCTATCATAACCATCTTCCCGAAATTGTCAAACAAATTAAGTTCGTAAACTGAGGTACCACTGATTGTATTACTTTGTAAGCCTTATTTTTAGATCTGTAAATAAGGAGTGTAAAGAGTATAACGGAAGCAAAAATGTCTTAGTTACATTCTCATTGTAACGCCCACAAATTAAAGGTAGGAAGGTTTATTTTAGCTCACACTTTCTACAGGTCTCAGTTCATGGTTGGCTGGCTCCATGGCAGAAGAGAAACAGTCCATGGGGTGGCAGGTGGGAAGAAGCAAGACGTCCTCCTTTCCCTTTTGTTCCACCCAAGCTACAAGCCTGTTCATTGGTGCCACCCACACCCAGAGTGGGTCTTTCCTCTTCACTGTATGTATCATCCACTCCCAGAACTATGCTAAACTATTCAGTGGACTAATCCAGTATCACTTATGATCTAGTCACTCCCAAAAGTCTCACCTATGAGTGCATGAGATTTTTGTGGGATGTATAGCTATAAACCATAACATCCTGACCCCTAAAAGACCCTTGAGCATTCCTCTTTACAAAATGTATTTAGTCCATCCCTAAGAGTTACCAAATTATTAGCAGTCTCATTCAGCATTGCTGAAAAGTCTTGAGTTCAAAGTCTCCTCTTGAGATTTAAGGCAAACTCTTAACTGTGAGCCCCTATACAAATGAAAAGAAAGTTAATCATTCTCATTATAATGGTAGACTAGGGGGATAGAAAGAATGGGACCAGACCAAGACCAAAATTCAGCAGGGCAAACATTAAATCCTGTAGTTCCATGTCCAGCACCTGGGGCAATCTCCAGCAAGATAAGAACTCCAAAGAATCTGGATTGCCTTGCTTCTATAGTACTACCAGTGATTGTAGTCCTTATGGTCTTTGTCTTGGGTTGCTCACTCCTCGCCACCTTATTCAGACCCCACAGTTTTGGCTTCTGCAACCTCCTGGGACCTCTGCTGTACTTTGCATTTCACCCTCATAGCTTCACACCCTACACTCCCAGGTCTTCTGAAATCTGGGTGGAAGTCTTCATGACCCACAATTCTTACATGCTGCACGTGCCTAAAAGCAGCACTGTGTGGCTGATGCCAGGATCTACCACTGCCTGAGTAGCCAGGCTTTCTCTGGAGTGTAGGGAATGAGTGCCTGGATTGATGAGCACTATGAATCCCAATCCCTAAACCACTGCCCTTCTGGAAGATGGTGCCCCAGGGCTCTCTTCTCTTTGCAATTTTGAGGCTGTAAAGGGTGGAGTCCTACTGATTGTTGTGATACCCTCAGGCCATCTTTTCTATTGTCCTGTTTCAATGTACTTGGCTTTTTAATGCTAAGCTTTCCAGCAACCAAATTCTCTGCTCCATCTTTGCAGAAGACAGCTTTTCTAGAGCTTCCTTTCAGGTAAAATCTGAATTTTAAATCATTCTGCTGGACTGTTTGCTCTTAATTCTCAAGGTACCGCTGGCTAAAAGCTCCCAGCAGTACCCATACCACCACTTCAACATTAGACATCTTTGAAATTTCTTCTACCAGATTAATTGGTCTCCTGTAGTGTCTCTGGACATGAGCAAAATGCAGAGAAATTTTCTGCCAAAGCATAATAATATACATGGCCTGAAGTCCAACTGCTAATTGCAGTCCTTGTTCCCAGCTGAAACCTGATCCTGGTCTTTACCAGCTACATTATAATTAGCAATCTGTTCTTCTGTGTTCTGACCAGAATATCCCATCAAACTTGTTGCACAGCATTCTACAGCTGTTTCTCCAGCCAGCATCTCCAAAAATTTCCAAACACCTCCTACAAGGCAGTTCCAAAGGCTTTTGAGCCATTTTCTCAGGTAGTATCACAGCAACAAACTCACCCTCTGTGCCAAAATCTGCCTTAGATAGTTTTTTCTTGTAGCTGGAACAAATTCCTCGACACAAGTTGAAGAAGGAAAGGTTTGTTCAGTTTGTAGAGGTTTAGATCCATAGTTGACTGGCCCCAAGGTAGGGTGGCATGGCGGAGAAGAGAGTTCATGGCATCATAGGCACGAAGCAGCAACTCTGCCCTTTCTTTTCCTTTTTGTGGGTTTTTATGTTTTTTGGTTTTTGTTTTGGTACCAGGGATTGAACTTGGGTCCTTGCGCCTGCGCCTGCAGGGCAGGCGGCGGAACCACTGGGCTAAATCCCCGGCTCTCTTTTCCTTTTTTATTCCATCCAAAAGAGAAGCCTATGGTTTAGGCCGGCTTGCAACCAGGTTGTGTCTTCCCTCTTCACTAAATCCACCTGGAGCTATGCTAGGCCAATCAGTAGACTAGTTCAGTATCACAGACCCATCATCCAGGTGCTCCCCCGAACCCCACATGCTTTATAAGCACATGAATGAAGCTTGGGGGGGTGGATCTAGATATAAACCATAATAGCAAGTTATATTATTGTTCATAGAATTCAAGATAACATCTTTATATTTTAAAAATTAGAGTATGAATATGGGCTGTGTGACTTTAAGGAATGTATAATTTACTATTCTTATTAACTAACTGGTTTGACAAAGAGCATTTCATATTCTTAGTCTTTTGTTTTAAGGTGATATCTATAATATTAAGATCAAAAGATACAAATGAATAACTCATGAAAAGCAAATTTCTCCTTTTTTCTTGAAACCTGCGATTCTAAAGTTTGATCCTCTGGCTTAGTGAAGCTGTCATAAGCTCTGCTTGGTGAATTCTTGCTGAGTAGCAGAAGTCTCACTGACAGATTCGTCTCTTTGAATTCCTATCTTCTCTTGGATCTTGGCCTCACAATTCCTCCCTCATGTTTTAGCGCTTTAATGTTTTTAAAACACTCCCCATTATTTTGTGCAGATTTTTCTAGTTGTCCTCAGGAGAGTTAGTACAAATTTCTTAATTCTTCATGACAAAAGTGGAAGTTGATACATTTATGTCTCCAAAACACCATGACAATTTAGGTTAGATCTTTTTTTTTAGGTTGGATCAAACAGTGCTTTGCTTTTGACTTTAAAAATTCTGTTATTTACAAAGAAATTTTATAGAACAAGTGCTGTTTTCCTAGCATGGTCAAAACTATCATTATCACTTAAAAATTAAAAAATCATTTATCATTAGTTATCAATAAATTATTATTAATTGAAAGCATAGGATAAATAGTAAGCTAAACATGTGGGTTATTTATTTATTTATTTATTTATTTTTGAGACAGGGTCTCACTAGCTGAGACTGACCTGGAACTCACTATGTAGCCTAGGCTGGTCTCGAACTCACAGTGATCCTCCTATCTCAGCCTCCCGAGTGCTGGGATTACAGGCATGCACCACCTTGCCTGGCTGTGTGGGTTATTTAATAACACATTTATTTTGCCAGTAAACATTCCACTCTTACTGGGCATAGTGGTGCACACCTGTAATCCCAACACTTGGGAGGCAGAGGCAGGAGGATTGCCATGAGTTCAAGGCCCGCCTGGGCTGTATAGTGAGTTCACGGCCACCCTGAAATTCAAAGCGAGACCCTGTCTCAAGATAACCAAACCAAAACAAAGCATCCACTTTTAATGTTATAACCAACAAGTGAACAAAAAGCTTATTTCATTTTATAGTCTTTGTTTTTTCAATGGTAGGTTCAATGAAAATAAGTCTGTCTATGGTCTGTTTGTTATGTTCTAGTGATGGCTGTTCATGAGTAGGATCTTTAGCTAGGCTTGAAAAGATGGTATCAAGGGTGTCGCTGTGACCTCACCTAGGTGGCTTGAGAGACTGTTGCTAATGCTTCAACATCGCCTTATTTTTTCCTTCCTAATTTTATAACAAGCAGCTTGTTAGTATTACCCAGGATCGAAAATGGGACTCAACTTCAAAAACCTCATCTCCCACAATTATAGTAATCCATCTCTTTTGCTGTGAAACCTTCGCTTGTTTTTGCTGTGAAGTGTGAGACTGAAAATGGAATCTGGCAGCTGAAGAAGTGTTGCTTGATGTTATTTTTCCATTCCTCTGGAATATATTTAGGTGCTCCTTAGTGGCAGCTGAGCTTGCATGTTCAGACTGAGACGTCTCCCAAGTGTGCCGGGAAGCGAACGTGCAGAGAAGTGACGTGAGAGGGAATGACTAGCCGCCTTGGCACTGGCCTGTCTGATCTCTCTCATGCTGCACTGCACTGGCTGGCAGGGAAGGGGAACAGATGGGGGACACCAGTGGGTCTGGCACGCGGGAGAGCTGAGGTGCAGACTTCCTGCTACAGCATCCATGACAGACAGACAGTTCACCCTGGGACTCAGTGGGCTAACCGGCTGCACGGCAGCTTGGCTGGGGACGATTCCCGTGTGGGGAAGACACCAGAATGTAGCTCTAGTCGTTCCATTTGACTCACTGTTTTTAGAAATGTAACATTCCAAAGGAAGTCTTCAATTTTTCATCTTGTGAATTTCATGTCTTTAACCCAGGATTTCTATTTATAGAATTTACTATAAAAATCAATGAGAGAGGTTCGGAATGTGCAAGGATGTTTATCCCAGTATTATTAAAAAAAAGTTTTTTTAAAAGGAACCCATGAAACTTTGTAAACAGGAATCAGCTAAATTTTGGAATAGCATGTTGTACATTAACATAATGGGAAAGCATGGTACATTAGGTGAAATAAATTATAAAACAATATGTACTATATGATATCAATATAAAAAAGGAAGCATTTATATAGAACTACCAGAGGTACTATGAGAGCTATAATTTTTTTGTTTTCTGTAGTTCTTAAATTTTATACAATAAATATGTATTCTTTTTATAATTAAAAATAATACTTTTTTTAGAGCTTTATTTGTTAGAAACGAGGCTTTTTTTTTGTTTTTTTTTTTGAGACAGGGTCTCACTATGTAGTTGAGACTGACTGGGAACTCACTATGTAGTCCAGGCTGATCTCGAGCTCAGAATGATCCTGCCTCAGCCTCTCGAGTGCTGGGATTATAGGTGTGTGTCACCACGCCCGGCCAGGAAAAGAGGCTCATTTCTACTTTCATTTTAATGGTTTGGATAATTCTTTAAAAATATTTTTTCTTGCACCAGGATAGGAAATTAACAAATGATATTTACTCAGATTATTATTAACTGTTGGAACACATTTCAAAATAAATTTCATTTCATAGTTATTGAAGTATGAAGAATATGCAAGAATCAAGGAAACAGTTTCCAATCCTTGCAGGTTAGCCGAAAAAAGTCCTGATTGATTAAAGGGAAGCCTTAGCATTCAGATTTTGTGACTACTGATTTGGAAAGGCTACAGAATAAATTCAGTCATTTTAAACATTTTTTTCTAAAGTCAGATCTTGCTACTAAATTTAGAAAACAGTGTATATAGGGATGTGGATATTATAGCCCCTTTTGGGTAGCAGACTGTTGGTAGATCCTAGAATCATCATGCTGGTGTTTTCACCACCCTGAAAAAATGACCCATGAAAAGAAAATTTAGCAAATTTGGATGGTTAAAAAAAAAAAAAACCCAAGCAAATAAATCATCAAAACAAATTCAGAGTTTACTTCTTGTGTAAACTGCCAATCCTTTAAAAGAACTTAGAAGATTTAAAAATTAACTCTGTCTTTAATTTTAGGGAAAGAAATTAGGGTTAAAATCAGTAATTTTTGCCTTCCAGCTGGAATGCAGTCTGAAAATAAAATGCAAGGTGTCAGTGCTGAAAATATGTAATTTCTTTTAACTATGCATACAGTGAAATACAGGACTTGAGCTGCCTTCTGAAAGACAATGGACAAACCTGGTGTGGTAGTGCATGCCTATCATCCCTGCACTCTGGAGGCTGAAGCAGGAGGATCGCTGTTGAGTTCAAGGCCAGCTTGGGCTGCATAGTGAATTCAAGGCCAGGATGAACTACATAGTGAAACCCTGTCTCATAAAGTAATAAACAAACAAATAAATAAATAAATGACAATGGACAAAGACTGCAGAGACCTCAGTCTGTTCCTAAAGCTCTGTAAGACCCAAGGAAATTTGGGGAAGTTGCCCCCTACAGTGACCAATAAGTGTGCTGTGGAATTCTGTCTAATTTTCTTTAATTCTCACTCCCCCAAAAGTGGCATTTTGGCTTTAGGAATAAAGAAACTATGTTTTAAACCTTAGACCAGTGAAAAAAATGGCTTCCTCTGACCCTGTAGGTCAGTGGTGGCGAACCTATGGCATACGTGTTACTTGTTTTTCTTTTAAGACAAAAGATGTTACTGTATGAGTTGTTTTTTCTAAACTACAATCTCAGTATTCAGGGTTAATTGCAGTGTTGGCACTTTGCGGTAAATGAATGGTTTTGGGCTTGCAATTTGGGCACATGTCTTTAAATGGTTCTGCACCACTACTGTAGGTGGTGTGAGGCTTCTAAGAGTTTGTCTGGTTGTTAAGATCCGGGTCACTAAGAAAGACCAATAGATGCTTGAGGACATCCCTTCTTCCATCCTGGGTTGGCTATAGGTTTTCTGAACCCAGATTCTGGGCAGTGTTTTCTCTAGACCTGAAAGATCTATTTAAGTATTCAGTCACTCCTGGTATTTACTCAGTCTAATTTGACAAACTTGCATAGGCTCTTACTATGTGCAAGCCATTGTGCCGGACAATAGGACAGATGATGATGTTTCTTTAGCACTTATTATGTGCCACATATTGTCCCAAGAGATTTCTATATGGAACATTGTTTTGGAAAAGTGTGAGTTTCATGCCTCTAAGTGAAAATGGGCAAGCCCCACAACTTCTCTGGTTTTAGGTCACACATTCTGTCTCGGTTTAAAAATGAGGATATCTAGCTAGACATGGTTGTGCACACCTATAATACCAGCACTCTGGGAGGCTGAGGTAGGAGGATCCAGAGTTCAATTCCAGCCTGCGCAACTTGGCAATTTAGTGAGACCCTTACGCAAAATATTAAAAATAAAAAACAAAAAAGGTGGGGAGAGGTCCTCGGGGTATAGCTGAGCACAAAGGTCCTGGGTTCAGCTGCTGCTAGTGCAGCAACAAACAACAAACAAACAAACAAACAAAAATCCCCAAAACCAAAACAACAGTAACAAAAAGAGCCCAGTCCTGAGTAATAGTCAAAACACTGACCCAGATGGAAAAGAAAGGCTTTTCCCTTCCCTGGTAGAGGCTTACTGTAGAGAGGAGATGAGTGTGGCCAGATACTGCCCCCTCCTCCCCACCCACCCCTGAGCTTTTACCCAACCTCCTGGAGCTAGGTTCTGGCTCCGCTGGTGTGGGAAGGAGAGCTAAGGGGACCTCTTCTTCCTGCTCCTACCCATGATGCTTCATAATCTGGGCTGGTGCTCTCTGAATACAGCTTTATGGGTTTTTAAAAAAATACTCTTTCCGTTGCTGAGGGTCTGTCACAAAGAGTACCTTTGATAACATCAAAAGCATTCCTATTCCTGATCTTGGCTTGCTCACTTCTCCCTCTGTTTTAGTAATGAAGGTTTACTGCCCGCGTTTCCTGCTGCTGTCCCCCTTGCCTGGCCAGGCAGCCATCCTGACAGTACCCACCCAGGAGCAGCTCTTTCTCACATCCTTTCCCATCGTTCTGGGAGTGCCAGCCAAGTTAGTTTTAGTTCTCATTCATACCTCCCCCATACCACCTTTTGCTATCTTGATTCCTTTGTTACAGAGACAGAGGGGCCTGACAAATGGCCATAGGTTGCAGATTATCCCATTGAACAGCAACAGATTTTATTTGCATCTCTTGGGCACAGAAAAGTGGGTTATAATGAGACCATGCTGAGTTTCAAAGGTGGATGGCCAGTTTGGGGATTACATAGGTGGCAATGTAGAAGTGACATGCTCCGTCAATTTATGATTTGATCTTTACATCCTTTCTAGCTGTAAAATACACTCTTGTTCTACTTTAAAAAAAAATCATATAGCAATGTGTTACTTAATGTCAGGAATACACTTTGAGAAATGTATCATTAAGTTATTTTGTTATTGTGCCAATAGCATAGACTAAAGATGGCATTACTGTAATTGACTTACTTTATCTACAACATGTTTCTTTTAAGGTATACATTAGGCCATTTTGCATTACTGTAATGAAACACCCGAGGCAGGTTAACTTTATAAAGATTATAGGTCTACACAACTCACAGTTTTGGAGGCTGAAAGTCTAAACAACATGGTGCAGGCTCTGGCAAGGGCCCGATGGCACATGGCAGAGTATGTGTGGGAAATAGGATTATATCTTGGAACAGTAATCCAGAGAGAGTCTGGAGTCCCACAATCCCTTGTGGGGATGTGCCCACTTCTCAGTAGGCTTTATTTTTTAAAGGTTCCATATCACCTCTACACCACCAAATTGGAGACTAAGCTTCCAATACATGAACCTTGGGAGACAATCCACATCCAAACCATAGCAACATCCATCCTACTTGATTTTCTTGTCTTCTGTAACCGAACTGAGTAGTCCTAAATACTGTAGTAATCATGCATGTGTTAGTTACTTTTCTCTCATTGCAAGGACAAAAATACCCAACACCCCAAGATAAACAGGAAGGGGTTTATTTGGCTTACAGCTCACAAAGGTTTCAGTCCATGATCAGGGATGATAAACAGGCATGGGAGAACCGAAACAACATGGCGAACACAAGGCAGCAAAAGTAGCAAGTGAATTAACAGAGCCCCGCCCCACTTTATGTTATTCAGACTACTTAGGGTGGGAAGCACTCACGCCCTTAATCCTAGTGCTCTGGAGCCTAACATTGCATCATGAAGCAATTCCAGCTTCACACACTCTAGATCCAGCCTATGACCACCTGAAGCTTTGGGGGAACATCCAGACCCAAAGCATAATAGTGCGTTACAATCTTTCAGAATCTTAGGGGTTACATGTTCATTTTTCTTAGTTTTTTTCCCTTTGCTTGAGATGAAAGCATCGGTGCATTCTTAGAAATATTCAAAGAAATCTTTTTTAATAATCCTGTATCTACCCTTGACCTTTGTCTTCTTGTGTGGATAAGGCCTTGACATTTAACATGGTGAGGGGCCTGGAATTTAGCTGAGAGGTGTTGCGCCTGCCTTACTAGTGCAAGGTCCTGAGTTCAGTCCTTGGTACCTAAACAAACCATCTTAACATCTAAGGTAGTGATTTTCTTTCTTTCTCTTTCTTTTTCTCCGCCTTCTTTTCTTTTCTTTCCTTTCCTTTCCTTTTCTTTCTGTCCGGGGGATTGAACTCATAACCTTGCACTTGTGAAGCAGACCCAGTGCCACTGAGCTAAATCCCTAGCCCCTCTTTCTTTTTGTTTTGTTTGTTTGTTTGATTTTGGTACGGGGATCAAACTCAGGTCCTTGTGCTTGTGAGGTAGGAGATGGAACCACTAAGCTAAATCCCCAGCCCTTTTTCTTTTTTTTAATAGCAAAATACTAATTGGTACATTTTAGGCATACATAATGAATAGCACTTGTTGTAGGGAATAAGACGCTGGTTTTCATTTGCAAAGATACAACTTGCTCTAGTTCCCATTTCACTATGCTGTATCTTCTTTGTTAATGGCCTCAGTCAAAACTTTCATTTAGCATCTTATTATCAGCACTGTTGATGCTCACAACAAGCAACCTCTATGAAATTGGTACACTTGTTATCTCTAATTATAGATGAAGTCATCGAGGCATAGAGAAATTTAGCAACTTTTTCACACCCACCAAGTGGTTTGAAAGCCCAGGAAATGTGGCTACAGAGTCGCTGCTGTTAAGGAACTTTAGGGATCTGCTAAATGCACAAATGACTTCAGATAAGATCAGATGCCATAAGACAGTCATACTAAGAGCCCAAGGGATGTGAAAGAGGGAGAGTCTGTGCTGTTTGGGGGAATCAGCAAAGGATTCCTGAGAAATGACACTCAAAAGTATACTCAAGGGATGAAGTTTTTTTTTTTTTTTTTTTGGATAGGAATTAGAAGTGAGAAATGACGTAAAGGATTACTATGACTTTGCATCCATTTTTCAGAAATCCATTCACTTGAAGTTCTAAACCATCATATACCTTAAACCTAGTAAGACTCCCGATGAGACTGACTCAAACTGACTAACCTTTAAAAGCATCTTGTTTCCATAGATTTTTCTATGAGAATTTTTCTATTTTTCTTATGAAAGACAATTGTTTTGTTGACTTGGATTTGTTGTCCAGTAAGGCACGTTGGTACACTGCTACCTTAGCTATGTTCTGCTTCTTTTTGCATGTAATATTTTCTTGTTCCTTCTGAATACCTTATAGATGACTGAAATATCTTGATTGATTTTTGTTCTTCAGAAGATGCAGTATATCTCAATGAAATCGAACTGATTATTGCTCCTGGTTACCTTCTATCGTCAGCTTCTGAAGCACAGTAAAGCAGAAATGACACACTTCAGTGCCTGAAAGGGCCATACAGATGGAAACTGGCAATTAAGAGTATATCCCTTCTCGAAACAGGGTAGAAACTTTTTAGCATTAGTCAGTTGTCTTCATGTGTGGTAGGGGGTCTTAGGTTGCCAGACTCTCTGAAGATTAACAAAATTCATGAACCTTTAGTTAAGCTGACCAAGAAAAGGATTGAAGTTTTATATTACTTAATAAGGAATGAAGAAAGATGTTATTGATCTTGCAGAAATAAAAAGTATTATAAGAAAAAACTATGAACAATTGTATGTCAACAAATTAGATAAAGTAGGTGAAATGAACAAATTCCCAGAAATAAAACTACCAAAACTGACTGAAGAAGAAAGAGAGAGTCTATGTAGATCTACAAAAGGAAGAGACTGATATGATAAAATCTTTCTACAAACGGAAGCCTAGAGCCAGATGGGCTGATTGATGGATTCTGCCAAACATGTACAGAATTGATATCCGTCCTTCAAAAACTTATTCCAAAAAAGAAAAAAAGAAAAAAAGAAAACTACCCTTATCCAAAAATTCATGCTTTAGTAAAAAAAAAAAAAAGCTGAAGTCAGCAATATATAAAAAGCATTACACAGCATAACCAATTGGGATGTATTCCAGGAATGCAATTTTTGTTTAACATTTTAAAATAATCAATGTGCTACGTAAGTTCAATGGCTAAAAAAGACAAAAACCACATGGTCATGTTAATTGTAGAATATATATATTTGACAAAATCGAGTGCCCTTTCATAACAGAAAATATCAACAGTTGAATATTTAGAATATGTGAAGCAGTAAAAAAAAAGACAAGGAGCTCCATTTACAATGAGCAAATGATCCGAATAACCGTTTCTTCAGAGAAGGTGTATAAATAGCTAATACATGCCCCAAAAGTGCTCAATGTCATTAGTTACTGGGGAAATACAAGTCTGCAGTGAGATGTTACTTCTCACACAATACGAAGGCTGTCATATAATAATGATGTAGAGCAATCGAAGCCCTCATACATTTTTTGTGGAAATGCAGAAGTGGTACATAAATTTGGGAAAACAACTTGGCAGTTTTTCAAAAAATTTAACATAGAGTTAGGATATGACCCAGCGGTTCTATTCCTAAATTCATGTCCAAGAGACTTAACAATATGTGTCTACAAAGCTTGCACATGAATATTTGTGGTAGCATTGTATAGAATAATCTGAAAGTAGAAACAACCCAAATTGTATTTACCCAATAAGAGGATAAACAATGTAATAAATCCACACAATGGCGTATTATGTGTAGATAAGAGGAGATGGAAGGTGGATGTGGTGCACACACACCTGTAACCCTAGCACCCTGGGAGGCTAAGGCAGGAGATCACAAGTTCAAGCCCATCCTGGACAACTTCGTGCTTTAGTGGGACCACGTCTCAAAAATACAAAGAAAGTTTTGGGAATGTGGCTCAGTGCAAAGGCCCTGTAACACACACACACATGCACACACACAAAGGCATGGAAGGAATGAAATACTACAAGAAGGAACCTTAAATATTTACTAAATAAAGAAGCCAGACCAAAAAAGCTACATGTATGATTAAATTTACATCATATAAGTATACACTATAGGCAAATCCACAGTGATAAAAAGTTGGTATGTAGATGCCAAAGGCTTGGAGGCAGAAGGAATGGGGAATTGACTGAATGTGAGGGTTCCTTTTGAATGGTTCTGGAATTATAATGTGGTGATGGAATCACTTTGCGAATATAATGAAAACTCACTGAATTATATGTGTTAAAGGGTGAATTTTCTGCTGTATGAATTTTAACTCAGCTTTTAAATATTTAACAGAGTCAGGGATTTAGCTCAGCGGTTCGGTGTCCTGCCTTGCAAGTGCAAGGACCTGAGTTCAATCCCCGGTACCAAAAAAAAAAAAAAAAGAAAATTAACATGTTAATGATACCGTTACCTAGGAATAAGAATCTTGTCTATATAGGGGAGTTTCTTTCTGATTCCTTATGAAACTTTTGCAGATTGAAAATAGAATCTGTCTGTCTGTGTGCCTTCAGAAGAAATTAGATGTATTTAATCTAGATATTAGTTTGTTGGAGGTTTACAGACCTACAAATACTATTTTACTTTCCACTTCAGATTGCAAGATTTTTCATTGTTATCGTGATGGTGATTGAAGAATACAATATGTAAATTAGGGGTGCAGATCAGGGTAATACATGGGATTAATTTTATTGCTGTGAAGCAAAAGTGTAGATTCTGCGACTGAAATGTAAAAAGTATATATTGAGCTGAGAATGTTTGAAAAATAAATATATATTACTATATAACATGACAATATGACACAGCGAAAGCTTTCCATTTACGACTAAGGCCATTACATAAAAAAATTTTTTTTGAGACAGGGTCTCACCATGTAGTGCAGACCACCCTGTAACTCACTGTGTAGCCCAGCCTGGTCTCTAACTCACAGCAATCCTCCTGCCTCAGCCTCCCGAGTGCTGGGCTTACAGATGTGCGCCCCCACGCCCAGCCTAGAAATGTCAATATTTTATTTTGCCATTTTTAAAGTTCCCAAGAGTTCTGTGTCATGTACCTTTTCTTAATGGAATTCTAATTTCACAGAAGGAAAAAATAAATACTGTAGTTGCCTCATTTCTTGCCATTATTTGAAATGAGTCCTATGATGGGATATTCTCAGCTAGGTTTTCTCTTTCATGTGTCTTGCTGAAAAGGAAGCTCACTTTTGATGTCAGTCTACTTAGGAACCTTCAAAGGTTTCGGAGCATTTGTATCTCACCATTCTTAGCACAACCACCTGCGCAGTGCTGGGGTCTGAAAGCCCTCCTCTTCACAGTGCCTTGATTTGTAGGTTGCTGAATACGGCTAGATTGAAAACTGCTTTATTTGAAAGGGAATGGAAGTCATCATTCCTTCCAGAATATGAAAAGCTAAAGGACACACAACTCGCAAAATATAATGACTGCCTAGAAACCCACCTGTGGAGGGACAGCCTGTGTAGTCCGCTGAATTTTAATCATCTGCTTGGCGCATTTGCTGTGGAATTATTTAGTTTTGAAAGCCTCTTTTTTATATCTCATAGCCTGTGCAATCACTTGCATAGACAAAGAGAAACCTCCCAGCTTCCAGATTGTGGAGTTGCTCCACGATTATTAATTAAGTTTTAATATATCCCTCAGAGCAGAATGGACCGAAGGTACCAGCTGGTTCCTGCTGATTTCAAGACTCAGTTGGTCAGTTAAGGCGGTGACTCCTATTTCCATATTCTTTGATGGAATTGAGCCTCTGAAAGCTTTTGGTGTGTCTGAGTCTGCTGCCTCCCTAAATTAACCCGGAGATACCGTGTATTTGTGGGGATAGGGTTTCGTGGGCTTATGAAACCCTTCCAGATGTGTTGAGATTATTAGGAAAGCCACAGAGGGAACTTTACTTGTGGGAGGACTTGGAGATTCTGTGTAGCAGCTAAGAGAATCAACTCTCACACTGGGTGATTGCTTTCGGAGGCCTCGCTGTGGCAGAGGTGCGTGGAATGTGGATTTCTTTGTGTGTAGATAGAATGACAGACGTGGGTTGAATATTTCTTGGGAGGATAGGGGGCTCATGTAGGAGGTAGATGGGAGTGTTCACATTTTATTCTACGTGCTTTATTTTGGTTTGATTTTTTTTAATTATAAAAGGGATTATTTGCATTATATTTGAAATCAATGTAAAAATGCAAACCTTGAACTGACGTGAAAATAGATACTCAAATACTTAAGTAACCAACATCAAATATTTTAGATTTGTCTTAGAAGATGCTGTGTGGAGTGCACTGATTAACAGAAACAGAATTGTCTTGATTTCTCCTTCCTGACCCTTCTGTGTCACTTTTTAAAATGCTGTCCCTACAATCCATTAAAAAAATAATAATAACAGTCTGCACTTTTGAGTATTTTTCTGATGCGTCAGGCGCTCTGCTAAATGAGTTACAATGTCTTCGCCTTTAATTCTCACCAGAATCCTAAGGAGGAAAAAGTGGTGACTTCCAGAGAATTATCCACATAGACATCCTCTACAGCTGCTGCCTCAAATGTATTGGGTATTAGGAATGCGTTTTAAACACTGCATTAACAAAACGCCATTTGGATGTATTGTCTTTTCAATGAATTTACTATTCAAATGGTGAACTGTTCAAGCATAAATAAACATAATTGTCTTCTTTAGTCATTCTGTTGCTACTAGGAAATAATTGGCTGCTGGCACGCTGTCCTGTTACCTGCTTGTACAAGTAGCTGACATTTGGAATTTTGGTTTGAAGATCACATCACAAGCTAGAAGAAGTGCAATATCAAGATATGTAAAAAAAAAAATGATAATGATTAGGGCTGGGAATACAGCCCAGCGATAGACTGCTTGTCTGCCTAATGTGTGAAGTCCCGCGGTTCAAGACGCGGCAGAAAGAAAGCAAAAAAGAAATAGAGGGGCAGAGAGAGAGGGACAGAGGAGAGAGAGAAAGCAAAAAGGAAGAAAGAAGGAGGGAGGAGAAGGAAGGAAGAATTACTACCACTGTATGGAGTATTGTGAGGTAGACTAGGCCGGCTCCCATGTAGTAAACGCTGAGTTGCTAACTAATGCTTAAGCATCAGAGCTTTTTATTTTTGTTTTTGGTTTTTTGGGACAGGGTCTCACTATGTAGTTGAGACTGACCTGGAACTCACTCTGTAGCTCAGGCTGGTCTCGAACTCGCAGTGATCCTCCTGCCTCGGCCTCTCGAGTACTGGGATGACAGGCGGGAGCCACCATGCCCGGCTTCAGAGCTTTTTAAAGATTTGATCTTCCACTGGAAACCTATAAAGATGATATAGATCACACCTTGTGAGGATGGGGACAGTGCGTTACTTGTTATTTAATCTTGTCAACACAGCTTTTATCATTATGAACAGCAGTTACCACTCTGTGCTAGAATGTGAGGCAATGTAATTAATTTAATAGGTCCTTTTAATGTATACCTCCTACTGTAACAGGGTCCTAGAAGACCCTTAGGTGCCCAGGGGGTAGCTAAAAGCTGCACAAAGCCTGGCATCTTCATTTTTTTCTGTTTTGCCTTAAAATTTTGCATCAGATCCCTTCTCAGCACTGCATGCAGGCCTGCTCATCCTTTAGGGAGTGTCTGTGTAAAAGCTGGCAGAACAGAGTTGACTGGTCCTAAATTTACATAATCTATCTCATCCTCCTTCACGACCGAGGACCCAAGATAAAAGATGAACGGGCATATTCAGCTCCAGTAAGAAGTCTCCATTGCCTTAAACCTACAGTCTCCTTGGATTCCAAGGGGGACTCCAACAAGAGTGAGACTTCTCCAAGCAAAAAATAATGATCTCACGGAGACCGAATTGCCCCGAAGCAATAAGCCCTTCTCTCAGAGCCGCCTTACAAAAGCACCGCTGACACAATGAGCACCAGACTTCAGCCCATTGGAGCAAACCTACAAAACCTGGCCTGATTTCATCTGTATTTGTTTTTGTGTTTGGTACAGGGATTGCACTCAGGACCTTGCCCTTGGGAGGCAGGTGGCAGAACCAGAGCTAAACCCCTGGCCCCAGATTCCCCTGAAAATGCGCTGGTCCTACCCATTTCATCAGAATGTGCCCCCCCCAGCTGCTCAAGCTGGTCCTTTCCCTGTTTTTAAGGCACCAGGTTTATTACTGAAGGGGAGCCCCCCCCACGAGGTGGGGGTGTCACCTCAGCCTACTGAATAGGTTCTTGATGCCTACGGCAGAAGAACAATTTCAGGAGACATCAGAGTGGCAGAGACAGATTTATCAGCAGAGTTAAAGAGGTGTAGGCTCAGAGAAAATGAAGTTGTGGGCCTTCGAGAGAGGTGCGGTCTGGAGTTGGGGATGCATGTATGTGTATGTGGCTTTTAAGGTGCATGAGCTAAGATGTTTTTGCTGCCTAAAAGCATTTTTTGAACTCTTTGAATCTGTTTCTTCCTCTTAAAGTCAGATTGCTGCCCTTTGCTTTATGAAGCAGGTAAATCGGTGCACTTGTAGTAGTATATTTAAGGGAGTTGGGTATAGCAGGCCTGGAAGAAAAGTACAGATAAGCTTCAAGAGCATAGATGAGTCCGGGAGAACAAACAAACCGAAGGAGTAAAGATACGGAACACGGACATGGGGAACCTTGGGTAACTTCTGTCATGTCTGAGTCTCACTTTTCTTTCTTTCTTTTCTTTTCTTTTCTTTTTTTTGGTTTTTTGAGACGGTCTCACTATGTAGTTGAGACTGACCTGGAACTCACTATGTAGCCCAGGCTGGTCTCGAACTCACAGCGATCCTCCTGCCTCAGCCTCCCGAGTGCTGGGATTACAGGCCTGCGCTACCACACCCAGTGCTTCTTAAAATAACACAAATATTTCAAACAATTTATAAGTGAAACCATCTAATCCTGGAATTTTCTTTATGGGAAAGTTTTTGATAATATACTCAACTCCTTGGATAGATACAGAGCTGTTGACATTTGTTATATTGTCTTTGGATCATGTTTGATACATTATGTTTTTTTTCAAGGAATTTTACTATTGCATTGTCAAATTAGTGTAAATTTGTTTATACAATTTCCTTATCCTTTTAATGTATTCTAGTTCTGTTATTGGCAATTTGCATTTTTTTCTTTTGGATTAGTCTGGCTGTCAGTTTACCCATTTTATTAATCTTTTCAAATAACTATTTTCTCCTTGTTTATCTATTTTTTGTGTTTTATTTCATTTATGTCAGTTCTTATCTGCTGTTTTAATATTCTTTTCTACTTTCTTAAGTTGGAGTCTTTGAGATTATGATCATTTTTCTTTTGCAACATGAGTATTTAAAGCTATGGATTTCCCTCTAGGCATTGCTTATTTGTTTATTTATTTCTGGTATCAGGGTTCAAACTCTAGCCCTTGCCCTGGCAAGGCAGGTGGCAGAACTATGAGCTAAATCTCTGGCCCCTCGGCATTGTTTTAGATATATGCAATGTTTGGTTTTTAAAGATTTGAATATCTTTAAGATTTTACATTATTGGTGATTTCCCTCCTTTTCCTCCTCTGCCCTTCTCTTCTTCCTTCTTTTCTTCTCCCTCTCCTTCTTCATCTTCTTTTTTTGGAGGAGGTCTTAGGGATTAAGCCCAGAGCCTTCACACTTGTATTCCATCCCCAGGCCCTTTTTATTTCTTATTTTTAGATAGGTTCTTGCTAAGTCTCTTCAGGTGCCCAGGCTGGGCTTGAACTACTGATCCTCCTCCCCCAACCTCCCCGAGTGTGGGATCACAGGTGTGTTAGCGATTTCTGATTTAATTCCACCAGAGAGAACAAATTCTGTATGAGCTGAATTCTGTTAAATGTATTGAATCTTCTTTTGTAGCCTTCTACGTGTGCGTGTGTGTGTGTGTGTGTGTGTGTGTGTGTGTGTTTGGCAGTGCTGGGGATTGAACTGTGCTACAGCCACAGCTCTATTCTTCTTAATTAAGGTATCATGGACACTTATAAAGAGTGTGTTTTCAGCAGTTATTGGATTTCATGTTCTAGAAATATCAATCAAGTCAAAATGGAAGAGAGTACTGGAAAGATACTCTGTTCTACTGACTTTCTTGTGTCCACTTATTCTACTAATTGCTGAAATTGGGATGTTAAATTCTTCAACTGTGTTTGTGGAGTTGTATTTTTTTTTCCTTTAATTCTGTCGATTTTAGCTTTATGTATTTTAAAGTTCTATTCCGAGGCACATACATATTTGTGATTATGCCATCCTGGTAAGTTAATGTTTTTTCAACATTATAGAAGGTCATTTAAAAAATCTCTTGTAATACTCTTTTCTCAAAGTCTATTTTATCTAATATTACATAGCTATTGCAGCCTTCTTGTACTTACTGTGGCATGGTATATCTTTTTCTATTAATGTACTTTCAATCTGTATATTTCAAGCAGTTGTTGTGTAGATAGTGTATAGCTGGGAGTTGCATTTTTATCTATTCTAATAATCTCTGCCTTTTAATTAGAGTGTTTAGGGCAACACTGGCCAATAGGACTTTCTGCAGTGATAGAAATGTTCTATATCTGCAGTGTGCAGTATGATCGCCATTAGACACATGTAACTTTTGTTTTTGTTTTTGAAACATGATCTTGCCTTGATCCTCCTGCCTCAGCCTCCCAAGTCCTGGGATTAAAGGTGTGCACCACCACCCCCAGCTCACTTGTAACTATTAAACTATTATAAATGGCTAGTCTTAAATTTAAGTAGCACATGCGTTGGGTGGCTACCATTTTGGACAATATAGCTTTGAACCATTAACATTTAAAGTAGCTTTTATTGTAGTTAGATTAAAGTCTGCCATTTTGGTTATTTGTTTTCTTTTTGTTGTACAGGTCTTCCTTTTTTAATCTTTAAAAATTATTATTTGAATATATTTTAGAATGCTGATATAATTAGCTTTATAGCTGTACCTCTGCATTATTTGTGTATGCACACACGCATGTGTGAGTGCGTTGTGTGTGCACATTGGGGATTACAATATATGTCTCCAACTTTGCAGTTTACTTTGAGTTAATATTGTGCAGCTTCATATAACAATGTAGAACCCTGAAAGTCTGTAGGTGTGTACGTGTTTTATGTTACACTGTGCAGTTTTTACTTTTTGCGCTAGTCGTCACTTTTAAGAAAATGGAAAAACTCCAGCGTTTTGTATTTATCATTTAATGTCATGTATTCCCTCCTGACGGTCAGTTTTCATGCGGCATCATTTAACCAGAGCCTGAAAATTTCCTTCAGGATTACTCGTAGTACAGGTCTATTGGCAATGAATTGTCTCGAATTTGATTTACTTGAGAGTGTCCTT
The DNA here is from genome assembly GCF_012274545.1 of Fukomys damarensis. Classification (NCBI taxonomy): domain Eukaryota; kingdom Metazoa; phylum Chordata; class Mammalia; order Rodentia; family Bathyergidae; genus Fukomys; species Fukomys damarensis. Next base: position 40,380,822 of record NW_022900940.1, on the reverse strand, counting down.
ATTTTTTCCTTCTTTCCTGAAGAATATTTTCACTGAATATAGAATTCTGGGTCACCAAGTTTCTTCTTAGGTCCTTTAGTGGTGTTCTGTTTCTTTTGTTTTTTTCCTTTAGTGATGTTCTTTTCCATTGTTTGTGATGAGAAATCAATGATTATAAATTTTGATTTGTTTTACTTTTTTTGTTTTGTTTTTGTTTTGTTTGTTTTTTGAGACAGGGTCTCACTATGTAGTTGAGACTGACCTGGAACTCACTATGTAGCCCAGGCTGGTCTCGAACTCACAGCAATCCTCCTGCCTCAGTCTCCTGAGTGCTGGGATTACAGGTGTGCACCACCACACCCAGCCGATTTGTCTTACTTTTAAAAGATTTTCCTCTGTTCTTGATGTTCAGCAGTTTAACTATATGTGTGATCTTTTTTAATTAAAAAAATTAAAAAACATTTTTTTTAGTTTTTGGGGCCGGGGATCAAACTCATGCCCTTGCACTTGCAAGGCAGACATGGTGCCACTGAGCTAAATCCCTCGCCCTATATATGATCTTTCAAAAGATATTTATCCCACTTGGAGTTTGTAGGATCTTTTTGAATCCATAAATGTCATTCACCATATTTGAAGGATTTTTTTCTATTAGTTTTTCAATTTTTCTGCCTTATTATTTCTCCTTTTCTTTTGAAAACCCAACTAATTGCACATTGTTAGATCTTTTGATATTGTCACACCACTTGTCTGATTTTTTTTTAAATCTTTTTTTCTGTGTTCTTTAAGGTGAATTTTTTTTCTCTCTCTCTAATCATCTTCACTTAATCTTTCTGTTTTTTAAAAATATCTTCATTCTGCGGCTGGACCTGTTGCTATATGCATGTAATAGCACTCTGGGAGGCTGAGTCAGAAGGATCATAAGTTTAACCACAGCCTGGGCAACTTAGTCATTGTATGAGTCCTTGTCTCAAAATAAAAAAGGGGTTGGAATATAGCTAAGTGCAAAAGCCCTGGGTTCAATCCCCAGTACTGCAAAACAAAATGCCAACCAACTACCCAACAAACTTCATTCTGCTGTTAAGCCCATCCAGTGAGTTTTTTCTTTTTAAATTTCAGAAATTTCTCTCCTCATCCCCCTTTTTGCTGGAAATTGAACTTTGGAGCTCACAGATGCTAAGCAAGCATTCTGCCTCTTAGCTACACCCCAGCCTTAGCATTTTATATGATTTTTAAAATGTTTTTTATTTCTCTGTTTAGCGTCTTCATCTTTTTTTCTTTGATTTAAGCACATTTCCTCCCTGAACGGACTCATAATCATAATAACTGCTTTAGCAGCTGGGCATAGCAGCAGGCGGCTGCAGTCTCAGCTACTCCATGGGTTGAGAGGAGAAGATTGCTTGAACCTGGCAACACAGCAACATAACAGCCCTGAATCCATGGGCGAGGTGGGGGAGGCAGGGGAGGCAAAAGAGGGGAGGGAAGAGGAGAGAGGGGTAACTGGTTTAAACTCTTTGCTACCTCCAGCGTCTAGACTGTAACAAAACTGGTTCTTTCGAGCTCTGCGTCCAGCAAGGAGGGGCTCTGCTCTGTATTTTCACTGTGAGGCCTGGATTTACAGGGGCAGCTTCTGCCCAGGGAATGCTGTTCTCGTGGCCATGACAGAGATAAAAGAGGGAAGCCCAAGCCTGTAATTACATTTCAAGTCCTTGCTTGCTTTTGGTCACCCAAGTTCCATTGACTCAAGCAAAACATAGGGCTAAGTCCAACCTCTGTAGGCAAGGAAATACTCTACTCTTGTGGGGCGTGGGGCAAGGGGCAACAAATTAGATATTTTAAACAGTGAGCGTGCCTTTGACTGACATGACAATAGACACAGTTCCGTCCCTGTCCCCATACAGAAGAACTAGAAGTTTCACGCAGGCTGCTGACCATCTTTGGGGGTGTAGTGACAAGTAACTTGCTGGGCAGAATATCTAATTTCAGAAACCTTCTTTTACCAAAAGCAGTTCATTCATCCTGATAAAATAGATACCACTCTGTTTCCAGAGGCTAAGGTACATACAGAACTATCAGGGTAACTCAAAGAGTTAAGGAAATAGCCCAAGTCTGTGTAACAGGAGCACACTGCCATGCTTTGCTGATGGCCCGAGGTATATTTCAACCTCCACCTCGGGCCATCACGATGTGGGAAGTAGATGATAAGGAAAGAACAAGATGCTAGGGTTATATGGACCTAAAATACCTAACCCCTTCCGCTCAGATTTGCAAGGGATGTGCCAAAATGAAGCAAAAGGGTCACACTGCTGCTTTAGCAGATTTGACCAGACATGCTTTTCCCCAAAAGTGTTTCCCCACGTTCCTTAACCACAAAACTTTTTGTTCCCCCAGTCCCACCCCCACATAAGCTACCCTCCCATCTCCAGGGTAGTACCTCATTTGAGGACCTTTTCATCTGGCTCTTCATTTGTATCCCTTGTAATATACTTTAAAATGTCCAGTGATAATTAGTGGAGCATTTTTCCTGGTTTCCGGAAGTTGTTCTAGCAAATTGTCAACCCCGAGAGAGCTATAGGAAGCCCCTGGATTGGTGGGGCAGAGGTACCACGGACAACCTTCGACTTTGGCGTCAGAAATGAAGGTTTACCTTGAGGATGTGATGCTAATTTCAGTAGACGGGGCCAGGATTGCATCGAACTGCATACGGTGCAGCTAGTGTTGGCGAGTTGGAGCCGCGCACCGCCGTCAGAAGGGCTGCGTGTCAAAGCAGTGTGGGAGTGGCCGATGTGCCATGGGTTCCTCCCTTTAGAGTTGCATCTCTTGCCTCCGGGGCCCGCAAGCTCGCTCTTCGTCAGAGTCTAGAACTCAGCTAGTTGCTGTGACCATGTGAGGAATTCTGGACATCATCTAGTTTGATCCGATGTGTGCATCTCTCTCCAGACTCTTTAATAGCTGTTCACCTTCCTTCCTCAGAGTGTTGGCGGGGCTCACAGCATTCCCGTGTATCAGGGTAGTTTGCACTTAGTAGATACCACGAAGGGCTGCAAGTGTTGGCGGGGCTCACAGCATTCCCGTGTATCAGGGTAGTTTGCACTTAGTAGATACCACGAAGGGCTGCAAGTGTTGGCGGGGCTCACAGCATTCCCGTGTATCAGGGTAGTTTGCACTTAGTAGATACCACGAAGGGCTGCAGAGGACTTTCAAACTCCAAAGGAATAAGCTACAAATCGATGATAATCCGAGCGCTGAGACAGGTGAGGAAGGAAATATTTGGGTGTGTGTGTGGCGCCTTTTCAGATTCCCGGGTTTCAGACCACGCCCTTTCCTAGTCTGCCTGTTATCAGGCCGTGTGCCTAGCGCTGGTACTGCATGCCTTAGGCGACAGTCATTTTATTTGAGCAACCGTCTTCAGACCCTTCTCAGGCCTGAAACAAGTGCCAGGTCTATGGGGGAGGTATTTGGGATTGAATAGGGGTTCCCTCTTCTCCTCCCTATTCAGGTCACCAGCGTTTTAAAACACAAGGCTACCCATGGTATCCGCAATGGAGAAAGCATGAGAACATTTTAAAATTGGAACTGGTGGCACCCGTCCGTGAAAAGGTGTAGTTTCTGTAACCTTCGTGGAAATAAAGTGGCCTTCAAATCTGTTTTTTCAGGCTCTCGCTTGGATGCTATGTTTGTCTGTGACACTAGGTGTCACCATACTACCTAGTAATGAAGGGAAATGACTTGTCAACTGAAAGGCTTCTAGACTGGAGAAATGGCTGTCTTTAGGTTAGCTGCAAATTGTGCATAATTATTTAATAAACTGTGCCTTTAAGGTATGAAAAATCTTATATAATCAGGCCAGAAAATAATTCACCCCATTCACTCTCTCAAATTGCTATCAGTCCTGGAAACCCAAGCTAAGAGCTTAAAGTCACTTATTCTATCTGTAAAAAACCTGGTTGGATTAAATCAGTCAAGGACCCTGCCTAGCTGAGTGGATCTCACCCCTCAGGATATTAAATCTCTTTGTTGAAAGGTTGGATTACGGTTAGATCCCTTTATCACTGGAGCTGAGCTCTTGGGGCTGCTGGGGATTAGCCACGAGCCTTCTCCACTCACAGCGTTTAACATCCCTTCCCCTCCCTGTGTCCCCTTTGTGGTCATTCCTCTGTGCAGGCACAGATTGGCTGCCAGAGATGCGCCCCGCTTCCCAGCACCCCGTGGCGAGCTCTCCCCTTGGGAGTGTAGAGGACCCTCTGTTTCTCGGGCAGGCCAGAGCACGCTCATTAGCCCCATGTCACATCTAATGTACGACATGAGTCTGCTTGGCAGAGAGCAAAGCACAGCTAGTCCAACACATCTCACAGGGAGAGGGACTCGTACCTGTGAGTAGCATCTGAAGCCAATGGAGCTTAGCGCCGCTGGGCTGACCCCTTATTTCTGTGTGCCACTATCAACTTCCGGTGTACAATGATGTAGCAGCCAGGGGTCAGGATGCTGGTGTTCAGGGCTCGCCTCCCAAGTTTTGCTCTTTCACAAAGAGAAGATGCCACACACAATCTGTCCTTCCATTTGGTTCAGGGTTTAAAGCTTTGTTTCAGCTGTGTCCTCTGAGCTGGCTGCGAGGATGTCCTGGGAATTGAGTAAGCTCTCAGAGACAGAGCTGGGGTTTAGCCATATCCGTTAGCATATATATTGGGGGTAACTTCCTGTGTGTGTCTGATTCAGGGTGAGTCTCGGATGTGCTAGAACACCTCCCCACACTTCTCTTCTCACTGAAATCTTAGGCACAGGCGAGTTGCCAGAAGTAGGGGTAGATTTACATCATGGTTCCCACAAAAAAGGCAGTGCTTGTCCAGGACCTAACAGATAAATCAGGTGAAAACAGAGCTTCAGTAATATAAAAGCTGTACATTTCAAATTTGAACCTTTATTGAATGGTCACTAGGAAATACCTTTTTGGTGAAAATAAAAATTTTAAGTTATAAATTATTGTTGATTCCTTTTGGATAAGCATCAGCATCTCAGATGACACAGTTTAGCAGCTAGAGTGTCAGGAACATTTTAATCAAGTAGTTGTAGACCCTCATAAATAAGAGTGACAGGGATTTACACATTTTAAAATTTGAATAATCTCTGGAAAGAAGCAATATCTATCAAAAGTGCATATTGTTGAAACCAGCAATTCCACTCCTAGGATGTTATCAGATCTCTTCTCAAATATGAAAAATGATCTGCAGACTGAGGTGTTCCTTGCTGCATTGTTTGTAACAGGAAAAGTCTGGAAACCACCTAAATGTCCAGCGGAGGACCGATTACACAGTGGACTACTCGATAGCTCTCACAAGGAATGAAAAGAATCTCTGAGTATTCTCATGGGACGGTCTCCAGTCCTGGGTCCCTTAAACAGAAAGGTGTGATTGCACACATATGTTGCCTCAACAGTGTGTATTTATCTGCTTGTATAGGTACCAGAAACCTCCGTAAAGCTACTCAAGGAACTAATAACACTATGCCAGGGCAAGATGCTGACTGGCTCAGGCAGGAATAAAGCACTTATTGGATACCTTTTGTTCCTTCTGAATTTTGAACCACACGAATAAATTACCCATTCAAGCAACAGCAACAGCAGTAATAAAAATAACCGCTAATACCTAGATCCTTCACCAAAAACGCCACTCTAAATGTATGGCAATCATCCTAGCAATCTAAACTGAGATATTCTCACAGGGTAACTAACCCATAGTTATTTCATTTTGATGCTTTTGTAGCCTTACACCAGGATCTGTGCCTTGTTGACAAGATTGTGTAATTTAGTGCAAGAGTTTAGATTCTTCCTCTACTACTTGTTAGCTGTGTGACCCAGGACAACTTAACTTCTCCGTGCCTCAATTCCTTTTTTTGTTTATTTGTTTGGGTTTTTTTTTGTTGTTGTGGTTTTTTGAGACAGGGTCTCACTATGTAGTGGAGACTGAGACTGCCCTGGAACTATGTAGCCCAGGCTGGTCTCGAACTCAGCGATCCTCCTGCTTCAGCCTCCTGAGTGCTGTGATTACAGGTGTGCGCCTCCGCGCCTGGTCAATTCCCTTTTTAACAAGTGATAAATTCCACGTCAAAGGTTTATTGAGTGGACTTGATGAGTTAACACCTGTTAAGAATTCAGTGAAATGTCTAAAAACACAAAAGAATAACAATAGCAGCAGAAACAATAAAACCATTTTGTCGAGCATTAGTTGTGTGCATATTAATTACAGTAGCCTGATTAATGTGTAAAAATAGAAGTACAGCTTTTGACACATAGTAGGTGCTAAGTACGTATTAATTCCATCCCTGCCCCTACTTAATTTGGCTCCCAGGAGCTTTTTAGACTCTCTTTCTGAGAGCCTAGAAAGCAATTTTCTCCTGGATGTGTTTGTGATCTCTGCATTTTAGTCTGCAGGTGGACCCTTTGAGCTGTCTTAGACTGATTTAGGCTTTTAAAATGAATAATCTGTTTGGTTCTATTATTTTCATGTCAGTTTCTTGGGTTTATCTAAATAAACATTTCCATATTCTTTTTGTCTACATTTTATACGGATTAAATTATTGCAGTAGAAGTGTACCATGCCCTGAAGTACAAAATTCGTGGCTATGACTTCAGGCATAAATTGAAAGAAAGATAGGAGATGATTATATGGACAACTCTTGGAAAAATAGAAACAAATCCCAAAACAAATAGGTAACATTTTTAGATTGCGAGGGGCCACGGCAAGCTTCTCACGAGCTGTATCTTTAACCCCTTTGAGTGAGTTTCTGAGATCATTTTCAGTTTACACTTGAGGATATTTATGAAAGTTCAAGGTTACCAGGTAGCAACTGACAGATGACTTTGAGACTCAAACCTGGAAATATCAGTTTTGCATATATACAGTTTCCCCTAGGCGAATCGTGAAACAAAATTTGTAAGCTTTGAAGAATTGCTGGTGAATTTTAGGATAGATTTTTAAAGGAGAGAGGGACTGTCATTCATTCAGTGGTAATGCATGCTAGGGTCTTTATATGCATTGCTTTTGATGATTCTTTGATTAACTGTGTCAGCTACAGTTATCCTCATCTTTCAGATGAGATTTAGAGACATTAGATAACTTGCTTAAGATCACATAGCAAGTGGAGAAGAAAGAAGGCATTTGAACTAAGGTCTCCTTCCATAGCGCTCAGACTTGTAGCTCTGCAAGAACTTGTCTTCAGTCTTACTTTGTTTTTTTCCTCAGTCTCCCTGCCAAGGCATGAGTTCAAAGGAATTCTATGCAGAATCCTTAAAATTGATCTCAAGGGGTCTGTTTCTGATGGTCAAATATCCATGTAAATAAAAATTAAAAAAAAAACTTTTCCCATTGAAATAAGTCTCTCAGCTGTCTCTAGATACTATTTACTTTCTATCTGAGAAAATATTCTCATTAGAATATACATTTGTGGCATGATTCCTATGACAAACAATTTCTTTCTTTTTTTCCTTAAGTATTGGTACATTTCATTGGTACATTTTAGGTATACGGTACAGTTACATTCATCATTGGGAACTTGAACCTTCACACGATGTATCTTGGTTCTTATTTTTTCCCCATTTCTCTGCCCTCCCTTCAAGCCCTCTACCTCTCCCAATTTACAAAGACTTCATTGTCATTTTTTTCTTTTCTCACATTTTTTCCTTTCCCTTCTACCCTTTCCTCTCCCCCTCCTACTTCCCCTCTCCCTTTAGATCTTTTCTTCTTATTTCACTTTATCAATTATTCATTTTGATCCAGTTTTTCACATCAGAGAAACTATTTGGTATTTATACATGTGTGTCCTATTTATTTCGCTTAGGAGTATGGCCTCAATGTGCATCCATTGTTGGGTGTGGTGGCACACCTGTAATCCTAGCACTCCGGAGGCTGAGGCAGGAGGATCGCTATGAGGTCGAGACCAGCCTGGGCTGCATACTGAGTTCCAGGTCAGTCTCAACTGCATAGTGAGACCCTGTCTCAAAAAACAACAACAACAAAAAACCAAACCCAAAACAATGTGCATCCATTTAGTATAAATGTCTCTAGTTTCTCATTCTTGCTGGCTGAGTAGTACCCCATTTATAAAAAAAAAAAAAACACACATCTTTGTTATCCAGTCTCCAACTGATGGGTGATTGGGCTGCTTCCAAGTTTTAGCTATTACAAACTGTGCCACTATAAACATGGATGCGCATATATCACTTTGTTATGATTCTTTTAATTCTTTTGGGCAGATACCCAGCAGAGGTGTGGCTGGGTCAAATGGTACCTCTAATCTTAGTTGTTTGAGGTATCTCCATATTGATTTCCACAGTGGTTGCAGCAGTCTGCACTCCCACCAACAATGGAGAAGGGCTCCTTTCTCCCCACAACCCCGCCAGCATTTGTTATTGGTTGATTGCTTGATAGCAGCCATTCTTTGTGGGGTGAGTTGCAATCTCAGTGTTGTTTTCATCTGCATCTCTTAAATGACCACTCATGTTGAACATTTTTTTTTTTGTATGTTTATTTGCTGCCTTTACTACTCTGTCTAAGAAATGTCTTATAACAATTTCGGCCATTCTTCGTAGCAGTCGTCCGTGCTGCAAGGGAAGGGAGATTGCAGCAGTGGCTGAAGCTCTGGGTTCTAGACAGGGGCTGGCTATTTGCTGGCCCTGGGACTTCATATCTGGACTAAGGGAGGGCAGGCAGAAGACATAAAACGAGGAAGTTGAGCCCGGTATAATGGTGCCTGCTTGTAATTCCAGCGCTCTGAGAGAATGAGGCATGACGATCAAAAATTTAAAAAAAAGGCAGAGCAACTTAATGACTTAGCAGACCCTGTCTCAAAATAAAATATTTAAAAAGGGTTGCATGCGTACCTCAGTGCAAAGGCCCTGTGTTCAGACTCCAGCCTCTCTCTCTCTCTCTCCAAAAACTAAAACCAAAATAAAAAAAAACAGGAAGATGGGGCCAGAGATTTAGCTCAGTGGTGCTGCCACGTGCCTCACAAGCAAAGACAAAATGAAACAAAACAGAACAAAACAGAAAGTTAGATTGTGGCCTCTGGTAAAAGGCAGAGGTCTTCTTCCGTGCACACAGGATGATGGAGCCCCTCCCACAAGGCAAGCTTTAGGCCAAGCACAGTCTAGGATTGTTTGATATAATTCTCACACAGACCCAGCAAGGTTACTTTTACCTTACTTCACAAAAAAAAGAAAAGAAAAGAAAAAGAAATGACACTCTGAGGTCCATCACTTTTTCAAGGTCCCAAACCAATAAGTGGCAGAGCAGTGGGGGAGTCAAGCCCTGCCCTCCTTGGCTTAGGGATTTGCAATCACTTAGTGCAGTAATCACTTAGATGGCCTTGGTGCTAATCGAGTTACTCATCCCGGTACTGCCCAGAGAAGCCTTTCTTTATGTAAATATATTGACATGCACAGTGCAAGCAAAAAAGGGGGTTTTACTACTAGTACTATTTTGTGATACTTCCCTCCTGGCGATGTCTAAGTTTTGCTTCGCTTTTCGGGTAAAACCCTCACTTCCCTGTGGCAGCATTCTCTGTGCAGAGCTGGGCAGGCTGACAGTGTGCCGTTAGGAAGGGCAGGAGGCTCACTTTCAAAGTTCTTCTGTGGCAGGGCCTTTCAGTGAGCCCCAGACAGCAAAATCCTATTGAGCAAAGGGAGAAAAACAAAGAATTTTCTTGGCTGTGTTTTGTAGCTTCCATTAGCTTAACTGTCATCAAGAACAATGCTGAGTCAGGACCTGAATTATCTTTTTCTCTGCTTGGGTTCTTGCCTTTGGCTTGCTGCCACTCTCTGCATGCCACGAGGCACCGAGACAGGTCTCTTCCTCATCCATCTCTCAGAAGGGTGATGGACAGCATATATTTTGTAATGCACGGGGAGCGATGCAGCATGTGGGAGGATGCATCCCGGTCCTGGCTCCAAGACTGCCGAGAGCTCCGTGTCCTTGGACGTGTTATTTAACCCAGAGTCCTGGCTGCCTCTCTCCCTCCTAGGACTATAGTCGGAGTGAGATGAGACAAAGCACGGATGCTGTGCGGCACAGTGCCCAAATGAGGCTGCAGGGAGCCCCACTTCTGGACTGTTTGGTCCTCGTGGAAGCTGGCTGCTATTCTCGGCCACACAGTGACACTTTCTCGGGCCCATCTGCCTGGACCTACGAAGGTCACCACACAGGGTCTGGGGAGCTCTAGGGCTTGCAGCCTGCTGGGCTCCCTGGGGGCAGGGGGATAGCTCTCAGTTTTTCTAATGACCCCGGTTATCTGTGCCGAGTCCGTCCTCTTTTTCATCAGGAATTTGGTCCAGGCTCAGGTACGGGGGTCCTTCTCAGGAGCCTATTCCAAGTCCTTCTGACAAAGCTCATGGAATTTTGATCTAACCTGGGGTGAGGGAGAGATAGCTGTTGGAGAGGAAAGCCAGCTCCTATCATACATTTTCATAAATGTTTTAACTAATGTAAGGGTGAAACACAAAAGCCAAGTACTGATGCATATACTGTGTTCTACTAGTTTAAAGCAATATCTGGCCACCACAGCTTGGCCAATGTCTGTATAGGTCAGTGTTTTAGTTATTTTTCTCTCATCACTGAGTCAAAATACCTGATACCTAAAGTTAAAGGAGAAAGACTTGATTTGTTCACAGTTTGTAGAGGTTTCAGTCCCTAATCAGCTGGCTCCAAGGCAGAGAAGGCAAACAGGCCTGGCAGAGGAGAAATGGCACAGACGGCACAGGCAGCAAAGGTAACCTGGGACCTTAACAGTGTCTTTCTGCCCCTTTCCTCTCGTTCAAACTGCCTCCTGTGGGTAATGCTCACACACTTAATCCTAGTGCCCTCAGACCTAGCTCCACTGGGGATCAGTCACACACTCTAGATTGAACCACTCACAAAAAGCATGAAGCTTTGGGGGGACATCTAAACATAAGCCATAAGAGTTGGCTCTTTTAGATTCTTTGTGTGGGCACTGGAAGGCACTTGTGAGTACCTCAGACTTTGGTAAGGTTTCTGTCTGGCATCTTTGGTAAGGTTAGGTGTTCCATCCAGGCTTGTTAAATGTAATTTTTAGGGTTCTTGATGATAGTTTTATGCACAAAAGAGCTTACTCAGAAGTAACTTGGTTTTCAAATTAGTTCTTTATTTATTAAAATTAAAATAAAAAACTTGTATATCTTAAAATTTTTAAACTCATAGTATAATTCTTATTGTGTTGTTTATAAACCCAGCAAGTTTTAGACACTTTTAAGAGGTCTTTGATTAATGTTTGATCCCATTTACAGAAGTGGTCAAAATCCCGTTTAAACTATTTTTCATAAATTTAATATATTCCTCCAGGGCCCAGTGGCACATATTTATAATTCCAGTTACTCAGGAGGCTGAGGCAGGTAAATCATAAAATCAAGGCCAGACTAGGCAACTTAGCAAGAACTTCACTGAAAATAAAATAAAAACATGGAGCTGTAACTGAAGTGGTAGAATATTTGCATAGCATTTACTAGGCTCTGGGTTCAATCTCTAGTACCACAAAAAAATCAATATATACAATTTCCTTTTAAGTACTATAATAGTCTGATTTCACAAAACCTTCCCGCATACTTAAAGAACTTTTACAAATCTAATCTATCTATCTATCCATCTGGTAAACCTTTAGTTTTTTTTTTCTCTTTTTGGTATTCAGTTCTGTAATAGACCTATATAAGATTGGAAATTAAAAATCACAAATCTAGAACTTCTGGGAAGATGGCAGAGCACAAGGCATGCCAGTACTCAGGAGGCTAAAACAGGAGGATCATGGCAAGTTTGAGGCCAGCCTGGGCTATATAGTGAATTCAAGGACAGCCTGAACTACATAGTGAGACCCTGTCTCCAAAACAAAACAAACAAAATAAAAAAAACAACCTCAGGCAAGATGGTGGGGCAGTAAGCAGCAGCAGATCAGCCTTTCTAAGATTCAGAATCCAGATGCTGGAATATATCAACTTGGGGAAGAAAAGAAGGAGGGAGGTGTATCCCTGAGATGCAGCAAGGATCTGAAGGGAGAATTGGAGCCCGCAGGGGAAACAAAGAGACAGATTTCAATGCAGAAAAAGGAGGTAGCAAACTGTACTCCACAGCTCCCAGTTTGAGAGAGGAGGCTTGAATCTACGGAGACACAGTGAGAGCAGGTAACTCCACAGGCCTCCCGGTGAAACACAGCAGGGGGATGGAGCAGTGGATGCTGTGAGCTGCAACAGCTGGTGAGTGAGTCCAGTCCAAGTGTCTGCCATGTCTCCTAGAGAGGGTGCTTGGCCAGATGCTGTTTTATGGAGGGCCAGCTGAACCCAGGATTTGGAAGAGCTGTGGGTTGGCTTCATCACAGGGCTCCCAGTGACAAAACCTCCCAGAGGCAAAACCATGGGAGGCATCCAGGGTCAGGGAGCCAGAGTCAGGCTGGTAAGAGACGCCCAGAATGTTGTAGGCTGAACAACCCAAGCCCCAGTTCCATAACCAGAGGCCAGGATCAGACTGAACCTTGGTGGAGTTGAAATCACCAGAATCTGCACCCTGCCCTATTCCTACTACAGACTTGCTGGGATCGTCCAGCATGGATCTGGGCTCTGTCTGCCTCCTTTGTCTTCCAGTGAAAGCAGAGATATGCTTTGAATTGGACACTACCACAAAACTGTAGAGCCCAGAAGATAACCACAGGCTTGAAATCACAGAGAAATCTTTTTTTTCTTTGCTTTCATTTTTTTCTTGATTATTTTTGGGTTTTTTTTCATGAGTATAAACATTGTTTTTAGTTCATTTGTTTAGTCTTGTTTTTTCCTTCTATCTTTTCATCCTATCTTCTTTATCACAGCTCTTCAAAGCTTAGATAATCTTGAGCATATATAATATATTAAATTCTTCTTTTTTCCCATTCCCCTTCCGTCCCTTCAACCCTTCTTCCCTTCCCCTTTTACACAAGCTGTGTTTCCATTTTTCCTTACATTCTCATTTTTCTTTTCCCCTTCCCTCCTCCCTTGTTCCCTTTCCCATTTGAATGTGTTTTTCCTACTTCCCAAATATCTATCCTCTATTGTGCTCCTTATTTACCCTTCAGGTTTCTCACACAAGCAAAACAATGTAATATTTAAGCTTGTGTATCTGAGTCACTTAATATTATAGTCTCAAAGTGCACCCACTTTCCTATAAATTACTTGTTTATCCTTCTTTATGGCAGAGTAGTGTTTCTCTGTGTATAATTACCACAATTTCTTTATCCACTCATTTGTTGATGGATATATATCCTGCTTCCAAGATCTAGCTATTATGAATTGTGATACTGTAAGCATAATATGCATATATCACTGTGGTATGGTGTCTTCAACATTTTTTAAAAAATTTGTTTAAGACAGGGTCTTATTGTGCAGCCCAGGCTGGCTTTGAACTCAACCTCCTGAGGGCTGGGATTACAGGCATGTGCCACCACTCTCAGTAATGTCTTTAACTCTTTTGGGAAGATACCTGGAAGGAGAATAGCTAGATCAAATGGAATTTCTACTTTTAGTGTTTTTTTTTTTTTTTTT
>NW_022900940.1:40356459-40367084 GCF_012274545.1 Fukomys damarensis | reverse complement strand
TGTTTTTTTTTTTTTTTTTTTGGAGGAATCTTTATGCTAATTTTCTTAATGGCTGTACCAGTTTACACTCCCACCAATCACAAAGAAGGTCACATTACCCATCCCCCCACCCTGCAGCCTCTTCAGCTTTTGTTATTTTTGCTTTCTTGATGATGGCCATTCTGGAGTAAGACGGAATCTCTGTGTTGTTGTTTTTTAAATATTTATTTGTTTATTTAAGTACTGGGGATCAAACTCAGGACATTTTGCTTGCCAGACAGGTGTTGTGCTGCTGAGGTACATCCCTGGCCTCAGTGTTATTTTAATTTGAATTTTAAAAATTGAATTTATTATTACTTTTTAGGTATACAGTACTGTTACATTCATCATTGGGATCTTGTACCTATACATGACAGAGTTGGTTCTTATTTTTTCCCCATACCCCTGTCCTCCCTTCCCTCCTCCCCCTCCCCTATTTACAAAGATTTTGTTTCCATTTTTTCCTTTTCTCATATTTTTTCTTTCCCTTATTTCCTTTCCCTTACCCCTCTCACTTCCCCTATACCCTTAGCCCTTTTCTTCCTATTTCACGTTATCAATTATACAATTTTTTTTTTTTTTGAGACAGGTTTTCACTATGTAGATGAGACTGACCTGGAACTCACTATATAGCCCAGGCTGGTCTTGAACTCACAGCTATCTCCTTGCCTCAGCCTCCCAAGTCTGGGATTACAGGTATGCACCACCACACCTGGCTCCAATTATACAATTCGGATCTTATTTATACTTTTAGTTTTTCACACCAGAGAAACTGTTTGGTACTTATACATGCACATACTATTTATTTCACTTAGGAGTATGACCTCAATGTGCATCCATTTTCCTATGAACGATTCTAGTTTCTCATTCCTTAAGGCTGAGTAGTACTCCATTTTATAGAAAAACCACATCTTCTTTAACCAGTCTCCAGTTGATGGGAGATTGGGCTGTTCCCAAGTTTTAGCTATTACAAACTGTGCTGCTATAAACATGGTGAGCCTATATCACTGTGGTATGAGTCTTTTAATTCTTTTGGAAAGATACCTGGCAGAGGGATAGCTGGGTCAAATAGAACCTCTAATCATAGTTGTTTGAGGTATCTCCATATTGATTTTCACAGTGCTTGCACCAGTCTGCATTCCCACCAACAATGGAGAAGGGTTCTTTTCTTCCCACAACTGTGCCAGAATTTGTTATTGGTTGATTTCTTGATAGCAGCTCATTTTTCAGATGTGAAGTGGAATCTCAGAGTTGTTTTCATCTGCCTCTCTTGAGTGACCAGTGATGTTTAACATTTTTCATATATTTATTTGCTGCTATTACTTCTTTGCCTGAGAAATGACTGTTCACTTCAGATGTCCATTTCTGAATTGGGTCTTTGTATTTGTCAGGGTCTGATTTTTTTGAGTTCTTTATGTATTCTAGATGGGTAGTCCTTTGTCTGAGTAAAAAAATTGTCCCACATTGTAGGTTGTCTCTTAGCTCCATTAGTGGTTTCTCTTCAGTTTAGAAGCTTTTTAATAAGACGAGATCCCAGTTGTTGATTCTTTGTGCTAGTTCCTGTGCTACTGAGGATTTGTTCATAAAGTTTTTCCTATGCCAGTGTCTTCCTACCTAACTTATCTTTCAGCAAGTTTAGTGTTTCTGATTTAATATTTAGATAGCCGATACACTTGAATTTTAGTTTAGTGCATGGTGAAAGATAAGGGTCTAGTTTTAATCTTTGGCAGGTTGAAATCCTGTTTTTCCAATACAATTTATTAAAGAGGCTATCTTTCCTCCACTGAGGTTGGTTGGCTCCTTTGTCAAATACAAGGTAGCTGAGTACATCTGGAGTTGTTTCTATATCTTCCCATCTATTCCACTGATTCTTGGGTCTGTTTCTTTGCCAGTAGCATGCTGTTTTTTTTTTAATCACAGTGGCTTTGTAGTATAGTTTCAAGTTGGGGATTGTGGTACCCCCTGCCATGTCTCTGTTGCCTAGAATTGCTTTTGCTATTCTAGGTCTTTTCTTCTTTCAAATGAATTTTTGGATTGTTTTCTCTAGTTCTGTAAAATATACTGTTGGAATTTCAGTTGGGATTGCAGTGAATCTGTATAGCAGTTTTGGTAGTATGGCCATTTTCACTATGTTGATTCTTCCTACTGGGAGCAAGGGATATCTTTCCATTTTCTTGTATCCTCTTTGATCTCTTTTTTCAGAGTGCTGTAGTTTTCAGTATAGAGGTCTTTTGCTTCCTTCATTAGATTGATTCCTAGATACTTCATTTTTTTGGATGCTATTGTGAAAGGAATTGTTTCCCTAATTTCTCTCTCAGTGCATGTGTTATTTGTGTATAAGAAGGCTATTGATTTTTGAGTGTTGACCTTGTGATTTTTTTTTTGTTGTTGTTGTTTTTTGAAACAGGTTCTCACTATATAGTTCATACTGGCCTTGAACTCACTATGTAGCCCAGGCTGGCCTCGAACTCACAGTGATTCTCCTGCCCTGTCTTCTGAGTGCTGGGTACATTTCCTGATTCCAGCAAGCCATGCAATGTTGAAATTTTTTTCATGTATTTACTTTCCATTTGCATTTTTTATCTAAGAAATATCTATTCATTGCAGATGCTCATTGTTTGATTGGGCCTGTAAGTTTGGGCACTCTAAGTTTTTTGAGTTCTTTATATAGTCTAGATATTAGTCCTTTGCCTGATAAGTAGTTGACAAATATATTTTCCCATTTTGTAAGTTGTGTCTTCACTTAGTGGTTTTCTTTGCTGTGCTTTTTAATTTGATGTGATTTCATTTGTTGATTATTGGTATTACTTTTTGTGTAGCTGAGGCTCTGTTCAGAAGGTCTTTGCCTAAACCTACCTATTTTGTCTTCCAGTAGATTGTTTCTGTTTTAACATTTAGATCTTTGATCCATTTTGATTTTAGTTTAGTGCATGGTCACACATGGATATAGGTTCAATTTTTGGTGTGTGGATAGCCAGTTTTCCCAGTAATATTTGTTAAAGAGGCTATCTTTTTTCCAATGAAATGATTTGGCCTGTTTGTCAAACATAAGGTAAAATGGGTACTCCTTCTGAGAATGAAGTGAACTGACATACTAGTGAGGTTTTATTACCATAATTAAATACCTGACAGTTTGTATGTATGAAGAAAAGAAGCTTATTTAGCTCACAATTTGAGCTTATTTAGTTCAAAGTCCAAATGCTATTGTGCAGCCTCTGGTTCTGGTGAGGGTCCCATGGCAGATAGCAAATGGTGAAGTGTGAGCGCACGGGAAACATCCCCATTGTGAGCCAGGGAGCAGAGAGGGATGAATGGGGCCAGGCCTGCTCCTTTTATAACAGCCTCTCATGAGAACCAACGAGAGGTCAAAAGAGGATGATTCCATCCCCATCTGCCCAATACCATAGGAAACACCTGGGGAACAAAGCCTCCAATCACGTGAACAATATAAGCTGCATCCAAATGATAGCAATTGACCTCTTTATGCCTGCCATTTTATATGTGGCTTCTGGAATTATATTGAATAATAAATGAATGGGAAGTGGTATGCAGAACCAGGAAAGGTAGAGAGCTTGAATTAGAGTTCCTTTCATCTAAGTCCTGGATCCATCCCTTCAAAGCATGTGTCTTCAGTGAACAACTTCATGCCAACAAATCTGATAACTCATGTGAAATGAACAAATTCTTAGAAAGGCAAAAGCTACTGAAGGTGAATCAAGAGGAAGTTAAGAATCTGAATAGATCTTTAACTATTAAAGGAATTAGTAATAAAAAAATCTGTTCCCAGAGGAAAGCCCTGTTTTGATGATTTCACTGGTGAATTATATTCACCAGTTAAAGAAGAAATAATGTTAATACTATGCAAATCCTACCAAAAACAGAGGAGAAGGGCACACTCCTTAACTTATTTCTTGATGATAATATCACCTCAATGCCAAAGCCCAAAAAAGACATCACAAGAAAAGAAAACTACAGACCAATAACCTACATGAATATAGGAATAAAATTCCCAGCAATATATTAGCAAACCAAATCCAACAATATACCAAATAGTTCTATGGTCAGGTTGGATTATTCTGGGAATGAAAAGTTGGTTTAACAGTTAAAAGTGAACTAATGTCTAAAACACTCAGTCATCTCAATAAATACAGAAAAACCTAAAGGACATATATGAAAATTCTATATCGAGCAACATCTTTAATAGTGAAAGACTGACCGCTTTCCCGCAAATCAGTATCAAGGGAAGGATATCTGCTGTCACTTCTTTTACTTGGCATTATAATGAAGATGTTAGCCAGTGAAATTAAGCAAGAAAAAAAGAGTAAAAATTATCCAAATGGCACAGGAAGAAGTAAAATTGTTTTTACTCACAAAGAACGTAATATAGCATATGAAATATTCTAAGAAACACACACAAACACACACACACACACACACACACACACACACACACACACTGGTTACAACCAATGAACAACTATAGCAAGGCCACAGGATACAAGAACAGTATACAGAAATCAGTTTTATTTGTATATAGTGGAAATGGAAAGTCCAAAAGTGAAATTAAAGATACAATCCTCATGGTAGTATAAAAATTAATAAAGTACTTAGGAATAAATTTATTGAAAGAAGTATAAGACTGTATCCTGAGAACTATAATATTTTGCTGAGGAAAATTAAAGATTTATATAAACGGAGAGACATTCCATTCCAAGAATTAGAATACTTAATATTATTAAAATGTCAATTGTCCCTAAATTGATCTGTAGATAAATGAAATCCTCATCAGAATTTAAGTAGGCTTCCCACCAAAAAAATTCACAAGCAGATCCTAAAATTTATATGGAACTGCAAACACTTAAAATAGTGAAAACAGTTTTGAAAAGAATGAACAAAATTGGAGGATGTTTTCATCCCCTAATTTAAAAAATTACTATTAAGTTACAGTTATCAAGATATTATGGTACTGATGTGAAGATAGACAAAAAAATCAAATGAACAAAACTGAGATTTTAGGGATAAATCCTTACATCTATAGTCAATTAATTTTTGATAAAATGCCAAGGAAATTTACAGGGAGTGAATAGCTCTTCAACAGACTATGCCAGGATTATAAGATAACCAAGTACAAAAAGATAAACGTACACCCTCACCGTATGTAACACAAGAATGAACTCGAAGTGAATGAGGAACTTAAAATGTAAAAGTTAGAAACAATAAAAGTGTTTGAAGAAAACACACAAGATAATTTTCTAGACTAGTGATTGCAAAACTCATCTATGCTGCAGCCGCTGTTAGCAATGAACGCTCTAAAAGGTTCCCCATCACTGTTCTAGACTGCATTTGGCAAAGATTTTTTTTACGTACAATAATTAAGAAGCACAGTCTGTAAAAGAAAATAAAGCTAAATTGAACTTCATCAAAATTCAAAACTTTTTAACTTCAAAAGATACAATTAGGAAAATGAAAAGAACATACATGCCTGTAATCCCAGCTACTTGGACAGCAGAGACAGGAGGATCTCTCTAGCCCAGAAGTTCTGGACCAGCCTGGGCAATATGGAAAGACTTTGAAAAGAGGAGGGGAGAGAGGGAGACAGGGTGGGAGGGAAGGAAGGAAAAGAGGAAGGAAAGAAACAGAGTGTAAGAAAATATTTGCAGAACACGTATCCAATATAGGATTCTAAATAATTTACAAAAAACACTAATGATGGAATTATAAGACAAAAAGGCCAATGAAAAATGAGCAGAAGATGTAAACAGACTTTTCATCAAACATTTATAATATATATGTATATGTATGAACGGCGATCAGCACGTGAAGAGATGCTCAGCAATGCCAGTGTTTGGGGAAAAGCACATTAAAGCCATGATGAGATAACATCTCACATCCGCTAGAATGGCTAGCACAAATGAGACACAGTAACAGATGTTGCTGAGGATGTGGGGTAATAGGACTACACTGCCCGTGGGAATGTAAAATAGCGTAGCCGTTTTGGAAATTCTCGGGCAGTTTCTCAAAAAGTTAAACAGAAGACTTCTACATAACCCCAGAATTCTGTCCCTGATGGAACGAGGTGGCGGCATGAATACACACGGTACTTGCACACGAATGTTCACGAGTGTCATTCATAGTAGCCCCAAACTGGAGCAGCTTAAATGACCACTGGCCGCTGTACACCTCTGGTGCACCCTTACCCAAGGGAATACAACTCAGCAGGAGAAACGCACGAAGTAATGATGCTCAGCACGTCCCGGGCAAAGCTCAAAAACGGTATGCTAAGTGGAAAAAAAAAAAAAAAGCCAGGCTCACGGAACTACACGTGTGTGTTTTGATTTTTATGAAATGTTCAGAAAAGGCAAACATAATAGAGATAGCAAGTAGATTAATGCGTTCCCTGGGCTTGGGGTATGGCAAGGACTCACGTAAATGAGCATGAAGGCTGTTATTGCAAGGATGAAAATGTCTGGTATTGACTTATGGTGATGGTCGCATCACTTGAGTAAGGTTACTCAAAGTGCTTAAATTCTACACGTGAGTCGAGGGAATTGTGTGACATGTGAAATAGGCCTCAGTGAGTTAGTAAAGAGAAAGCGTGTGATCCTGGACAGGTGACATCATCGCTCTAGACTTTAGCTCTTTCGCCTGTGAAGCGAGGAGACCCAGACTTTGTTATAGAGTCATTGGGCAGATTATGTGAGATAACAAATACATGAACTTTAAAATGATTGTGCCTGACAACCCAGAGACTCAATTTAATAATAGTTTAGGTGATTATTTTGAAATATCAGAACAAAGCTCTGAAGGAAAACGAGAAAAACATTTATGGACAATACTAATGGGTTAGGAACCATTTACCTTTTATCTAACCCTAAACCCTTTAACAGGGAAATAGACAAACTGAAAGGAAGGGGGGGCGGATCCTAAATGTGTGGGGAAAGAGGAAACTTGACTTTAAATTGGCGAAGAATTCAAGATGAGGGCTAATTGGACTGAAAATATTTACAATTTCTACTTATTAAATTCCAACAGTAGAGCTGAAAGATGTTGTTAGTCAAAATAAACTTCAGTCAAGATGAGGTCCTTTTTCACTTACTATGTGTGAGTGTGTGCAATATGTGGTTACTCAGTTCCAAAACTGCACGGTAAGGTACACTGGGAGCTCCACCTTCTCCCCTGCTTGTCTCTCCATAGATAACTTCTTTTTTGATGGTTTTTGAAGTATCCTTTAGTTTTTTTTCTGTTTTTGAAAATAAAAGTAAACATTTTATTTTGTAATTAATAGCATTTAATTTAACAAGTCGGGCTATTTGGAGTTTGAGAGAGTCTTGGATATATTTCTTTTCTCTCTCCTTCTAACTGGAAGATTTTGTAACTCTTAGCACCCTGCTCCTTTTTTATTTTACTTAATAACGTACCTTGGTAAGTATGTGATGGTGGTAGAGATCTTTTTTCAGAAGCATAGCACTTCATTATGTATATTCATCATGGTTTATTCAGCTAGATTCTTGGTTATGATCATTTGGTGTTTTGTTATTACACATAAAGCTACAGTGCATAAGTTTCAGAGAACTTAAGGTACACATTATGAGCATCCCTTAGCATTTGAGTAAGTTTGTCCTTTGGTCAGCCAAGCTAGCTATGGCTTATATAACTGATTCACACAATAATGTTTGTGGAAAAATTCCATTTGGAGTACCTGTTGGCTTTAATTATTGAAATTATTCATTTTTCTAAGTTAGTAAATGTTTTGGACACAAATCCTTGATAATATCCTTTCTTATTAACCATCTTCTATATGAATAAATACTGAATAGTTAATTTCTACAACTAAATGGACCACCTTTAATTAGTATTTCTAGAGCTTTCTGTTTTGTTGTACTATGCATTAATTCAGTGCACAGTCTTTCATTTGTTAATGTGTGGAAATTGGGGTCACCGCAAAATTTATCAGGTCAAATAGAAGCTACTTGGAGTTTGACAAAACTCTAGCTTTGCACTTTAAAATATCTCTCCTTTTTAATGATCACTTATAATTTTTAACTTTTATTATTTTTTAAAAATGCAAGTTATCTGTATCCACTGGGGAAGAATCGCGGGGGGTGGGTTGTTCAGATATCTTTCAGATAAAAGAGTCCTCCTGATCCCAATTTCCAGATATAACCAGTATTAGCACTAGAATGTGTAAACTCGTAGGCTTTTTCCAAGGAACATAGATAGTTCCTCTCCTATTTTAGTTACTTCTCTCATTGCTGAAACAAAACACCCAACACCCAAAGTTAAAGAAGGAAAGGTTTATTGTAGCTCATATCATGCAGAAGTTTCAGTTCATGTTTGGCTGAGGCAGGTGGCATGGCAGAGATGCATCGCAGAAGAAGCAGAGGGCAGCAAACGAGGAGTGACAAGCGACAGATTCTTTCTGGCCCTTCATAGTGTATCCAGAGCATGTAGCACTCACACCCAGGGTGAGGCACCCTAAATGCTACCTAGAACTGTGCCAAACCCATCCGTGAACTCTGACAGTAAGCACACACCCTTGATCCTGGCGTCACACGCTCTAGATTCAGCCACTTCCAAAAAGCCCCACCTAGGACCACATGAAGCTTTGAGGGACATCTAGACCCAGCCACAGCACCTCCCCACCACATATGTGAATCTCATTTCTGTGGCTCTTAGCTCTATACAGTACATAATTTAAGGAAAACTCCGTCTTTGTATTTGTTAGTTTTTTATCCTCTAAATTTGCTGCCAGTTTAGTACCTGACAGATGATTTTTTTTCCAGTTTCCCAATTAGAGTTAGCTCTTTGTGTTTCTTGGAGTGTTTGGCTTACAGATAGA
This sequence comes from Fukomys damarensis, assembly GCF_012274545.1. Lineage (NCBI taxonomy): Eukaryota > Metazoa > Chordata > Mammalia > Rodentia > Bathyergidae > Fukomys > Fukomys damarensis. Next base: position 40,358,227 of record NW_022900940.1, on the reverse strand, counting down.
AAGTTAATCCCCCCCCATAAATAAATTGAAAGCACCTAAAATTGTTCTCTTTGGTCTTTAAAGTCCTTGAATTGCCCTCGGTGCATTTGCCAGGGGCAGTTAACTGTGTAGAAGCCCAGCTAGAGACTTGATCCTGGAGGGATTGATTGTGCAGAAATACTGTAGAGGTCAAGCAGATTCTCCATGAGCTTTGTTTTGCTATTCAAAAGGTTTGTGGAAAAAAATAATAATTCAAGTAAGTGCTTTTTGAATTATAGTTGCCTATATCTTATTCTAACACCAACACCAGATATTTAATTAAAATGGGAAAATGTAAATATCTGGATATTTAGCATCATGCACCAACAGCAACAACAGAAAGCAAAATCCTTCTGATAATGAGCTAAGGTTTTAATTTTGTATGTGGATAGTCTTTGACACTTTGTACATTAGTGTTGTGTAACGGGTGGAAGGCGAATTTTTTTTCTGTCATAGACCACTAGAGTCAAGAGCCACATGAAAGTAATTTAATTATTGTACATTTAAAAAATTCTTCATTAAGAAAATTTTGGAGCTGAGGTCTTAGGGTTGTACAGGCTGAACTTGAACTTGTAATCCTTCCACGCTAGCCTCCCCAGTAACTGGGGTTACAGGCAAGAGCTACCATGCCTGGTTTATTTTATTTTTAGAGAGACAGATATAAAAGATGGAACTACTTTGATTACTCAAAGAACGGAAACTTGATCCGTGCTAAGTTAACCTTGTAAATGTGTTTTTTTTGTGTCATAATATGGTTAATTAAATAAGGTGGTGAAAGGATGATGGGGTATAAGGAGACAGAGTAGAAAGTAGAGAAGGCAAGAGGGAAAGAGACAGAAATAGAGGAAGGAAAAGTAAAGGACGCATAGAAGAAAAGCAGAAGAGCCACCTGTGCAGAGAGAAAGCATTCGGTCAGAAGTCTTTGACAGAGAGCAGTTGGGTAGTAGCTGAAGAAATTGTAAGTTTCCTAACTCTAATCTAGCAGTAGTAGTACTGCTTGGTGTCTAACAGAAATACAGGGCCGGGGCTTTGGCTCAGTGGTTCTCCCACCTGCCTTGCAAGCGCAGGGATCTAAGTTTGATTCTGGTACGAAAAAACAAAACATTCAGGGGGTAACATGCAGTGTTTCAATACGTGATTACTTTCTGTAAAGTTTTTGTTTGTTTTTTTTTGTTTTTGGTACCAGGGATTAAACTTGGGACCTTGTGCTTGCGAGGCAGGCAGCAGAGCCACTGAGCAAAATCCCCGCCCCCCGCAAACAAAACAAATAAAAAAGAAATACATCAGCATGCAAGGACATTTATTCTAGCATGTTCATCATGGCAAAGCAAACAAACAAACAGACGAAAACTATAGGTAACTTAAATGTCTAATAGCAGGAAAATGGTTAAAAGTATATTCATTCAGTAGAGTACTAGATGAACATTAAGAAGAGTACATACAGGGGCTGGGGGTTTAGCTCAGTGGTTCTGGCGCCTGCCTCACAAGGACCTGAGTTCGATCCCCAGTACCCCCCCCAAAAAATAAGAGTACATACAGATGTGGTAAAATATAAACGTGATTAAGCAAAAGAAAAGCGTGTTGTAGAATATAGGTAGTATGACTTTAATTTTTTAGAACAAAGTTATATATATTTGTGAACATCAAAAATAATCTATATTGGGTAGGGAATTTAGCTCAGTGGTTCCTCTGCCTGCCTTGCCAGCTCAAGGACCAGAGTTTGATCTCTGGTATCAAAAAAAAAAAAAAA
>NW_022900940.1:40346090-40356065 GCF_012274545.1 Fukomys damarensis | reverse complement strand
TGGTAAAAAAAAAAAAAAAAAAAATCTATATGCTGGACATGGTGAATCCCAGAACTCTGGAAGGCTGAGGCAGGAGGTTTGCAAGTTCTAGACTAGCCTGGGCAAGCTAGCAAGACCATATCTCAAAAATAAAAATAATAAAGTGAATAGGGATGTGGCTCAGTGTGAAGGCCCAAGGTTCAATTCCCCATACTTCCCCAGCCTCCAGCTTTCTGTTCCCTATTCCTAGTAGACGCTGACAGAGCCCAGATCTAGGTAATTTTGTTCTCAACACACAATTTTCATTACAAATGTGGGACTTTGGAATGAGCCTTGGAAAGATAGGAAACTTCCTTGTCTATAATTTGGAGATCATGATAATCCTCATCTTAAAGGGTTATTTCATAGTGTTGAGTGTAGGAAGACTCATAAAATGCCTAGCTCAGTGCCTGGCACATTGTCAGGATTCATAAATAGTAGGCACTGCTTTTATTAATATTTTGGATAAGTTCAAGATCATTTTTTTCTAGGCCTTAATTTTCTTTATTTAGGCCTCCTACCCTATAGCATGGAAAGCAGTTGGATATTTGGAACTAGAGGTAGGCAGATTCAACCTAAAATTTCTGTTAGACCATCACAGCTTATGTTTCAGTCTCTAGGAAAAAGAATCTTTCTTCATTTTGATTCTTTTTAGCACAGCTCCATTATGCATCTCAGAATTTGTCAAAGTCATTAAGAAAGACCTCCAAAAGTATCTGTTCGTTTCCTGAATATAGACTTTTAATTTTAAAAAGTGTTACATAATTTTTGGACATTTTTATTGTTTTCAAACGAAGCAACTTTCAGCACATCAAATTTATTCAAAGAGATGACATTGGGCCATGTTCTTGGGTCTGTTCTCTTGAGTAGATTTAATGTACTTTCACATTCCTAAAATGTTTTTATAATAGCTTCATAATTACAAGTGATGTTTTTAAATGTGCTGCCTTTAAAAAAAAGTGATTCTGACTTGCGGTTTTCATAACTTTTGCTAGTTCTTCACTGCTTCGGCTTCACCAGCTTGTAGGAAGGAAAAGATTGAGTTACACAAACAGCCAGTTCAGCTGTAGGAGTTAGAGAGCCAGGCAGAGTTTACACATGGTTAGCACTCTGTGGCAGGAAAGAGGCTGTTGTATTCTTTGTCAAATTTATTTAATAATTGGATTTAATGATTGAGAAAACTATGTACTTTGAAAAAAATTGCCCTTCAGTGGAGAAATGTAAATAGTACATTTACGTTTTTCTGTGTTACAGAGATCCAAGGAGGCCCTGAAATGCAACAGTAATTCTGTGCCCTCTTTGCACCTCAGGTGTGTTAACCTTGGTTCCATGCCCATGACAGGGGTACACAATCTGCACACAGCACAATGTTCCTCACATCCTCAACCCCTCCCACCCCTGCCAGTTTCCTTTGCTTCTTCCCCTTTCTCCTCTGATACCCATCATTAATGGTTTAGCAAACATTTTTTCACTGAGCTTGGATATGAACTCAGAATTCCTATAAAAATATAGAGCTCCAGGAAGCCACACCTAGGGGAACAGCAGCAAAGTGCAGTAAAGGAGGAAACCTATCAAACTTAGAGGATTTATCAATATATTGATAGCATTTCTTAGCTAATGTAAGCAGTTCAGCTCCCAAATCAGTTGTTTCAACTTTTAGAATTCAGTCCAATTATTTTTGGACATAAGATAAATAAAAATGGTGTATTTTTGGCTGGGTGTGATGGTGAAAGCGTGTAATCCTGGCAGGCTGGAAGACTGAGGCAAGAGGATAGCAAGTTTGAGCCCAACCTGGGAAACAACAGGTTGATGAGACCCTGTCTCAAATAAAAAAGTGGGTTCAGTTCCCAGCACTTACCATAAAAAAGAAAAAAAAAACATGGTGAAGTTTTGGTCAAGATTTTTACTTTTTAAACTATCATGCACTGTCTTGGGATAACATTGGCAAAGCTTGAATAACTAACTTTATAATAAAAACAGAATACACATGGTATTACATAAATTAATTTTGTGAAATATCCGCTAAGTATGCAAGGTCACATCAGCGAGTGTGAATGTGTTTGAAATTCCTCTTGTGTTGAAAGGGATTTCTCATTGATCTTTGCTTTTCTCCAGCACAAACTATTTTCTGTCCCATGAAAATTCATCACCATATCCCGGCATTATGGCAGATGGAGAGATCTTTGGCCCAGCACTGTTTTGGAGATCATCCTTGCCTGTTCACTATTGCTGAGTAGTTTTACAACTTGGGTTCATTTAGTGAAGAAAGGGAACCAAATCTGATACTTGTGTCATCTACCAATCACAGGCATAAAACACACACACACACACACACACACACACACACTTTAGGTGTATCTTCGGCAGTCTAGTCAAGGAAAACAGCATTGGGAGCTATGGAATGTTTCTCCTTTTTAATAAGGGAAAAGAAAAAAAATATGAGAAAATGAAAAAATGGAAATAAAGTTTTTCTAAATAGGGAAGGGAGGAGAGGGTGAAGGGAGGGCAGGGGTATGGAGAAAAAATGAGAACCAAGACCTGTCATGCATGGGCCAAATAGCAGTCAAGTTAGGCAATATATCATGACAAGGAAGAGCCCCAAATATCACTGGCTTGGCCCAGGAGAAATCTCTCACTTGTACAAAGTCAATGCTAAGTCAGAGCACCTCTCCAAAGCAGCTGTCTCCCTTCCTATGTTGACTCGCCATTCTGCAACCGGTCAGCTGTGTACCTATCCATGCTGATGTGACTATCTGTGACTGCTGGGTCAAGGGGAGAGAGGGCTGTATTGGGGAGCAGTAACAAGCCAAGGTCTCCAGTGATGAAATGTAGCAGGAGAGGTGTGTGCACTTCCCAGAAGGGCTGCGAGCTATCTGGCTGTGTTCGACTTCAAGGGCCCGAGACGCCATCTGTCTATGAGCCTAGAAGAGCAGCCACCAGAACGCTGCCGAAGAGGACACTTTTGTGGGCCTATGTCAGACTGTTAGAACGTCTAGGAGAATTTTTCTCTCTCCTTTGATTAGTGAATTGGAAAAGTAAATAAATCTTTCTGAATGTTTTTATTTTTCTTTTGATTTTTTTTTTTTGAGACAGGGTTTTATTATGCAGTTCAGGCTGGCCTTGAAATCACTATGTAGCCCAGGCCGGCCTCGAACTTACAGCGATCCTGGCTCAGCCTCCAAAGTGCTGAGATTACAGCCCTGTGCCACCACATCCAGCCCTAAGTGATATTTTCTTTAGTGTGACAGTGGTGAAATAAATGTGGGAAATGTTTCCATATTTGAAATGACTGCACCACAAAACTAAAAGTCACTATTGATAATTTAAACGTGTTGTAGTTTCAGGAGTATGAACTGCTAAAAGGCTTATGGGAGACTTTACTTGGCCTTCTTCTTCAAGGACTCATGTGCCTTGATTAGCTGAGTCATGCTCTTCTCCTGAGATGTCCGTGTCTTAACCCTCAACACCAGTGAAAATACCAGGTTACATATCAAGGAGAAATTCAGGTTGCAGAAGATTGTCCTCGATTACCTGGATAGGTCTGATATAATCATAAGGCTTCTTCAGAATAGAAGAGGGAGACAGAAGAGAGGTCAGAACCAAAAAACGCACAGCATGAGGAAGGCTTGACATGATATTTGAGTATAAGAGGAAGGGACCACAAGACAAGGAATGTGTGTTGCCTCTAGAAGCTAGAAAAGGCAAAGAAATAGTTCCCCCCTTCGAACCTTGAGAAAGAACATAGCCCTGCTGACACTTTGATTTTGCCCCATTAGGACTCATTTAGGGCTTCTCACTTCTAAACTGTAAGATAGAAAACTTGTGTGGTCATAAGTCACACTAATTTGGTGATAATTTGTCACAACAGCAATAGGAAATTACCATGGCCATGACCTCTAGAGAAAGGGTTAGGACAGAAGATTGGTATTTCTCTGAAGGGTGAAAAATATGAAATTATATTATTCTCTTGTTAGCATCTCTCTAAACAACCTGAAAAGTTTCAGGAGGAAGTAAGTAAGCTAGAAAATCACAGTTCTGAGCTGGAGATTAGCTCAGTGGCACCACGCCTACCTTGCAAGTGCGAGTTCTGGAGTTTAATCCCTAATGAGGAAGGAAAAAAAAAGCACAGTGCTGGGAAACCTAAACATCTACATCTTTTCTATTCTTCTTGTAGGCCTGTCAATCATTGAGAAACTTATGCAGAAAAATGGGAGAAGAATAAAATATAAAGCACCAATTTTATAAGAATTCCACACGGCCTTAGAAGAACTGTGAGTCCGAGTCTACAATTTGACGAGTATTCAGAGAAGTGACTTTGGAACAAGTGATGGCTGAGGTTGGTGTGTTGGAATTGGCTTTGAATGCGATCCGTTATTTGGTTAAAGAAGAGTAGGATTATGGATAATGTGCACACCCTTCCTATCTTGAATTGAGGATATAGCCAAGGTGCATAGCGAAGTCCTCACTTATAGTGAAGACTGTGTGTTCATTCATCTTTCATTAACATCTGATTAGATAAATGGGTAGGCAGAGGGGAGTGAAACACATAGAACAGGAAAGTTCTTATTTAGATGAACCACCATTTGTAACATATACAAAGGTACAGAGAGGCAAGACTTTTGGCTCGGAATAAAGAACTGTTGAAAGCACTGTTCAGCGAGAGCCCCCAAATATCATTGGTGGCAGACACCCAACTAGCCTGGTGTGGCAATCATTTATACTTTACTGATTCTTTTATACACACACACACACACACACACACACACGTACTATATATGCACATGTATAATATGTTATATATGATACATACATATATATATATTTGAGACAGAGTCTTGCTATGTAGTTCAGGCTGGTCTTGAACTCACTAAGTAGCTCAGGCTGGAATTTCAAGTGATCCTCCTGACTCAGCCTCCTGACTGCTAGGATTACAGGTGTGTAGCACCCGCCCGGTGATTCTTTTGCATTCTATTTGCTAAAATTCTGCACACAACAAAATTAGAAAGTACCCCCAAAGATCCTTTCTATCTATGCTAACCTAGTCACTTGTCATTATTTTTTTCTCTCTTCCTAATTACCAGGAGCTAGGCTCTGTTTGAGAGTGTCATATATTTGGATCATTAGTAATTGCTCTATAATAATGATGGCAAAAGATAAGTAATAGTTGTTATTTATTAATCTTTGCTCCCACCTTGTTCTAAAATGGATTTGAGGTGGGTTGCAAAAACCAGGCAATTCCCCAAGAAGTAACAGAGATTAGCAAGTGAGGGAATTAGGGCAAAGGAAAGTAGGAATGAGAAAAAAGAAGAAACTGAGAGTACAAAATGTGCTTTACCAGTTTTTGAGCCCTTGCGAGGGACGGACTGCAAATTTACCCCAGCTTTCTAGCAACCAGAAGTGGGAAACGATTAGTCCCAGGAGCCACAGATCCGTTGTTATGAAGCAGCACAGTAATTCCTGGAGTGTAGACCAGAGAGAACTGTCTCCCACGGCTCTCTGTGAAGAGGACTACTGTGAAACTCAGCGAGCCGCCTCTTTAGCCACAATCCTTCCTGGAGAGCTGACAGGTTCCTCAGAGCTGTTTTGTTACATCCTTCACAGAGGCTGCAACCTCATATCCTAGCAGAATTTTCTTCTCCCTCCCCTCCCTCCCTTCGTCCCTCCTTTGCTCCCTTCCTTTTTAGTACTGGAAATTGAACCCGGGGCCTTCACACTGAGCTACATCCTCAGCCCATTTTTATTTTTTATTTTGAGACAGGTCTGTCTAAGCTGATGAATTGCTTTGGATTCTGCTGAGGTGGAATTTTTGATTCTCCTGCCTCAGCCTCCTAGTGGGTGCCCCCGCTCCCCAATAGGCCTCTTAAGGCCCTGCATTTCCTCTGGCCTCCCTGCACGTTGTAAACAAAGATAACTCATGCTGCCCTCTGGCAGCCCAACGCCAGCCTCCTCCAGATCCCTGAGCCCCGCAGTGGGCGCCCCCCAGGCCCAGCAGCAGGCCGCAAACATTGTTCCAGTGGCCCAGTGTAGCGCAGTTTGGGTGAGCAGTGGAAGAAATAAACATGTGCTCTTCTAAGAATACTTCAGTTCCTTCTCCATACTACTATCACCAGGGTCTTTCTAACACATAAAGCTCATTGTGCCACTGCCCTGATGAAAACCCATGCATCGCTTCCTGCCCCTCAGGATAAAGCTGCAGGTTTGCTGCACGGTCGACAGGCTCCCAGCTACCTCACCTTTTTCTCTCCCTTCACTCCTGCTGCTCTATTTGCCCATAACTTTAGTTCTTTAAAACTTCTCATTTCCCCCCTCTCTTCCCCCCAAGCCCAGATCTGGGCCCGGGACTTGCCTTCCTCTTTGAAAACTATTTGTATCCTTTAGTCTGGCCAGTCTATACCTGCTGTGTTTCAGGGAATAAGCCCAGAAGTCAGTCTCTCCAGGGCATTGTCCTGAACCCTCAGACTTGGTGAGGTGCCTCTGTTAGGTGCCCACAGCATCCTCCCACTGGGGCATTGTGTTGGTGAGGACAATGCCAGATGCAGGGACCATCTCCACAGCAGTGGCTAAAAGCAATGACATTTTATTTCTCATTCGTCTAAGCATCCAGTGCAGGTGCTCCTGGCTGTTAGGCCAACGGCTCCACAGGACGATTCAAGGCCCCATAGCCTCTCCATGTGGTAGCTCAGTCCGTCATCCTCTAGGGCCACACAGTCCTCAGCATCCAGCTGGGGCAGAAAAGGACAGGGGCTGGAAGGCATCCCTTACTGCCATGACTCAGAGGTGTCCATCCTATGTTCCCGTCACTCCCATTCCAGTGGCATGAAAATGGTGCTACTCTTTGCTACGGACAGCTGGCGTCTGGTGACAACATTTTCACATAGAAGGAAGACAGTGCGTTTTGGTGGGACCCATCTCCTAACGCACTTTGTCGCAATTTCTATGACTTCACTAGACTCTAGGCTCAGTGAGAAGAAGGCAGGGGAGAGCACTGATCATTGCTGTGTCTCTTTGGCAGCTCCATGCCCTGCTTCTTAAGGTAGAGACTGCCTGGTGAGGAAAAGCATCGGTGCTTGACTGGAGGACAGAGCAGGTCGTGTGCACAGTTCACCCACTTTACACCCCTTCCCTGCACTGTGCAGGGCTGAGGGGAGAGAGAAACAGCAAACAGAGTAGCTTTTGCTTCTGCTACCAGGCAAACCCCTCTGAAAAGCACCCGTTCCCTTCCCAGACTGAAACACTCATTGTGAGCAGAGATTTCATAATCACAGGTGCCCATCAAGGCACAAGCCTCCTCTTGAATGATGAAGCCTTCTGATTAAAGACTTGTTAATGGTACTTTATGGGGCAGAGAGAAAATGTGCCGCTGTTAGTACTGGCATTGCTGCTCCATCACACATCTGGCACCTGCCTCTGAGTCCATGGAGGTGGGCGGTGGATACATCTTTTCCTCTCTTGATAAGCCAGCTATGTCTTTGGAGTGTCTCTTCATCAGTCCTTTTTTTGTGTATGTGTTAGTGTGAGCATATAATAGTAGAAAAGCAATCACCTTTCAGATTGTTAGGGTAGAAAAGAAGGAATGAATAGACTTGATGTGTAATTGACTTATGACACTGGAGAAACAATTGTCTATTTGAAGCAACATGGTTCTGTTTCTGAAAATCCTTAGGAGAGCAATAGACTTGTGAAACTGGGGCCTATAATTTAAGGTCCCCAAAGGTGACCTCAGATAATGACACTCAAGGCTCCCATCCCCACCATCCTGTACTGTATTGAGAGGAAGACTAGTATTCCTCTCCCTAAGGTGCCCCCTTTTAAATAAGCAGAAGAACCCTAGAACCGGCTCAGTCCAAAGGGTCGGTAGTCATCCTTTGACTGTCTTAGGCATCACAGCACACAAAGAGAGTCCAGCAGGTCTAGGCATCCCCTGACCACTGCGGGGACATTGTGGAGGTTAAGGCACAAGTGCCTGTCTCTGGCTTTGCCTGTCTTGTCAACATCTGGGGAAAGGAGCAAGCCTCACTTCTCTCTTCCCACTGGTCCCTCAGCCATGGGCCCTGCCGGCCAAGCCGAGGGCAGCCAATAACAGCTCTCTACAGACCATCATGTCTCCGGCTAGGAAGCTTCCATCTCCTGGAGAATCAGGGCAGGCAGAACGGCCTTGCTCCATGCCCACCCCAGTCATGTTCCAAGAGCCAGCCCGCACAACTACTTCTGAGACCACCCCCAGTGTTCAGCTAATTTTTTTCTCATCCATTGGGTATGGCCACTCCAGGCCTTCTTAGGTCCCCGAGACTGTGAACTTCAGAGCTGTTTCTGACTGTTTTCCTCGGGGAAGTTCCCATCTATCCTGTATCTTCCTTGAATCTACTCTTCTCCAAATACAGGCCTTAACACTAATAGTAACCACTGAGGTTTACGAGCACTGACTGTGTCACTGTTTAGAGTCCCATATGTAGATTAGCTTTTTAAATCTTTGAATATTGTCTATACTGTGGGCTGTGTATCATCCTCATCTTAGGTAGGGGGAAGTTAAGGCACAGAGGAGGAAACTCCTCCGAGTTTAAACATCAGTGGATTTGTGCCTGGGCCCCCAGCTGCTCCTGTTGGACTGTTTACATAACACAAGGAAATTCTTCTCAGAACACAGGTCCTCCCTGAGGTCCCTGGGCTTTACAGATGTCACTGTGACAAACACAAAGAGGGAAAACACAAATGAAGAGTAAGGGTCTCCCAACTTCATTCAGTCGTCCCTTTCCAAACTTTTAGCGTTTACAGATGCACTCATATATTTCTACAAAATCAAAGAGGGTAGAGCCAGCAGCACTTTTGTAGAAAAGGACAGCTATGCCTCATGTGTTTCAGTTGATGACGGACCATGTAATAGTCCCAGATTATATCTCCTAGTGACGTGGTAGCCGTCTTGGAGTGTCTAAGTACACTCCGTGATGTTTGCATAACAATACTAGCAACGTATTTCTAAGAACACATCCCACCATTGAATGACCCATGACTCTTTCCTTGCTCAAGAGTTCAGTCTCTCTGAACTGGGCAGGCCTCTTCCTGTGTTTAGAATTCTGACAGGTATTCCTTGGCCTCCTTAGCTGAAGTGGCACTCCTACTCCATGCTTGCTGTTTCTTAAGACCCTATTTCTTTTCTCCTGTTATACTGGATTGGTGGTATTCAGTCTTGACATGTATGTGAGTACCGATAAATTAATTCCGCTCGACACCCCAGGATGGCTAATTAGCATACAAGGAGTCCTAATCTGAATCAACCCCTTAAGCCTGGTTAACAAGCATAGGAAGATTAGAAGTAATTTGTGACTAGTGGAATTAGTTGTGGTTGGAGCTTCCTACTCTTCTGGGTTCACTTCCCTTGTTCAAAAAGCTGGGAAAAGTGTTGTGCAAGTTATGAAACACTTTTCCTTCCCTTCCCTGGTCCTGCTCCTGACTTACTGCTATGGTTTGGATGTAGTTGTTCCCAAAGGCCCTGTGTGGCAGTGCTGGTGTTGATGTAGTGGAAGCTTTGAGAGGTGGACCCTAGGAGAAGGTAATTAAATATGGGGGCTCCTCCAGCATGAATGGGTTCATGGTGGTCTTATAAGAGTAGGTCAGATCTGGGAACAGCAGGTTGCTATAGAAACAGCAAGCCTGGTCCCTCCTGGTCTCTTGCTGCCTGTGTCACCATGCAGTCTCTGTCTCTGTCACACATAAGCCTCTGTCATGATGCCATTTTCCATGCTGTGGTGCAGATGGGAAGCCCTCACTAGACACTAACGAGATGGGGTCATGTGATCTTGGATTTTCAGCCTTCAAAAGTGTGAGCTCAGGCCATGGAATTAGCTCAGTGATGAAGCTCCCTGTCTTGCAAGTGCAAGGTGCCGAGTTCAATCTCAATCCCTGGTACAAAAAAAAAAAAAAAAAAAAAAAAGGAGAAAAAAAAACTTTTTATAAAGTACC
>NW_022900940.1:40293092-40345937 GCF_012274545.1 Fukomys damarensis | reverse complement strand
GAAAAAAAAAAAAAAAAAAAAAAAAAAAAGTGAGCTAATAAAACTTTTTAAATAAAGTACCTAGTGGCAGGTGTTTTGTTGTTGCAACACAAATGGACTAAGTCCTGTCATATGTTTTTTAAAGTTTGGTATTCAGTGCCATACTCCCTCTATGACAGGAGTGCCCATGGGACTGTAGATGCTCTCAGGTCCAGAATGAGGGATCCACAACTCAGCTTGCTCTTTGAGCCTGCGGGGGGTTGACTGACTGTGTCAACATGGATAAGTAACGCCCAACCAAACTGGCTCGGCGTAGTTCCCCACCCTAGGGAGGATTACCACTAGAATGGAACAAAGGACGAAGAAGGAAGGATGGCTTCTGTTTTCTTCTGCGGCACTCCAGTCTTTGCTTTCATCTTGGACATCATCTTCTGGCTTCTGGTGCAGACTTTATAGTCTTCTACCAAAGACCCTACAGCCTCCTGATTCAGACTCACGTGGGACACTACACTGAACTCTGGGCCTTTGACTGGATCCTTCAGATCCCCAGCGTACAGACAGACCTTTTGTACTCTCCCATATCCATCTTGGGGTGGCCAAGATTTAAGCCAATCTTATAAATTCTTATGTATTTATCTGTCCTTAAAAAATCTGTTTTCCTTAGTAAGCGCTGACTGATCCAGAACCCATCAGCTTCCAGGTTATGCTCCTACCAGTTGCTGGTCCAATGCACCATACCCAGTGGGGGTAGAAAAGTCAAGCCAGACTCCTCCACTTCTGATAGACACATGGCCAAGCCCATGGTGTAATGGTAGCCCCACGAATTTTGCAACCACTGCAGTGGGATGTGCTAGGTACCTGGCTGAGCTGGGCAGGAGCCCTGCCCCTGCTGAGTCGCCAGCTATGACACTGGTATCTTGGGGCAGGGATGGGTACAACCATGTGCCACCATTATTGGGACATGGGCATTACAGGGCACCTGAGTCACCCCTAACCATTGCCACACTCATTCTCTGGCCCCTGATGGGTGGAACAGGGTAGTGGCCAGTGGGAGGTCAGGTAGGGTTCAGATGAGGGAATAAGGAACAGAAGGGTGTGAGCCTTCCCTCAAGGCAGTAGGAGGCCAAACAGTGGCTCCAAGCCTCCAAACTTCCAAACTTGTCCTTTTCGACTTCACTTACAGACACAAATTCTAGGATGAGAGTGTTAAGAATCTCAGTGTGATGGCTGCAGAACATTAAGCTCCAGGAGTGAGCCCTTCTCTGTGCCCTCTACCGGTTGCAGAGGCATTAAAGCCAGTCCAGAGGTCAGAAAGGTTACAGCTGGATTTCACAGGGAGCAGGAAACTGGCAGCTGGCAGTAGGTCAGGCTCTCGGGCTCCTATTGCAAAGCTTGTGGCCCGTGTGCCATGTGTGCTTGTGGTCTGTGTCAGTCAGTTTTCCAGCACTGTGACAAGATACCTGAGAATGTCAACTTAAGGGAGGAAAGGTTTGTTTTGGCTCAGTTTCAGAGGTCTCATTCCTCTGTCAGCTGGCTCCATTGCTATGGACCTGTGGAGAGGCAGAGCACCGCGGTGCTTGGAGCACTCAGCAGAGCAAAGATGCTCACCACATAGCAGCTGGGAAGGGGCACAGGGCCCAAACATAGCCCCCAAAGACCCATTTCCTCCAGCTGCACCCCATTTCCCAAGTTTCCATCACCTCCCAAATAGCACCTTCACCTGGGAATCGAGCTATCAACACATGGCCTTTGAGGAACACTTAAGAGTCAAACTCCAACGGCCTTCCTTTTATTGTCAGGCACTACCCTGCATGCTACAGGACCAAGAGGGCCTCTCCGTGCCTGTAGACAGGCTGAGGACTTTTGCTGCCTAGTAATAGGACGTCTGTTTACAGTTGGAATGTGATCCAGATTCGCTCTCACAGTGACTTCGCTGCAAAGTTATAACACGTGGGTATGCGTAGCGCTCACCTGATTTTAACCACCAAAAGCTGCTGATAATCCACAAAGGAGCCTGGAAACAAATTGGCAGGTGGGTTTACTGTATCTTTCTAGCCTTTCTCCTGATTTGTAATCACAGTTTCCCTTGGTATCCACAGGGGATTGGTTGCAGGACCTCCAGTGAATACAAAATCAAAGAATTTTTTTTGAGTCCCTTATCTAAGAAAGAGTAATATTTGCATAAAACCCACCTACCTAATCTCACTTATAAACCTGCCTACATCCTTCAGTATGCTTTAAATCATTTCCAGATTAATTATAGAACATAATGCAATGTAAATACTATGTAAATAGCACTTAAACTAAAAAAGTCTACCTGTTTAATACGGATATAATTTCATGTTTGAAATATTTTCAATCCACCATTGGTTGAGTCTACAGATGTAGAATTCATGGATGTGCAGGGGTGACTGTATCTGAAAGGTCTCTTTGCTTACTTATGGATTGTCAGTTGGCTTTTTATTGTCCTAAAGTTGATGGTGTTGGCTCCCCCTCCCACCCCCAGTTCCATCTTCCTGGGACTCAGCACAGCTCCTGGCCCTGACTGGGGCTCATCATGGAATCACATACCATCTACTGTGAAACCGGTTTGTCACATGATCTGCTTGCCATGGGTGGAAAGGAGGGGAAGGCGGTTTCGTAGTTGTCTGTAAGGACCAACTAACCTTTAGCTGTCTGGTTATCCAGCATCTGTAGATTCACATCTAGTATTATTTTCCAGTTGCACTAGACTTTTAAATAGTTGAGAAAGAGGTCAAAAATACTTTTTTTTTTGTACCAGGGATGAAACTCGGGATTGTGTACTTGTGAGGCAGGCAGCAGAACCATTGAGCTAAATCCCCAGCCCTCAAAAATGCTTTTGATTCACTATGTATAGTACTTCTGCCTTCATCCGTTTTCCAGACTTGAGTTTGTTCTATGCGCAGTCATGCACAGAGGAACATAGGATTTGACAGATTTAAATTTGTATTCTAGTCTCACCCTTGAAAACAATGCCAACATTGCAGTAGGTAAGTGCTAAGCTCTTTTGAATTCTGAATCCTTCCTGTAAAGATACTCTCTTTGAAGGGAAAACAAGTAAGATTTTGCACATTAGAGTGCCAGCAGAGCTCCTGGAACACAGTAGGCGATCAGTATACAGAACAGCAGATGTAATCTTTGGGATCAGAGAAGGTATTAAGTGATGTTTGATTTGGGATTTTCTATTAGCTGCTCTCTTACCTCCTTTTCTCTGATATTAGCCCTAGATGTCTAAAGCAGACAAATAACCTTAAAGAATCAGTGTATGACGACACAGTATTTTGCTTCCTAATCTAACATGTCCATCGTTGGTGGACTGGGTACTGTGTTCCTTCCGCATGGCTGCCATATTCACTCTGGAACCCGGGATGACAGAACTTTGCTGGTTGTGCTGGAAGAGAGTGCTCTGGTGATTCTCACACAGGCAACTAAATGCTTCGCTCGGAAGTGATGTACAGCAGTTTTGCTCATTGCTTATTGGCCAGCACTGGTCATGTCATTGCAGGGGACCTGGGAGTATAATCTTACAGTTTTAGTCTGTTTGAATTGCTATAACAAAATGCCATGAACCAGATGGCTTATAAACAGCAGAAACTAAGTTTTCATAGTTCTAGAGCCTGAGGAGTCTAAAATCAAGGTGTCAGCAGATTGGATGTCTGGTGAGGATCTGTGACCTGGTGCAAGATGGTACCTTCTTGCTGTGTATTCATGTGGAGGGGAAAAGGGGCTTCTCTGAGGCCTCTTTCCTAACAGAATTAATCTCATTCATAATGAGCTTCCTTCTTATAACCTAATCACCTCTTATAACCGAATCACTTTCCATATACCATCACCCTGGGGTTATGATTTCAACATATAGATTTTGGGGATCACAAACATTCATACTAGAGCACTTACTATGTGTTCAGAGGTTGGTGAACAGCATGATAAGTACTTTTTTTGGGGGGGGGCTGTGCTGAGGTTCGAACCCAGGGTCCCATGCATACTAGGCAAGTATTCTACCACTGAGCTACAGCTCCACCTCAGCAGCTACTCTAACACACCCTTGACTGTACTATGTATGTTAAATACAAAACCATAGTTCTATGAATAGGTTTTATTATATTCAGTGTGAGGAAAATGGCATTAACTGGACAGATAGTTTTCCTAAGGTCAAATAACTAATAGGTTGTGTGAGTCTGAAATCCAGATCAAACTTGATAGCAAAAGCCTTGCTTTTAAAATTTATTCTTTGAGGAATATTAATGAATATCTGCAATCTTCAGGCAGAACTGACCTTTATAAATTCAAATACAAGCTGTAGGGAGTCCAGGAGAAACTGGCAGGTTTCTGTCCTGCTGTTGTCCTGCACCACCCCTCTGCTATGGATGGAAGAGCTGCATGGATTACCCGAATGCACCTGGCACTGCCCCTTTCAAACCTAGAAGTTTGCACCCTACTCCACCCTCACCTCCGTTTTAGAACTTGAACCTTCAGAATGATTAACATCTTCAGTAACTCAAGTTTTAGCCCTTCGTCCTGGATCAGTCCAGCCCCTGAAGTCCTCCTGTCTCCTGGACTCCTGTAACACTTCCTGCCCTCTTCTTAGCAAATATCACGTATTGTCTAATCAAGATAGGTTGCTGAGAAACATCAGTTTTCCTAGGCATTGCAAGGCACATAGATATTACCCTTGGTGGTAAAGTTATTGTATCAGTCACTGCTTACTAGAGAAACAGATTTAATGCAAGATATACAAATATATAGGATTTTACAAGGTAGGCTTACAATGGCCACCTGCAGTCAGGTGTAGAAGAGTGCACAAGGTCTGACGGTGAGTTGAAGATCTGAAGGATCCAGAAGGTTGGAGCTTACTGTAATGTCCCTTGCAAGCCCATATTGGGAGGCCAAAGGGTCTGCAATGGAGGGCTGATGGTTTTTGCTGGAGGCTGAGTCCATGCTGGAAGCCAGGAGATGACGTGGCTGAAGGTGAAGGTGAAGACTGGAGCTTTTCTGAAGAAACAGAAGTGAGCTTTCCTTCGTTTCCCTTTTCTTGCATTCAAGTAACAAGCTTATCGGTGGGCACCACACCCAGGATGGATACACTGTCTTCCATAAATCCTTTCAGCCACATCCAGAAGTATGCTGATTCAATTCAGGTGGGCATTTCTCACTCAAATTGACACAGTAAGTGAACGGTCACAGTTATGCTCTAACAGTCTGTGTGAGTGTCCTTCTTTCCATGAAAGTTTTTGTTACAGGCCATGTGGGATTCTGAATTCTGGATTGAGCAACAAGTAATATCATACAGAAATTACGAGGCACCAGCAGTGTAGGTTGTAGGCATGCAACTTAGGAGAAAGGGCATATAAACATTCTCTCCTAGATTCTTTGTCAACTTCAGAGTTTAATATCCCACTTCAAATACAACCCTACTACCCAGTATAGGTGTGAAACTCAGGCTGGTCACGTGGGGAAGGAATCTGGGTGAGGCAAAGGTGTCACTGAACCCTTTTGAAGGAGAGGACATAGTTCTGGCCAGACCATTTAGAGCCATGATCATTTAGGTTGCTGCAGCCCAGATGCTGTTGCCCTCAGCTCATTCCACTCCAGGAATGCCCCAAACTGTTCCCTGTCCCTTAGTTTCATTCATGGAAGCCGGCGCCTAAGGGACTGGGGCATCCATTGGTAGGGCCTCTCCAGGACCCATTTCTACACCTGCATCAGAGACTGTAAATATCCATCCAATGCCCATTCTGTGTTTGTAACTCAGTCCTGATTTTTATTCCTGGCGTTTTGTCCCTTGGATAAAGACGATATTTTCTAACCTACCTTGCAAGGCCACATGAGTAAACTTTAGTCAACAAGAGATAAGCAAATGTACTAGGCAACACTGCAGAAGGGCAACCTAAAGAAGGTGACTCAGCTAAAAGGTGAATCCCTTTTCCCCTTTGCCCTTCCTCTTTCAGCCTAGAATGCAGATATGATGGTTAGGGCTTTTCAGCAACTGTTCTGATTGGAGACCACATGTTTGGATGGTAGAGCAGGAAATTTAAAGGATTGTTAGTTTCCTGATGACTGAACTACAAAGCCACCACACCAACGTTGGACTTTCTACCTTTAGACTGGTCTTAAATGAGAAAGAAAGAAACTGTTTTGTTTATTCCCCTTTTGGGGGCATTTCTGACAGAGGCAGGCAATTTTTTCTCTCCTAGCAGTTACAGTCCTCTCCCTTCACATTCAGACCAATGGATTTAGGGTTCCCGGGGTGAAACCTTGGACAGAGGCTCAAGGTAGAGACATGCACCCTCCTGACCATAGGTATTGTTGCAGAAGTGGAAACACTACAAACCGGAAGGGAGACAGGACCCAGCTTTTCGAGGTTGTCGGGCTGGAGCTGTTGAGAGTCAGTGAAGGAGATGGTTCGTCCCACTCGTTTTGTTTAAATCCTGGATCGAGCTTTGCTGAAGTGAGACCTACCTCTAGGATTTTCACCCAAGGACGCTGGTGTCTTCTCTTCTGCTTCAGCCAGTTTCAAGTTCTTAGTCATTTATATCCAAAGGATCGGAAGCAATTCAGGTGTGTAGTTGGTGTCTCTGCTTACATGCTGGCCCCTGAATTTACCCTTGGTGTTCCAGGGTCATTTCTGCTCTTACTACCCTGGCTGCGCGTGACCTTGAAGGAGCATGGGACATTCAATATAACTGGGCCTAGAAGGAAGATTTGAGTCAGGAGGCTGGGGTGCCAATAGTTGTCCTTGCCGGATGATCCGGCAATCCCACTTCCTGCGGCCAGAGTTGTCCTCATACACACGAATTGGCTCAGATGGTTCCTCTGCGTGAGACTCTTCAGCAGCTTCTAAGTAACTCAGGTTCTCCTCCATGACCCATAAGGCTCTGCATGGCCCGGCTCCTGCCTCACTGCTAACCCCACCCCAGTCCTAGTCATGCCCCAGCTCCTTTCCTACCAGCCAGCTTGGCCTTGGGCAGCTCCTACTCCGTTAGGGTCTTCCTGGCCTAGGGACTTTCTCCTGTTGGAATCCCTTTTCTCAGTTCTTCATAGGCAAGCTCCTTCTCATCCTCCGGAAGCCCTCTAAGCTCCACTTCCTCTGAGAGGCCTCCCCACAGCACCCCATGTTACAGAGGTCCTCCCTGCTACATTTCATCACAGGACTAAAATACCTGTTTTTTTTGCCCTCTGTTTTTGTCTGCTTCTGCTCTCGAATGTAAGTTCCAGTAGGGGAAATCTGTCTGTTTCATTCTGTCTGTAGCACTTTCCTTGCAGGGCCTGACCCTCAGTAGGAATTTATGTGATTTATTGATTGATTAAAGTCCTGGGAGTGGAACCTAGAGCCTCATGCCATTTTCTGAAGCAGTTCTGAAGGTCTTGTTTTGTGAGTATCTTTGGGGAAGAGCCAGGCCTGGGATGGTGCCAGATCTGGTGAACAAGGTGGATGAGGACACACTGGTGTTTTTACAAGCCTGCCTTTCTGTTGGATGGTACTTAGCAGCAGCGTTCACTGTATTTGTGATCACAACTCATAAAGATACCCTCCGGGACCTGTGAGTAGTAAATTTCTTCTCACTGTATCATATCTGGTACACAAACTCAAACCTAAGTTCCATCAGAGCTCTCCCTGAGAGTAGCTGTCGTGGCCAATCACTATGAGGAAGGAGAGGGAGAGGGAGGTCTCAGTCCATACTAGAAAAACCATAACCACAGTTCCAAGCTAAACTAGGAGCAAAACTCCCCTGCTTGCGGCCCTCCCGTGGCGCTTACATCTCAGAGGCAACCTGTCTCCAGTCACACTTTTCCCATCTCTCTGTGAGATATTCCAGTGAAATTTAAAATGCCAGACGGCTGAAGATTCGGAGGATTTGCTTCCTGGTCCTGGGACCCTAACACCCCTTGCCTTTCATAACAGCACTTGGGTTTAATTTCTCCCTGAAGGTGTAGTGGGAGAGCTGCCTTGTGCCATTGGAGCTCACTCAGGTGATTCAGGTGACTGGAGGGGACTCAGCAGCCCTGAGTCAGAGCCAGAGTGGGCACCGAGAGGGCAACATGGACTCTTTAGACCTGGTGCATCCCCGCTACACACACACACACACCCTCTGCAAATTGGGAACAGCTGTGCCCTGCACAGTACCATTTTAGTTAACACTGGACCAACTATCTGATGATGATCCCATAAGATCATAACTGAAAAATTGCAACCACCTTGTGACATTAGAGCTGTCATAACTGGCATCGTGCAACATATTACTCACGTGTTAGTGATGATGCTGAAGTAAACAAACCTACTGCTCATCCAGTCCTGTAAAATACAGCACAGTTAGGTACAGTACATAACACTGGACAAAGTTAATAAATAACTGTTACTGGCTTGTGTGTTTAGTATCCTTTTTATTGTTATTTTGCAGTATATCCCCTCTACTTATAAAAAGGTTACTATAAAACAGTATGTCATATTATGCTGGTAGCAGCTTCATACATCTCCTATCTACTTTGTTTCTGGATTATATCAAGAGGCTGTGTCAAGAGATGGACCTATCCCATGTAGGGAGCATAAATACATTCTGATGATCACACAAGGATGAGATCACCTAACAATGTGTGTCTCAGAACACGTCTCACTGTTAAGCTGTACATGGTGTATTTTAAAATACAGACAAGGAAGCTCAAAGGTACAATCCTTCCCTTTAAAATTTGCTGTGCTCCCCCACACATGCTATTCTGCTTCCTCAGGATGTAACACAATTTTGATCTACTTTTCGAAAAAACGTTATTCTTTTTCGGGGTCAAATTTACAAAAGGATTAAATTAGGAATTGATAAAAAGAGTTGCCACAACATTTCTTTAAACCGAGAGGTAGCTTGGAGGCATTTCAAATGATATGGTTTACAAACGCTGAATTTGCACACAACCTTTCAGGAAAATATAACGTATTGAGCAGAAGGTAGAGAGGTGTGATTTGTGTGGACACAGTGTGTGTTCCTTGTAAAGCTTGTGTATATTTCTACATTCCCTCTGCTATGCTCTGTGTGTAATTGTCTTCAGGTGTCATCACCTTTAGGGCATCAGTCCTTTGATGGCAGGGAGCACAAAGTAGTTGTACCTCCAATACCCAGCAGGGTCATTGACAACTGGATTCTTGTCTTAGTTTCTTTTATCCTTAGAGCCCGATTTAGGGACTGATGTTTAGAGGCATTCAGAAAATGTTTGTTGAATTGAAGGAGCTGAATATAACTTCTCCCCTTCGGAGGTAGTGTGGGTTTTTGCCCTAATTAAAAACACTTCCATTAGAATAACTCATTAAACAAGTATTTAATGTTCCTAGTCAAAGGATATCTGTCAGGGCCTCTGACTTCCTACCTCCGGCTGGTTCGTTTATCAAATGCCTCTCACGCGCCTGGCCCTGAGCTGTGTGGATGGGAATACAGTGAGTAAGGCATCTGGGGCTCCTTCCCTGGTGAAACTTGTAGTCAAGGGGCAGAAAAATAAGACAGAGACTGCAGTTGCATGCCAAGTGCAGGCAGGGCGGAGTACCCAGGAGGGGAAATGGAGTTCACCAAAGGGGGTGTCGGCCATAACACGCCGATGACAGAGGGGTCCTGAGTGCAAGAACCTGAGCAAATGTGGGCCTGGACAGAGCATCACGAGAAAGGCAGAGAGGAGGGACATGTGACACAGAGTGGCCAGAGTTGGGAAAGGCTGTATCTGTGTGAATTTGGAGTGAATCCCAAGGGAAGGCGAGGGACAGCATGAATGGGGCTCTGGCCGCAGCATGAAATGAACTGGAGATGCCAACCCTAGGGTCTGTTTAGATTAATATCCAAATAAAATTTTATTATGGAAGTAAGGGAAGACCAACCAGATGAGAAAAGTAAAATCTGTTTATTAAGAGCTTCCTGTAGCAGGGGAAGCAGCCACCTTGCCTCAAAGGCTGTGAGGGGAGTGAGAAAGCTGTGTAGTAGGAAACAGAAGGCTCTGGTGAGTAAGTAGGAGCAGGGCATCTATATGATGGGTTAGAGTGCATATTCAACTTTCTCTGGTTGATCCTAAACTGGAAGCAGTGACCAAAATTGAGAAAGCAGTTATCCATAAAGTCTGGCCATTTCGGGTTGTTTGTTACAGAGATTATTGTTTGATTAATTGAGTTGTACTGAAGACGGAGTCTGACTTCCTGCAAGTCCAAGTGATAGCAGGCCCACTTCCTGGGCTGATTCTGGTGAACAAGAGGTTGGTTTTCTGGGTAATTACTGCTGCAGGTACATGGTTTGGCCTTTGCCTTTCACCGTCAGAACTATTTACACTTGTAGGTATTTCAATTAGAGCTGCAAACAAAACCAAACACTTTCATTAATAGGTATTAAATTCCCCTAAAAAAATCCTTAATTATACAATTAACTAAGTAGATTTTCATTTAGTGTATCTGACTTTTTTCAAGCACTCGAAATTCCTAGTTGGGAAGATTTACAGCTCTAAGAGCTTGCTAAGCATTGAAATATTTCTTGTAAACATAATATATCAAAAATTTAAAAGTCGTAAACCATATTCTTTCAAACATTCCACAAACTTTTACCTTCTTGATCAAATTTTAGTATACTTTTAAAAACTGAAAAATTCCAATCTGGAATAAATTGCATAGTTTTACCAGTATGCTACATTGTCCACTCATTTTAAATTTAAATTTTGTACTTTAAATTTATTCTTAACTGATATGCAAAAATATTAAAATTGCACATATTAATAATGAGCTATCATGTAATGTGTTAATACACATATATACTGAATAATATTTAAATTCATTTAAACATTTGTTTCATCAAATACCTATCATTTTTTTATGGTGAAAACTTTCCAAATTCTTTCTTTTAGCTTTTTTTTTTTCTTCTTCTTCGGTACTGGGGATTTACCTAGGACTTCACACTGATCTATAGTCCCAGACCATTTTTAAATTTTGAGGCAGAATCTTGCTAAATCGCCAAGTTGCCTAGGCTGGGCTTGAACTTGGGATCCTTCTGCTTCATCTCTCAAAGTTCTGGGATTAGAGGTGTACTAGCTTTCAAAATGTACAGTACATTATTGTTACTGTAGTTTCTCTAATATGCAGTAGCCCACAAGAACTTCTTGCTTCTATGTACCTAACTATAACTTAGTGCCTAATAATCAGCCTTTCCTCATATCCCCACTTCCTACTCTCCCTGGCCTCTGGTATCTATAAGTTTACTCTCAGTTTTTATGAGATCAACTTTTAGATTCCACATTTGAGTGAGGCCATGCATTACTTGTTTTTCTGTGCCTAGTCCCTGTCAAGCTCTGCCCAGGTGCCTAGTGTAGTGGTCAGGCATTGAGGGATTCTCCCTGCCTCTGGCCAGTCACTGTGGACAGGCTTGCTGCAGGCTCCTATGTCATACCTATGGACACTAAATTGAGTCACACCCTGAGCCCACAGCCTATGAAGACCGGCACAATACTGGGATAAGACTAAGGCCTATACTTCTATGGGCTGCCTATTGCTGGATAGACTTATGGTCCAAGATTGCTGCCACAAACTAAAGGTGATGCGAGCTGGAATAGAAGTCCGATGGACTTGGGTGGCTAAGATCTGCCGAGTGCTAGGTTTCACCAGCTTAGTACCAAATCCCAGGGTGAAGCCTTGTAGTCCCTGGGTAGGACCACCCAGTCCTATCCCTACCAAGTGGGGTCTTGCCCCATACTATGCTGCCCAAGGTAATGTTGGCGAAAGCAGTCCTTTGGCCACCTGAGGTGAGGCTAAGCTGGCCATGCCTTAGTCTCACCTGCATAGTCTCAGGGGGGCACAGAGCCCCAATGCAACAACTGGCAGTGATGTAGGCTGAGACATGAATCTCTTCCACTGGTCCCTCCGTGTTGTGTGCCAGGGCAGTTCTACAGCTCCCTCTGTGAGCACTGGCCTTGTGGTAGCCAGGTTGCCTGAGGTTGGGAGATGAGTTGGGGAGACTGTCCCTTGGCCACCAAGGCTGCCACTAAGTTGAGTCACACCTGACTTTCCATAGGGACCTACACAGACTTGGGAGAAGAGTATGTGAGCCGGGGATTTACTCCATGGCTGGAAATTATGCAGGCCCAAATTTGAATCTGTCCTGACAGCATTGAGGTCTCTGCCTGATGCTGGTCTAGAGGCTCTATAACCTCTCACCTGTACATAGGCCTTCCATTTTATTGCATCAGGCCTGGGCTAGCATTTGTGCCTGCTCCAGGGTGGGTTGGGTCCTGTTCCATATTGTGCCCCCTGAAGTTGGAAGAAGGGTGGCAGAGACAGTCTTTTTCACTACCTGAACTAACACAGTTCCAGTGGCTCAGACCCTGGTTACTGGTCTGGCGGTGAGGGGTTAGGGTGGTAAGGCGGGACTTTGCCCAGTACTGAGTCTTTCCATGGTGGGCTTGGTTTTGACTTTCAAGTCTAAGGCCTGGACTCTCCCTCCCTATGTGGGAGATCCTTCCCTATGTGGGAGATCCTTCTCTGCCTCTCTTGGAGCTGGGTTGCTTGGAGTCAGGAGAAGGGTGACACAGTCAGTTCTTTTCTTGCAGCTTTCTTGAATGTGTCTTTTCATTTTATTATACACTGTAGTCTCTCACTTGATTTCCTTAGCTCTTGTGGAGATAGTTTGGTGGGTGAATAGCTGTTAAACTTAGTATGTCTGTTGCAGGAAATCACAAGATGATCTTAGCTGCCATCTTGCTCTGGCCACCAGCCATACCACAAATGATGCAGATTGTCCTGAAGATTTTAGGACTAATTAGTTCTAATTGGAAATATTAAATTATAGGTTTAATGAAATCATTTTTAAAAGACCATCTCAGGTTGTGAAGTCACTTACCTTAGCATGAGAAAGTTTTTCTACTTCAGGCAAGTAAGTTATTAGGTAAACAATTAGGACCAAGATAGTGTTATGTAACAAGCTGATATTTGAGTGTGACACAGGCTAGCATGGGTCTTTGCTTTAGTGATGATGGACATTAAAACTGAAGCAATACTATGAATTTACAAGAAAGAGCTTTCATCAAAAAGTGAGAGAAGCTAGGCGTGTTGCTCTAGGTCTGTATATCAACACTTGGGATGAGGCTGAGGGGCGATGGTAGTAAGATCATAAATTTGAGCCCCGCCTGGGCAATTTAGTGAATTAGTGAGACTCTGTCTCAAAATAAGAAGTTAAAAAAAAAAGAAGGCTGGGGATGTAGCCCAGTGAAAAGGTCCCGCATTCAATCCACAGTGTCTCTCCCGACACATATAAAGTAAGAGAAAATAGAGGAAGCATAGCCCTGACAAGAATAAAGCTGCCCTCCTAACAAAGGATAGTGAGAGAAGATTGGAAAAAGGGTTCAGTGTGAGAAACTGAGATGGGCATGGGTCTGAAGAGGTGGAACAGACTGGCCCATTCACAAGAGAATAAAGATGAATTTCCTGGGGTATTGTGGCAGGCTGGGGCCTGGTTGATCACTGTCTCATTCCTGACTTTTTGTCTCTGCAAGAATCCTTATGACTTGAGGGGCAATTTGGTTTCCAAGAGATGGTCTATTTGGGGCAGTCTCAGTCATGTGAGGCTCTGCTGGAATCCAAGGAGACTGTAGGTTTAGGATATTGGCAACTCTGGGCATAGATAAGTGTTTCTGTAAATCTCTTATCCTTGTGTCCTTGGTCTTGAAGGATGATGATATAGACTGAGTAAGTTTAGGGTTAGTAGTAAACATTTTTGACCAACTTTTAGGCAGACATTCCTTCAATGACTAACATACCTATAGATAGCGATGAGAAGGATCAAAATCCAAAGTTGTAGAAAATGAAGGGCGAACTTTGCTTTACTTTTAGTTACCTGTTCAGCCTGAGATACCCACGTGATGCCCATGTGAAGAATCACAATTTTTAGAAAAAATTAAATCAAATCGTGATGAATATCAGGTTAAGGGCTTGGGATTCTGATCTCTGTCCCTATCATAGCCTCTATGTCACTTGGGTGGTACGTGGCACTACACACTTACGGAGCAGTTTTCTAGAGCCAGCATCTGTCTGCCACTGTCAGAGGGTGCTCTGAATGCCACACAGTCTGCTTCTGAAGAGTCAACCGCTGCAGATTGAAAATGTTTGAAAAAAATTTGCACCTGTCTCGAATATGTACAGACTTCTTCATTATTTCTTCAAACCTATGTAGTATAACAATGGTTTGTGTAGCATTTATATTAGGTATTTTAAGTAATTTAGAGAGATACTGTATGAGGGAGGGTACATGCAGGTAATATGTAAATACTGTGTGTCATTTTATAGAAGAGACTTGAGCATTCATGGATTTTGGTATTTGCAGGGGCATCCTGGAGCCAATTTCCTCTGATACCAAGGGACATCTGTACTTCAGTTGGGACTTATGGCAACTGAGTGCATTCTGTTTCTCTTGAGAACCTTGTTGAACCACTAACCCTTGTTTTTCTAACATCTGTCAACTCTTACTAACTGTGTAGTGGCCAGTTCTGCCCCAGTTTGATTGGCTTAAATATATCTCTACCAGCCAAATGGATTCTGATTTTTTTGGATCTTTTGCTAGTAGCCTCTCTAGTTATAAGGTCTTACAGTTGAAGGCAGAGGTGGGAAGGTGATCTCAGAGCTACCTGAGCTGGGAACAGGTAAGGTTTAATAACTGATTAGATATTGGAGGAGACAATATTAAGGGGAGGAATCAGAGATGCTGCCCAGGTTTCTGGCTTGGTCACTTGGACAGAATCACATTTTACATGAAAATTACTTACCAGGGGCCAGGGATTTAGCTCAGTGGTTCTGCCACCTGCCTTGAAAGCACAAGGACCCAAATTTGACCCCTGGTACAAAGAAAAAAAAAATTTCCTTACCAGTCTTTGAAAATGAACTTCTTTGTGGACTAAAATCAGCTACATGTCATACTTTTAAAACAGAGGCAGCCCACTAGAGGTACTGAAATAGGGTGAAGATCTAGGACTGAAAGTCTGAGAACCCTGCCTGGCTCTGCCTTGATCTTTTAGTTAAATCAGTATTCATTTGCTCTTGAGATGAAAGTTGTCTTCTTAGGATCTTCTTTTTCCTGTTTGTAAATAAAAAGTTATGCTAGAAGTCTGAGTTCTAGCAGCTCTAAAATGTGCAGTAAGCCCCCAACTTCTGAACAAGTTCCGTTCTGGAAGAACATTCAGTTGGATTTGTTCATGATCCATCAAAGTAAGTCTTATACAATACACCTGTGAATCTTACATAGTACACCTGTGAAAGTTTGAAACTCGAATGTTCATAAGTCATAGACTTACATTATAAACACATCAATGAATTAGATTAGACAAAGATGCCCAAATTTCTTTGATAATTTGAAGAACACCAGGATTCTGCCCCCAGGAAAATATAGGAAATATTTGCATACCCTTTTGTGGAGTTTATTCTTTCTTTTCTGTCCTTAATGCTCATAGATTAGGTGGCCTCTCAAGTCCTTTCATGTTCTTAAGTTCTCAGATTTTATGATTCTGCAAACAAAGACATGCCCGCTTCAGCATTTTATTTTATTTTTCCTCATTGAGTTTATTGGTACATTTTAGGTATACAGTACAGTTACATTCATTATTGGGATCTTGTACTTTTACATGACAGGTCTTGGTTCTCATTTCTTCCCCTTGTCCCTGCCCTCCCTTCAGCCCCTCCTCCCCTCCCCCATTACAAACACTTCATTTCCATTTTTAAATTTTCTCATATTTTTTTTTCTTTTCCCTTATTAGCTTTCCCCTGCCCTTCCCACTTTCCCTATACCTTTAGCCCTTTTCTTCCTATTTCACATTGTCCATTATATCATTAGGATCTTATGTACTATTATAGCTTATTCACACCAGAGAAACTATTTGGTATTTACCCTCTTCAGCATTTTAAATCACCTTATCTCTTCAAAGAAACAAGGATAAAAATAGTACTGCCTTCCATAGTTGATGTGTTCTTTCTTTTCTCTTTAAATTACTCCTGCCATCATTTTAAATGGAGTTCCTCAGGGCAAAGCCTGTCTCTGTTTTTGTACAGTATTTGTCCCATGGCTAGAATGTAGTTGGATGCTTAATCATATCTAATTATAATAACGCGGATCATGATATAATGTCATCTGTAAACTTTGATAAACTTAGAATAGATTCATAATATTTAAAACCTGTATCGCTTCTCGGCCTTTTGGCTAAGATCAAGTGTAATATTTAAAACCTGTACAAAATAGTAGAGAGACAGCCTGTAAGGGACTCCAGAAGGGACCCTCTGTTTCATTGTTACAATGCAGTGTTAATTAAACATCCCCAGAAATTTATCTCTAAGAACCCATGTCTTACAGTATATAGATGTAGATATATATTCAAGCATTATTTAAAGTTGTCAGAATTAACTGCTAGATCTACCGTCCTTAAAACCTTTTATTTAGAATAGTAGCTTGATATTCAAGGCTAACTTTCTATATATTACCTGGAGCCCTGATATAAAGATTTGTTTTGGAAAGGAATATTTTCTAGTTGGCTAAGAATTTACCCCTCCAGTGGGGCGTGGTGGTGCACGCCTGTAATCCCAGCACTCAGGAGGCTGAGGCAGGAGGATCACTGTGAGTGTGAGAACAGCCTGGGCTACATAGTGAGTTCTAGGTCAGTCTCAAAAAAAAAAAGAAAGAAAGAAAGAAAGAATTTACCCCTCCAAATACTAAATCTGTTTTTCCTCCCCTCTTTAACCATTTTGAACAGGCAACTTTTGAAATGCACTGTGTACTTAACTGTCTCCTTAAACAGATTATCTGAAGCTCGATCTCCTCTTATGAGCGTCATTATGTTGGGTTATGTGATCGTCTTTAGTAATCGTTAGGCCTAAGTCATCTTACTGCCTAGCAAATACTGGATATGCCGAACTGTTGGCCCCAACACTAACTGCATCCAAATTTTGATTTTTATTGGAATTATCCGGGCCCATACTTCACATAAATCCAGTTTTTTAAGGATTTTTAGGAAAGGCACTTGTCCCTATCGCCTTGCTCTTATTTCTCTTCCCCACAGGGAACCACTTTTGTATTTTGTAGCTGATTAAAACTTGCCCTTCCATATTTATAAATAACGTGGTTGTGCCACTGCCTCTTTTCTGCTTTATGTATTGACTTCCCTCCGGGGAGAAATGAGGATTTAACCCCGACCTTTCCCATCTCTGCCTCACATGTTCACTTCCCCTCCTCCCAGGATACTTTATAATTTTAGTTACATCAATATTCAGTGTCTACATTATTCTCACTCTCCATGCTATTCAGAACTGCACATTTTTCTTCAAGTTAATGATTGCCTTGTTTGTTTTATAACTTGCTTTAGTTATCTCTTTACTTATACCTGATTTGATCCATTGTCTAAACCAACGCTCCTCAAACTACGTGTGATGATCGACAGACAATACATTTATAAAGTACATTTCTGGAGCATACTTATTGGAGGGACCTGTGTGGCACATTTTGAGTCTCTTCTTTTAGAATTTTTATCAGTGCATGTTTGCAGTACATAATGATCGCATTCATTGTGTTGAGATGGTTTACGTACGTAACACATTCTAATTATTTCTACGCCTCCTTCCTCTACACTTGGTCCTCTCTCCCTCCATCTCTTGGCCCTCTTCCCATTTACAAAAGAATTATATCTCCCTGTTTCCTATTATCTATCTTTTATTTATTTTACTTTGGACTTCTTGTATAAGGGAGACTGTGCGATATTTAGACTTGGAGGCCTGATTTATTTCACTTAATATTATGGTCTCAAAGTGCATCCATTTTCCTATAAATGACTCAAATTTATCTTTCTGTATAGCAGAGTATTACTCCTTTGTGTATAAATAAACGTATTTTCTTATTGATTCACCTGTTGATGGATATATAGATGGCTTCCAAGATTTAGCTCTTGGTGCTGTGAATGTGGGTGCGCATGAAAGCACAAGAATTAACTTCAAGAATCAGCAGGTAGAATTATATCAGATTAATAAGATTCTGCATAACAAAGGAAGCAACCAACCGCATGAAGAGAAAACCTGCAGAATGGAAAGCACTTTTGGCCAGGTACAGCTTGGACAGAGGACTAATATATAGAATATGTGAATAGAACTGGAAAAATTGGATGCCCTTGCAAAAAAAAAATGCCAAATCAAAACTGGCAACTGAAAATACACACTTCTCAGAAGAAGTACAAATGGCCAGTAAATACATAAGAGAATGTTCACATCTCCTCTTAATGCACCTAACACATTGGGTATTCTATCGATTGTCTGCTGTAAGCAGCATCTTCTGAGCCTTCTAGCACACTTCCTTTGCCTTCCCTGTGGAAGGTTCATGGCTGTGTCATGGGTCTAGCTTCACCTTTTCCTTCAGCCTTGGCCTTTCCCTGTAGTTTGGTTCCTGAGTCCCATGCCTTCCTCATTCTTTACTCTCTCCCTTGTTTTGATGGTGGACTACATCTCCTACTAGTTTCCTGGAAAAGGATATCTGGAGAATAATTTTTTTTATTGTGATCTCAGCACTCTGGGAGGCCGAGGCAGGAGGCTTCAATGTTTGAATCATGCCTGAGCAACTTGGTGACTTAGTGAGACTTTGTCTCAGAATGAAAAGGCGAAAAAAGGGGAAGAGCTGTAATTCAGTATGAAGGCCCTGAGTTAAATCCCTAGTACAGGAAAAAAAAATGAGACCTTCAATGCAAAAAGATGTATTTCTTTTTATTTTGCTCTCTTGACTGATTGTTTGACTGAGTATAGAATTCCTGGTTGGAATTCATTTTTCTTCAGACCATTTCATTATCCTCCAGCTTTGAGTATTGTTGTTAAGAATCCTAAGACAAAAAATAAAATAAAATAAAAAGAATTCTAAGACCACTTTGGTTCTGGAACCTTTATTTTTTTCAGAACCTTTTTATGTGACCTGTTTTTATTGTTAAAAACTGAGACATCTCTTTGACCCAAGTCTTCTGTATTTTACAGGGTGCAGATTTCTTTTCATCCATGATGTTGGACATTGGACGAGTCTTTTTAGTTTCAGCAGTATTCTTGAGTAATTGATTTCATTTTCTGGCATGGTTTGGGTTTTTAGAGTCCCACAAAGGAGATACTACATGGGGTAAAGGTTTGGTTGCCAGCGTGGTGCTATTGGGAAGTGGTGGAAGGTTGAGGAGGTACGGCCAAGTGGGAGATTTTCAGGTCCTTCTCAGGGTGCTCTTGATGGGGATTGGGGGTCCCAGTCTTTCCTTTCTCTCCATTTCACCTCCAAGCCCTGAGATAAGTGGCTTTGCTCTGTCACCCTCCTGCCGTGATGTCCTGCTACAGATCCAAAGCAACAGGGCCAGACAATCAAAACTTCTTAAACTGTGAGTCAAGGTAAACTTATCTGTGTAAGTTGATTATCTTAGTTACTTGTTATCATGACAGAAAGCCAGCTAACACATTTTTATTCTCTCATTTTCTCTTGGTAGAAGTACTGATATTTGGATGTTGACATGCTGGATTTGTCTCTCATCTGAAGATTTTTTTATGTAGTGGATTTGATTCTCTGTTTCCCCAAATGCTAACTTAGGCTTCAGCGTTCTCTAGAACGCTAAATCCCTGTGAGCTATCCAAATTATGTGTATCATCTCTTGTTCTATTCTCTCTATCCCAGAGAATTTGTATCTTTCCCTCATAATTTTAGTGGGGTTTTGGGAGGGAACAGAATTAAATGTGTAGTCAGCTTTCTGTCACTGTGACCAAATGTAACAGGTCCCCGACTTAGGAACATTTGAAATGTGAACTCGCACAGGTGTGAACTGACCTCACATTATGAACATTCATAGCTTTGAACAAATCACAGAAGTAGCTCGCGCGTCTGCCGGACGTTGTCACAGCTGTACTGCCGGGGCTCACTGTACCGTGTGATGGTGTACAGTGGGTACAGCGCTCAGTCAGAGCCCAGGAGGTCAGAAGCAGGAGGAAAAGCAGTGGTGATATGGTGGGGACTTCTGGGAAACGCAGAGCAATACCCATGGAAACAAAAGTGAAAATAATAGAATGGACCAAGGCGAAAGATGGTAGATGTCGCTTGTTCTTATGATTTCTTCAATCACTGGCACATTTCTAAATAACAAGGACAAAATTATGGAACATGTGAAGTTTATTTAATGCTTTACATTGCATATTGGTGTCCAAGGTATGTAAGACTCACTTTGTAGGACACACTAATGAATCAGACTTATAAATGTTCTCCCAGAAGGGAACTCATTCGTAAGTCAGGGAATTACTGTTCCTGTACCTGAGATAATCAGCTTACAAAGGTTGAAAAGTTCATTTTGTTTCACAGTTTCAGAAGTTCCGGTCCTTACTCGCTTCTCCCTGTTGCTTTAGGCCTGTGGCAAGGCAGAACACCATGGCAGGGAATGTAAGGAGCAGTAAGGCTTACTCTCCAGAAGCATGAGTTCAGTGACGTACTTCCTCCAACTAGGCCTTACCTCCTGAAGGTCACACCACCTCCCCAAACCACCACAGGCTGGTGACCAAGCCTTTAGCACCTGGCTTTTGTATGATAACTCAGATCCAAGTCATAATAACGCGTGTTCTGTTCACCACGTTTGCAGTACCCAGTGTCCGCTTTCTGTTGTTCTCAGGTGGCCAGTGGTCCCTTCCCTTCACCCAAGTAACCTAAAAGTCGAGGATGTGGCTGTTGGCTTCCAAAGGCCTTTATTCCAGGACCATCAACATCTCTTCGTGGCAGTATGGCCTTGGACAAACTGCTTCACGTCTCAGGAATTCAGTTTCAGTCTGTTCGAAGGAGAGCATGATACCTATTCTGTGTGACTGTGGCGAGTGCCGAAGGATGATACCTTAAGCGCACAATCACTATTCCATAAATCACAGCTGTTGTTGCTACTGCTGCTGGGGTTTCAACTTTCTCTCTTCCTCTTCTTTATCACGGATCGGATCATCTACAGCAGCGATGGTGAACCTTTCAGAGTTTTTAGTGACAACAAGCAGCCTGCTGTGACATGCATTCCATAGGATTACCACCCTTGGTCTGTACACTAGAAAATTGCATTTCCATGCAAGTTTGGCTGAAGTAAGGCTTCCAGAGGACTCTCCTAAGGTGTAATAAATAAACATTATTCCATGGACTTTGTGGCATTTAGTTTGGCTTCCCAGTTCAGATATTGGATTTAGATAATCACCCCAGAGTGGACGGGGGCCTCTCTGCAAAATGCTGATCTTATCCCCAAATCTTCTGAGCCTTCATGATGAATGTCAAGTGTCTGGAAAGATGTCAAGGTGTCTTCTTGGACTTCTTGTCTTGTATCCTCCTCCCTATGTCCTACAGGCCCAAGCTCTTGTTCACTTCCGTTTCTCCCAAGTTCTCTGCTAGCCCTGCGGAGGCCAGAGCCAGTGCTGCTCTGCCTTTAAGAGCCAATGTGGTTTTCACCATTTCTAGGCACTTCTCTTCATCTTTCTTGCTCAGTCTCTGCACTAGGGTAGTGTGTCAGCTGCAACTCATCACATCCTGTGTGCGCCCTGCTTTGTCACAGCGCTTGTGATTATGGTAGCTGCTTACTTAGCCTTTCCATCCACAAAGTTGTAACTGCTTTGTGTAGAGAGGCCCTGACCTTACTTTCTTATTCTTAGACCCCAATATAGTGACTAGTATATCTTAAGTATATATAATTTTTAAAATAAAAAGATATTTGCTGAATGTAAGAATGAAAGGATCTCAAATAACGTTTTAGTTCACACATAATAACTGAATTGAGGAACTTAAAAATATAATTTTCTTTGAAAACCTTCAGGGTTCTAAACCTCCCCCCAAACAATGGTATTTACTTGGCATTGTCCTTAAAAGTCTGTTTGGGTAGGGAAATTACGAGTGCAATGCTGTGAATGCTCTGGTCCTCTTCCGCGCACTTGCAAATTGCCCACTGCACCCCGGCGGAGAGCAGACTCCCTTTAACAATGTCCAAAGCAGACACAGGCAGCTTTGAAACCTAATCAGCCTAGCCATAATATTTCAGTCACATTCTGCGTGCTCGTTGCCCTTCCTAAAATACAAACTGCGTGCATGCTGTTTCCAGCCAAATTAAGACAGGGTAAGCTTTACATGTCTAATGAAGGAGCAGCTCAAAAGATTAGGAGCAAAGTATTTTGGTCACACCAACATGCTTCAGGCATGTGAGGGCAGGGACTCCTGTCCATCCGGCAATAGGTTCTGTCAGTCTCAGCTTTTATCCTGGTTTCTCCTGAAGGAATCTGAATTCACATAATGAGAGTGTTCATGAACCAGCTCATTATCATTTTAGAAAACTTCAGGGCCAAATCAAACACCAGACTTTATGTTCAAGCTGCACTACCGACAGACACGTATTTAATGAACTATTTTCTGCTTACAGATGGAGGATGAAGTTGTATTCACGTGCTGTAAATGTCAGGCTGCATCTTTAGACTTTAGTGGAATGATGGAAAAACGAAACCCAATGCACTGAACCTTGCTATGGTTCCCCAAATTAGGGGATTCAGGGTCTGGTTGCGTATCTTCATCCTTCTCTTGGCCTCACTGAAGGGGGAGTAGCCAAGACAGGGACTCTGAGTTTGGAGGAAGTTATTGAAACACTTCGCAAGGAATCTGATTAGTGCTATAAGTTTGCATTTAAACAGCAACAAAATCTCTAGGTTTCAGGTGAGATTGGACTCTGTGAGAATGGTTGCTCTCTGGAGCTACAGTTGGTGATCTGAGGCTCGTGCGTTGCGGGCAGCTCTGTGTCCTAAGTATATATTTTGTCTCTCGATATATTTTCATACCTTACCAAAAGGTCAAAGGAAACTGACAAAGTGAGGTCAAAATTGCCATACTGATACCGCTTAGGTGATGGTATTGAGCAGCCTTGTCTATTAAATGGAATAGAAAGCTATTACATGCATATGAGCCCAGAGCAGAATTGTTCAGAAGAGTTAATCGCCCTCTTCAAGTCCCATTTTTTGAAGTGCCCTCTGGATGTAAGTTATCCCTGCTCTTGAACACCAGCTGTTCAAGGGCAACAGACTTGGAGTAGGAAGCAGCCTTAGCCTTTCGTTGGGGTCACCAAGGAACAAGAAAGGGAAAGGAATCCTTGGCCACACGGACTCTATTTATGTTGTTCAGGGCAGCGGTAGATTCACTGGCCACAACCACTTTGGACCCCCAGATATATTTTAAAAATATCCTCTGTATTAAAGGACTTCATTCTTATCTGCAGAGGTGTTACAGGCTTTTGTATTCTGGGTAAATTAGATTTAGTTGTTTTGTGCTGAAAGCCACATGTGGTCAGGGAGATTATTGAGTATCTGGGTTGATTGATTCATTGCCCCTTGGCGATAGGAAAGGTGCGACAGAGAGAGAGAGAGAGAGAGGTGACAAGCTAACAGTGTCATCCCATTCATCAGCACCTAGGCAGAAGTATCCACTATGAATCTTGCTCTCCCTATGGTAATCAGAGTCCCCTGACTTGTCTTCATGTGATTTTGCTTTTCCCCATCATCTGTGAATTGAAACTTAAGAGGCATTGTGTTTTATATGTAGGAGCCATGGGTTTCTCTTTCCTCTGATACATGAAACTAAGGAAAGCAGTTTCTATTTACCCACTGGCCATTCTGGCCAGGAAGGTGGTACTCATTTTGTTCATTTGAATTCACATCTTTGTGTCTTCAATGTGGGTTTTATCGCTTCCACTTTGCATAAGGACCCTGAAATCCAGAGAAGTGGCGTGTCCACCCTGTTTAAGTAGTGCAGGCAGGGTTTAAACCAGTCTGTCTGTTCAATTCATTCTCTTCTGTATGTGTGTGTGTGTGTGTGTGTGTGTGTGTGTGTGTGTGTGTGTGTGTGTGTGTGTGTGTGTGTGTGTGTGTGTGTGTGTGTGTGTGTGTGTGTGTGTGTGTGTGTGTGTGTGTGTGTGTGTGTGTGTGTGTGTGTGTGTGATGCAATATAAAATTGGAGCAGACTTTATGTGTAGAGAAATTCTAGCTTCCTCAAAAGTTAAACATAGATTAACTATACGATGCAGCAACTCCATTCCTGATTATATACTTCAAAGAATTCAAAATAGGGATTCAAACAGATATTTGCACACTGATGTTCATTGCAGCGTAAGTCACAGTGGCCAAAATGTGGAAACAATTCCACTGCCCATCAGCCGAGAAATGGTTGAGCAAAGTGTGGTACATACACGAGATGAGACTTTACTGAGCCATACAGAAGAATGAATTTTTAATATATGCTACTGCATGGTTGAACCTTGAAAACATTATGCCAAGTGAAAGAATCCAGACCCAAAAGAAAAATATTGTATGATTCTACTTATATGAGGCAGCTCGGATAGGCAGATTTGTAGCAACCAAAAGTAGAGCAGAAATTAGCAGGGGCTGAAAGAGAAAGAATAAGGCAGTCAGTGGACTTGTTCTGGGGTGATGAAATTTTGGAAAGAGTGGCAATAATTACATAACACTGTGAATATACTCAGTGTCCCTTAAAATGGCTACAGAGGCAAACCTAATGTTACGTATATATTTTTTGGTGTTTGTTTTTTGGTACCAGGGCTCGAACTCAGGATCTCAAGCTGGACAGGCAGGCACTGTGCTGCTGAATTACATCCCTGGCCCACGTTATATATATTTCACGACTAAAATGAAAAGGTCTGGTGTGAAGAAAAGAATCAAGCAGATGTAGACATGAATCCTGATGGTGCTACCTACCACCTGTATGAATCGAGCAAGTGACTGTACATTTCCGAGCCACTGTTTTCTCATTTCATAGATGGAGCTGATGATGCCTAAAGCATTCGGTTGGCGGAGGATGTAAATTATCTAGCCACTGCCTAGCACGAAATGTAAGCTCCTCTGTGCAGTGTGGCAGGAGAAGTGCTCATAGCAGTGATAAATTACTATCACCGGTAGCTCTGCAGGTCCTTACCACAGGGTTTATACACAGGGGCAGTGAATATTCCTACCACATGCACTGGCGAATTGTTAAATGGTTACTGAAATTTTGTTCTTGTCTTGGAAGAATTTTTTTTTTCCAGCAGAATGCCAGTGAAGGACCAGGTGTTTGCAAAATGTGGCTGTGTGAAGTTAAATGAGCCTTCTTTGGACTCCAGATGGGAGCATAAAGCTGTTTGAAACCCCAACGGTCTTTTCTTGTTGATTTTCACATGACTGAAAAAATGATGCAACTGCAGGACAGAGGAGCTGCTTACATGTTCTCGAGGCCAGCTCACTGCTGCTATTTGGGAAAAGAAAAAATGTTAGAACAAAAACTCATAACCCCGGAAAACAGTAGGCTTTGGGTGGAAGCCTCTGGAAAGGCCTTTAGTGATGGCCTTGTGGAGACGATGTGCTGATTACAGCACCCTTGGGCAACTCCCTGCAGTGGGGTAGATGCTGCTGCTCTGGGCCCAGGAGACTGAGGTCTGTGGTGTCAGAGCTAGCAAGGTTAAAAAGACTCAAAGTGAGCATCTGAATACTTCCGTTAGACTGCTTTCTGTGCTCTATAGGGCGAGTGATCGATCCCCCAACCGTATATAATAAATCTGCTTTCAATGCACATTAACATTTTCTTGAATAAGTTATGCCAAATTCGTACGAGTATTGACTACAGCCCTCTAATAAGGCACAGCTGTAGACCTGGAAACTTGTCCTTTGAACATTTGGAAGAATCTCTGCAGGCTCCTTCCTTTGCTTAGAGACACATATGGTCACTGAAAAATAATGTGCTTTTGTATTTAACCCTTCAGGTCTTTAAAGGAAATGTTCTGTGGAATCCAGCTTTAATTTATGTAGCGGTTTCTCGGTGATCTGCAAACACCTCCAACAGTCATCCGTGGTCCCTGTGTGTCCCTTCTGCCATGGGACAGTGGTCCCTTGAGTAATTGCTAAATGTTCCTTTTTAAATTTTTTATTCAACTGGAAGTAAATGGATTTTTGGGTGGGGCTTAGGGTCTCACAGAGGCTGTATACATGCATGATACCTGTCGAAATTAATTAGACATATTTTATAAAAAAGCTGACTAATCAGTCCAACCATTAGTAGATAACTGTTGTTCCTTTTTTTGGGGGAGGTATCAGGGATTGAACTCAGGACCTTGTACTCCCCATGCAAGTGCCGGCACCCACTGAACTAAATCCCCAGCCCTCTGTTGTTTTATTTTAATGTATAAGTGGCCAGACTTCTTTCAGTGGTTGAGTATCCATTTCCTTATTCTTTTTCTTTTGAAAAAAGAGGATCATACTGTGTTTAGCTTTTAAGCTTGCCAAGTATCAATATATTGTGAACATTTTTCTATATAATTTTTTTGCTTAAAATTTTTAAATTATGGTGCAAACAACTCTTAATTTTAAATCAGTTAAATATAAGTAGAAAACTGAAAGCTTATGTTCAAAAAATGTATTTTCCTAAATTGAATCCTTTTGGGTATACCCTTTTACTAGCGATTTTTTTTTATTTCATGAAAAAATAAACAGTATAAATGGAACAAATTAGCAGATATATTGAAATATTTTTAAAACAATAGACTATGTAATGTGGGAAAGTATTTGAACTTCTCCCTATTTCTCATTTAACTTTCTTCTATTTTGCTTTTTATTTGTATAGATGTATATATTCCACCAAAAATGCATATACACTTCAGGAAAAAAAAAACTTGTATAAATATTTTAATACTAAATTTATTGAGACATCATGAGATCAATACAAGTCACCTCTGGCTTCTACAATTACAGGAAGTTCTCAAAGTGGCAACCATGAGCCTCTAGACATTTATTAGTACAGTGAACTCCTGAAGTGTGCATACATATTTTGGCAGACTCTGAGTGTTTCTCTATAGTGTTTCTCATATAAGAGCACCAGGTGATATTTGAGCTTATGTGTCTGACTTATTTCACTTAACAAGTTGTATCCATTTACCTAGTAATGCTGCAAATTTACCTTTCTTTATGGGAGCATGGCACTCCGATATGTATAAATAGCACATTTTCCTTATCCATTCATCTCATGATGGACATACAGACTGCTTCCAAGATCTAGCTGTTATAAATCGTGCTGCTACAAGCATGGGTCTACGTGTATTCCTATACTGTTATGACTTTAACGCTGTGGGGAAGGTACCGAGGAAGAGGCTAGCTGGACCAAATGGCATTTCTACTTGTGGTTTTTCTAAGGAAGCTCCACACTGATTTCCACAGTGGTTGTACTAGTGTATATTCCCACCAACAGGGTGGAAGAGCTCCTTTTTCCTTGCCAGGATTTGCTATTGTTAGATTTTTGGATGATAGCCATTCTTTCTGGGGTAAGATAGTATGTCAGTGTTTCTCTGATGGCCAGCAATGATGAGCATTCTCTCATGTATTTATTGGCCATTTGTACTTCTTCTAAGAAGTGCAGTATCTATTTATTTCAGATGCTCATTTTTTGACTGGGCCTTTTATTTCAGGAGTCTAATATTTTGAGTTATTTGTATATTCCAGATGTTAGTCCTCTGTGGAATAGCTGGCAAAGTTTTTTTCCTATTCTTTAGATTGTCTCTTCCTTCACTCTATTGGTTGTTTCCTTGGCTATGCAGAAGCTTTTGAATTTGATGTGATCCGATTTGTTGATTCTTGATACTATTTCTTGTGCTTTTAGGGTTCTGTTCAGAAAGTCTTTGCCTATGCCTTTGTCTTCAAGAGTTTTACCTATTTTATCTTCCAGTACATTGTTTCTTTTTAAACATTTAGATCTTCGATCCACTTTGATTTTAGGTTAGTACAGGGTGAGATATATGGGTCTAGGTTCAATCTTTGGTATGTGGGTATGCAATTTCCCAGCACCAATTATTAAAGAGGCAATCTTTCTTCCAGTGTATGTTTTGGGCTCTTTTGTGAAAGATTCAATAGCTCTATTTGCTTGAGGTTGTTTCTACTTCTTCTGTTCCATTCCATTGATCCACATGCCTGATTTTTTGCCAGTACCATGTTGTGTAAATCACTATAGCTTTATAGTATAACTTCAAGTCTGGGATTGTGATGCCACCTGTTTTGATTTTGTTGCCCTGGATTCCTTTTGCTATTCTGGGTCTCTTCTGACTCTATATAACCATATAATGTTTTAAATGGCTGTGCAAGTTTTACCAAGTGGATTCCATGTAGCTCATTTAACTAGTTTTCAGCTATTGGACTTGTGAATCTAACAACTCACTAGCTAGAAATAAGTTCAGCTTTATTCATTGAAAACTTCAAATAGTGGCATGAACAAGATGGACATTTCTTTCTCTTTATTGTAAGATAGTCCAGAGCTTGGCAGTCCAGGGTTAATATAGCACCCACCAGGGGCTCAGGCTTCACATCTTTTGCTCCATTGCCTTTCTGGAAAGCTTTCATCATTGGGGTCACTTCTGGACCTAAAATAGTTGCAGGAGCTCTGGACATCATGACCAAGTTCAAGGTAGTATAGAAGATAAAGTAAGGGACAGTCCAAGGAGTTCCTCTCCAGCCAAGTTGGCATTTTTAGGTTGTTTCTCTAGAAGACTCAAACAATGCTTCTGCATTCTTGTAGCTTAGCTGTGGGAGAGGCTGAAGGGGAGTTAAAGTTGTTCTGTAGCTAACGGAAAAAAAAAAAAAAAAAAAAAGGTTGAACAATGGCTATTGTATAGCAGCTAGTGGTTTCTGCCATACCAATTTTTGTCCTTATTATCAATTCTATCATATACTTATTTTGACTCAGCATTTTTTATGCATCTATTATTATTTCCTTATCACTTAGGGTGAGTACAACTACTGTCTATTTTTGTTATCGCCAAAGCAATACATGCTTGTTGGAAACAATTCAAATATGATAGACATATAAATTGTTTTCATACCTTTTACCACTCTAAAGTGTGTTAATTGACACTAGCCAGCAGTGCACAAAGGAGTCAGTTGCATCATATTCTTACCATTACTTGTTATTGTCTAATCAACCAGTCTGATAAGTAAAAAAACAAAAACATTAATTTGCTCTTTGGTTACTCTCCACTTGTCTGTTGAGGACTTTTGCCCATTTTTCTATTGGTGTACTCATATAAAAATAATTTAAAAGAGCTCTTTATGTATTTGCTATTTACCTGATGATTATCATATATTCTAATATTTTTTTTCAAATCTGTCACTTTATTTTTAGTATTTTTTTCATGGAAAAATTTAAATCTCTATACACTTGTCTATTTATCTTTTCTTTTTAAGGCTTCTCCTTTGGAGTAAATACTAACACTTAAAAGAAAAATGTATACTTTTGAAATTTTTGCCCGGCATGGTGGTGCACGTCTGTAATCCCAGCACTCGGGAGGCTGAGGCAGGAGGATCTCTGTGAGTTTGAGATGAGCCTGGGCTACATAGTGAGTTCCAGGTCAGTCTCAACTACATAGTGATACGCTGTCTCAAAAAAAGAGAGAAAAAAGAAAAAAAGAAATTTTCTAGGTGTAAATTGCAGAGACCTGTGTTGGATCTGGAATTCAGCTCCATGTCGAGAGCCTGCCATACCAAAAGAAGCAGTTTGTTGAAGAAGTGCTCGCTCTCTCCTTCTCTCGCCAGAGCTTTGGGTACATGGTCCTGTGAACAAGATCAACATGTTTCAACTACAAATCACTACCAGTGAGCTTCACATTGTGCTATAGTCAACTTTCTGAGTTGGTATGTAAATGAATCGTTTATTCAACTGGAATCCTATTTTCCTCTATGTTACATTATCACCGATTTTAGGGCAATTTTCCCCCAATGACTTGTAAATATTCATTAATTCAAACTGAGCCTCCCAGTCCAGAGGATTATGGGAAGAATTTGAGCCTTGTGGCCAGATAGCCTGAGTTGAAATACAATGAGCTGTTACTACATTGGGCGGGCAGGCAGGTCACGCAACCCGGGTGGGTGGGCCTCTGTTTACAGGGCATAAAGAGGACGTATGGAGGAAGAGGCAGTCAACAGATGTTTCCCCCAGATGCCCAGAAAGGAGAGTTTAGGTGCACAGTACTTACGGTAGTTCCTTTTGCACTAAGAATCCCTTTGCCACGCAGATACCCATCCCTTACTTTTGCTGTTTGGTAGCTCATATGTTTAAATATTAGGGAAACTTAAACACAACAGGGCCTTCCTGCATCCTTCTCCCACCTCTTCCCCTGGAGGCCAGTCTTACACGTCCTTCCTCTACTCCAAAAATTAGCTCCCAAACCACCAATAGATTTTTTTTTAAACCAACAGTTTTCAGTTGATGCGGGGCGAGCAGGGGGAGAGTGGGTAATGCGTGGCAGGTCATGGAGCCCGCCAGCAGCCCACAGTTGTCTCTTTGTCTTTTAAGCATGCGGATATCCTTGGGGTGGGGGCTCCTTTGTGCATTTAACGCTGGAACTGGAGAACTGAGACCCGGAGGCGGAGCTTTGCAAAACATCACAGTTATGGTGAAGCCAAAACCAGGCACAGCTCTAGCTTTCCCGGCCTGCACTCCGAGCTCTGAAGTCCTTCAGAGAAGATGATCCAACCTGGTTGGTCGCTCACAGATTTGAGCATCAGAAGTTAAGACGATCACTAGTGGCAGCCCAGAGAAGAGCCATTTCACATCCAAGGGGAATAATATGCCAGCTGAATGGGAACATTAGTGCTTTTCATCTGCTGTGCACTTACTTCTCTTGCAAAGGTGAGCTGACTGTTTTAAGCTGCAAGCTGGCAGATTTCATTCTGTGCTATTCTGAGGTCTTGGCAGCAGAGCTGACTCTCCATCCCAGATCTCTGAGAACTCCGAAGAATCTGGTGCAGGGTGTTCCTGTGAATGAAGATTTTGACAAGTACCCACAGAGCCTGGGTGATATGGGGTGGAACAGGAAAGCATGGAGAGCAGCTCGGGCCCCGAGTCCACATCTGTTTTCAAGCAAGTGGGCTATTCAACAGCCAGGGCACTCGGGAAAACCAGCCGTCAGGCTCTTGCTACCACGATGGGTTTAAAGGGAGCCTGGAATTGAGGCCCACAGGTTGCTGGTGTCTCAGCCTGTGTCAGCCAGGTTCCCCCAGCTGTGGGAGGGATTGCTTGTAAATATCAGTTACCAGTTATCCATCTGGTTATGACGGGCTCTGGGAGTCTTTAAGGAAAATAGCTTTAATAATTTCATCTCTGGAATTCACTGATGTAGAGCTTCTGTTTACTCTCCAGGAAGTTCATATAATGCGTGTCTGTGTGGTAAGTGGGTGGGTTGTGGTACATACTGGGAAATGGTTATTCGACCTAAACATCTATTATTAAATTTAGAATGAACAAAAATTACTCTGGCATGGGCAAAATTTGTTTTGGCTCCTTTGCTCATTTAGTGGGCCCAAGCA
Source organism: Fukomys damarensis (assembly GCF_012274545.1). Lineage (NCBI taxonomy): Eukaryota > Metazoa > Chordata > Mammalia > Rodentia > Bathyergidae > Fukomys > Fukomys damarensis. The sequence goes on along the minus strand of NW_022900940.1, from coordinate 40,314,586 downwards.
GTTCAGTTGGTTTAGTTCATCCTGCCTCTGAGCCCTCTGTGTTGAAACTGAACCTTCAATGGAATGAAATTAGCACATGGGGCCTTTAGAATGTGGTTGGGTTGTGAGGGTAAATCCTTTCTGAATGGGGATTAGTGCCTTTATAAAGGAAGTCCCAGAGAGTGCCTGGTCCTTTCTACCATGGGAAGAAACAGTAAGGAGGCACCATCTATGCAGGAAGTGGGCCCTCCCGAGACACTGAATCTACCAGTGCTGAATCTATTCATTTAGGACTGTAAGAATATGTTTCTGTTGTTCATAAGCTACTCGGTCTGTGTACTAAGCTGTTTGCTATAGCAGCCAGAATGGACTAAGACACTCCTTATCCCTATTCCAAACATCTAGCATCAAGACGAAAAGCTGTTGGAAATTGTTCAGAGTTCCAAGATCACTCTGTGTTTCAGAGTAGGACCTCCTGAAACACTCCCTCTGCTGTTTCATCCAAGTTTTTGGTAGGTAACATCAGTGTTGTCCACCAAGGGTCAGAAGTCCCGGGCTGGGACTGTGGTGAGGGTTCTGACAGTGCAGGGTGTATCTGACCAGTCGGTGGGGCAGTGGCCTCCTGTGTCTCACGGCAGGTGTTTATTTACCTGGAGAAGACACTTGCCAAGGGAGGAAGCTGTACATCCAGAAGGGATGAGGCGAAGGAGGGCAAGAATAGAGATTGTGAGCCTCCAATGTGAGCTTTCTCATTGACCTCTGCGTTAGTCCAGTTTTTTGTTGCTGGGACAAAACACCTGACATATATAATTTTATTTTGGTCATGGTTTCAGAAGTTTCAGTCCATGGCAGAAATGACGCAGCAGGACATGGTGGAGGCAAGTTGCACAAGTCATGGAATCTAGGAAGCAGAGAGAGTAGAAAGAGAGCCAGAGAGAGAAGGGGCTACAAACAGGATACATCCTTTGAAGGCCCGGTGATTCTCCATCCCATTGGGCCCTACCTCCTCATAGGACATTTGCCTGTGAATTCATCAGTAAATTAGTCAATCCATTGTTGAGGTTAGTTCTCCATGATCTAATCACCTTCCAAGAGCCCCACCTCTGAACATATGAGCCTTCTGGGGGCCGTCTTTGTTCCAAACCATAATAGCCCCAGGCCCCTTCTGAGCACCCTGGAGAGCACTGCAGGCCCAGCCATGCTGTTCCTATCAGCACTGAGGCTGTGCAGCACAGGCAGTGCCATCCAGGGCCTAGGAGACTCAGACCAGCACTGGCTGGGACAGCAGCACCACAGAGAGCTGCTGTGATGCAGTGCAGATCAGAGACTCTGGCTTTTTTGCCTTGACATCAAGAGGCGCCATCCTGGGAGTGTCTGTGACCAGCACCCACGCCATGGTTATCAGCCCTCCTCAGGATGAGCCCCAGCCCTCGCCTGGTTTGGTAGAGAATTGACATCAACTAGAGGCCCGAGTAGAACAACACCGAAAGGCCGTCTGTGTCTCTGGCCAGCAACCCCAGGGTCTCAGCCTCAACTGCGCAAGCCTTGGCGAGAAACAAGAGTCAACGAATTTGAGACCCAATTAATATGGCTTGCACAGTGCCTGGAGAAGCTCAAGGTATTGGGAATTCTCTTCTTTTCTCATCTCTGAGAAGAGCAACCAAGAAGTGGGGGTGTGGGAGCAGGCACAGTAGCCATGGTGACAGTCTCTGGCTTTGAGTCCCTGCAGTATTGTCTTGGAATCACCTTGAAAGGCTGCCCTCCCCTCCTCTCCCTTTCCTCCTTTGCCCTTTCCTCCTCTGCCCTTCCCAGGGCTCCTGAAGTCTTCCTCCGGTGTCCTTAGGATCTCCTGCCTCCCCTCCAGGGCCCTCCATCTTTCTCACTGCTGTCTCCCCTTGCATGTTGGTCCCATTTTCTGTTGAGGTTGCAGTTGAGGTTTCCCTTTGTCTTGACTCCACTTCCTCACATCCACATTTGCCCAGCTGGCTCTGCCAAGGGAGGGCACCATGTTTTCATCAGAGGTGAACTTCTGATTGGTTCCTCAAAATGTTCTCTTTTGCTCTCCTGCCTTTGTACAGCCTCTCCATTCAGAGAACTGGAGAAAAATTACTTGTAAACCCCGCTGCAGGACACGTGAGACCCTACCAAGTATCTCGCAGAACAGGTCTCTTCCCACTGCTAGTTCAAGCGAGTCCGCCCCGGTTCCTCCAGTGGGAGAGAATTCTCTACTCTGAGCTCCTCTGCGTAGTGCTCACCTTTCATGTTCACTTTAAAATTCCACTTCCTAACACTTTTGCTCCGGGGATGGAGCTCCACGAAAGTCTAATGCTCCCTTCCATGAGCTTTTCCGTATGAAATATCTGGCAGTTACTTCTGTTTGTTTAAACTTGAAAAAACAAATCGATGATTTCACATTGCAAATTCAGTTAAAATTTTCTTTGCAGTAATGTTGTAAGATAACACGGAAGAGTTTGGAGGCGGACAGCAAATGAGGCGGGAAAACAAGATAATCCAGAAGACGATAGGACAGCATGTCTGATCAGTGAAGCACAATTATGTGGAATAAATACAGTATTGATTTTTGTGTAAAAATCATGCAGAGAAAGAAAAGCAGGTGTTTTGTCAACTTTTTGTTTCTACTTGTCAAGATATAGTCACATTCTTTGAATCACGTTAGTTTTGCTCTTGTCTTTTTTAATATAACTCTTATTTAGATGACTGAAATTGTACTGAATGCCTTGGGTTTCCCCATTTAGAAGCGTGTTACTTCTGAGCCCCCTCAGCTCTGGGTCACGGCTGCCTCTTGGCCACTCCCTGTTTCTCTACACAGTTTTAGAGGTATTTGCCTTCATGTCTTCACTCTTCTGCTAGATTGTGAATTTATGGAGGGTAGACACGCATTTTTGTGTGCTTTATCAACAGTGAGTTCCCCAGTGGCATGAGTAGGTGGAATTCTTATTTTAAAAATATGATTTTGAAAACCGGGTTGCCGTATAATTTTATAATGAGAATTTTCATGTGGAACGCATGTTTTGGTGTGACTCTGAGCTGAAGAATACACACTCCATTTATACCTTTAATACTCTGTAGGAGGAAAAGCTGGATGTGTCAGCTGTGAAACAATTTTTGAGTTAATTATATTTGTCTGTGGTTCCCAGTACATAATTAAAATAAAAGAGATCCCCCCCCAACCTTTGAGAGTATAGCAGACACGTCCCCAGCCCCAGTGGAGATGAAGGCTTGTAGTTCCCAGAGGACTGGGGATCATGGATCTCAGGGGGTGAGTGTGGTGACAAGGGCCTGCTGGTGCTTAGCATCAGGAACCACTTGGGAGAAGGGAACTCTGACTGTGGCCCTGATTGAGCAATGGGCCCGGCCTTGCACATCCCGGAATGGGAACCCAAGGGAATGCAGACACTATCCTAGTCCTTTTTGTCTTTATTTTTTGGGGTTTTTCTGAGGACTCGTCACTTGGTGTTTTGCCTAGCCCTTTAAAGTGCAAGGATTCTCTGAAAATTTTATTTTTATATGCAACCTTACAGAAAGGATCTTGGCTATTTCCTGGCACTTTGTAGCAGACCATTGCTATAGGAAGGGAGACCTAATTTTCTTGGAGTTGCATGTTCTGGTTTATCAAATTCTTAGCTAGGAAGTCAGGTGCTCGGGCCCCAGAGCCAGGCCAACTTTGGACTGGGGCTTCACTGTACATTGGCTCTGCAGAGGCCAGTTTATCTTGAAGCAGAGGCTAACAGAGTTCCAGAGTTCTTCCCTCCAAGGCCCCTTCCAAGGCCCCATGTGGGGCCCTAGCCATGCCGTCTCTTTCTGCTCTTACTTCATCTTGGTGTCTTTTTTTTCTTGTCTATGGCAGTGCTGAATGGCCAAGGGAATTTTAGGAATCTTGCTAAGGGGGAGTTGAAGTGGGAATGCACTGTTTTGAGTGTAATTTGGAAAGCCACTTGGTGATGCATCAATCAAACAAGTGAAAAATCACAGTTCTTCATTTGAACATAGACAAACGGTACATTTTTGGTGGTCATCTTTAAACATGTAAAAGAGCTGATAGAAAATTCACATAAAGATAGAAATTCAAGATGGAAGTGGTGGAGCTGAGCAATAAAATTGGTAGATACTGAGAAGGAAGTTATAATAAAATATTTGAGCTGGGTGTGGTAGCTCATGTTTGTAATTTCAACTACTCAGCAGCCGAAGGCAGGAGAACTGTGAGTTCAGGGCTGGCCCAGGCAACTTAGAGAGATCCTATCTCAAATGAGAAACAAAAAGGGGTGAAGGCCCTAGGTTTAATCTATAGCATTGGGGAGGTCCTGTTAAACTCACTCATTACTGAAAGAAAATGTTGCTCGTTCATTTACAGCAAGAGGAAATATTGACTAGGAATAGTGAAGAAGCCCTTGAAATTCTGATGATCCTTTAATGAGGAGGAATGCATCACATGCTCACATTGGGAAAAGATTTGAATTTCTTACCAGTCTGACACGGAAGAAAGATAACACAAACTCACTAAGTCACTATCGCAGAGATATCTGCTGACAGCAAACAGGTTAATTAAGGGCTGTTGCCAAGTTGGTGATGTTGGTTCCAGGTTGACATGGACTGGAAAATTGACATGCCCAGGTGTAGCTCAGATATGACAGCAACATGGTAAAGCTTTCCCCAGGTTTGAAAGCCACCCTAGAGATTCGCCTACTATCATCTATAATGGGTCGCACAGCTGAAGATAATAAAAATAAACTTTGATCAACCGCATGACAGGAAAGAAATGACACGTGGTTGCTTGGATCTGGAAAGTCTCCCAAAGGCTGGGTCCCAGGTCCCCTGAAGAAGTCGTAGCTGAATGTGTTGTCAGGAGGTGAGGCCCCCTGGGGGAAGTGGGAGTGACTTTGAACGGTATAATGTGTGCCCAACCCTCTCCTCCTCCTCATTTTTCTTCTGCTGCTTTCTCTCCCCACACCCTTTCTCGGCTGCTATGAGGTGGGCAGCTTCGTTGTGCCTCCTGTTCCCATCACAAACCACAGAGCCAGCAGACCAAGGACCTCTGAAAATAGGAGCCAAAGGAATCTTTTCTCCTGTAAGTTGACTTTCTCAGGTCTTTTGTTACAGCAGTGGAAAGCTAACACATTGTTTTTCTGCTCTCTTTATAGAAAACAAATCTGTAGCCAACACATGTAAGAAAAGATAACAATAGATGTCCAGCAAATGATAAAAATTACTGTTCTTTTTCTGGATCTTGGTTGGAATTTCTGTCTTCTTTCTAGAGGAGTGTTCACTTTTAAGCACTTGAATTTGTGACGTTTATATTTTTTCTTAAAGTAGGCATCCTCAAATTGTATAAATTTCGGGTCCCACGAACCTGGAGCTGCCCTGAATCTCCATGACCCTGAAGAGACAATGTGAGTGTTCTGAATCTCAGTTTCCTCACGGCAGATGAAGGGTTGATCAGGGCCCCGATTGCTAGGTCAAGGTTGTAAACGAGATGCTGAGGATGGAATGCTTAGCCCAGAAGACACAGTAAGTGCTCCTCACCGGTGCATTCATGCATTCTCTGGACACAGATTCAGCACTGAAATGTTCAGGTACTGCAGCTTCGGTAGCGAGCAAATGGAAAAAGCGCTGGCTTTTAAGAAGTGGCACGTTTGTTCCAATTTATTCTAATTATTCTAGTTTATTCTGACTAACATTGTGGTTTCATACTCTCCTTACGGGGTCTCTGTGTTTCTCTGCCTCTTAACGGACTTGCTGGCTCTTCTCCTTTTTCAGATGAAGTGAAAAAAATTACTTTGTTTTGCAAATTTTGGGCCACCTTGTAGAGAGGTGCTCATGCCAGTAAGGTTGCAAAACTCGAGCTAGAAGTGGATGGCTCCATGTCCATTTCAAGGCTGCAGCGGAGCCAGGCTGGCGTTCCCCAGATCGTGATTTGGCCTTCGGAGTGGTCGGTGATAGAGCAGGAGCAGCTCAGCAGGGAGCTTGGCCCCCTGTGTGGGAAGAGGCCTGCCCAGTGGCTACATTTCTCATGTCCATTGGGAGCTCAGAGTAGAAGAGACCTTGTAGATCTAGGACACAGCAGTTACTCACTCCTCTACGGGGTCACCTGTTGTAGGGTTTTCTGGGGTAGCTTATCATTTAGAGATAATTTCTGCATCGATAGCTTCCTAACATGTATCCTTCTAAAACTAGAGCGGAGTCAGGAAAGTAGGCCGTGCACACGGTTCTGAGGACCAGTGAGATGGCTTTCACTTGGACCCTTTGAGTCCGAGCATCTGCTGAAATGTATTTATAGGCTTACAGAAAGGGTCTTGGTTGTTCTACAGCAGAAGCCCAGTGCATTGGCTTTGGTCCAGTTTTAGAAAGCCGAAATGTTTTGACTCTTCCTTTTATTTTAGAAGTGTGCTATACTGGTAGAATTAAATGAAGAAGCAGTGAATTGTGAAAACAACACTATTTTTTAATTAAATTTTATTTTGCACGTGGGTGACTTAGTTGGAGGTTTGATAATCATTTGGTCATTTAGAGTCAACTGTTTTCAGTTATTAAGATTTCAGATCTAGAGACTCTACTTAATATTTCTTGCACTGTGAATTTGTTTGTGACACCCAAGTCCCAACAAATAGGTTGTAAGTCTCGGATAATTTGTCGTGAACAACTCCAGGTATAGATCGTGAACCTTTAGGACAGGGACTCTATGTGCTAAGTTCTAGGAGTCCTCATGGTGCCCGGCACTTAGTAGGTGCTCAATAAATATTTTCTGAAAGGAAACAAATGATGAAGGAAGGCAGGACCATGTAAGTTAATAGAATTTCCAAGATGAAGCAGGATGCCTCCTCTACCAAAGGAAATTCACTTGGCATTCACTTAAGGCAGGCTTAAGCTGACTCTGTTAAATAAAGTTGATTTAAAAAAAAATGTTGGCCAGGGATTTAGCTCAGTGGTGCCACTGCCTGCCTCGCAAGCGCAAGGTCCTGAGTTCGATTCCCAGTACCCCCCCACCAAATGTTGAAAGTAGAAGAGGGACTATTAGAGAAGAGGAAGGAGGTAGAGGAAGGAAGAGTGGAAGGGATAATGGAGGAGAGAATGATCAAAGTATGTTGTATGTGTGTACAGATACGCCAGAGTGAAACCTAGGGGTCTGTGCAACTATTATGCACTAATAAAAAACAACTTTTTTTTTTTTTTTTTTGGTACTGGGGATTGAACTTGGGTCCTTGTGCTTGCGAGGCAGGCCACTGAACCGCTGAGCTAAATCCCCGGCCCAAAAAACAACTTTTATGCTTTGAGACCAAACCATTTCTTGTGTTGATGCAGAGTGAAGTACTTTGCAACTCTACATACTTTTACCCAAATGGGAAACATTTACTCATTAAGGTAACTAATATGGTTGTTAAGAGTGAGGACAGGCCCACGATTTACCCTGGGCTCAGTGATCTTGGCCCAGTTACCTAAGCACTCTGAGTTTTCTCATCTGTACAATGGGAATAATATCGATGACTTTCTAGGGTGACTGGGAAGATGGAAAGAGAGCATACTTGGCACAAGTGCTCAGGAAGTATTCAGTAAAGATTTCCCCCCCCCACCTTCTCTCACTCCCTTCTTCTTCCTGTTCTGACTGCTAACTAACCTGAGCATTGGTAGTTTCTCCTGCTGATCTCCAGGAAGCAAGTTAGAATCTACAAGCCACTGTTCAGCCCAACTGGCAGTAATATTTTTGTGTGGCCTTTGAATGTTCAAAGAGAAAACATAAAGATTCTCATCCCCAGATTTTACAAAAGGCTCCAACACTTACGATCCTGCTCATTTAATTAGCAATCGTCCCTCTCTTACACCCACTCTCGCCCTAAGTTGGCTTCCATCAGCATTCCAAGTCTTCTGGGATGGCTTTGTGTTCCTTTTTCTTCTTGGCATGTGAGCCTACTTTTATTTTCTTTTTCAGAGATTTTACTGGGTGAGAAACTGACATTGAAGACAGCTTCCTCGGGGCATGAGGCTTGAAGGTGACTGACTTTCTAAAAGTGATTAGTGATGTAAAGAAACCAAGCCAAACTTACCGTTCTGGAGAGATCCCACGACTCTGTGAAGCAGCTCCGGCTCCTGACTCTCCTATGATAATTCAAGGTCAAACTCAGCTGTGGTGGTGGTAGCTTGATTTTGCTCACTTTGTACATTATTTATGTAATACGCAGGTTGTGAGGGAGTGTGGATGTAGATGATTCATAGGCAGGAGCAGTGGGAAACAGATTGCAGAAGCCCAGCTCCTCTTGGATGGCCCCTCCGCCTCCACGCTGCCCCTGGGCCACTTCCTGCGTGCCTTGTGTGGGTACTTGGCTAAGCAGACCCCTGGCCTCCCGAGGCAGCTCTGTGGGCTGTGGGGTGCCTTGGCCCTTTAGAGGCCCCCAGCCAGGAACAGATTATGGAGATACACCTACCTTCCAAGTTGTAATTCTCATTTTAAAAAGCCTAAGCCATAAAATAGCATAAGGAATTCTAAAAAAGTTGTGATGACTACTTCCAGGCTTATGTTTTGAAATACCAAGTTAAAAAAATTTTTTTCCGCATTTTGGTGTTGTTCCCTCTGCTTCTCTGGGATATGTCTCATGCCTGTGCTTAGCTTACCTGTTTGTTAGGTACCTGGTAAGCAATAAACACGCTGCTTTTATGCGGAAGAACTGCAAAGGAACTTGTTCTCAACTTCTTAGAAGTTTTGTCCCAACAGGGAGAACTGTCTTCAAGTGACACCCAACACTCCCTGATGCAATGGCAGGAGCGCAGATTGTGGAGTGAGGCAGGCTCAGTGAGGAGGTTCTTTAGTTCTGAGGCTCAGGCCTAGTGGATCGGTACCTATCTGGGGGTTAGCTGAGTAGGGAGTTGAGAGTCTGCACTCTGTCTAGCAGGCTCTCCCAGGCACACTCTCCAGCAATGACAGAAGTGAGGGTAAACATAGGTCAGGCCACATCAGCAACTGTAAAGATCCTGCTTGCAACTCGTTTACTAATATCTCGTTGGCCAAATCAAGTCACATAGCCAAACCCAGAGCTGGAGTGGATGGACCTGTGACATGGCAAAGAGCTTGGCAACAGAGAGAGGTGACGAATTGGGATCATTTTTACGATCTACCACACCATGTGATCTGGGGAAAGTTAACTGACCTCTCAGAGCTCCATTTTCCCCTTCTCTTGAAATAGAAGACACATGATTTCTACCACACGTGTGAAAATCAAGGAAGAGGCTATGAGTATGATTCGTGGCTAACTGAACTTAGGAAAGTGCCGTGCACGTAGTATTAACCACATATGCAGGTGAAGGAGAGTAAATGCGTACCTTGTTGGTTGGTTTCTCCATTAACAGACACGGTGCTGTCTTAGCTAGGGTTCTCTAGAGAAACAGAAGCAACAAGATATATATCGAGGTAGATTTATTTTAAGGAATTGTCCTATGTGATTATGGAGACTCAGTGGGTCCCAAATCTGCAGGGCGGGCCAGCAGGAGACTCAGGCAGAGTTGTAGTTCAAGACCAAAGGCAGGGTGCTGGCAGAAGTCTCTGTTTTGCTCAGGGGAGGTCAGTCTTTTTCAATCAAGGCCTTCAGCTGATGCGCTGAGGCCCATACCTCGTGAATGGTAATCTGCTTTCCTTGAAATCCTCCCATTTAAATGTTAATCTTGGGGACTCAGAGTGTGGCTCAGCAGTAGACTGTGCATTTAGCCTATGCAAGATTCTGGGTTCAATACCCAGTACCACACGCACACACAAAAATGTTAATCTCACCCCCAAAAATACTTTCACAGAAACATCTAGAATAATGAATGTTTGACCCAGTATCTGGGCACCATGGCCTGGCCAAGTTGACCCATAAAATCTAACCATCAGAGGTGCTGTGGGCTCCAATTCTCCAATTTACAGTTAATTATTAATGCAACAAATATTTGAGTGTCTAGTGTGTAGCAGGCATTGTGTTTATCCGTTGCAGTATAGTAGTTAGAAGCTGTTATCTTTGCCTTCAAAGCACTCCTATTCTACTAGGTAATTAAGGAGGAAATAAAGCATGCCAAACAACGTGAGAGCTGCCACTTACTGGCGTATTTCCTTTTTGTCTGTATTAGCTCACTTAATCTCAGCAACACAACTGACGGGCACTGTTGTCCCTGTTCTGCACATAAGGAAAAAGAAATCTAGAGGCATGAAGAGAGCTCGCAGGAGGTCTGGTAGCCAGTGAGCAGCAGAGCGGACTGAGCTGACACCTGCGCAACACCCAAGCCCGGGGTGCTGGGAGCTTTACGGTGCCCCTTGTGCCCTTGGACTGTGGTTTCTCACAGACGAAAGAGCAGAAGAACAGGACAACAGGACCAGCCTGCGGTCAGCCCGGAAGGCAGGTGTCAGGGTCAGGCCTCTGCTGCCACCCGTGAGACATTCATGCCCTCCCACCCCTGCCAGTTGATCTGCTTTACACTTCCTGAGCCTCTGAGAGGTGGACAGCAAGCAGGCCACTCCCAGAGTCTGAAAAGTCCACCTTGGGAAGCAGAGAGCTTAGCGCCTTCATCTTTCAAAGGGGCAAATGAGTGTGCGTCTGTGCGTAGGTGTGGAGAGATGAGATTTGAGCCCTTTCCAGGAAAGCCACCCCTTCATCCAGCCTGCTCAGAGGCGTGCTCTGGGTGAGTGTGTGTACAGACATACGTATGTAATATTTTCAGACTTTATCATACTCCCAAACTGCTCACAGCGGGTTGCAGATGGAACTATATGCTAATGGGTGTGGGGGAAAATGCTACCCACGAAGGATTGCTCCTCTGTATGTTTGAAGCAAACTCTCTGCCAAGGGGCTTCTCTCCTCAGTTAGCTCCAGGCGGAACACAGTGCTGCTTACGTTAGCTGTCGGCCTGGGCTCCACGGGCCCGAAAGCGTGACCTGCAGCAGAAATGAAGAACAGTGGAGGCAGGGGAGAAGGGGCTCTTTATGTAAGTGGCTTTTAGACAGATGGAGGATTCATTTTAATTGCATAAAAGGCTCTCTTTCTTGAGTAGAGATGTAGGTCTTTGTAAACCTGTGCTAGACAAATCCTTTTGCTGTAGTGTTTCTAAAGGCCTATTTCCATGATAATTGCTCATGTGCTGAGTTCTGTCTGGGCTATTTGCATTCTCACCTGAGGGAGAGGCCCAGTTGTTGCCATCTGAAGAGTTTTAAGCCAAATTGTGGCCGAAACAGTTGTTTTGACAAAGGGAGCAGGTGATTACAAGGCGGGTATCGGCATTGGGAAGATGGAGCAGAACCAGTCAAGAGCAGTGGTGCAATGGTTTGGATATGGTTTAACCCTCAAAATTTCATGCTCTACAAGTGTGGTCCCCAGGAGGGTGGAGTTGAGGTGGTACATCCTTTAAGAGGTGAATGGATTAATGTCATCTTGCAGGAGAGGGTTGGGTCCCCTACGACCAAACTTGTTGAGAGACCAGATTGTTGTAAAGCAAGGCCACTCTATGCCTTGACCCCTTGTGCATGTGGCCATTTTCTTTCCTGCTTCTCTTTCATGTTATAATGCAGCCAGAGGGCCTTCACCTGAGGCCAGAACTGTGCTATTTGGACCCCCACTCCACCTTTCAGAAAACAAATCATCTTTATGATCCCCCAGAATAAGCACCTTTGAGATGGGAACTTGGCTTCGGACCTCTTGTTGGAACCACTGTTAGTGGCTCATAGGTCAGGGATCTGGAGCGGGGAGAGAATGGTTTCTTGGAAGTGCTTTGGGCTGCAGATTTGACTGTAAAAACAAAGACACCAGCTTGGATCATCTGGTTCCTATGGATATTTATTTTATCAGCAACAAATGAGTAAAACCTAACCTTCTCCAGCAGGAAGCTGCTTATGCTGTGTTAGAATGAGATTTTCCTAAGAAAGAATAAAGAGTTTTGATGCACCAGGTAGGAAGGCTCTTTCCTCAGGGTAGTTACGTGCTGGGTAGAAAGAAGTTCCCTTCAGCTATGGGGTTTTGTAAGCACTGTGCCAACTTTGTAGCCAGTTTTCTTCCTGGAGAGGCGCACAATAAATGTTTCTTAGATGAATGAGTGGCTTTATCAAGAGCAACCTTGACCAAAATAATACAACTGTAACTATACAGTATGGGAAACCCGGCTCCTGTACAGGTTGCTGGGCACAAGAGTCTCAGGGAGCAAGGTGGGATGTAAGATCTTCTCCAGCTTTGTCGTGGCTTTCTCCACAATGCAAGGTGTGGCGTATGAAAGAAATAAAGGTTTCCGTTCTGGCCTATCCATTATCATCCTTTTTATTCCCCTTCATCTTTCTTCCTTGCAAAATTTCTCTTCCCCCATAAGTAGTGCGTTCATCATTCTCACATCCGTGTCTTTGTCCATATTGTCACTGTTTGCAGTTTCCCCGCTTGTCTTGTCATCTCTTTGGGCAATGCCTCCTCCCTCACCGGTGGACCTTCGCTTGGCCTCCAGTCCTAGAGCTCATGATTTTGTATGGGCATCTGGCCCAGAGCTGGCCCTTGGGCTTGAGAGCCTACTGGCCAGGAGCTCCATTCCGGGGTTGCCTCTTGCCTTCTGGGAGCTTCTCAAGTCCCGGGGACCTGCCCGAGTCACGGAATAAAGCACTATTAGCCGCGGAAAGTATGGTCTCAAGCTCACTCTGACATCATGTGTGCCCCGCTGCCTCCCAATCCACACCCGATGTTCCCGTCTGAACGGGCGCTGTCCTTCGTTCCTGAACCAGTCTGTGCTCTTTCCCGCCAGCTCTGTCTGGGACAGGCCATTCTGCCTGTTTCCCTGCCCTTTTCCTACCTCCTGCCCACGCTCCTGCACGAGGGGCAGGGAAGACCCTGTATGCCGGGGCAGGCCTTGCTTCAGGTATTCCTGGCCTGTGCTGGAGATTTTGCACTCGGAAAGGCAGCGCCCTTGAGGGATCCTATCCCGAGGTGCACTTGCACATTTTAGCAACTGGAAACCCAGCAGTGTCAAAGCTTGTAAATAGTGCTCCATTGTCCTCTATGCGCACGGATTTGCTTGCTTCTGTGTGATAATGGTTTACTCCACCGGGTTTGGTTCCTTGGAGGGCCAACGTCAGTGATCTGAAGGATTTTAATTTAGGAAATACAGAGGACACTGCTAATGCTATAGCAAGGGTCACTGTATCTTATTGTCCCTGAGTACATATAGCTTTTAAAATCATTATTCAATGATTTTTAGGTAGCAGACAATATTTGGTGTATAATCTTAGCAGAAAAAAGTCAGAATGCAAGATTGAATTTATGGTATAATATTTTTATTTTTGGTACTGGGGATCGCACTCAGGACCTTGAGATTGCCAGGCAGACGCAGTGCCACTGAGCTACATCCCTGGTGATATAATCTTAACTATGTGAAAATCATGTGGATTAGGACTAGAAGAGGTTGTAGGTTAGCAAAAGTAGCTTGATTTGTTAGGAAAATGGGATTCACATAACTTTTAAAATTATTGTTATTGCTATCATGTGAAATTAAAAACATCAATTAATAATATTAATAGTTTTTGTGATATGTATTAGTAATGTAATAAGCATATGCTTAATCTCTGCATCATTATCCCCAGCAGCTCTTTGAGGTGGGGATGTTTGTCCCTGGCTTATGGGACAGAGGGGTCACTCACAGCATCGCGGCCATGAGGGGACGAATGAGCCGCCTTCTGTCCATGGCTCCTCTTGCTTTAGAGCTGTTCTGCCAAACCTGGCTGCTTTCTTACTAAGACAAACCTACCTTTCATGAATCAGTAACACAGACATAAAAAAATCAGAGGATACCGAGAAAGAAAAAGCCTTCATGTAGTCCAGAATAGCTAAATCGCCTTCTGTCCATGGCTCCTCTTGCTTTAGAGCTGTTCTGCCAAACCTGGCTGCTTTCTTACTAAGACAAACCTACCTTTCATGTCTCAGTAACACAGACATAAAAAAATCAGAGGATACCGAGAAAGAAAAAGCCTTCATGTAGTCCAGGTAATAGCTAAAACTTGGAAACAGCCCAATTGCCCATCAACTGGAGACTTGATAAAGAAGATGTGGGTCTTTTTTTTTAATAAAATGGAATCCTACTCAGCCATACAGAATGAGAAACTAGAGACATTTAGAGCTAAGTGGATGCACATACTCTTCTTAAGTGAAATTATTAAGTCACATATGTGTAAATACCAAATTGTTTCTCTGGTGTGAAAAACTAAAAATGTAAATAAGATTCAAAATGTATAATTGATAATGTGTAATAGGAAGAAAAGTTCTAAAGGAGTAGGGGAAGTGGGAGAGGTAGGGGAAAAGAAAAAAGGGAAAAGAAAAAATATGAGAAAAGGGAAAACATGGAAACAATGTCTTTGTAAGTAGGGAAGGGTGGAGGGGGTGAAGGGAGGGCAGGGGAATGGGGAAAAAATATGAACCAAGATACATCATGTAAAGGTACAAGATCACAATGATGACTGTAGTTGTATACCTAAAATGCACCAATAAACTTAATAAAAATAAATAAATAAAAATAAAAAGCAACACATAAAGTACAAAAAAATAAAAATAAATGTAGTCCAGGGCTAGGGGTGTAGAGCAGGGGTAGAAAGCATGCTTGGCATGTTTATGGGCTTGGGTTCCATTCCTAGCACTGCAAAAAAAGAAAAACATAGTCCAGGATATCGGTATTCAGGAGGAGGCACTGTCTACTACTGGGACACCCTGTCCAAAACTCTGTATGTCTCCTAGGGTATTTCCTGCCACTCCCTCTGTTTGTTCTTGAGGTGAACTCTAGAGGTTGGAGTCTAGAAAAGTCATGAAACTGCTGTGGGATGAAAGAATTTCCTCTCTTGAAGTCTGAGGTAACGAATGAGGAGGTGGGGTTTTGAATGGAAGGAGTTGCCTTAGCCAACAGAATCAGAGAGGCCAAAGGGCAGAGCTGCGCCCAGCTGCTGTTCTCATTCTCATACCTCAGTGGTATGGGGAATAGATATATTCCAGGAATACTTGAAAATATTTTCTTTTTTTTTTTAGGTTGAGCTTTAAAACAGCGTATGCGTATCTGGAGCGAACAGTGCAGACTGTTTCATTATAAAAGCTCTATGAATTTATAAGGCAATTAGGCAGCACTCCAAGATGTATGGTTTTCCTACATTGTTAGAGCTGCGGGGAGATAATACAAATGTTCCTAATATTTTCATTTGATTAAAATATTTAATATCACCACACAATTTAGGCTTTCTGAGGAATTTCTTTATTAGTTTAGGAGTGGTTGTCATCTGCATTAGACTTTCAGTTCTGTCACACTGACTTGTTATGAGGAGTTTATGCAGGGAGAATGCAGCTGAGTGTGTAGAGATTTATCAGTTACTTGTTTATTCATTTATTTATCAATTCATCCAGTAAATGTTTATAGAAAAATAACCATATAAAAATCCTTCCTCATGCATTTGCTATAAAATCACCGCCCAGGGCACTGATACGTTTGCCAATGTTCTTTGTATAAAGTCCATGTAAGAAATTTCTTTTAGAATTAAGTCATGGAAAAACATTTGTTTCTCATTTCAGCCACACCAAACACCTACCGCTCTGATCTTAGCCACTTCTTATGTTTCTAATCTTAGCTTGCCTGCCAGGGAGTTCAAGAGTTTCTCTTGATGCTCAGTCACAAACATTGTGTTTCCCCCTTGCTTGACGGATTCCTCATTCTCTTGTTACGGGCCTGACTTTCTGCCTTAAAACTTGAATATACACTTTTTCCTTGTCAGTTCGCCTCACCTCTTGGGAAAGGATCACGTGGAGAGGGGCAGAAATTCCAGCACAATGCTGTACACACACATCAGATACCCATCAGCAGGAACAGGATACTGGAGTGGGGTGCACATCATGTAAATGAACTAAATGCTATAGAATTGTGTACTTTAAAACAATTAATTTTATGTTAGGTGAATACCACCTCATTAAAAAATGGAGGGTGAAGCGGCCAACTGACTTTGGTTATGCTAATGAGGGTTGTGCGTAGGCTTTGGTTGCAATTTTCATGATATCTCCTGGAAACCACTGGAAAATCCACCAGGTAACTGGCTTCACCGTCTAGAAGGGCCAGAGCTAGTGCTGACAATGTGTACAGGCAATCACGTAGCCGACTTCAAGACTATTCTTGCCCTCTCCAACCTTTCTCCAGTTATCTTTAAAGTGAAGCAACAAAAAGCAATGTTGTTTTAAATTATACAATCAAATATTTAATGTAGAAAAATCAGCAAGGTAATCATACTATAGTCATAACTATCAGCCATAGTTCTGATAGCCAACTAGAATCATGGTTATAGTTTTGTGCCTACTTTCTAGACTTTTGTATTGAATCCATTCAGTACATGCATTCCATCATCTACCTGTCTTTTCCAAAGTGTGGTCCCCAGGATACCAGGCTCATGGTTTAAGTAAGTTTAGAAAATGGGCTGCCCAGCACCTCTTTTTGGAGATTCATGATCTATATTCGCATCATAAAAGGTTTGAAAAATTTAGTAGCCAAGAAGCTCATTTCCCTCTGATTAATCTTCAATTTTTCCAGTGTACTTGAGCATAGAATTCTTATTTTCTATAACTCAATGAACTGATGCAGTGCTCTGTAGAAAATGATGAAGCTGAGAAATAGTGGATCTTAAAATTTTTGTCTAGGGGCCGGGATTTAGTTCAGTGGTTCGGCTGCCTGCCTCACAAGTGCGAGGACCTGAGTTCAATCCCCAGTACCAGAAACAGACAACAACAACAACACCAAAAAAGATTTTGTGTATGTAGCTGTATCAGCTTGTTTGAACTTTGTCTGTGGTGTTACTCTGTCTCCTTGTCCATCACGTTTTCTAAAACATAATTTTTAGTTATGAATTCTGTTGCATGGGTATCCCATGGCTTGTGCAACCAGTGCCCTACAGCTAGGATTTTGTTTTTTCTCCCTTGTTGGCTCTTGTAGTGTACATTATTACATCGAACTAAGGCATTAGCCACCCCTAAGACATTGTATCATATAAAGCCTGGTTTTCATGGGGTCTGGTGTCCATAGAGTCCCCATGAGTGATTTTATTCTTTTTTTGCCCCCACTCTACTTTAGGGGGCCTGTTAGGAGCACTCTGGGAAGAGAGGAAAGACAAACAGTAGAGGTAGAAGGGTAGAAAAGAGGAGTGCTTTTGCTGCTGGATTGGGTTAAAAAATTATTTTTTTAACCTTATGTGTCTGTGGCCAAAATTCTGACCTGGCTCTCTTGGCTTTTTTGTTTTCACCTTATTTGCTTTAAAAATTATCTAGTTTCCTTCTGGTTGTGGCAAGAGATCCCAATAGAGATGTTTTCTTTAAATATAAGTTTAAAAGGTGAGGGAAAAGTAGATATTGAGAAAAAGTATAAGTACATAAAAGTGCAAGTGGTGCTCAGATGTGGCAAAAAAAAAATAATAAAATAATGTGCAAGTAATTGAAATGTGGGGAGAATCAGGTTAACCCATGTCTCACTGGTCACTGGCCAGAGTGAGCTCTCCATTGCTGTGTTTTTGTATGATCCTCAGCAGTGGTTCTGGTTTAGGTTCTAAGCACAGTTTTTTCCTTTTGTTTCTCTTTGGCCTTGAGGTGTGGCACAGAGAGGACTTCGCATGGGGATGTACGAGCTGGGTCTTGTAAGGGAAGAAGTGTCAAGCCACATGGTGCAGGGGGTGCGGGGGACCATCCAGGAGGCCGACCCACCTAGGTCACAGTGGGCCCTGCTTCATCGCCAGGGAAGGCACTTGTAGTGGAAGAACAAACACTGGGAGCAATACATATAAGTGAATTCCCTGAAAAACTGTTCGGTCAATGACAGTATCCGGGAATTGGAGACGTACTTCTCCTTTCCCCTCTGGTGTCTGGGGAAGCAAATAGCCCTAACAGAGAGACCAGCAAATAACAGCTATAAAAACTAAAGGCCGTGCCCAGGGCCGAAGAGATATCAGCTGGGAGAAGGAAAAGAGAAAGATCTGGGATGGGGGCGGAGTGCAGAAATGTAGGTCTAAGCCTACGAGGCACAGGTGGGATTTTTACATTAAGCAAGTGAGAGACTACAGGGGAAAAGCAGGATGACTTCGTTATTTTTGTGACAGAAGCGATAGGATCTAATCAAGTTTTGAATGCAACTGTGGGTAAGATGTGATCCACGTTCCAGTGGGCAGGAACCAGAACATAATCACGTCCAGGAGGGATCGCCGGAGCGATGCTCCACCTTTCCCTAAGCCCCTCTGGAGAGACTCTGAAGTGAAGGAAGGGTGATAGGGCCCAGGTTCACATCCCTGAGCTCTTCCGATGCCTCGTTTTGTGTTGATTTTATCCCTTTTCTCTGTAGAGCTCCCCCTTTCTGCTAAGAGAGGAAAGGGACGTCTTTTTGAGAGAAGTAGTAAGGAAAGCCACGGTGGGCTTTTGGGGTGCACAGAATGAGATAACGCACTGGGCTGGAAGATGCTGAAGTCTGGGGACTTTAACAGGGGTTCAGAATAAGTGCTGCAGAACGTCCTACACTGAGCTCGAGTCACTCAATATGCAAATATTCCCCTCAGAGCAAAACAAAAAAGCCCCTAGACTGCTTACTGTACAAATACAGCCTCAGTCTCCCCTACTAGACATGCCAAGATAAACTATACAACTGAACGACACAGTGCTGCTAACACATGTGCTTTAGCCCCATCACACAGTGCTGCTAACACATGTGCTTTAGCCCTATCACACAGTGCTGCTAACACATGTGCTTTAGCCCCATCCTCTTTAAAGAAAAAAAAGTTGTTTTGTTTTCTGTTTTTTGTGGCATGAGGACTTGAATGCAAGGCCTTACACATACTAGGCAAGGGCTCTACCACACATCCCAGCCAATTTCTAAAAAGTTATTTTGAGACAGGGTCTGGCTAGGCTGCCCAGGCTGGCCTCGAACTCATGCTCCTCCCATCTCAGCCTCTCGAATAGCTGGAATTAGAAATGTGTGTCATCGTGCCTCACTAGGTGACCCTCTTAAGCACCTCCATGTGGCAATTTTGGAGCTGCCATTGGACAATGATTATAATTTAGGTTCATTGAATGAATGAAGAACATGATAAGAAGTACAAACCATTTATGAACCGTGGCTTTAAATCTCCTTGAGTTCTTCAGAATCTGGTTTACAATCTGCCTTGTTTGGTGCCAGGTCCTGGGGAGGGTGCATGGGTTTGAAGCTGATCTTTGCCTTTGAGGAAACTACTCAGAGGCTAAGTGAGAGACACAGACACAGAGTCAATAATATAACTGGGCTAGGGTTGGAAACATGCTATGGGAATCACAGGCAGCTCTTCCTAACTCGGGGTAGGAAATTGGTCGGAGAAAAAAGTAAAGATCATTAATGATCATGAGTTTTACACTGATTTCAACCTATCCTTGATTTCAGACCAAACAAACTCCTAAGCGAGGTAATATTCCTATAGGCATATATATTTGCTCAAGGGAAATTTGTGACTGTTTTGATGAATGAATAAAGAAGTATCTCCAGTGGAGAAACTGGCACTTGGAGAAGAAATAGATTATCTGATAGAAAAAAAGGAATTTAGATGTAAGTATCTCATTCTCTTTCTGCCACACACACAGCATTTGCTGGATGATAGAATGGAGAAAGCTAGAAGTCCCAGACAACTTCAAGGAGAATGTTTAGCAAGCCATCAACACTGGGATTTTTATAAAGAGAATCAGCCTTTGGCAGCGGATGACTGTTTCCCTTCTCATACAGGCAAGTTCACGTTAGCCAGCACACACACTACTAATTGGAAATAATATTTGTCTTTAAGAACAAAAACCTCTGGTGCCCTATTTCATTCTCTAGTATCTTTGGTGAGTAGCTTTAGTGCCACAGTCTGAATTAGCCCTTGAAAAACATTTCGACATTTCTCCTTTGCAACTCACCTTGCTTGGACCTTAAATTTAGAAACAGCAAATGAAGCCCATTGGCCATATGGGTAAGTGAACTTTTTAAAGTAGGTGCTTTGCATCCCTGCAGCTCCAGGAGCTGTTGTCATAGTAACACGGTCCCCCTTGTGTTGCAGAACGAGCAGTCCATGGAACCAATGGCAGTGTAGGTCACAAGTGAAAAGGGGTTTGGTGGCTCACCTCAGAGCCCAGCTTGGCACAGCTGGCGATCGTTAATACTGTGGGCTCTGGAGGGGCTCACATTCCTTGCATAGAACATTCAGTACTAGAACTGAGCCTGAAAGGCCATGCACAGGAGGGGCAGGGAAAGCTGGCTGGCAGGAGCTGCGTACTGCATTCAGGAGATTCAGGATGCCAGGAGCCCAGGTTAGCCTGTCCCAAGTGTGACTGTGGGGAGGTGGGTATGTACCATTGTTGAAGGCTCGGCAGAGGCTCTGCTGCCTGGCATTGGCACCTCTGCAGCTCAGGTTCATTCAGCATTGCTTCATGAAGGTGCACATCAATTATAGAAAAATTATGGCTGCAAGAGACCTCACTTTATATAAAGCCTGGGAATGCGTCCAAGGAGCTTTGTTTATTCATTCATTCATGCAGCACACATTTATGGAGCCCCTTCTCTGCACCAGGTACTGCTGGCCACAAACAACTTCTCTGGGCTGCAGTGTCATTGAGCCAGTGCTCAGGAGGCCTTTGCATTTGGTTCAGTGCTCTGCAGTTGCTGTCTTGAAACTCTCAATCATTTTTGAACCAGGAATCACGTGTTTTCATTTTGCACTGGGTCCCTCACTAAGGGTACAATGTTCAGCAAAGCAGATATAATTCTTGCCTTCCTGAAGCTTCTGGTACAGTGAGAGTGGCAGGCAGGGACACAAATCAAGGCAGAATTACAGCTGTGGTCTGCCACATGGAGAGATAGAAGTATGTCCTGCCAGAAGATAAGAGAAACTATCATTTTACACCTTACTGGCTTGACCTGACTGTAGCTAGAATGATGCAGATGGGTTGAAATTGCACCAGGATATAAGAATGAGTCCACGGTTGACCAATGTGGGCTTCTGAGGCAGAGTGGCTTGTTCCCCTCAAGGCCATGGAGGCTTGGAGTATGTCCTCTCTCAGGGCACTTGCTTTGGGTGCGACCATGTACCTCCAGCCCAAGGTTTTTCTTTTAACTTTTCACCCTGACATAATTTCAGACTTAAAGAGAAGCTGAAAGAATTGTACAATGTGTTCCATACATCCTTCAACCAAATTCCTCAGATACTACATTTTGCTATCCTGTCTGTTTGTCTATTTGGCTCTATCTGTCTATCTGTCATTTATCTATCTGAGTTGCAAACATGACATATCCCTTTGCTGCTGCTATGGACTAAATGTGTATACACCCCTGAATTCATACACTGAAATCCTAACTTCCAAGGTGATGGCATCAGGAAGTGGGTCCTGTGCAAGGCATTTAGGACACAAGGGCAGCGTCTTCATGAATGGAATTAGTGGCCTTATAAAGAGACATAGCTGGCATGTGGCTTGTTGGTACAGAACTCGCCCTGTGTGCATGAGGCCCGGGAGCAAATCACCAGT
>NW_022900940.1:40205005-40292436 GCF_012274545.1 Fukomys damarensis | reverse complement strand
TCCCCTCAAGGCCATGGAGGCTTGGAGTATGTCCTCTCTCAGGGCACTTGCTTTGGGTGCGACCATGTACCTCCAGCCCAAGGTTTTTCTTTTAACTTTTCACCCTGACATAATTTCAGACTTAAAGAGAAGCTGAAAGAATTGTACAATGTGTTCCATACATCCTTCAACCAAATTCCTCAGATACTACATTTTGCTATCCTGTCTGTTTGTCTATTTGGCTCTATCTGTCTATCTGTCATTTATCTATCTGAGTTGCAAACATGACATATCCCTTTGCTGCTGCTATGGACTAAATGTGTATACACCCCTGAATTCATACACTGAAATCCTAACTTCCAAGGTGATGGCATCAGGAAGTGGGTCCTGTGCAAGGCATTTAGGACACAAGGGCAGCGTCTTCATGAATGGAATTAGTGGCCTTATAAAGAGACATAGCTGGCATGTGGCTTGTTGGTACAGAACTCGCCCTGTGTGCATGAGGCCCGGGAGCAAATCACCAGTACTGAGAAAAAAAAAAAAAAGATTAAAAAAAGACAAAGACATAGCTTGTTTCCTCTCTGTTCTCTGATTCCACTAGATAACTCCCTACAAACCAGGAGAGGGCCCTCGTCAGAACCTCGCCATGCTGTTACCCTGATCTTGGACCTCCAGCCTCCAGAACCGTGAGAGAAAAAAGTTTCTGTTTTTACAGCCATCCAGTCTATGTTATTTTTATTATAGCAGCTCCTACTGACTAAGAAAACTGCGAAATACTTACAAATTGTCCTAAAAACAGATCATTCTCTTCCATGACCATAGTATGTTGATCAAAACCAGAAAATCAACATTTATGTATGGTTATCTAATCTGTAAGTTTTATTCAGATAGTCTTCACTGTACTAAGAATGTTCTTTGTAGCAAAAGAAAATGTGACATCATGTGTTATGTTCACTTGTCTTATTTACCTACTTTTCTTTAATTTGGAACAGTTCAGTCTTTCTTTATTTCCCACAACGTTGATATTTTTGAGGAGTGTAGTCAGCTATGTTTTTTAAAATCAGATGTACTGCGATGTAATCAACCCATCAATCAATTCATTCTTTTTAGATATACCGTTCCCCGGCAGATTATCTTGTAGTCTGACCCTCACTTTGAGTCTCTCTTGTGTTTCCTTATAAGATGTCCTAGGATTCTCTCATCAAAATACCCTAGAAGAGATGTTGTATTTTTCTCAGTTCATAAAGCAGGGAATGTTTGTGGTTAGCATGGAACTTACTTTTCCACTGTAAAGTTTCTCCTTTGGTCTTTCCCAATTTATATGTATGTATCTTGTGGGGAGATGCTTTCAGGCTCCATGTTTTTTATTCCTCAAACTTTCACCACCAGTATTTTCATCCAGTGATGATTCTTGCCTAAAAGTTATTGATAGTTTCCAAATGGTGATTTTGTAATTTCATCATTGATTTCACATTCGGTAGTTGTCTAGCTACTTCCAGGAAGACAAATTCCCCGCAATGAATTCATTCATTGAGCATAAGCGTTTTTATTCTTATTCTCTTCATTGGATTATATTCTTTTACTATTATTGGCTTTGATTTTCAAATTTTCTCGGTTTTGGCCCTTTTGAACTTGGCCATATTTTGATGTATCTCCATTGTTTTCTGAGCTCTTCCTTACTTTCTGACACAACGAGATGTTCCAAGTTCACCTTGTACTTCCTAGAGTCAACCATTTCTCCAGAGAAGGGTGCGGATCTCCAAAGGTGTACATGTTGCTTGAAGCTATCTCAGCCTTGAGATTCTTCCCAAATTTATGGCATAATGAAGGTTTTGGATACAAAATCATTTCAGAACACTTACCTGACTCTTTTTTCCCCTCTTAATTGAATCTGAAGCAACTTACAAGGGAATTCGTATCAAAAATTTTATGAAACAAGAATTTTCAAAGGGGGAAAAATTGGTGACTAAGTGGAAGGAAAACAGATAGGCCAGCCACAAAAGTCACTGGGCTCACCCAGAAAAACTTGGCATTCAGCATTCTGGCAGCCAAAGAAAAGAAGAGCTACATAGGGAGAAGATGCACTATGCTGAGGCCACCTTCAGGGACTCTGCCCTCCTGGCAAAGGCAGAAGCCGCAGTGAGGATCTGGACTCACGGGGCCCTGTGGCAGTACATAGCCTTGGGGGACGGTGTTCCAGCCGGGCAGCAGACTGAGCTGCGGATTGAAATCAGCAGGGCCCGCATTGTTTCTTCTTGAAGGCAGTTTGTGTTCTAATTTTTAGATCAGTGCTCTGCTCAGACCCCACAGTTGGAAGGACATTGCTATTTGAGTGCTGTTCAGTCATCCATTTACCTGTTCACTCTGTCTCTCATTGAAGGCTTATGTGATTCCTCCTAGGAGAAATTCAGCTTTCAGGCTCAGGGGAGGCAAAGACTACCAGGACCCCAGCCCTGGCCAGCAAGTCCAATAACCAAAGAAGCTTGACTTGCAGGATGGATGGTATATTAGATTATGTGTCAAATGTACTTTTGGGGGGAGCTATGGGAATTGAGAGGCAACTACGAGGTATCTCTTCTTCCCTTGAATGTTTCTTGAAGGAGCAGTATTTTATAGAAACAGGGCAGTTCAGATCTGCACAAATGCCTTGTGGAGAAACAAGTAAAAATACGCAACGAATGGAGTTGTCCCCATGTGAACACACATCTTATAATTCTTTTGCTTATTCATTTAGTCAATGAATATTTATTGACTTATTCTGTTCTTCACTGTGGTTGACCCTGAATGAGCAAAAATGCACCCAGTTGTTGCCCTCATACTGCTTGAGATCTAGTGGGAAAGTAAAATTAAAACACATGGATTATTAAAGACTGCTTTAGGTGCTGTCCTGAGAGGTACCCAGCTCTCCCTGAGTAGGAGGTTAGGGAAGCAGGCTGTGAGGAAGGGATGATTAATCTGAGAATGGGAGGATGGGTCGGGGTCGCTAGCAGTCCAGGTGGAAGGAACTGTGTGTGCCCAACCTTAGAGGATTTTGTCCCCAAAGCGCAGCCGACTAATGTGGCTGGGGGGAGAAAGTAGGAGTCCGGAGAGGTAGACAGCAAAGGGCACAAGTCCATGGCAAGCATTCTCCCAGAAGGACCAAGAGGGGCCGGGAAGATTAAGGTGATTAGGCCAAAAGAGCCGGGGTACAAGGGGTAGACCGTTATATATGTCGGGGTATTAGGCTAGAGCAGTACTTTTAAGAGATGAAGGAAGAGGTAGGAGATTAAGGTGTGAAATGATGGGAACACTAGTCACAACCATAAAAACCGCATCTCCGTCTTGTAGGGCCCCATTTTACCCAGACCTTGTTGACAGAAGACGAGATAAAGGGAGGGGAAGGTCAGGATCCCTTCAAACTGAGCTGAACTTACCAGTTTCATCTCTTACCCTGTCCTGTAGAAATGCTCTTGTGCCTGAGTAGATCCGCTTGGGGATGTTCGCCGCAGCAGCAAGGACTGCAGTAAACAGTTGGAGGCACATAAATGTGGGTCCATGTGGAGGAGTCAGTAGTCTGTGGCACACCCTTACTTGAGTAGGTGCAGTGATGGAGAAGCAGAAAGCTCTGTGAGCTGACGTGGAAGCTCAGGAAGTCAGTGTTGGGGAGAAAACCCTAGGCAGGATAATGCATCACGATGCTGTCATTGCCATAATGGGGAAAACGCGGTCTTCAGAAAACACCGTCCTAAGCCCTTGTGAGAACATATTGAGTACTCAAATGCCCAGAAAAATGTGTGGAAGGCTTTAGAGTAAACTGTAAGCTGAGGGAAGAGTCCTTGGGTTAAGGGAGGGTTTGGGGGAACATTGGCTTTATCTGTACTGTCTTAATTTGATTATAGAAACTTTCAAACATTTACAAAAATAGGACACTCTTATAAATCCCCAAGTGCTGACACCCACACACTCCCTCTTCCTGGACTATTTTTAAGCACATCCATGACATTGCATTCCATTCATAAATATTTCAGCAAATCTCTCTAACAGATAAGAGCCCTGTAAGGAAAACATAACCACAACACCATGTTTATATAAAAACATATATAAAAGTTCTTGAAAATTATCAGACGCCCAATCGTTTACATTTCTGTTTTCAGTTTACAGTTCCTTCAAAGCTGGATCTAATAAGATTTATGCATTGCAACTGGTTGATATACTTCATGACTTTTTGTACATTTTGGCTAGTTTACCTCTGGGATGGGTCACCACCTGTGACTTCGCTGTGTCAAAGGATAGGGGGCATGTGTCATTTTTCTAGATGCTATCGCAATCCTCTCCCTACGGTCGTAGCATTTTGCATCGCCACTGGCAGAGGGCGAGAAAGCCCATTTCCCCACAGCCTCACCAGCAGACTGTATTGTAAAGCTTTAGGATTTTTGCCAATCTGGTAGATGAAGGGGATGGATTGTTGTAGTTTTCATTTTAAAAAATATTTCAGAAGAAAATGGTCTTGGGGAGAATTATGAGCCTGTAGAGGACGAGAACAATTTGCGTTGAAATAATAATATTGCCAACTACCATTTAGCATATATTTTGTTTTACTTAATCCTCAGTCAGTCCTACAAGAAAGTGTCTTCATCACTTTCCTGTCCCTGGGACAAAATACCACTCACATCTTAGAGGAGCAGAGGTTTAATTTGGCTCATAGTTTGGGGGAATCAGTCCATGACTGGCTGGATCCAAGGTACAAACAGCACGGTGGGAGGGCGTGGCGAGGGAAAGCTGCTCAGCCAAGAATGCATCCTTCCAGGCCACACCCCCCGCCGCCTACCTCTCCTCCCCAGTCCTGCCTCCCAACACCGGTGCAGCTGTGCACTCATGGCGGATGAGCTCCCCTGATGAACCCATATGCGCCCCGGGGTCCGGCCTCCTTCCTCAAGCTCCGCCTCTGACCACAGGAAACTTTTGGGGAACATTTGAGACCTAAACCATAATAGGTGGCATTATTTCATCTTTTAAAGACAGGAAACCGAGGATCAGGAAGGGTGAGTACAGGTGTCTGGGGCCTCACAGTAAGGAGGTAGAGTTCGAACGTGAGCCTTTAAGTCTGCTCGGGAACTGCTTCCGGGTGCCCTGCCAGTGTGAGCTGCCCAACCTGCAAGAACAGCATGGACCTCGAGTGCTCCCTAGTGCTTCTTTCCTGCTTGGAGCCAACTTCCGGACCACTGGCAGTCAGTCATTGGTACCAGTGGTTCAAGGGCAAAGGGAGGGACATCACAGGCCATTACTGGATGGCAGGTGCTGGTCCCATGACAGCCTGAGGATCCAGTGACCAAGGTCAAAGCCAAGTAGTGCACAGCCTTGGCACCCTTGGAAGCCAGTTTGTCAGGACTTGTGCCTGTAAACCACTGTAGTATGTAACTCGGAACTGCTGCTTTTATATTAGAAAGACATATATCTCTCCCTTTAATTTTCTTGAAGAAGAGATGAAATGAAGATTTTTTAAAAATGGGCTCCAGAAGCATGCGTCCATCAAATCCAAACTTCTGAGTGTCTTTTTGTCAAGTATCTTTTGATTGCTGAAATCTTGTGTGACACATTTTCACGGCCACATAAAATGTCTGGTTTTAGCTATACAGCATTACTCCACTGATTATGGCAACTCTTAGGCTGGCCTTTTGGCAGAGTAGGGAGCTGAGGCACGTGTCATCTCAGGGTCCCTCAAAGCGCCGGACCCTTCTAGCTGGGGTCCAGACCTGACAGTGGTTGGCCCAGTCCCTTTAGGGACTGTTAGCCTGGATCCTGCCCAAAATGGACTTTTGTCAAAGCCTGAATATTAGAGGAAGAAGGACCTTACTTGCTTCCTGTCAGTGGGGCCAGGGATGGACTGACCCAGTGTGGTTTGTTGTTTGGATTTTGTGGAGGGCAGGAACTCCATTTTGTCCTTCTCCTGTCCTCTACTCCCCAGTGTCAGGGGATACAAGGGGGTCACTGCCGAAGTTGGCTCTCAGGTACCGAGTGGAGGAGACATGCATTGGAGTGATTCAAAATGAAAGGGAGGTGCAAATCACGTCCTTTCCCACCAGTGCATTTGTGTGTACACATACACACGTACACACACACCCCAGTGCAAAGACCCTGACTGAGCCTTCGGCGAGTACATTTGAGCACTGCTCTGTGTTGCCACTTCACAGCTGGATGCTTTGGGACAAGTCCATTTTTCATTTTCTTTTGCTTTTTTCTGAGCTGTATTCCAAGTCCTTTTAAAAATTGTTTTTAAGATTTTGAGACAGGGTCTCACTAAGTTGTTAAACTGCCCGTGTTGAGTTTAAACTTGCAGTCCTCTTGCTGCACCTTCCCAGAGTCCTGGGGTTACAGGTGCACACCCCCACGCTCAGACCCCCTAGGAAATGATCCATCCAGTGTGGGTAGAGAAGGGCCTGATGCTATGGGTAGGACAATGCCTGGCGTGCAGTAGGTGCTCGGGAAACATGGATAGAATCTAACCCCGTAAACTCCATTGAGTGCTGGCGGTAAAGAGATTGTATGGATCACTGTGGGCCTCCTGTTCGCTGTCCTCAGGGGAAGCCAGTGAGGAGGAAGACTGTGCCTTGCTTTGGTTACCAGCAGGGCTGCAACTCAGCCTTTGGACCCCATTCAGGCCCTCATTACCACACTGGGCCAGCCGGACGTGGTGGTGCAGGCCTATAATCCCAGCACTCAGGAAGCTGAGGCAGGAGGATCGCTGTGAGTTCAAGACCAGCCTGGGCTACATAGTGAGTTCCAGGTCAGTCTCAACTACGTAGTGAGACCCTGTCTCAAAAAACCAAAATCCAAACAACAAACCGCACTGGGCCAGTCCATCCGTGGCCCCACTGACATGTATGGGCTCCTGTGTGATACTCTCTTCTTGGTTTGCCTTTGTGGGGTCTGAGGTTTTGTTCACTACCTGCTTCCTACCACTCCTGAATGTCTTCAAAGATTAAGCTCAGGTGGTAAAGAGCGGTGAGGTCAGTTTGGTAGCAAACTCTCAATCCCTCCAAGCATCTCTTCCCGAACAAAAATTCAGCAGCAAAAACCTCTACTACCCTCCCTCCCTTGTCCTAAAAACCTGGGCTCTTCCCTTTCCAAGGGCTCTAGGAGAAAGAGCTGGAGAATTACTCTGGGCTTTGGCAGAACTTCAGAATTTTTTTCCCCTCCCCAGTTGAAGCTCAATAACTCTTGAGATCCAAATTTAGCAGCTTGTATGGAGAGCCCTGAGAAATCAGTAGTAAGACAGCCAGGCTTTCTAACTCTTTTTTTTTTTTTTTCCCCGAGCAAGCTAATAAAGCTATTGTACAGCCATTTCCCAAGGTCAATTTTCAGCTTTTAATAGTTTTAATGAACTGTTTAAAAAGGCTCCTCAACTTGTGCTCAACCAAGCTCGTGCATGTTTGGGTGTAGGGAGAGGAAGAGAGGAAGGAAGAAAGGGTAGGCAGGAGAGCCGGGTCCAGTCCACTGACGCGGGTAAAGGGGACCCAGCTCAAGGGCAAACTCCTCTGCAGGACATCCCAGGGTGCTAATGAGAGTGCAGTTCCACCCTTGAGATAGGACCTCAGGGGCCAGAGAGGCAGCCTTCGCGTCTACCCCTGGTCCCTGGGCTTCTTCAGAGAGGTGAAGGAGAAAGCTCAGTCAAGTTAATAAAACTATGGTGAAGGTAGTGGGAGACGCGAGAGGGAGGAGCCTTGAGCAGTCAAGGAATAAATGCACCCATTGAAGGGGTTGAGAAAGAAAGAGGGGAGAAAATGAGGTGATACCTCAGGGAGAGGTAGTCCACCCATAACCCAGGCGGGTGTGTAGAGGTGCTTGGTGCTGACCATACCGTCACTGCCATTCTGCGAAGACCAGTGATGGCTGCCTGGCTCCTCCTCCAGAGGGCGGGTGCTGGGGTGTGGTCCCCACTGTGGCTGTGTTGAGGTGGGAGGACTTTCGAGGTGGGGCCTGGTGGAGGGAGATTTAACCTTGAGGGCTCTGCCCTTGGGGATGGGTTAATGCGGTCTCTTGGGAGGGGTCAGTTCAGATGACAGTAAATTGTCATGAAGAGTGACCCTCCAGTTCCTGCTCTCTGGCTTCCTGGTCATCATGTGACCTCTTTTTGTCTCACAGTTCTCTGGCAATTGTCTCACAATGCCTCTGGCAGGGTAGTATGTAGCCAGAAGGCCCTCACCACATACTAAGCAGAAGGGGCCATTTGTTTGGACTTCCAGTTCTCTTAAAACTGTGAGCTAAGTAAACCTCTTTTCTGTATAAGCCACCCAGCCTCTGATATTTTGTTGCAGCAACTTGCCATGAGGTAAGATACTACCTGGTACAATTCTGGTACAGTTTTGGTACCGGGGATCCAACTTGGGTCCTTGCACTTGCAAGGCGGGCGGCAGAACCTCTGAGCTAAATCCCTGGCCCTTCACTCCTTCAATTCTTACAGCTTCCTTGGGATGTAGGCTCTATTGTTGTCCCATGGTGCAGAGGAGGAAAACAGGTCCATGAGGAGCCATTGGACGAAGGTCACCTGGTGAGAGAGCTCATTTGTGTCTATACTGTCTGGGTTGAGACCTATGACAATTACCGCAACTATTGCTTTGTGTTCCACCTGAGGCCAATGTGAACACTTCAGCAAAACCCAGGTATCTACAGAAGAAGAAAATAAAAATGCTCCTAAGCTCACCTCACCGTCATGGCCGCTTGAGTGTTTCGGTGCACGTGGTGGAGACTGCGGCTTTTTCCATTGACACAGAGTTACAGTCAGACCCCGCTCCCTGAGGGACAGTCTTTCCCAGCCTCCGGCAGCTAGTGGCAAGCAGGTGAGGTGGTGCCATTGCATCCCTTTGTTACACTAGCTTTCTCCAGCTATTACAGCCCATTCCCTTCTTTTCTCCCTGTGATTGGGTGTACAGTCATTTTTCACACACACCTCCTTGGGTATTTGTGCTTTCTTTCACATTTTGTTTTATTTATTTAACAGACTAATTATTTTTCAGTACTGGGGATCAAACTCAGGACCTTGTGTTTGCAAGGCAGTTGCGGTACCATTGAGCTAAATCCCCAGCCCTGCCTCATATTTTAAAATCCTCTTTCAGAGTCAGTGAATCCAGTCTCACGACCTAATTCCAGATGGTGTTCATTACAGTGATGATCAAAATGCACCGCACTGTTCCATACCTTTTTGTTGACTTAAGAGGACCTTGACCTGGGGTCCTCAGTGGACAGGCCCAGTTCCAGGGAGGCATCAGCATGTGTGAGGAGAGGGCTGCAGGGAACTGTGCTGCAGGGGCGCCTGGCTCCTTACCCTCGTGCTTCTTGTGATGTCCAAGGCCCGTCCCTCCCAGTGCTGCGTCACTCCGTGTCCCGACTGCGCCCAGCATTTCTACTTCATAGGTTAGGACACTTTACCTGGATGAGAATGCAGACCGTAGACTACAAAGCATGGGAAGGATCAGGACCTGTACTCAGATTTTTCAGTAAAAGATCAATATCTTTAAAAAAATGTTTTTATTACGTTTTCAAAAGTGGTATGTGTTCCTCCTGTCATCTCAACAAAGCAGTCAGAATAAGCCTTTTAGAACATGTCATAAAGAGATATAAACCAAATTTTTTCAGTGGTTTTATTCAAACCAATATTTGAATGGATATGTCTGTAAAGAGTGGCTAGTAAGGACGTGAAAAGATGCTTCATGTTACTAGTCACTAGAGAGATTCAATTCAAAACCATGCCAAGATATCACTTCTACCTTGCAGAGTGTCCGGAATGACAAAGACAAGAATATTTGCACTGACGAGGTGGGGAGGACTGGAGCCTCCTGCACCCTGGGGGGGGTACTGCGTGGCACAGCTGCCCTGGAAGAGTTTGACAGTTGCCCCCTTAATGAAAGCATATATTGCCTAAAGCTTTATACGTGAGTGTTCACAGCAGCTTGATTCATAAGAGACAGAGAGTGGAAACTGTCAGCAGGTAAATGGCTAAACAAAATGCGGTATGTCCATACAGTGCCGCGGCATGGGTGAACCTTGAAAACAAGCCCAGTGAAAGGAGCCAGTCGTACAAAATAAACAAGCAGCTCGGGGGCGGGGGTGCCTGTCATCCCAGCCCTTTGGGAAACCGAGGCAGGAGGATCTCAAGTTCGGTCCCAGCCTGGGCAACTTAGTGATTTAAAAACTTAAAAAGGGCTGGGGATGTAGCTCAGTTAGCTCAATCTCCAGTATAGCAAAAACAAAACAAAACAAAACAAACAAACAAAAATACTCCAAGCCCTATGTGGCCGGTCCATAGAAACAGAAAGCCAATTTGCAGAGTCCGGGCCGGCAGCAGAGGAGTGGGGTCACTGCTGAATGGGGTGTGCTTTTTGTGGTACAAAATGGATGAAAATGTCCTAAAATTAGACTGTGGCGGTGGTAACACAACTTTATGTTAACATACTGAAAACCACTGAATTGTAAACTTTAAAAGGGTGAATTGTGTGCTATATTATGTATCATTAGAGCAGTTTTAAAAAGCTAGAGTTGAGTCCTATTAATTCCTACTAATATCCTAAACCATTCCTCTGCTCCAAACTCTGCCGAAGTCCCCAGTTTCCTGAAGAAGAGCTATGTCTGTCCGCATGTTGTTCCCCTAGGGCCTGGGTCACCTGGCCTTGCGTCATCTCCCTGACTGAGTCCCCGTATCCCCAGCCCACGGGCCTCCTTGCCAACATGCTGGAGGTGCGGCAGGCGCATCCCTACCACAGGGCCTTTGCCCTGGCTTTTCCCTCTGGGGGAGAAGCCCTTTCCCGAGGCACCATACAGCCTTCATTGCTTCCTATCGTAGCATATAATTCATTATTTCTTATACTGTTGTCCAGCTCTTACCAGAATGTAACTCCGTGATATTGGGATTCTCTCTGTCTTGATCACTGCTATAGTGCATTGCCCAGAACAATGCCTGCCACACAGCAAGTTCTCAACCAGTATCTGTGTAGCGAGTGGCCAAGGGTGTACAGGTCAAGCTCAGACGCTCATTCCTAGCTCCTGACTTCCGGGCTGCGTGGCTGAGGGCCCAACACCTTCCCGGGTTACAGTACCTTCAGCCCAGGTTTCCCACGGCACCAGTTCAACGGGGCACCACGGGGAGTTTCTGGGAAACCATTTTCTTTCCTGACAAAAAGAAAAGAAACAGGAGAGAGACTCTCTCTGTCTCGTCTTACATCTATCTTTGTTTCCCACATTTGAAAGTTCACGTATGAGAATAGCTTCCCAGAATTTTTCTTTTCATTGCACACCCTTTACAAAATTAGAAGCTGGATGATCTCCCAGGTGTGTTGGTCCATGCCTGTCATCCCCAGCTATTCAGAAGGCTAAAACGGTAAGACTGCAAAACAATAAATAAAAAAGGGCCGGAGCCATGGCTTACTGGTAGAGCACTTGCTTGCTATGCACGAGGCCCTGGATCCAATCCACACAACTGCAAAGCAAATAAACAAGCAAACAGAAAGACAGTAGACTGTCCACTCTGCACATTATTTTATAACCTGCCTTTTTCTACTCAAAGTGTTAGGGCATCTTGACTTATTCTCAGTGTCCCTAAGCAGAAGATGCAGGTGGGACCCCATCTGTTCAGATTCCCAGTGCTTTGACTGCAATGGCTGAATCTTGATTTGCCTCCCCTCGGGGCTATCCTGCTGGCTACAAGATAGATCTCTGGATCTGGGAGGGAAAGCCATGGGGTGGTTTCATTCCTGCATTCTTTGCATAATATAAATATAATTAATCGCATCTGCAATGGTTTATAATTTAGCATTTTTCACTTTTAGCAGTCTAATTAAATTCCTTTAAGCTTCATAAATAGTTATTTCAGAGTTTCTCTTTGTGTCCCCACTGGGGGACTGCTGAAAACTCACAATAAATTTGTCTCAAGGTGGCTACTGCTGTTTTCAAAATGAACCTCCAAGTCTGTCCAAGTGAAAAGTGCTATTGTGCTACTGCAACCTCAGTTAGCGTCAGAGAAGACAGGAGAAGTGTTTGCTGTTCCTTTCTTCTTAAACATTCCCGGACTTCAAGGAATTAGGTGGAAGCTGAGATAAGCCCGGGACAGGCTGCAAGGCAGTGACCCTGGAGGTCAGTACGGCTCCCAGGACCTGCTCTGCATGTGTTCTCAGCTCTGCTGTTGGAAAAGAAGCCACAGACACCCCTTCTGTCCCTCAATAAAGAGCCCAAATCCTCCAGCGTAATACAAAGCTCAGAGTAATGGCATAGTAATCAAGTTAGATGTCTGTGTTGCTTACCCCTTTATGACTGCTCTAACCCACCGAGCTTACACACTCCCTCCTGGAGAAAAATAACTTCAAATGCAAAATTTTAAAGTTTATTAATAATCAAAGAAATACAAATGGAGGCAACAGCAAGATACCATTTTCTCTTACCAGGTTGAAGATTTATATCAACTATTAATGCTTTGAGCTGTTGTGGTGCTGGGAAGTAACTGGACAGCTACCAACACAAGTGCATTTGGGGTAACTTTTTAAAAAAATTTATTTTCTTTTTTTGAGTATAAATTTGTTACAACATTAGAATTAGAAAGCCACCCCTAGAGTACTTCTCTTAAGGAAAGCTGCATCTTAGGCAAATATGAGGATAAGAGGATTTTTATTATTTGCTCTAAGTAAAATGTAGTCTTCTCCCCCATATTGTCTTGTAGATATGACTTCATTTTGATTCTAAAGAAGCCCTGTTGGAAATGCCCAGTGAAGAGCCAAATAAGGCCCAGAGAGTCCTTGGGGTCAGATTATTGACTCCTTGAGCTTGCTGGACCTCAGTTTCCTCAAAAATAGAGAAACGAACGATATCTACCTACCTCCCATTGAATGAGGTGTAGATGAGTAAAGTGCTTAGAACCAGGTCAATTTTAAATACAAGGGACTACAAATAATGACTAAATTCTGCAGTCTCTCAAATTATGCAGAGTAATCTGGTAGGGAGTTGGGTCAACAGAAAGAAAAGAGAGGCAGGAGCATCTTTAAGAGTGCATTTCTGCAGAGCGTGACTCTGACTCTGTGTGAGGTGGGTGAGGTGGTTCCTTGGCCCTGCTGTCTTAAGAATTACTCACTGTGCATGGGGAGAAAG
The DNA here is from genome assembly GCF_012274545.1 of Fukomys damarensis. NCBI lineage: Eukaryota > Metazoa > Chordata > Mammalia > Rodentia > Bathyergidae > Fukomys > Fukomys damarensis. The sequence continues at coordinate 40,279,350 of NW_022900940.1, read as the reverse complement.
GGTCAGCAAATGGCCCTCAGCAGTGGATCTGGGCAGCGGGCAGAGCTGGCTCGATCCCCCTTTGAGGGGAGCTCGGAGGCAGGACAGTTTCCTTGCTTAGGAAGTCCACCGGGGACCAAGTCTTCCAGGAACCTAGGCCCGTCCACGTCCACGTTCCAGTAGAATTAGTGCTTAGGCAAAGTTTTGTGAAGAACCACTGTCCGGTGAGAGTGACACGGAGGCCTTTACCAACCTTGTTCCCTCCCTAAGAATGCGTGTAGGGGCTTGAGGCAGGAACTTTTCTCCTTAAGACAAAATCTGACCTTTGCACTGTGATTTATTTATTTTTGTGTTTTCATTGGTGAAATATTAATTGTGCACCTCCTGACTAAGTAAATCCATTGGGTTAGACCTGGGTATTCACACCTCATGGAGGCCGGAGAGAGGAAGGCCACATGGCAGGTTACTTGGGCCTTTCATTGAGGCACAGGATGTTGGGACTGCACAGGACCTCGGTGATCCCATCAGCAGGTCAGGACGCCAAGCCACAGGGAGCAGCGGCTTCTCCAAGGCTGTTCAGCAAATCCTCGGCTCCTGGTCTCACCCACCTGTATCCCTGGGCTGCAGGCACTCTTAGCAATAGAGGTCAGCTTAGCAGAACACCTACTGCACTTGGTTTTTATCATCATTAACAATTTACATGTCTAGTTGTCTCTGAGAATGAAAAAACATTATTCTGATTTTAGATTGGAGCAGCATTAAAAGTTAATACCAAAGTCCAGAGCATTACACATAGCGTTGAGATTGATTCATATTAGTATTGTTCTATTTTTTTTTCTGTGTGGGAAATCTGTGCCTATATGAATTCATGAATTTATTTATTCAACAAATAGTTTTAAAATTTAAAATGTTCCCCTTTTCAACTCCTAGAGTTTCTGCTGTATGCTCAACTATTCTCATTTATGTATCTTCTTTTTCATCAGTGAAATATGAACTGTGTGAATCTCCTGTGTGCTAGGAAATGTGAAGAAAACACTTGTCCACAGGCCTGGCCTTCTTTACATCATTCGATAGTTAAAACATAGACAAGACATTCAATAAATAAAATAGACAGACATTCAATAGTTAAACAAAAAATGACTTCAAGCAGGGGATTTAGCTCAGTGGTGCAGTCGCCTGCCTCACAAGGTGCGAGGTCCTGAGTTTGATCCCTGGGGAAAAAAAATGACCTCAAAATATCAAGTGCGATGAGAGAAGTGAGTATTTCTGCCTGTCTTGGAGTCAGACCCCTAGTCAGTCCTCTGTGTCTTCAAATCAGTTACTTCAAATCAAGTTCACTTCTTTTCCCCATGCAGACTTTCCTTTCTGATGTTTAAGTCTTTACTAATAACACTGACATAAGAGTGGTTCTGAATTTTGTTTTGGTTTTTTGTACCAGAGACTGAACTGAGGTCCTTGTGCTTGCAGAGGAAGCAGCAGAACCACTGAGTTGAATCCCTAGCCCTGGTTCTGCTTGTTTTAGGGACAGGGAGCACGCTGAGAACTTGCTACAAGCTCTGAATGCTCTTTGCTAAGATGCACTCCTTTCTGTATGCAGTTTCTGGGGGCTGCACGGCTCCTACTGACAAACTCCAGTCTGGAGGCATAAAGATACATGCGGAAACAACTGCTGAACTACAGCTTCAGGATCTCCACAGGAGATCCAGGAGGAGGACAAATGCTTAGACTGACTTATCTGTGCAGTATGTTGTGTGTTTCTGTTGAGTTTTTGTATCTCTGTTGACCTTAAGTACAGATACAAAATAATATATTGATTTCTTCCTGAAGTCTTTCAACATATACTTATTGATGTTTTAGATAAAAAGACATATGACTTGCCTGGGGTCACCACTTAATTTGACAGAGCCCGAACTATTATCCAGGCTACTTTGTCCTGTAGAGAACCTGGGGCAGCTCTCAGGGGAAAGGAGAGATCTGACTGATGAGGAGGATGGTAAAGGGGCTGCTGGTGCTGGGGTGGTAGTGGGTACTGGTATGGACACTGGTGATGTTTGTGGCCATAACAGTGTTGCTGTCATTGTAGTCATAGTATTTCTGATGGCACCATGTGGCAGTGATGGGTCATCCCTGTCAGCAGTAGCTGCTCAGAGCTGGTAGTGGTGGCCATAATGGTTGGACTGGTGTTGGTGGACTTGGCTGGTTGTAGCAGTGGCTTTTCTGCTGGTGGTAATGGTGACAATGTGGAGGGATATTGAGTTGGAACGTGAATAGTGGTTAAAAGTTTTAAAAATGGAATTAGGAAATGCAAAAGCAGTTATTCTGATTACTTTTCCAGTATGTGTTTCTTTCTCCTTGTTTTTTTCCCCCCTCTGTCTTTATCTTGCACATATTTGGTATCACAGATGCCTGCTTTCCTCTAGAAAGTCTCTTTTCTCTGGGCCTGCTTATTATGTGTAGAAATATGTATTATTAGGATGGCAGGCTATATATCTTTGCTTTGCTTTATAAACCATGCGTATGTCCTGTTGTTGTGGAGCAAGCGCCTACCTCCCATAAAAGAAGGAGTTTTGTCAAACCAAGGCTCTTCAGTCTCCAGCCTGTGTTCTTCAGCCTTTCAGCCTGTGTTTTGTTGCACATGACCCAACGAGCTGCACTTGTAGGACTCCCTCAATGGCGGTCTGATCATAATCACAACCCATGGGACGTGCTGACCTCCCATCACCATTCTAAATGTTCTCAGCATGTAGGCTCCTGGGGGATGAGCCCTACTTCTCCTGTTGGCATCCATATCAGAAAAGTTTCAATTAAAAGGGTACCAAGTTGGTATATTTTTGGGGACAGGGGTAGGGCTGTTAATTCTGTCAGACCAACTGCTGGTATTGCATTAGTATTTAATCTCTGGTTAGTGGCTTATTCAGTTGCTTTTTTTTTTTCCTTTTTCCTCCCCTGTCCCCATGTGGGTGAGTACATTAATGACATGCTGATCATATTTCTAGGCTGCCAGGGGGTTGAGAGAAGAGCTAATAGACAAGATGAAAGAATAATGAGCCAAAGAGTTGTGGACAGTCTGGGGAGCCGGGTCAAGCAAGCTGGAGCATAATGGAGAGAGATGCAAAGTCCAGCTCTTGGGGCTAAATGAGAAGGGCCATAGGGCAGTGGGTAGGGGGCCTGGGCCAAGTGCCAGGGAGCAAACTGCAGCCTCAAGGCGGCTGTCAGAAGAGGGAAATCTAGAGTGTGTTAGAAAGGGGAGGAAATGGTTCTACTGCCGAACTTTGCTGGGGGTTCATGTTGTTTTCTTTACTTCACTTGACAAATAGGGGTTGTCCCAAGGAGAGGGCCCAGGTGGGGACTTGGAGTGTCATACGAGCCTCACTGTGAAGCTGAGATGGTAGCAGTTCTCGTGAGATGCTCTGGGTTACTGCCTTGCACTTTACAGAACTGTCAGGTGGTAAAAACAGGATTATATCATAGAACAAGACTGGAAGTAGGCCACTCCAGGGAAACAACAGTGACTCTGTGATAGCGTCCCAACCTCAAGCTCCTTCTGCAGACTTCTCACACATCTCGCTGCCCAGATTGTGTTATGTGGACCTTCCATTGGCCCTTCAGTCTCAAAGACTAACTAGATCCCATCCCTGGGGCTGTGTACATTGCCTGCCACCCACCCACAATAGAACACGACTGGCATTCTCTTAGCCCAGAAGAAGGGGATGTGAGGGGGAGCTGTTGGATAGGTGAGTGTGCATATCTGTGGCCCAGCCCAATCTTGTTTTTCAAAAGGGGCCTGGTGTGCAGACGAGTGTTTATGGGGCTCCAGAGGCAAAATTTAGGGAAATGTTTTACAGGTTGGTACCATCTTACAAGGAGGCCAGTTTTTGGGTTCTAATCAAGATTTCCCAATCAATGTAGTTCCCCGGGGGTGAGAGTTGGTGTTTCGGGTGGAGATATGAGGTGGAATTAGCACCTGCTGGGAAGGGACATAGGCAAAGGGACTCCCCTCTGGTTTGGGGGCTGGGAAAGGCTGGGAGAGAGTAGCTATTTGCACTGACCTGTGAGGTTCCTTCCAATCCAGAGAGTCTATGATTCTAGTAATTAGTTTTTCCCTTTTGAATGTTCATTAGATAATTATGATAATTGGAGATAATGTGTCGACTAAGTGAGGTATAATTTCTGGTTGAATGATATTTTTCTTCTTTAGCATCATTGTGTGAGATGCAGTGTTTGCCTTAGACCTGGGCCTGTACTTGGTTTATCACTTACATTTACAAGAACAGAACATGGAGGGAGATGTCCTTCCCAGAGTCAGGTACGGGTAATGGGTACTTAGCCCTGGCCCACTAAGTGGCACCTTTGGGATTGAATCCCTGGCCCCAGGGATCTTACTAGACTTTTTCCGATGAGGTACCTAACAGGCAGAACCACACTCTTGCACATCTGATATTTTTACCCAATAGGATGGCAGCTACCCACACAGATCAAGGTTATCAAGAGGGAAGGAGTCCATCTGATGAAGAGAACTCTGTCAATTCTCTCCAACAGAGAGCTTTCTTGTGGGTCCAGGTGCTCAAGAAAAACACAATCTCTTATCTAGAGTCTCTAAGAGTTCTTGGACAACATTTCCAATTTCCTTGCTGTTGGGAAAAGTAAGGAAAGGACTTGGAATAGACGCCTGTTGGACATTGTCCTTTGTCTTCTCTTTATATAGTGCCATAGTGGGAACTTAGGGGCCTGCAGGTGCCCAGTTGGTATCTAAAAGCAAGACGAAGCTTAACATCTCTTCCATCATTTTTGTATCTGCTTCCTTTGCTAAGCTCAAGGTAAAAACCAGCCTTTACAACATCCCATTGCAGACCTCCTGCTTAGCTCTGCCTATAGCCATGTTAACCACTTAAGGAATGTCTATTGCTGAAAACTAGGAGCTCAAGGGTTATTACCCTTAAATTTTCCTGGCCTATATTATCCTCCTTCAAGAATAAGGACACAAGAGAAGAATAACTAAAGTAGTTTTCAGGATATGCAGGAACATCACATTGCCGGCTTTTAAACGTCCCATTCCAGATACCCCAGAGTACTAATGGCCAACTTTTTCAAGCTTTCAATAAAAAAACCAGCCCATGGTGGCACTTGTGCCATAGGATCACCACCCCTGCCCTACAGTGCTGCCCAGAGGTCTCTAGTCATTGTCCTAAATCTGTAGTCACCTCAAATTCCAGGAAAAGCAGAACCTCTAGGAAAAGCAGAGCCTTGTGGGCCACCCACAATGAGATCATCTCCCAAATGGGAGCAGCTAAGAACCCCACGACAGGAACCAAGGCTGTCCCCATAAGCAGAAGCCTGACCTGATAAAAACAGCATCTTACGATGACCTCCTCAACCAGTGGGTGCTGCATTGTCTCCTAAGTGATGAAGGCTCTCCCAGAAATGTGCTAAACCTGACCCCAGCTTGCCCAGGATCATCTACTCTACTAGCTATGCAGGCCCCAACCTTTGCCTTTTCCCCCTTTTCTATAAAACCCTCGGGTTTCTATCAGCCCCTCAAAGGCAGACCCTGAGCATCTTTGCATGTATTTCTCAGTGTGGCCATGCTGATTAAAGATCCCTTCCTGCCCTTTACCACTGCTTCCTTCTTTGCTTGGTGTTCTGGGCTGGGCGGATGAGCTTGATCTGTCGGGACTCCTGGCTACAGCTTTACCCTCAAATTCCAGAACCATTACCACTTCCTGGTGTAGACCCAACAGCTCACTTTCTATTAGCAGACATTCCCCCATCACAGCTGCTGGGGCCGTGGGTGTTTACCTGACCATTGAGATTCTGTCCTAGGGAAACTTGGAACCTTGGGAACATAGAGGAGCCAGTCAGTTTCCATTGGATGTCTGGTCATAGAAACAGCGTGGCTACCATTTTCTATCACGGGCTCAGGGAAACCAAGAAGACGAGTGACACAGGCTACCTGACTGAAAGGAGAACCCAAGACTTTGTCCTCTTGGGTCTGGCTGTGTTATCGGTCTCTGAGCCCAGTTCCCCCAAGCTCCTGGACGTTTCCTTATCTCTTGATCTATGTCACACCCCAAAGTCCATCCTGTCGCTCCTCTCCTAGTTTGTTTAGACTGTTTGTGTGAATTTTTGTTTTTTATAGAAACTTGAGAGAGCTCCCATTCTCAGGTAGCTGATGAGAGTTTTCAAAAGAATTTTATCATTTTATTCCACACACAAAATTATACTTACTCATGGACAAATAGTAATGTCTACCTTAGAATGTGGAAATTCCCAAAGTAACCCTCCTTAGAGATAACTGCTCTCAGATGTGTGGAGATGAGAATAGGGAGCGAGCGGAGCAGGTACATACTGGGCCTATTGGTTTTCCACGCAGACTGTACCTTGCTCTGAGCCCTTGGCCTGTATGAACACATTTAATCTTTACCAGGGCCAGGGGAGCTACTCATTTTGGAAATGCAAATACTTAGATGCAGAGAGGTGAAGGATCTGAACCCAGGCCTTTAGCTCCGAGCAGAGGCCCTCAACCCCTGCCCTATACAGCCTCTCATTTCCTCACTGCTGCTATTTGTTTTGTTACCAGTCGATGCTCAACAAATCAGCACCAAATCGGGGACTTAAAACAGCATACATCTGTTGTCTTGCAGCTTTTCTGGGTCAGAGTCTGGGACGGCTCAACTGGGTCGTTTGCCTGCGTGCATCTCACAGTCTGTAAGGCATTGGCGAGGGCTGGGGACACACTGGAGACTTAACCGGGGAAGGATTCACTCCTCTGCTCATGGGGTTGCTGGCAGCATTTGATTTCTTGTAGGCTCTTGAACCTAGGACTTCGGGTCCTCTTGACTGTCGGCCGGAGGCCCCCTTAGGCCCTCATTCTGTGGAACACTTTACAGGGAAGCTCTCCCCACGGAGACTGGCTTCACCAGAACCAGCAAGACCTGCCAGAAGAAAGTCACTCTCCAATGTGACCACAGTGTGAAGGGCTACCCCACCACAATGCCACATCCTGTGGGTTAAAGCAAGTCCCTGCACTGATGGAGGTGGTTGTACAAGGGTGGAGCTAGAGAACATTTATACTCGCTATTAGTCAAGTCACACAACTCTTCTTTTCTTTTAAATTTGCTATTTGGAGAGCTCTCTGGTAATGGCTGTGTTGGAACATTTGCCTTAGACTAAGGCTGCAGCGTACCTTGAATTGGAGGCAGCCAGGCTGAGAGCTCAGAGCAGCACTGGCTGCACCCACCCTCCCTAGGGCAGGAGGAGGGGCTGTTCCAGAGAGAGAGGCTGGGCCTGCTCTCCATCCCTTCCGTCTCCCATCTAGAGGCAAGAAACCCAGGGACGGGCCCATGAGTGACGCCAACGCTTGCCATACCTGCTATAGGCAGTCTGAGAGCTCGGGGTGAGGTGGTGCCCTCGGCATATTCCCTCACTTCCCGTCCTCTAGGACCCGGACAGAGAGAGTGGCTGCTGTCTTGGGGAGGCTCAGTCAGAGCTGGAAAGCAATAAGAGGCATTTGTGGCCGCTTTGCTACTCACTGCTGTGCAGGGAGCAGAGGAAGATTCTCACTGATCTGTATCTACAGAGTTTTGCACATTGGTTTTGTCTCTACACTATCTATTTGCGATCTTTCTATGTGAGAACAGGAGGATCCAAGTCGCTCTTCTTTTGCTACTCTTCATACTCTGTGCCTGTCTTCTGAGGCCAGCCCTCGTGTGAAGCCATCGGTTCTGCTGGGCGCTCAGAGCCACCCAGTGTGCTCCTCTGTCATCGTGAAAGCGTGTGTTCTACCTTTAGCCTCCTCAGAAGTGTCTTTCCGAGTCCGGTGCTCGCGTGCCTCCTTGTGAATCGTTTGTCACATGGGCCTTAGAGACCTTCCATGAGCAAGGGTGCTCAGCAGTGTCTCAGAGGGGGTCTGGGCCCCCTGAAGGAAGCATCCAGGCCTCTGCCATTCCTCGAGGGCTTCAGAGAGCTCTGCACCTGCAAGGACATCTGTGGGGTGCTGGGTGACTCCCTGCCTTAGCTCATCTTCCCCCAAGAGAACGAGGCGCCACTGTCTTTCAAGCAGTGTCGTCCCCTATGGCCCCACACACATTTCTCTTGCACACTCAGATCACTTCTTCACTGCACACTCCTCAAGTAGTGATGGCGAATCTGTGTGTGCACAAGTACGCACAAGGTTGTGAAGGCACAAGCACCTTCCCCTTTGTTGAATTCAGGGCTCTGATAAATAACCTTTTCCCTCACTCACTTTTATTCCCTGTAAAATCTGAAATGATCCAGTGTGACTTTTTCATGGTGCTGGGATCCTTTCCATGTTTTTAAGGAGGCTAGCATTTTACCTTTCTGATTAGTAAATAGTAAATCGGGTGCCCTGGCCCTGTGTTAATGTTGTATCAGAGAAACTTCCACTATGGACTGACGGACAAGATATTTTTTCACCCAGTGACATGGGCTTCTCCAGAAAGGGGAATTTAAATGGAGAGCTTAAAAGCATAGCTGGGTGGGCCCGGGATTTAGCTCAGTGGTTCCACTGCCTGCTTCGCAAGTGCAAGGTCTCGAGTTCGATCCCTGGTGCCAAAAAAAAAAAAAAAAAAAAAAAAAAAAAAAAAAAAAAAAACATAGCTGGGAGAATACCTTGCTCAAGGTCACCGACCAGGAAGGTGGCTGCATCTGAGCCCAAGCCTTCGTAGGAAGTCACACTCCTTGGCGTTCTGCCATGCACAGTTACTGCCCTGATTCCTCTGTGAGTTCACCCTGGGTCCCACTAGGTACAAGGTTATCCAGCTTCTCTGGAGGACACGGAGAAATTGGAGAGCCTCCAGGGAAGGCCCTGCAAAGTGATTAAGAGGACAAGAATAAGACTGGTGAGAAAGCTCAGAGGAATAAGAGTAATTTAATCTGGAGAAATAAATTCCAGGGGCAAAATTAATGACATTCTACTGCCATGAGAATCAATTAAAATAGTTCTGAAAGAAAGGATCCATTCTGCTGTTTTATTATACAACATCAAAGGGAAAATTTAACTATTTTATTTCGCTGATCAATAAATACGTAGCCATCCTCATGGCCAGGATACAAAGTGCACAGGACAGTGAAGGCCCAGAAAAGAACTTAGATTTTGGTGGCAGATGGTTTGAAGGCGTGAGGGGAGGTAAACAAGGAAAGGGCACAGGATTAGCGTCATTCTAGTCGATGATAAATGCTGCAAAGATACCATGGCAGGAGAAGGAGCAAACCAGTGACCATCAGTGGGCTTCTCCAGGAAGGGGACATCTGAACAGAGACCTTAAAGTCACTTGAAGCTCTGGGGACAGGACGACAGGTGGAGTGGTCCTCACGGCGGGAAAGGATTTGGCAAATACAAGGAATAGAAAGCGGCAGGGGAGGCTGGTGGCCATCAGGCAGAAGACCCAGCCTGAGCCTCCTCACACAGGCTGTGGGCGCCTGCTGGGCAGAGTAGCCGCTGGTGGGGAATGGATGGCAGGAGGACAAGATGCAAGGCACCGAGACAGTCGGGAGTGGATACGGGTGGGCATGGGGAGGTGAAGGCAAGGAGACCTTTTGGGTCCCTCTTGTGTTCTTAGCACTGTCAGGAAATCACAGACAACTCGATGGGAGGTGGGGCAGAGGGGAGAGAAAGCAAACCTCCATGGCTGAGTCAGATGGAAGCCGAACTCTCCCCGCCTCACCTCATTTCCTCAAGCAAGGAAACAGAAGCTCTGGTGGCGCTTGGCAGAAGTTCACACCACACCTGGCTCTTGGCGAGCCTAGGTCTCCTGCTTCCCCAGCCAGGGATCTGTCCACCCTGTGAGCTGTCTGAGGGCGTGGGGAGGCAGAAGCTGGAACAGGCATTGATCTCAACCCTCTTAACCTCTGTAAAATGGGGTTCTTTGGTTGGAGGCCAGTTCTCTGAAGGGGTGGCTCTGGGGCCAGGCTAATAGAAAGTTAAGTAGGTCCTCTTCTCAGAAAGGCCCCCAATATTTGAGTGTTCAGGAAGTGCCAGTAAGATGCAAGTGTGATTGGAATTGAAATGAGGCAGCAGTGAGGTATGTGTGTGGATCTATTTTAGGGTGCAAATCAAGGCTCAGGGCCTGTGGGAGGTTGGTGAGCTTTTCCAGGAAGTGTTCCCTTTAAATATTGTTTCAGTGAGCCCTGAATTATAGCCAATCAGAAGGAATCAAGAGCAGAAACCTCTGTCATTGTAATCATATCATGATGTGCCTCCTAAAAGCGGGAGTCAGAATATTAGAGACACCTGAGACGGAATGAATAAGTTTCTCTTCAGTTCCGGCTTTCCATGCTTTAGGCAAACGTGCATGGATTAGACTCTGAAGGTCAGCTAAAGGAAACCCAAGAACTTCCTTAAAAAAAAAAAAAAAGCTGCCATTAGGAAGACAAAACCATGATGTTTCTAAAAATGTGTATACAGTAAATAGAGATCTCCTTTCAGAAATTTTCGAATGAAATTTCAAAAACTTTACAGTGACCTTTTGTGTGGCCTAGTGAGCAGATGCAGAAAATCATGAGAGTCTGACAGTCACAATGTCCCTGCCCTGAGACTTAAGGCAGATGGGTGGGAATTTAGAAAGCATTTGCTGCAAGTTCCTTGAGGAATCGCGACCTGCCTCAAAAGCGGGGGCTGCCTTTTAAGATATGGCCCATGTTTAGCAGTAAATCCAGCCTCGCCAAGATTTGGAATCCTGATACCTGGAAAATAACTTGGCAAAGAGGAAAAAAAATGAAAAGAAAAAAAGAGGTAGATCCCTGGAAATCAGGAAGGAACTGACAGGAAAATTAGAAGCTACAGAGAAGTTACAGAAGTGAACCCCAATGCAGAGAAAAGAGTGAGGAGAGCAGCGTGCAAGCTCGACTGACTCCCAGGAAGGGGAAGCTGCTTCTGCAGACACAAGGTGCCCAGGGCCGGCAGCACCAGGGAGACACTGTGGGCCAGGCTGGTGGTGTGGGCCCCAAGAGGAGCCTGTGGCTCTTGTAAACTGCAAAGCAGTGCCGGGTTTTGCTCTGAAGTGACTCCTTCCACAGCAGGCAGCGGTGAGAGAGGGAACCTGGTGCGGTGCCCACCATCTTCCCAGAGTGCTTAATTAGGTATCGTTTCAGGAAGATATTATTTAAGACTGAAACTCAGAATGGTTAAAAAACTTTACTTCAGGGTTCCCGGAATAACCCTGTCACGGTGACTGGGTGAGAGACAGCCATGGGAGACAGTCGCAGACAGGAAGCGGGCTAGACAAAGAACCCTCGAGAAGTTTAAGCTCAGGCTGGGAAAGACATGGCACAGCCCTCCGTGGTGAGAAGCCAGGCCGGGCTCCTATGGCCCACAGAAACAGCTGGGTCTGAAAGTGCTGGCATTAATTACTTGAATCCTTGCCCTGCTGCCTACATCCAGCACAGATCTGAGGTCTGACTGTCTTTCCCATCTACCAACGTGAGGAAGGACATGCCTGGACTTGGACAATTGCCACAGCCTGGGGTAGAGGGTCCTCTGGAACAGAGTGGCAGCTCACAGACCCATAGGCTATAAAGCTGGGTGGAGAAAACCATCCCTTGCTGGCTTCCAAAAGTGCAGATCCTGGATCCCCCCCACCTTTTTGGACTCACAGTCTTTCTTTTCCCCCTTTTTTTTCTCTTTCTTCTTGGCTAGTTTATTTGGGTTGAGGAATTTTCCTTTGTCCTTTCACTTTCCCCCTCATTTTTCTTTTTAATTTTTTCCTGTTTTTAAAAATCTTTCACATGTTTTCTCTTTGTTTTGTTCTTTTCTGTTAACTTTAGCTAATTCTATAAATACCCTACTTCATAATAGGATCTGTTGTCTCATTTTTCTTTCCTTCTCACCTACCATCGTTAAATTTTTCCACTGTTTCTTTTTTTAATCTCTTATTCCCAACCCCTTATATCTTTACTGGTATAAACCATTAATTTTTATTAATCTTTAGAAAATTAGCTAGCTCTATGTTATTAGTGCTGAATTCTCTATTTTTAGTGGAGGTATACTTGTTACATGTAGTAGATATTTACTGTATGTTAATATTTGGTTTGTCTTAGTGTGTATATTAAAATTATAGATCGTTTCTATGGCTAAGCATAGTATCTTATTGGTTCTTATGGTATGTCAATATCCAGTTCATCATGGATAATATTATTACTGCTGACATACTATTTTCAAGGTCACATAGTTATTTTTATTAATAGGCTTCCTCTGTATGCCAATATTCAAATTACCTTTCTGTCTTTAACATATTACAGTCAATTCCTAGAGAACTGGGTGCAGGGCCAATCATACTGTACCCTTCCCTCCCAAATTAACAGAGGCGGTCAGATCTTGGGACAGAGGCAAAATACAGTGTAGTTAGCCATGCCCTGAGTACATCACTGAAAAGCAGACACTAGCTAAAGAGATCGCCATGCTAGCAACAAAGTCTTTCCACTATAAGCACCTGCAAACCTGGGCACAAAACAAAAAACATTAGACACACGAGAAAACAAGGGCAACAAAATGCCTACCCAAACTCTCAGCTCTCCCAAAGGTAATCCATGGGGCATTGAGGGAGAGGAAAGCAAAAGCCACAAAGCCAAGTGATTTAAAATAATAACAGAGAAGATGCAAAAACAGATCAATAAGATGCTTACAGAACAAGACATAATTAAACAGATAATGGATGTAATAAAATGATCAAGGAGCTTGCAGAAGATACTATAAAAAGCTGAGAAAAACAAAATGATAGAAAACATGAACAATCAGTTTAGCAAAGAATTAGAGTCCATGAAGAGATTCCAAACAGAAATGCAGGATATTAAAAATTATATTGAAAGTATGGGCAGCAGAAGTGACTAATGTGAGAACAGAATATCAGAATTAGAACAGAATGATTCCTTCAAATTCCAATTACTCAGAGATACCTTACAAACATCAAGAGAACATGAGAAATGAATCCAACAGCTTCTAGGTGATGCATAGATTACTCTAACATTAATTGGAATAAGTGAAAAATGAGAAGACGGCATAAAGGGTCTAAAAAGCCCTGTTGACAGAAATAATAGCAGAAAACTTTCCAAATATTTGGAAATAATTAAACATAGAGATAAGTGATGCATATAGAACTCCAAATAACCACAGTCAAAAGAGACTCTTTCCAAAACACACTGTAGTCCAAACTCCAGAAGTCTAACATAGGGACTAAATTTTAAAAGCTGCCAGAGAAAAGCAGTGGAACACTTGTAAAAGGAACCTATTAGAACATCTGAAATGAACAGACACTTGTCAGATGAAGAAGTAAAAAGAACAAATAAATATGTAAAAAAAGTTCAACATCGCTTTTTGTTCAAGAAATGCAAATGAAAACAACAGTGAGATCCCATTTCACTCAGAAAGAGTGGCTATCGTTAAGAAATCAATCCGTAATAAATCCTCACAAGGCTGTGGGGCGGGGGAAAGAACACTTCTCCATTGTTGGTGGGAGTGTACAGTGGGACAACCATTATGGAAATCAATATGTAGATTCCTCAAAAAAACTAAAACTCGAGGTTCCATAGACCCAGCTGTTCCCCCTCTAGGTATCTTCCTGAAAGAGTTAAAAGCATCAGCCCACAGCGATATGCACACTCATGTTTACAGCCGCACAGTTTGTAATAGCTAAATCTCAGAAACAGCCCATGTACCCATCCACAGATGAACAGATAAAGAAAATGTGGTATTTATATAGAATGGAGTACTACTCTGTCATAAGGATAAACTGAAGTCATTTTTAGGGAAGTGAATGCACCTCAGGACCATAATTTTTTATGACATAAATCAGACACACAAGTTTAAATATTGCATAGTTTTTCTTGTGTGAGCAACACAAAGGGTAAATACGGGGCAAAATGGAGGATAGATAGTGGGAAATGGGAAGAATATGTCGAAATGAGAAGGGGAACAAGGGAGGGAGGAAGGGACAAGAAAGGAAGGGGGAAAGGATTACAGAGAATGGAAGGAAAAATAGGAAACAAACCTTTGCAAATGGGGAGGAGAGAAGGGTTGAAGGGGGAAGAGAATGGGAAAAAAAGAAAAATTAAAATATATCATGTACAGGTGCAAATTCCCCATGATGAATGTGATCATTACGTATGGCAAATATGTACTAAAGAACAGAAAAATAAAGGAAACCCATTAGAATTACAACAGACTTCTCTAAGACAAATCTTTAAAACCAGGAGAGCTGGGAGTGAAGTGTTTCAAGACCCCAGAAGATGACAACTTTCAAACAAGGCTTAGTTATCCTATAAAACGATCTTTCAAAATTAATGGAGAGATAAGGTATTTTTGTAATAAAGAGCATGTCAAGAAATTCATGACCACCAGACCAACACTGCAAGATTTTCAAAGATATCCTAGAAAATGAAGCCAACAAGTGCCAGTAAGTCAAATAGAATGAATACAGCAGGTAGGGTAAGCAATTAAGCAGAAAGGGGTTAAAGGAAAATAAGCAACAGGGAAATAATGCAATGACAAGAGCAAGTCAATACTTTTCAGAAACAACTCTCAATGTGAATGGTCTCAGTTCTTCAATCAAAAGACACAGATTAGCAGACTAGATCAAGAAACAAAACCCAGTGATATGCAATATACAAGAAACACATTTAATCCAAAAAGAAATTCACAGATTAAACATCAAAGGATGGAAAACAATATTCTGTGCAAGAGGAACAAAAAAAAAAAAAAAAAGCAGTAGTAGCTATCTCAATTTCATAAAAAGTGGACTTCAACCCAAAACTGATTAGAAAAGGGAATTACTTAAGGGGACAGTTCAACAATAAGAGATAACAGTTATAAGTATATATATGTAACAAACACAGTCACCCAACTTTGAAAAAGAAATGTCATTGGACATAAAAAAATTAGATAAACACCAATACACTTATAATGGGGGATCTCAATACCCCATTGTCACACAGAGAGAGATCATCTAGACAAAAAGTCAACAAAGAAATATCAGAGTTAAACTGAACTTTTGAACAAATAGAGCTAATAAATATCTGCAAGATGTTCTGCCCAACAACACCAGAATGCACATTCTTCTCAGCAGCACATGGAACTTTCTCCAAGATAGACCACATGCTGGCCCATAAAGCATGCTTCAGTGAATGCAAAAGGATCAAAATTGTCCTATGCATATTATCAGACCACAGTGCAATGAAACTAGAAATCAATGGTGAAAGAAACTATAGAATTTTTGGAAACACATGGCAATTAAATAATGTGCTCTTGAGTAATCAATGAATCACACAAGAAATCAAACATTAGACATGTTTCTACAATGAAATGATAATGCCAGGAAAGAACCCAACCATAAATGAGAACTAGAGGCCAATCTTTTTAATGAGCATAAACACAAAACTCCTCAGCAAGATACTGGCAAATAGGATGCAACACATCATCAAAAGATCATACATCATGACCAAGCAGGATTCATCCCAGAAACTTAGGGATGGCTTAACATACAAAAACCAATAAATATAATGCATCACATAAACAGAAGAAAGCACAAAAATAAATTATCTCATTTGACCAAAATTGCCTTTGATAAAAATCAAATATGCATTCATGATCTAAAAAAACCTGAATAAAATGGGTATAGAATGACCTTATCTCAATCTGATAAAAGCCATTTATGACAAACCAATCATATTAAATAGGGGGATACTGAAAGCTTTCCCTCTAAAATCAAGAAGACAAGGATGTCCATTACCACCACTTCTATCCAATATAGCTGTTGAAACATTAGCCAGAGCAATAAGGCAAGAAAAACAAAATGGTTATATACAGGAAATGAAGCAAATTATCATTATTTGCAAATAATATGAACCTCTACATAAAAGACACAAAATTCCATCAAAAGACTCCTCACATTAATAACCAGATTCAGAAGCATAGCAGGTTACAGAACCAAAACACAAAAATTAATAGCATTCCGGGATACCAATAATAACCTCACCAAATAAGAATTTAGGGAAAGAATAACATTCACAGTAGCATCAAGAACAATTAAATACTTAGGAATTAACCTAACCAAGGAAATAAAAGAACTCCATAAAACAAACACTCCCCACCCCCACCAAAAGAAATATAGTATCTGATAAAGGAAATTGAAGAGGACAATGAAAATGGAAAGGTATCTCCTATTCTTGAATAAGTGAACCAATATAGTCAAAAGGCCAGATGTCCAAAACTGATGCGCAGATTTAACACAATTTTCAATTTTCCTTCTACACTGTTGGTGGGAATGTAAACTAGTACAATTATTATGAAAATCAGTATGGAGATTCCTCAAAAAATCTGAAACTAGAAATTCCATTAGACTCAGGTATTCCCCTTCTAGGTATCTCCCTGGAAGAGTTATAAATATCATCTTATAATGATAAATGCATACCCATGATTAGCAGCATAGCTTACAATAGCCAAATAATGGAAGTGATATGTATGTCCATCAGTAGATGAATAGATTAAGAAAATGTGATATTTATACTCAAGATAGGACTGCTCTGCCATAGAGAAGGATAAGCGTGAGTAATTTTAGGAAAATGGATGCACTTTGAGACTATAATGTTAAGTAAGATAAATCAGACACACAAGCTTAAATATTACATGGTGTAGGAAATGGGGTGGGGAGCAGAGGAGGGAACAAGGACAAGCTTTATTGAGATAAGGACCTGGACCTGAGAGGGGCTGCTGGCTCCAGTGCCAGAATAGCAGCTCTCTTACAGAGTAGGGGGTTCATAAGGGGAAACGATGTATTCTGGGTCAGGTCATCTATCTTAATCCGTGGTCACTGGTCCGTTTCACGTTTGCATAAGGTTCTGATTCGTCTGGAGCTGAGGGCCTCCTGGTCTGGAATTATCTGTTCGATATACAGGAATTAGGCCAGGCCAGTGGATTAGGGGTATTGGTATTACAACGTCAGGAGCTTGTGCGGAAGGGCCACAACTCATGGGAAGATGTCCTATGGACTTTTCCTTTCCCACGGTTTCTCTTACATGAGAAATGCCAAATGTAAATAAAGAGCAAAACAAAAGCAGAAAATAGGGAGACAGATCTTTTGCAAATGAGACGCAGACTAAGAGGTGGAGGGAGAAGGAGGTAGGGGAGGAGAAGAGGATAAAAAAATAATCAAGATGTATTATGTACGTGTACGTCCTCCCTGAGAGGAGTGTGATCCTTCTTTACTAAAAATGTGTACTAATAAAAAATGGAGAAAAAAGGAGGAATTTGTTGCACAGAGAGATGTATAAACCATACTTATTCCGTCAGGATTTACGTGTACTTTTCTGTGGCGAGGCAGGTAGTTTGTCTCAAAGAGATGTTCATATAAAGGAACGTGTCATTTGGGAAATTTTATCACAGGCAATCACAAATCACATTATCACATTGGTTGGCTGATAGAGTGGTTGGCAAAGAGCTGAGGAAATGAATCACGAAGCCTAGAAGCTTTAATGAGTTACGGAAGGGAACTATCATCCTGTCCGTGGTGAGCACTGGTGGGGTGACTGCTGGCGTGTGGGAAGCCAAGTTAGTCCCTGGTTGGACCTGAGTGGGAGAGGCTGAAGGCTCCACTTGGCGAACAGCTTGGTTTGCCTAGGGGTGTGGGTGTGGTCTTGTTCACTCGGCAGACTGAGGGCGCTAAGAGATACCCAAAGGGTTCAGGCTTTCAAAGAACCTCGAAATCAGCCACCCCCAGCAACAGAGCTATTTCCTCTTAAGGAGAGATGGACATTCACATGCAAGTGGAGTCCTGGCCAGGAGCTTGTCTGCCTCTGTTTTTAGTTTAACTCACCAGGCTTTAGCAGGAGCTGTGATGACTGAGCCAGCAAAGTACATTTGCTGAATGAAGCTTCCTTCACCTTGAAAAAGGGACACCGACACTCCCCCTTGGAGCTAGTTTGGATTGCTGTGGAGGTATTTGGTTTTAGTGCCCTAACCACAAAATATTAGAAAATATATTGCACGCTAGGGACCCTCAGAAGGTTAACTACCAGCCCCCACACACCAGGAGGCCTCTAGATAAGACTGATGCTGCAATAGGAAATAGTGAAAGGAGAGGAGGAGAAATGTAATGCTTGTTGAGTGTTGGAACCAGGCAAGATGGTAAACTGGGGTCCAGAGAGCTGGACTGTTTGCCCAGTCTAGAGAGAGAAGCAGTGTTTGAGCTCAGGCCCACTGTGAAACCCACTGCACTACTACTATTCCATGCTCGATACAAACAAGCTTCAGCAAGTTGGTGGGCATAATGGGGGCAGAGTATAAAGGGGTTCCTGGCATCTCTTTCTGGGATACTAGCAAAATCCAGGGTATACTATACCAGTGGTGAGTGATCTGGAAAAGGCCTTTCCTTTCCCACTTTTCCATCCGTTCAAATGGTTGGTGGAATGAGAGCACCTCTGGCTCTAACTCACCATTTATCTGACAAAGAACAGCTCTGAGCAGTTTTGGCTGTGCACTAGATGGAAGCTGGGTTTTCTTTTGTATGGGAGATCAACCAGGTGGTTACAAATCTGTTTCATCTTCCTAGGCACACAGCTAAACTGTGTTTCCTAGACACCTTGCATCTGTGTGGGGCCATGTGACTAAGTTCTCGCCAATGAATTCAAGGACAGATTGATGAGTCATTTTGAAGCCAACACAGCTGAGAGCAGTTATGCCTTGCCACACTCACTTTGCCCCTTCCACAACAACTCTGAAAACAGTGCTATGTGATGTGGGGAGCACAATTCCCTAGAGAGGCCTGGATTCCTGAGTCAGTGCTGGTGGAGAGCTGCCAAGGGAGCTGCCCAGCCAGAACATCTCTACATCTGACTTTGAGAGAGTGAAAAACCGTAACTTGTCAAGGCGTGGATATTTAGGATTGCTACAGTAACTAATATTAACATCCCTGACTGATACAGGCATCCAGGGTCTGTTCCCGTTTCAGAGGGAACAGCGTCCTTCTCAGTCATGTGGTGCAGGTATACACACACACACACACACACACACACACACACACACACAAAGCCTGGTCAGTGAGAGCCTCGCACCTCCATCCCACCCAAGCCACAGCAGTTGGCTTCAAAATGGGCACGTGCACCAAGAAGTGTCTTTGCAGAAAGCTTTTCTCAGCTGGATTTGAAGCTGTGATCAAGAACAAAAGTGCTAAGGTTGACTATGTAAGGAAGCCACACTTGAGAATGGCTACAGAAGAAAGCGGAGCTAAGAGACAGAAAGAGTGAAATCTGCTGGCCTGTGTCAGTCCATAGATTCCATCACCCTTGAAGTCTTACCTACTGTAGCATATGTCAGTCACTGGAAATAACACATTCTCTCCCTTTTGATTAAGTCGCTAAAGGTCAGGTTTGTCTCTTGTCACCAAAAGAGTATTGACTTGGGTAAACAGTAAAGATACGGGGTAGGGCAGGGATTTAGCTGAGTGGCACCATGTCTGCCTTGAAAACGAAAAGTCCTGAGTTCGATCCCTGGTACCAGAAAAAGAAAAGAAAAAAGATAAGGAAGAGTTGAATGAATGCAAAAGAAAGCAGCTGCAGTTTCAATGGCATGTTCTGCTTCACAAGTTCTTTCTGCAGGCAGTTTTCTAAGTCATGGATCCTTCTCCACCCAACTTCAGCACGGAATGAATGAAAGTTCATGGAGGTCAGAATCAAGAGGAAAGTGAGATACGACCCAGCCTAGATCAGGAGCAGTTGGAGAAAGTGTTGAGGGCTTCAACGTTATCCAAACTGGAGCTGCATATTGTTTCTTGTGTAATCCTTGAAAATGGGATGTATGTAACAAGTGACTGTAAAGAGGCTACTTTACATAATGAGCACGAATCGCTGTACAGGATATACGAGTAGCTGTGATGCACATGGGTTATTTGGTGGATTTCTTTGGCAATCAGCTGTGGTCTGTCTTGTATTCTTCCTGAACGATGAGGCTCAATTATCATTGCAGGAGTGATTGTCTCACTACTTAGGCTCAGCGCGGAAGCTTTCACAATCGTAAGAGGAAAGAAGGATTTCATAAGGCAGAAAATGATATGTACGTTTTAGCACTGTGTTTCACGTACACATTGAGTCCATACACATTAGAACCTTCTTTTACTTGTCCAAATTCAGAATGAATAAATAAATGGCAAAGTTGAATAATTTAGGACTAAAAATTCAAGTTGGTTGGACAGTAAAAGTAATAGCTCCACAATGCTGAAAGGTCAAAGCCATGTTGGCCCTATAGTGAGGTGAGGGCCTCTGAGGTGATTTCTCTCAGTTGCTCAGATTTTCCTCATGGTATATTATCTTTGTCTGTGGTGTCACACCATTGGTAGCAGTAGGATGTCTGAAGAGTTTCAGGCATTTTTTATCATCATATGCACTCCCTGGGCTGAGGGGGTCATGGTTCTTGTGCTGGGTTTTGCAAAGGAAGAGAACTATTTCCTTTGCCAGAAAGAGTCAGCACTGTCTCATCTCTGCCTATGTTGCTGGGCAGTCACTAGCAAAAGCACCAAGGGGTGGGTACTGGTTGTCTTAAGCCAGTCAAGGTCCACACACTGATGGGGGTTTCAATTTCACCTACATTGCTGGATATAGAGGAGGGGAGGCTTTTCAAAGGAAATGTGGAGAATTGTTTCCCAGAAGGAGAATGAGTGATGGGCAGCCCGTAACAGGTTTCTTCTACAAATGGGAAGAATATTAGTTGTGGTGACACAGAATATCATTCTTTATCACTTCTTTGAAGAACCATTTTTGTAATGTTGATACATGGAACTGGTCTGGGAGTGTCTTAGTTACCTTTCTTGTTCCTGAGACAAAGTACCTGACTCCCAAAGTTAAAGGAGGAAAGGTTTGTGTAGCTCCCAGTTTGTAGAAGATTCAGTTCGTAGTTGGCTGGCTCCAAGGCAGGGTGACACAGCAGAGGGGCATCGCAGAGGAGAAACAGTTCATGGTGGGCAAAAAGCAGCAAGTCAGCAGGCAACAAGTGACAATAGCAGCTTCTTTCTGTCCCTTTCTATTCTGTCTAGGCTCCCTGCCCTTAAGGCAGGTAACACTCCCCCACCCAGAACTATGCAAACCAATCAGTGGACTAGAATTCAGTAATCACACCCTGATCCAGCATCACATACCCTAGATCTAGCTACCTGTGAAAAGCCCCACCTATGATCACATGAGACTTTGGGGGCCATCTAGACCCAGACCTAGCACTGAGGGACATAGAAAACTTACAATAAATATTACTGAAAGAATGAAAGATAAAGAAAGATTATTGGCAAAATTAACACTGGTTCTAATAGTGAGTCCCCATATTTCAGAGGCTTAACACAGCAGTTTATTTTTCAACAGTTTTCTCAATTTTTGTTTTTTAATAGTACATGTTCCCAGCACATAATACATTCCTCCTGGGGAGCTGGTACATGTACACGAGATGTGTTATACATCTTAATTTTTAAAAAATTTCTTCCTTCCTTTCACACTCCCTCCCTCTATCTCTTGGTCTCCTTCTCATTTACAAAGATCTATCTTCTTATTATCTATCTTCTATTTTGCTCTTTATTTATATTTTGGGTTTTCTCATGTAAGAGAATTCTTGTGATATTTAAGCTTGTGTGCCTGATTTATTTTATTTAACACTAGGGTCTCAAGGTGCATACATTTTCCCACAAGTGATTCAGGTTTATTTTTCTTTATGTCAGGGTAATATTCCATTATGTATAAATGAATACTACATTTTCTTTATCTTTTGACGGATTCATAGGCCACTTCCAAGAACAGAAGTTTAGCTCTTGCTCCTGGAATGGTGCTGGCCTATCAGGTGATTTCTCACACTCTGACCCACAGACCCAGGTTTTTTCTGAATTATGCCACAGCTAAAGGCCCCACAACACTTCACTTCTAGGCAGGGATTTGGCAAAAAGTGGAACATAGACCCTAGGAGGTTATTATGGGCCAAACCTCAAGGGATACCCATCACTCTCCTTACCTTCTATTGGGTAGGACTCAGACATGAGGCTACTGCTAACCACAAGGAGACGAGGACATACTGTCCAGAGGAGTCTGGAAAAGACACAAAGGTGATAGAAATTCCAGTTCTCTCGTGCATTCACTGGCAATGAAAACTTTTGTCTAAATCAAAATGTATGAGGCTGAGGATGTAGCTCAGTGGTAGAGTGCTTGCCTAGCGTGGCCCAAGTTTTGTCCTCAGCAGCGCAAGGGAATTAATTAATTAAAATATTTTTAAGGGCCAGGGATTTAGCTCAGTGGTTCCACCACCTGCTTCACAAGTTCAAGGGCCCAAGTTGAATCCCCAGTATAAATATATATATAAAAGGAATATAAGGGATGACTAAGTTGATAAGGGAGAGTAGCAGAGTATATTACACTATGCTAACAGTAAGACTTTAAAAATCGATTTATGTAGAACTGACATGTACAAATAGCAATTTCACATAGTTGAACATCATAACAACTTGGCATGAAATCTAGGAAATGGAGAAGCTGGGAACATATTGGGAGCAACGCCCATTGAATGTTCTGGCACCTTCATTTTCAAAGGAACTTTTTTGGTGGTCTGATTTATATATGGTAAAATGTCGACATTTTAGGTTTGGATAGGTTTGAGCAACTTTATTAAATTTTTTATGGAGAAAATATATAAGGAAACATGTCTATACTACCACTATACAATTCAGGGGTGCTGAGAAAATGCCTGAAAATATCTACGAAACAGTTTTTCCTGGAGTTAACAGTGAAAAGGGATTTTTTATCCAAGTCAGATTATTGTTTCTGTTTGCTTAATCAGGACAGACGTGACTTCAGTCTTTGAGTAACAATGTGTAGCCCAGGATAAACATAAATAACAGGCTTCTGATAAACCATGGCATATGTTTGATATCAAATAGATTTGGAATTGATTCTACTGCTTTTAATCTGTAAATCTAGGGCATTCTGAGCCCCAGTTTTCTCTTCTGCAAAATGGGACTGATAACAGCATACTAATACTTGGAGGTTTGTATAAAAGTTAAAGGAGATAAATGCATGGAAGCAACTAATTCAATAACTGGCACGTAGTTTGTGCTCAGTATACATTGCCTGTTATTATCGATTATTTATTGCTCATTAGAAAAACATTATTCTTTGGAAATCTCTGGCTCTATATATTGTATACATGCACAGGCTCCTGAAGGATCATACTCAGCTTGACTTCTACATCACTTTTTTTAAAAATTCACTATCTCATTATTTTTATGAGATATTTTGAATTTTTTGTAGAAGTCAGAACCATAGTAACAAGCTTTCATCTTCATTTTGCTTCTGCAATGATCATTAATGGAATTCTTGTGATACTTTTTTTTTGGTGCGATAGCCTTAAGCTGTGACTACAAATGCTTTTACAGAATTCTCTGATTTATTTTTTGTTCAGCTGCACTCTTGTATATTTGTTTTCACATATTTTTGATGAATGGAGATATTGTCTTTAGATGTTCTCAACCATCCTGGGCTTATTAAAATCCACTCGGTAGCTCTCATCAAGTGGAAAACAAGGAGGAAATCCAAGGACAAAAGATATTGCAGACTTTGCTTCCTCATGTGCACCTGCTAAGGGCCTAGTTTTAAGGAAATCTACAGTGAGCCTCTGATTACAAAGGTTCTTCCTTAAGGAGAAAAGGGAAAAAAACCACATTTACTTCAAAGAACTCCTGCCTGATTGAGTGGAGAAAAAAATGGCTTCATTGCTTTGATCCTTTCACTGAGAAAAACAACATGAAAAGAAAAGCAAAAACAAGGCTTACAATGCAGGCTTTGTTGAGAACATCATTAGGAGTGTTTATCGGCTGCAGCAAACACACATTCCGGCTCCAGAGTGTGCAGAAAGGTTCATTCCATGAAAGCTGGTGCAAGGCGAAAGCTTCTACCTGCTTGCGCTCGGAAGGCCAGGCAGTTGACTCCGGGCCATATTCCTTGTCAAGTCAGGGAGCAAAGATGGCAGATTTCAAGTCTCCTTGATCCATCGTGAGTTCAGGCTTTAAGAACTACACTGGGATTCTTTTTCTTCTTTTTCTTCTGTTACCCTTGGTAAACACTCTCTGATTCTTTTTTTCCCCTTGAAGAGAAAAGCTTTTGGAGAAGCTGATGAAAGGCTTTTTGCGCACCAGCTTCTTCAAAACAACATTGTGATGAGTTAAGTGCAAACAAATCAGAATCAGATGAATTAAATTTTTTCCTTTAAATACAGAGTTGGGTGGATTTTAAACGGAAGGGGAAGTGTTCTGCAAAAATTCTCAAGAATGCTGGGACAGTCGATACATTCCAAGTAGGGCAATATTTACTTTCCTGTACTTTTAGGTCTGCTCCTCAACTGGTGTAAACAGCCTCCTTCACAGATAATCTGTAAAGTTTTTGTTGTTGTTTGTTTGGTGTGTTTGTTTGTTTTGGTATGGAGATGGAACTCAGGACCTTGCGCTTGCCAGGAGGGTGCCACACACTGAGCTACATCCCCGGCCCTAGTCTGTAAAGTTTTGATGAATGCATGCAGGTAATTTGTTTTACAGTAGGAAATTCCCAACACAGAGACACTGAACAGACAAAATATAAAGCTGATAGCTCAGTGATTGTCTTATGAGAACATAAAAGGCATAATTTCATAGTAAACTGATAACAAAGAAAGACTGTGATTTGGGGAATGTGTGAGAGCTCTG
Organism: Fukomys damarensis; assembly: GCF_012274545.1. Taxonomy (NCBI): domain Eukaryota; kingdom Metazoa; phylum Chordata; class Mammalia; order Rodentia; family Bathyergidae; genus Fukomys; species Fukomys damarensis. Next base: position 40,254,670 of record NW_022900940.1, on the reverse strand, counting down.
CTTGCTGAGAATAGGAAGGCGCAGGGTGAGGGCAGGAGCTGTTCCACACAAACAGCATTTCTGTAAACTCTGGAAACCCGCAGCTAGGATTTCCTCGAGCACTGGGTGCCCATTCCTCCACCTGGGGCCGGTGAAGCAGCAAATCACTGGCTGTTCCATGCACAAATGAGTGAGTGAATTATTACCCAGTGGCAAAGGGTGACCAAGGGGCTGGACTTTCTGGATGGAATCTACTTTCAAACCAGGCCAAAAAGATCAAATTGTTTTTGAGCAGGAGTAATCTCTGTCTTTCCTACCATTTGTTCTTACCATGCGTACTATTTTCTGTTTTGCTTTATTTCCTGACCCGGAAGTTCGCTGAGGGCCGAGTGCGCGTCTCGCTCATTTTTTCCCCTCTCTAGAGGATTTGGTGCGTGATATGCGACCTTGAACAATTCTGAACCCGTGAAAAAATCCAGACCGTCATCATCTTTTCCACCTTCGTCGTTGTCTTTGTCAAGTCCATCATCACCCTTGCCAACGTTTTCATCTCTTGCACCATCAACTCTCCTCTCCTTTATCACTATCGTCTTCTTTCTCTTCTCCCTCATTGCTTCCTTTTCCGTAAGGAGAGCGCCGTGCTGACGTCTAAGGACTTTGCCGGGCACCGCCCTCCAGTAGGCTGTGCGCCAGCGCTCCACCTGACCCGGTTAAGATGCACAGTGGCATCTGCATCACCCCTCTTTCTTCGGCACCTGCCACTGCACATTTTTAGGTATGAGTGGCTCTTGGTGCCATGAAGAAACATAAGTAAGTATTTATTATAGTAAAAGAGAAGTTACTCAAATCACTTAGCAAAATAATCAATAATTCAAACAATAGAAAAGGAACTGAAAACAAGGTTGCATTGCTTTTAATACTGGGAAATACCCATCTCTGGCCTTCTTTCAGCAAATGTTTTCAGTACAGAATGTTCCATTTCTTAAATATTGCCTCAATCTATTATTTCTCTTACCGAGGTAGTGAAGAATTACTGTATGGAGACAGTGACAGCAGCCTGCCCCTCCCACAGCTGTCACTGCAAGGAAGATACAGTTTGTTACAACAGGTCTTGTCTTCCAAAAGACCCGCAGATGCTGTCTTTCATCACTTCAGATTCCTTTTTGCTTTTTGGACCATCCTTTCTCCTTTCTCTCTCTGGAAGCATGAAGTGAAGATTCATGGGGTCAGAGACAACTCTTTCATTTTCAAATAACTCCTTGGAATATACTTTGGGTGAATAAGTTCATATGTAAAGGGATAGAAGTGTCTGGAGCTTGGTCTAAAAATGAAAAATATTTGGGTACTTTTGAAGGAAATGTGACTTAGGAACCGAATCTTTACCACCTCCAAACTGTGGGTGTTTAGTATTTGTATTATAATATTACTTAAAAGTAGGTTTCTGAAAAAAATGGATATAAACTCATGTTCTTATAAAACGGAAATCTAATTTACCAGTTAAATTAAAACCAAAAAATTCAAATGAATAATGATACGGTTTTTCTGGAACGAAATCACTGCTCAAAACAAGGTAGTAAGGGGCTGGGGATTTAGCTCAGTGGTACTGTGCCTTCTTTGTAAGTATCAGGTCCTGAGTTCAATCCCTAGTACCAGAAAAATAAAATGTAATGTTTATATACTGCAGATATGTACCAATAAAATTTTTTAAAAAGCTATCTTGGCTTTTTACGAGTATCCTTGGCCCAAATGCAGTACATTATTTAGCATATCCAATTTGATTCTTTTTTTCATTGCCTTTGACAGAGTAGCACGATTTTATTGCTCATACAGATGTGAACACAAATGCAAACTCAAGCTTTGGCATTATCTTGGGTAAGTTGGCCATCCAAATAATAACAGAATGTACTTTTATTTGTATTTTAAAAATCAATATGAAAACCCCAAATTGAAATAAAAAACTCTTCTAGAGCTCACACATACTCATAAATTCAGCTAAGTAAGGTAGTAAATATGGATTTAGAGTTAAACCGTTGAACTCACACTGTTTATGAAAGGTTTTGATTATAACACAGGGAGTTTCATACCTTTTTAGGATGTCTTTGAACTAAGGAGTATATTGGGCCAACTTATAGCTTACCAGGTAGAAAACAAGTGTTTCAGCGGGAGCGGTGTTAGTTAACAGTTACGTCAAGGTGAATAAGAAACACCCAACTATGCATAGCCCTGGGTGTGGCTGAGTGGATTTTTGGAAAATGGAAGATTCACCATTGGTATAAGTGGCACCAGCCAATGACTTGTACCCTGAATATAGTACAAAGTGAAAGAAGGAGGAAGGCTCACTTCTATTTCTTCAGAGGAGCTCCAGTCTTCACCTTGGACATTGGTCAGTGCAGACCTTTCCGTTTCCTGGCACAGACTTGCACGGGCTCTACGATGAGCTCCAGGCCTTTGACTCTTGACTGGATCCTCTGGCTCTCCAGCGCATAGATGGCCCTTTTGCACTCTTCTGCACCTGACTCTGCAGGTGACTACTGTAAGCCTACCTTGTAAATTTATATATGTGTGTGTTATATCTTATATTCCATACATATCTTAAATCTGTTTCTCTAGTGAACAGAAATACAGGAGCATATAAATGGCCTTTGAAGAAATCCAAGGTTTTCTCTTTCTTCCATACCATCAGCAGAAGTTTGGTTATGCTGCAGTAACAAATAATCCCCAAATCACACTGGCCTAACCTAACAAAAGTACATTTCTCCAGTGATGGACAAGGGGGTTCTCTGCTCACTGTGGGCACCGAAGGACTCAGGATGAGGAAGGCTTGGCCTAGGCATTTGCTTCTGTCATCTGCCTTACTAGGGAAGAATATGGGGCAGCTCATGCCTTGGCTTTCTAAACTTTAACAGTTTAAACATGAATTGTTGGCCACCAACAGTTATGTGGCCACCCTAACTCAGAGGAGATGGGAGATACAGTACTACGCAGTGCTCGCAGGAGAAGAACCAGATGGTCTGAGTCCTTTCCTTGATCCGGGCTCATTCATTAGAAAGGCAGGCCAGACGGGGAAAGACACTGTCAGATCTCTGGGCACCTGCATCACCTCTGTGAAAATCCTCTAACACCCTTAAAGGACAAGTAGAAAAGGTAAAAGAAGAAGGTCAGTCTACTGCGGGTGGGGGGGGGCAAAAGAAATGCAAGGTTGAGCAAAGATTGAATTTAAATGCAAGTTTTATCTTTAAAGGTAATTAATAAAAATGATACCACCTTTCTTCCTTGACTAAAGCTTATCTAAAGTGGCGGTGACAATAGGAAGGTTAACTTTGGAATTTGAATTCTGTGATCAATATTAGCTAGCAAACAGCTCCCAAAACTTTTAGGGGTACATGAACAATTTAAGGGTACTTGGTGATGATTACTTTTTTGGCTGTTGCAGTAACTAAAGGCAAAACTTCATGAGTATCTCTGTATTTTCACTTTTTTCTTTTGAAGTGGCAATGGGATCAAGAATAATTATGCATGTAGTTTGTATTTAAATAAGGCATGTGAGTGGAAATATCACTTAATTTGCCTCTTAGAAATCAGCTCTCAATTGCAATGTTGAAATGTGCCATTAAAATACCTCATGCTATGATAATTAAATATTATGTTTTCCAAAGATGCTAAATGATATCTCCTGAGGGTTTCAAAATTTGCAAATGCCTCTGTTTTATATAATGGAACTTTAAAGTGAGCAAGAGTAACTATTTTATAAATTGAAGATTGAAAATACAAATCAGACAAACTTATGCTCTCAAGATATTTCATTTTGTTATATGGCCACTGATAAATTCTTAACTGTCTGGATACAGTACATAAAGGCTGGGAACATTTCTCTTTTGCCAGTGGACTGTTTGGTATGCTACTTTTTGGTTTTATTTTGGCTGTTATGTTTTTTAAAAGTACATGTAACTTCTTTGGTGATAGGTAGTACAAATTTAGATAAAAACAGCTATTGTCTTTGATGGCTAATTATAGAACAAAGGCATATTCACTAGGAAAATCAGGAAGCAGTGAAGAATATAAAGAACCAAATCAGAACACGCGGAATTTTAAAACCTCATATAAATTCACTACCTAAAAGCAAACATTTAACAACAGTTTTCTTATCAGTGTTTTTTCCAGTGTGTGTGTACATGCAACACAGTCGAGATTATTTACAGAAAATTATTATTTTTGGCACTTTTCATTTAGCATTGGAGTATGTTGGGTGATGGTGGTGAAGGATGTAGGGGGTCCTGTTCTGTAATAATTTCTATAGTATTATGCCTTCTTTTTCTGAATTCCATAGCACCCTTCTGCTGCAAATGAAGATAATAATTTTTACCCACAAAGAAGTATCCAGTGGGCTGCTTTTGAAAGCAAGCAAGTGTTAGAAAATCTGATTCCAACTGGCTGGATCAACAAAGAAATTTATTATCCCACCTTATAAGATGTCCAGGAGTAATTCAGGCTTGGGATTGCTTGATCCAGTGGCACAAAAATGTCTCCAAGACCAAGATTCCTCCCATTTCCCTTCTCTGCCCTCCACTCGATTGGCTCAGTCCCATGGCTGATAGCGACACCTAGGTCAGTGGGGTTCTTTACCTGCGACCGGAGGGAGACGGAGCCCTCCCTCATATAGAACGGAAGTTGTGCCATCATTTGGGGGTTCAGTTGGTTACACTGTCACCTTGACACCATTGGCAGTTAGATGTCTCGTGAATGCAGACACCCAGGGTCTGGAAGGATTGATGTTCATCTGTTGAAATCCATCCCTGTGTTGTCACTTCTCCTGTATGCCATAGTGGTATAAGGGAGGGTTAATACCCTATCCGGTCTCGCCCTGTACCTGGAGTCTCTCTTTCCCCCTCCCCCGCCCTCTCTCCCCCTTCCTCCTTGTACGTATATTCCTGGGGATTGAACCCACTGGGCTACATCCTTATCCCTTTGTATTTCATTCTGAGATGGGGACTTTCTAAGTTGTTCAGGCTGGCCTTGAACTTGTGATCCTCCTGTGTCAGCCTCTGGAGTAGCTGGGATTATGGGCATGCACCTCCATGCCCGTCCCCTTCCTCTTTCTTGATTTTAGGTTTTACAGGTCATACTCTAAACCTCAGGGCCTTTGGTCATGCTGTCTCCTCTTCCTGGGATGTTCTTGTCTCCTCTTTTCTCTTTTCTTAGGTAACTTCTACTCATCAAATGTTAGTTCACCTTCTAGCTCCAGCTCAGCTAGAGAAGAGCTGTCCAGGGATCTTTAACAAGGTTAAGTCCTTTATTCCTTTCCTTTCAAGCACTTATTAGTGTTCAGTCTTTTAATAAAAGTGTGTTTAATGGTAGTATCTTTCTTGACTTGTGTTTCTTCTCTCCCCCCGCATAAGCTTTAGCTTCCTTTAGGATAGGGATTATCTCTCCATTTTATTTCCTGGGCCTAACACAGTATCTGAAATTTATCAGATGGTTACTAACTAGTTTCCAAATTAAACAAATGAATGACTAAAGCTAACTTTAAAAAGAATTTGGTTGCTAACATATAAAGATGAAATTTAATGTTGAAATATTATAGTAAGAATTTATCCCTGTGTATTTCAAGAATTGTTCTATAGAGGAATAGAATGGTATTTACTGTGGATTTCACCAGGAGAGGTGCTCAGAATGTGGCCTCCAAGGCAGGAGGGGATGTGGCCATAGTGAGTTTGTATGTTGTATGGTTAAAGGATACTTTCCGTTGTGTTGCAGCAGACCTCATGAGATTGTTTATGGGGACAAAAGGTAGCCAGATACCCGCTTTCCTTGTCTTGCTTTGTCACCCGATGAAGGTAAATCTTTTTTTTTTTTAGTTTTTTTTTGGGGGGGAGGTTTTTTGAGACAGGGTCTCACTGTGTAGTTGAGACTGACCTGAACTCACTATGTAGCCCAGGCTGGTCTCGAACTCACAGTGATCCTCCTGCCTCAGCCTCTTGAGTGCTGGGATTACAGGCATGCACTACCACGCCCGGCTATCTTCTTTTATTTTCTACAAGAAAAGAAATAACTATGGATGCAGATTATGATAAGAAATAAAAATGTAGTCAGAGTGTGGAGCTTCTCATGGGCAATGTTTTTCTGTTTCACTTAATGAAAAACTATAGATGTCCTACTTGGAAATTCAAATTTATATATTTTAAGCCTTCAAAATATTGCAGATTTATTGAAGAGTATTATTTATTATTAAAAATGCTAATAACTCACTTGATTTCCTAGAATAGATACCAAACTTCTGTCATTAAAAATATTAATACAAATAGTCATGGGATGGGGATACAGAAGAAATTTACTTTGTACAAAAAAACCGTTGATTTCTTTTTGCCTATGTCCTTAACCCTAATGATATAGAAAACACTTTTTCTTTATATGATATTAATGTATACTTAGCATCTCATTGCCTGGCCATTTCATATCTAAACTTCAATTGTTAGGACATATTATTTTATCCCCAAATCTTGTTATTATGAGTAATGCTTATATGACCACCTCCCACAGATCTGAGTATAAATCCACTTTCTAGGTTATGCACTCAGGATTCCCAGAAATCAAATTACTGGGGTCTCCATTGCTCTTCTCCATTGCCTTCTGTGAAATCTGTATTCTGAATGCATGTTCTGAAACTAGAGAAGACCAGGCAGGGAAGAGGAGGTGTCCAGCTGAGGTGCTGTGCTGATTGGCCAGCAGTCCTAAGGAAGAGACGCTCTGCAGAGAGGCCAGGGATGGAGCATCGAGATCGGCCCCATGTGATCATCAGAGAGACTGCTGCATTTATAAAATCACAAGAGACCCCGGGGCATGAGCACCCAGAAGGAAACCCGGGTGGAGTCCGTGTCAGCTGCTCCCTTTCAATACTGGACATGGAATGTGATCAGTCAACAAGCCACAAGGGAGGAAGTATAAATAAAACATGTCTCTTGCAAAGAGGGTAAAGCTGCAATTTGCCAAGTGCACTGTAATTGTTCCTGGTTAATTATCTCAGTGGTGAGCTGGGAGCACCAAAGGTACACATTTACATTCACACTGTGAATAAAAACACTACTGCTGCTTAGCTGATCCTACTTCTGTTGTTGAGACGTGGACAATGCATATCCAGTTCCCTTGGAATGCAAGAGATGAATAACACATTTAGGCAGCTCCGCTTTCTGGATTGTCAATTTTTATAGCCACTCTAATTGCTTATCATAATTATAGTATTATAATTATTAATAATAACTTCTAGCAAGGACAATGGCATTGGATGCAGTCGTTGGGCTGAGCACTTCTCGTTAGCTCCCTGGATGTTCCAGCAATCCTAAGAGGGAGTATTATTTTCCTCATTTTCAGATCTGGCAACTGAAGCTCATAGAGATTAAATGACTTGCTCAAGGACACATGGCTGACATTGACTCCCAGTTGTTTTTCTGAGACCCAGAGACTTTTCTCTTAACTACTGTAGCAGATACACAACCGTGTCTCCTCACCAGTCTCCTGGGACCCCTTCTAGAGGCAGTGCTGCTAATAATTCACACCTGGAAGCCTTGTGGAGCACAGTCCTTCAGAAACTAGAGCTTCTTTACCTACAGGTCCCCAAGGGTGTCTCTACAGCCCTCCCTGGAACAGTGTCTGTATGACCTTGGGTGAGTCCCTCCTCTGAAAGATGAGACCCTTGGATTGGACAGAGCCTAGAAGCCAAGGCAATTTCTACTTCTTAAAATCCACTTATTTGCAGATAGTTTTATGGCTGTGGCAAAAAGAGGGACTTTTGCTTGGTGTTGGCCCTGGAAGGAAGAGTCCCAGAGACTGGGAATTTATGGTTCCCCGCTCTCTCTCTACTGCCCCTGAGCCGGCAGGAGTCCGGGAGGGTTTCAGTGTGTGGTCTGGCGCATTCTGTTTAGACAGAAGCATCTTTAGGAGCGAAATGTCAGCAAAGGGCGGCACCCTCCAGTGGGGAGAAGTTCCTGTTGGGACGGGGCAGGGTCAGGTAGCCATGTCTAGGAGGGCCAGGTGAGCCCGGGGATCGGCTTTATCGAGACAGAGGTTGCAGGTGACTTCACCAAGGTGGGGGGTGATGCAGTTCATTCTGACTGGAGTGACTCAAATAGAGAGCAATAGGAGGTGGGGGGAGTGGAAATAGTTCAGATAAATAAAGGGAGGAGGCAGGCGATCCACATAATGACCTAGCTAAGAAGGTCCATGCCGTAGGTGTGTGGAAAGCAGGGTCCTGACCTCCCAAACAGTCATATGTTGAGAGACACACAAAAAAAGTAGAGGACTGGGGTGTTCTGAATGAGAAGGAGAACTTCTGAAAACGGTCTCGAGAGCTGGGAATCAAATTCACCGGGGACATTGCTGGGCAGTGTTAAGACACAGTTTCATAGAGTCACAGTGTAGGTCACCAAGGATGATCAAAAGAATAGAGAGGTAGAGTATTCAAGAACAAGGTGCTTGCATCTCTAATTAAAAGTCCAACGAAGGAGAGAGAGGGCCCTGTGCCTCACAGGGGCTGAGGTGATTGAGAGAAGAGGAGGCGTGGATGCAGCAGGGCAGGAGGAGCCCAGAGCATTCCCACCCCACTGTTGGACAGAAAGCAGCCCCACCGGAGAGATCTCCAGAAGTGTCATCCTGGGGCACCCAGACCTCAGAGCAGGCAGTGCTCTCATGGACAGGCTGCACGGCCACCAGGAAAAGCAGTTTTTAAAAATGTGTTGCAGTAAAGACACGTTTCCATCGGTCCCTCTCGAAATGCTCCCTCTTGCTTTCAACACACTCACCCCATCATCCTTGTCATTTTCTGAAAGAGATCTGGAAGTCCTCTTTTGTAAGTGTCTCTATGGCACTGTTGTGGCTGCCTCAATGTCCTAAACTGATCAAAAGCATTTACCTTTCGTGGTCATTTTGACTGGGGAGAGCTAGAAGTTGCACCTTGCCAGATCCAGTGAGGAGGGTCGATGAAGACACGCTGTCATGTTTTTGCCAAGCCTGCCTTTTTGTTGGAAGGCACTTGCAGCACTGTGCTTTTTACGATACCTCTTATATAAAGACGCTCACAAAAGAGGACTTCTAGCACTGCCTCTAAAAGTAGCAAAAATGATGGGTTACATGTGTTTGGAGCAAGAAAGAGTATTTGGAGGGGATTAGTGACAGTGTCTCTCTTTACCACACTTTTAAAAAATGTAAGCACTCACCATGTCTTTTGATCACCTGTGTACAAGGAGCCACAGCAAGCCCTCCTCAAGCTGCCTTATCAGGCTGCCCTGGAAAGGGAGACCAGTGCTCAGAACCATTCTGCCGGATCTGCAGTATCTTCTGTACTGCAGAGGCTGGAAGGGGAAGACGGGATTTCCCAGGCTCCCCCACTGCTGAGCTCCATCTCCAGCCAAACACCTGCTTAGATAGGGCCTGGGAGGTGGATGAGGCGGAGCCATGTTTCCATGATTCTGTGGACAGTAACAGTCACAGAGCAGTGCATGGGCCACAGGTTGAGCACGGGCTCTGGCTATCCCGGGGTGGGGGGGGGCAGTGTGGCCCCAGGACATCCACCGTGGAGCTGCGATTCTAGCAGGCAGCAAGGGCATACATTTGGAAGTGGTCCTGGGGCCTTCCAGACCCTGAAGGCTCCCGGTCCACAGAGGCTCTCCGATCATGGCAGTGGTTGTGTGGGTATGGATGCAACAGTTGGAATAGAAGTTTCTAGATCAGGCTGCACTTCCTTCTCATACAAGGAGTGTCAGTCTTTCGGTTTGTCCAAATCTACCGTTTGGGGAAGCTTAAGCTAGAGTTGTTTTCTCCAAGTGTCTAATGATTCTGTAAGCAATCTCTTACCCTGGAATAAACTTCCTCTGCTGAAACTTGGTGGAATATATTCTGTGCTCAATACCTGAACTGAGATGGGTCTGTGTTAGAGAGCGGAGCCAAAGTTGTCCTGTGGGCATAAGGCAATAGTGCCCTAGACATAAGACTGTGGCTTGCTAGGAATAAGAACATACCAAGAGCAGCTCGGCTTAAGTACCTGCCCCGGGTCAGTCATCGTCTTTGGCCTGTGTGCCCTCCAAAGCAGCCATAGTTGTCCTCATCATGTAGAGGGGGAAATTACCACACAGAGAAGCCATGTGCCTAAGGTCAAGATTGCACAGCTGGGGAGCAGCTGAACTGGGTCTCGACCAGGTCTGTCACATGGCCAGTACCCCTCACTGCCTTGCTGGGTAGGGAATGCTCTATCTAGGACACAAGGATCTGAAAAGGTCCCTAAGTACAGAAAGCAGTCTTTGTGCCAAGAAATATCTCTGGGGGCATTTTTCTCTCTCAAAAACTTTAGTAAAATTGGAGTGACTTTATTGTATAAAAGGTTAGAAATACTTGTGTTATGGCCATCATCCCAAATCACAAAGATTCCGGAATGGTAAGGATTTGAAGAGGAGATGAGAAGGGCTGTTGGAATCCTGAGCTCCTGATGATAGGCATGAAAAGAGAGGGTCATTTCAGCACAAGAAAGGAGGGCCTGGGAGCTGCATCAAAGGTGCAGAGCTTGGGCATCCAGAGTGGAGACGCAATGGCTGCTAGATTGGGGTTTAAATCCTAGGCAGAGAGAGAACAAAGGAATCAAGGACTCAGCAAAGAAAGGAGAGGTGGAAAAGCAGAGGAGCCTCATTCCTGGGAAGGTAGATGAGCCGTGCAGAGGGAGGAGTGCAGGGAGGACAGACCCTCTCAGCACCTCCTGGGGCTTTAGTGATGGGAAGACGGTGGCACAGGAAAGCAAGGCACTGCGGGCCAAGGACCGAGGCCCTCAAGACGTGGCTGAGCTGCAGCCTGCTACTCTCGGCTACGTTTTATCAGATAAAGATGGGACCCTGAGCCCACTGGGTTGGTGTGACCTCTTTTTGCTCTCTAGCGACGCCTGGGCCTGACTGCTTTGACCTAATACGGCTCCCCGCCCCATTTCCTTGAAGGTGGCCCTTGCATGTTGCCAGCTCTGGCTCTTCAGTTTCATTAGTTACTAATAACACAGAGGCTTGAACCATGGATAGAATGGGCTGGACCAGCCATGCACCCTCAGGAGAGTTTCTAAAACAAGAATGATGATATCGCTTAAATGAGATAATGCACAAGAAAGGCCCAGGAAGGGGCTTGGTGTACAAAAATTCTCAATAAATATTGACTTTTATTACCATTACTTACCACCTCATCTTTTCTCTCTATACTCTTAGCTAGAAAAATAGAAAATAAAGAGACTTCAAGGACCTGGATTCCTACTTGGCTCTGCCACTTACTTGCTGTGTGATCTGGGAACATCCCTAGGCCTCTCCGGGCTTCAGCTCTGTCATCTCGGCAATGGCTGCACAGATGAGAGCACTGAAATGAAGCAGGTCTCTCTCCTGAAGGGGACCATGGAATCGGTGCTCCTGAAAGACCGCTGTGCAGGTGGAAGCAGCCTCCGGGCTGGGCTTTGCGCAGATCCAGTTCAGTTCTGCCAGTCGTTCGCTGAGGGCCTCTCGGTGTCAGGCGTAGGGTCTGAGGCCGAGGATGGGTGTGAGAGGGACAGGCAAGCCGAGCTCCTCCCGCCGAGGGACTCTGTCTAGTGGGAGAATGGGAAGAAATAGGAAGCCGATTACGACCCACCGTGATGCTCACAGTAACAGAGGGAGTCTGTGTGCAGAGGACAGGCTGCAGGGTGGGAGAAGGGTCCGTAGAGAAACTGAGGAGAGGACCTCCCATGCTGGTAGAGGAAATATGTAGAATGCACAAAGGACACAGCACAGAAATCCTGTACTGGTGCGTGTACATCCTTCCTGTCTCATGCCTGGTACGTGTGTGTGTGTCCAAAACTGAGATCATGGTGTGCATACGACACTGCCACCTGTTTTAATTTTAGCACAGTGCCTCTCCCGTTGGGAGCAGGGCAGGGAAGACAGAAAGGAGAAGGTGGGGTTCCCAGCAGCAAGGACAGCAGGGAAGTACTTGGAGGACTGTGTATTCTGTTCCCCTACACCGCAGAGTAGTGGGTAACAAAGCATGGCCTTCTACATGCCTGACCCTCAGGGCATTCGTGGGCCCAGCAGCAACCAGCACTGTATTTATTGCCTCAGTGATAAAGAGCTCAGTTCTGAAACCAAATAAGCCAGAATCTTTCAGGTGGTCTCATAACTCCTCCCACAAGAGAAGGGACGGAGGAGGCTCTGTGATTCTCCCAGGGCAGCCACGGCCTGGCATTTTCTGAGGAAAGGGGCCCCCCGAGAGGCTCTCTGGGCTGCAACTGAATGTGTCCTTGGGGACCCACCCTGCGATTCCAGGCGAGACCTAATGGATGGACGCAGGAGAATGACCTGAGCGGTGGGCATCCAGAGGCAGGATGGCCCCAAGGAAGGCAGGCCGGCCTCAGTGGTCTCAGAGGTCTCCAGCAGGTATGCTGTAGAAGGCTAGGTGTTCAGAGTGGGCTGTATGAGCCCAGTGGTCTCCACACTTGTGGGGCCTGGCTGTCCCCATTTTCTACCAGGCCCACCCTTCCCCTGAGCCTCATCACTGGGCTGGTCCATGTCTGACTCTTCTTTGAAACTGGAATGACTGGAATAGGATTTTCTTTCCCGACAGTTAGCGATGTGCCGGACTGGCTCGTGCTAGCTTACTGACTTGTATCATGGGAGTTGTATGAGAAAGCTACTCAGCATGGCCATTACAAAACATTAAACTAGATACGCACTTGAAATTAAATAAATTAGGGTAAGAAGAGATGACGCAAATACTCTGAACTCATCCCCTCTTAATTATTTTGTATGCTTTATTCCTGCTGATATTTGTAAGATTTACATCTGTCTTTTCTACATATAATGGTGGGCTAGAGTCATCTTCGCTTCCACCTTCAGTGCCTTCATGTTAGTAGTCTGAATCAGGTAGGGGCAGAGGGAATATTTATCCTTCAGAAATCAGCAAATGTAACAGATCAGGGCTTTTTTCTCCAAGCGCTTGTTGTTACCCATTTACCAGGGTGTTATTGCCTGCAGGCACCAGCAAAGTGCTTTGCCAGAGACCAGTATGCCATGCTGGATTCCACCAGCAAATCAGCCCTGCTACGGTCGGAGGCTGTTCTGTATTTGTCACTCATATATTAATATAATTTCTTTACAGCAGAGATTTCTACGCCTGGTACTGCAGAAGCAGATACTCCTGTTTACCACTCACAGACCTATTACCTTTCCTGCCTTCCTGTTTGATTCTTTCTGAGATGGAGGTCTCAAACTACATTGTCCAGCCTGGCCTCCAACGCCTAGACTCAAGCAATTCTCTTGCTTCAGCCTCTCAAGGGGCTGGGATTACAGATGGGTGCCAGCTTGTCCTGCTTGTATTTGATTCTTTATGATTCAATTAGTATGGAGTGGCCAGGATACCCCTCCTCCCTCCTGTCTGTCCTCACCAGCCTGAGGCACAGTCTAGTGCTTCTTGCTGCTAAGCACAGGTGGCGTGGAGACTAAACTGAGATTCACGGAAAAACAATGCCACACTTCCTCTCACCTCTAATGAAAACACTGAGGTCCCTCCTCTGCTCCGCCAACTGTGAACCCAGGCACACCAGGCATTCACCTGCTGGCCCCTCCTCTCATAGGGACAGGATGGAGTTACACATGACCTCATGGAGAGGGTAAACTGACCCATTCCAGTCTCCTGCTTCTACACCTGTACTGCCAGGATGGGTAGAGATAGAAAAGCCCCAGGCAGCCTTCAGATATGGCACCAGTTATCACTGCAGACCATACTTAGCCCTCCAGTAACAAACAGGGAAGCCTCAGGGTGCTGTCCAGCCTCCCCAAGCTGGCCTGGGCTGGGGAAGGGTGTAGACACGGCCTGGAGTAAAGAGCTGGGAATGGCAGGAGATGCCCCACGAATCTTCTGGTGCAGGAGGAAGCCGTTTGCTTTTATTTCTGAAGTAAATCCGCAGAAGCCAAGTGCCCCTGAGGCTCTGCTTCTGCAGGAAGCAGCTGCAGCAGGAAAGTTCTGGCTCAAGTGGAGGAGCTCCAGTGTGTAGACCAGGTCCAGGGTGCGGCTTTGGAGGCTGAAGTTGGGGCTGCCACCCTGGCTCTGTCCTTATCACCTGACCCTGCCTCAATTTCATCCTCTTACGGGGGATGGTAATACCCACGCTTGTTAAAAGGGGTCACTTTGGGGACTAACTGTAGAATGCCAACAGCTTAGCACCTCTGCTAGCACTCGATACATTTTGGGGACATCTCTCTCCAAACTCTTTCGTACTGCTTGAAAAGTTTAGTTTATGCATTCTATCACCTATTCTTAAAGTATACAACAACAACAACAACAACAACAACAAACCAGTGCTACACAGAGTTGTAATGGAGTAGGGGAAGGATGAGAAAGGTCACAATCCGCCCTGCTGTTTCAACACCGTGCCCTTATCTGTAAAGTCACAGTGGCACTGATATCATGGGGTGTCGGTGAAGACAAGGGCTCAGCCCAGGGCCTGTCGTGAGGTCTTTGCTCTGTCAGTGTGTCTGCCCCTCGTTAGTGTGAGCTCGGCCATGAGGCCCTGCACACGGCCCGCTGTTCTAGCCTCAGGTCTGCCCTCCTCGTCTCTAAGGAGGGAGGCTGGTCTTCAGCTACTGATCCCACAGGAGCCTCCAGGCTGAGTCAGAGCCCTTTCGGAGGGACACCCACCGCCTGTAGTGTTAGCAGAAAGGTGTCAGCAGGCAGGTGCCCGAGTTGCTGCTGCCCTGTCCTGACTTTGGCTACCAAGAGAGCACAGGGCACCCTGGGCTCTTTCTTGTGTGGCAGCATGAGAGGTCTGGCAGGCAGGGTAGGAGCCATGGGTCAAATGTAAGAGGGCAGGCTTGGACAGTAAAAGGGCTTTCCATGGCCACCTCAACCTGCCTGAGGCCTAAAATGGGCTTTATGGTCTGAGGTAACTGAAAAAGCCATAGGCATACTGATTTCAGGTTCGATCTGGTGGGATTTCAGGTGGGATCCAGGGGCTCAAACAATGCTGGTGTTTTTCAGTCCTGTTCTCTGTGTGAGGAGGACGTTCTTCTCCCTCAGAAGTCTCACCCTGGGTCCCATGCCCATTCCTGGACCTACTCCCTCCTAGGGGAATTTGATATCTGGCTTGCCTGATCAGAGGTTGATTGGAGTCCACCCCAAACACAAGGGTTACAGGGGAAGAGATGAAAAGTTCCCAGAGGGAAACGGAGGCACTACTAGTAGAAGAATTAAGAGGTGGAAACACAACAACGTCTACTGTAAAGCCAGCTCCAAGAGTCAAGAGTTCCTAGGAGGGTGTCTCCTCCCAAGTCCTGGAATCTCGCAGGCTTCCCATTGGTGCATTCTCTGACCCAGAGCTTTGGTCTGGCTTCCAACTTCCAGGTTAGCCCTAGACATGAGCGCCATTCCTCTTCGCCCTGCCTGGGTAGATGACAGCCTCACCTTCCTGCTGGCTCTCGAACTGGTGTCCTCATTATCCTTCCTAGTGTGTCACTGAGGGTCGTGCCCATTTCCTCGAGGACAAAGGGGAGAGGACAGAGCTGCAGAGAGGATGGCTGCGCAAGGGCCTTGGAAGGCTTCTGCCATGGTGACCTATGCGAACCCACAAGCCCTGGAAGCAGATTCCAGGCTGCAAGCTCGGGCGTCCCCACATGACGCTGGGCAGTTGCTTTCTGTTAGTGTAGCTATTCTCATTCGTAGGAGCTCATGGCTGTGAGACGACACCCAGAAAGCTGTCCTCCGCTGTAATTGTTCCTCGTTTCTCTATTCGGTGTCTCACTGCGGGACCAGGGCTCCTCCAGTTTCTCCAGGAAACTGAGGCCGCGCTGGGATCAAAGTGCGCAAAACAGAGGAAATGCCTGAGGGAGAAAATGGGCGGGGACTCGAGGGGAGCCGGGAGAGGAGAGGAGTCATGTCTGACCCCACACAAAGGGGAGCTCTCTAGGCCTCTACACTATAGGAGAGCCGGCAAGCTCAAGCCAGCCCTCAGGAGCCCCAGCGCTCCAGGGTGCCTTCGTCAGGTGGTTCCCTGCTGCATTGTCATTGGCTAGGTGAATCCAAGCCAGTTGCATTTCCTGGTTCTTTGCCCTTCTTAGGTGAGGGTCTGTGGGGCCTCAGCTCTGTGGCCACCGCCTGCTGCATCTCCTGGTCCAACACAAGCCTGGCCCACAGAGCCAGAGGAATGAGCTCAGCTGGCTGGTCTGCACTTCCTCTTTGAGGCTAGACTCCTTTCATGTGTAAACTGCCACGGATGCCTTGTCCCCATTCACCATCTGAGCAATGTTCCCAAAATTGTTCCCTTGCCAATAATGTTGCCAAAGCTACAACTGAAAATCAAAGAACATTTTTAATGAAAAAGGCCCTTTATATCCCCATTCTCTGCACATCCACTGCAATAATTTTCAGACTGTGAGTGACATTTAAACTCTTCTAGATATTCCTATGCTACAGGAAGGCTGTTCTCCCAACAGTCTTCAATAGTCAAATCTCGTTACATTTCACCTGTGACCTTTTCTTTAATATAATGTCAACAGCAGAGGAAACAACTGTTTGAAGTTTCTGAAACAGGTTTTGGTGCGTGGGTAACCAACAATCTTGGCACCCTTCACAGTGGTTATTCAGAAAGTGTCTTTGGATTACCTTTGTCATAAGGTTAATCTGCATATGCGTGTCTCTTTTGTACTTCATGCTCTCTGAGCATGGTGCATACTAACTTTAAAAAAAAAAATCCTTTCACATTATGATGCCAGTAAGAGGGATTTCTTAAATTAGGCATCCAGGCTTACTGCTCTCCCTTGATGAACATGGTATGAATGCCTGGCCCTTGAAAAAACAAGTTAGTCGGAAACAAAGCGAGAATTGCTTCTTGAAGATGTATCTTGGCAGTCTTGTTTGGAACCTGCACCTGAGGATTCTTGCATACCTGCTAGTACCAGAATTCTGTCTGCTTCATCATGTTTATCCCTCACGGCACCCCTGCAGACCAGAGGTCCTCACTCCCGCTCTATCCATGAGGAAGACGAGTGTTGGAGAGACAGATAGCTTGCCCACTTTCTCAGGGCTAGGAACTAGCAGGGCAAGATTTCTGCTCTCAGCACTTTCTCCATGCAAACTGACCCTGTTTTCCCTGTGCTGCTCTGTAATTCGCAGCTGAGGTGAGGGGGTGACCTGGGGAGTCCCACCTAGACCGCCTGATCAGAACCGGGGCTGCACTCCCAGGAATCTGCTTGTAAAATGCCCCGTCCGCCCAGATGACCCCATGTGTATCTAGGGTTGCTGGGGAATGACATCCCAGGGAGATGCACATACGAATCCACAGGTTGCCCTTAGCCAAAGCAAGCAGGGTTTGTTTGAGACAGTCACATTGCCCCATGTGGACAGGCATAATTTTGCTGTTCAGTTAGGAGAAAACAAAGATTTTTATGGTAAAGGGAAAGGATTGAATTTTAGCCCAAGATGGTTGAGCAAGACAGCCTTTCGGATTTCTCCCCTGAATCTACCCTTTGTCTGGCAAGCGCACACTGATTGTGTTTGTGGAAGCCAGTCTCTCCTTGTTCCTCGGAGTGGACAGAGGCACTTGAGCCAGCCTTGGGCTGCCAGGACATGATTCCCCAGCTCAGTGACTGGGTCAGGACTGGCATAGACTCTAGCCAGATAGGCACACCCTTCTTCCTTGGAGTTTAAAATCGTTATAGTTCATCTTCGTCTTTTTCTTCTTTTCTCCCCTTCCTCCCTCTCTCTCTCCCTTTCCCTCACCCTCTTCTTATCACATTCTCTCTTTCTTCTTGCCTCATCCCTTTCTTTCTCCTGTACTGTCCCCTTCTTCTCGCCCTCCTTCCTTCTCCTTCTGGTGTTAGATTTGAGTCCCTGAAAGCCTAGCACCACTGGGAGCTATGTTGGTCTCTTGAAGGAAGAATCAGAGAATGGGGCCAACATGGGTAAGTTGAGGCTAAGAGAGAGAGAGAGAGAGATCAGGTTCTTTGTTGTTTGAGCGCCTAGATCCAACAGAAGCTTATAAACCTCATAGTTATGCAAGACAATAAGTTCTCCTTTGCTGATGATAGTTTGGGTTGTATTTTCTGCCACTTACACCTGAGAAAGTTCTAACTGACTTAAGATATCAGATATTGCGCTCACATAAATCTAAATAAAGGAAATGTGCTTTTCTGGTAGTAATTACGTTTACTCAGTCATTCCATAAATATTTATTGAGCTTCTGTTACGTTCCATCCCCTCTGACACAAGCTGTGGGAGATTCAGAGCAGCCCTCCGGGGACAGATGACCTGAAGGGAAGAGCCTTTGCCGCAGAAAGGGAGGGTAGGACAGTGTGGAAAACGAAGGGACCCTGCAGTGCAGATGGTATTCCAAAGGGATCCCGGGGAATGCTCACTCCCAGGCAGGAATGCAGAACACTTCTTTTCTGATCACAAGACTAATCCCGTTCCTCAGGGGCTCAGGCTCTCAGCTCGGCGCCTGACACAGGGCAAGTGCTCTGCAGTTCTTTAAAGAATGGCCCCATGGAAGGCATGGCGTGAAGACTGAGGCAACCGAGCCCCTGAGGTGGAGCTGCAGGGACAAAGGGAGGAAGACGCAGATGCCAGTCCCGAATCCAGGCAGATTGTGCAGTCTGGAGGAGGAAGAAAGGCTTTAACTGTTCAAGAGCCTAGAGGCAAAGGATTTGTATCCATTTGATTGTATGGGATGCTCTTGGATCTCTTGTCCTGGAGCTCCTGGAG
Source organism: Fukomys damarensis (assembly GCF_012274545.1). Lineage (NCBI taxonomy): Eukaryota > Metazoa > Chordata > Mammalia > Rodentia > Bathyergidae > Fukomys > Fukomys damarensis. Next base: position 40,235,956 of record NW_022900940.1, on the reverse strand, counting down.
AAACAGTACTTCTTGAAGGAATAGACATGTCATTATTGATTGTTTCCCCTGATTGTAATTTTTCTAAGCTTACTAAATTTTCATGGAATGCATCCAAGTATGAAGAAGAAACACTCATAATCTTACCACCAAGAAATAACAATTACTAAAACATACACACAGATCCAAATCGATTTAATCCATTTTAACATTATGTCATATCTTTCTGTGTCAAGAAGGAGAATTGTACATTGCTGTTTTAATGGCTGCTGAATATGTCATTGTAGGAATGAGCTGCAATTAATGGAACCGACTTTATGTTGTTGAACACATAAATTGATTCCAGTCTTATGCTGTTATAGAAACACTGCCATGAGTAAACATCCTTATAGCTACACTAGCACATATTAAAAATGATTTTCTTCAGATAAATTCCAAGATACAAAATGGTAAGTCAAGTGAAAGGCATGTCTTTAAAGCTTTATGGCCATACCGCCAGTCTGACGACTTCTGACTCTTACTGTCCCCAGTACTAGGTGTCATAATGATCTTTCATTTTTGCCTTGGGGAGAAATGGAGCTCCCCGGTCTTTGGATAACAGGATGATCATTTCATCACACCACATTCCAACACACTTTACCATGATCCAAGGAAATCAGGGATGATACTGGCTGGAGTTTTATTTTTAAAAGTACATAGTTTATTCTTACACACTTATTATTCCCCCCATTAAATTTTAATGCTGCATTCTCAGCCAGGATAATTTACCTTAGTCAATGGGCACTTCCTCAACTGATGCCCCTTGGGGGACACTGAATGATAATCAAGAAAAGACCCAGTGTAAGGAATAAGCCCCTTAACCACGAGCATGCTTCCCAGGAGTCTCTGCAAAAAGAGCCAGAACCAGTGGCCTGATTCATTTGATAACGCGTTACTTAAGGTCTTTCTGGAGACACACCCTGGACCAGCTCAGAGCTGATTCACAAAGACTGTTTCTTGTTCATGGTATTTCAAGGATTTTCCCTGAAATGCCAGGGTTTGGGTCATACTGAAGTTCTACAGTAAAATGAAAATTCACAGTCTTGGAATCTTGGGGACCTGGGCTCTGTTTTTGTTTGGAGCCTGCTAACCTGATCTGTCATTTCTCCTTTCTGAGCCTCCGTTTCCTCACCTGTCAAGTGGTCATGGTAATGGTCCCACCTTCATAGAGCTGTGGGAATTCAGCAAGCTGATCCATGCAGAGTGCTTGGCATAGAGTTCGATAAATCTGAGTTCTATGGTGAATATTATCTATAAAACGGAGAGAATAATGCTAATCACATACAGTTATGATAAAGATTAAATTAAATAAGGCTTATTAAGTAGCTGGTACCTAGATGGTCTCATAAAATGGTAGTGTTAGGGTCATTTTCCATATGTTTGAAATAACTTTTTCAAGGAATAAGAAGGGAAAGGAAGAATGACTCTGAGGTCTAAGAAACAGATGCTTTATCCTTTGAGATTTCCAAGCGGGCTCCTCTTCCTAAAGAGTAGTCTCCAGTTATGCACGTAATGGGGAAGAAAATACCGCATTCTGAGAATGTGAAATACCTGTAGCTGTTTATGTCCTATGGGGAAATAGCAAACTTCACCTTGAGAATAAGAGAGAGGGAGAAAATTCCTCAAGAGTTGAGAGAAATGGGAGCAGTGACTCATGGAGCCACAGAAGCCTTCGCCGTCATCGACGAACTACAAGAAGCCTTCAGTTTGAAACTTCCCCCAGCCCTGTGTCAGAAGTGCTCTCTATTCTCTCCAGGTTTTGCGAGGGACCCTTTACACCCAGAGATATGGCTTGGTGACATCTGGGAAATGAAAGGGGAAAGTTTTGCTCCGTCCAGGAGGAGCAGGGGAGTTCAGAGAGAACAGAGGAGTTGTTGTTGTTGTTTTGTTTTGTTTTTGGTACCAGCGATCAAACTCAGGACCTTGCATTTGCGAGGCAGGTGGCAGAGAAAAGAGTTTTATCTGACCACCTGGGGAAGATTTGGGTTGTGGGATGATGAGTGTCAGAGCGGAAGTTGAGTATTAAAACAAAGGGTGACTGCCCCAAAAGGCAGAGACGTTCATACGAACAAATTCAAATAAACCTGTAGGACAAGTCGCTTGTTAAGTAGCCTTCTAGGAAGGTCTTCCAGAACTCAAGCCACATGACAACAAAACAAAACAAAACAAAGCCCAGCCTTTGTACCTGAGTGTCTGGATAGTTACGGTGTCACTTTTCAGTGTGTACAGCCAAGCTTGTTGATGGTTTCTGCCTTAGTAAAGAGGTGAGCTCTGATGACTCAGAATGGTCTGTCCATCAGCCTTGAAAATGGTCTCTAAAATATATTTCTATCCCCAGAGGGAGCAATTTAACACACCCCATTTTCTGGGTGCCACCTCAAGTGTGGCATCATAATCAGTGGAGCAGGGTTTACTAACAAATTGTAACAGTTTCTTCGACTATAAATTACCTGTCACTTAAGTACAGACTAGAAAGTTCTCCTTGTTTTTCCAGTTGAGTGTGTAAATACCAGTAACCCTGCCTAGGTTTGAGCTACACTAGTTTGAATGGACTTAAGATTTCAGAAGCAAGAGTGTCCTGAGGTGATTTCTCCCCCATTCATGATCTGGCCGGATGATTTCCCCTCTTTGTTAACTCTCTGTGAGGACTTTAAAAATATATTATGTGCAAAAGGGGAAGACAACAGGGAAGAATATGAAAGGTAGAGAGAATCAAATCAGAAAGAGGAAAATGAGGGAAACAGGAGCTACATTCAGTGACGGGGAAGAAAATGCATGGAGGTGTGTGACAGAAATACAGACGCAGCCTGTGTTAATGAGAACAGCTGTGCGGTAGTGCTGGGCTGGCACGTATGCCAGGTCTGGCACACAGAGGCAGGCTTGGTCCCCCTTGGCACGGAGCTTGCCTTCTGTGGTCCATGCCCAGCGTGTTCCTGTGGCAAAGTCCTGGCTGCTGATCAGTCGGGACCCCACCTGCCAATGCTTTCCCCCTTCTTCACCCTTCACTCCTTCTACCTGCTTATGTGCCCCACAGAAGCCTCTTCACTGCCTAGGTGCTCTTGCTCCCTCCTACCTGGCTCTCTTCACTACAACTCACCTGAGAGGTTCTCTTCCTTGGGGAAACTGAGTTAGGGCTGCCTGGTGTGTGTTCCCGTAGTTTTTAATTGATAGTTTGTAACTGTAGCTTTGGACCTGAGTTCCCCACTGGGCTGTGTGTGAAGGCAGGGACAGGGTCTGTTTTGCTCATGAGTGCCTAAGACTCTGCCTGGCACATGACAGATGCTCATTAAATCCTGGGGAGGCAAAAGCTTTGTTCGTTATGGTTTAGAAGTTATGGGTGGTATTTTAGTCTAAGCTTTAACCTGAGATTGTGAGTCTTTTTTTTTTTTTTTCTTGCTTGTATGACATCTTGGTCTTTCTTCATTAGCACATTTAGTTTTTACACACATCGTCAAGGCCAAACAAAGGAGAAATGGGGCTAAATAAATAGCCAAAAATTTTCCTGACATAATAAGTAAGTCTGGGGAGAACAGAAAATTTTCTTCAAGGAGAAGACCAGAGAATCGGTAATGATGTTGTTGTAAATCTCAGACATGGGCAGATGCCCCATTTAAAACTCTATAGTATGAACTCAGTGAGAAAAAAATAATAAATAAACTATAGTATTAATTGATGATTATGGCCTTTCTCATTTCTCATATTTGAAAAGCAAATATATAGTGTTGTTGTGACTAAATTACATTGCTTGACAGAGGCTTTAAACCCAAGGGCACTCAACAGAGAAAATCTTCACCAGAAAGTGTAGGCAAGGAAACAGGCTTTCAGGAGGCTAAACTTTCTGGGCTCTGACGTCAGTTGGACATCAGTGCCCATTTCCACAGAAAGCTGCCCAGCCCTGGTGCCACAGAGGGCCCGATTCACTAGTCCTCTGGAAAATTTCTCGGTGTCCAAGCCTCTACCCGGAGAGGCAGCTCCATGAATAGAGCCTGCTTCAGTGCAGCCAGTGAGGGGCTGGTGATGAACACATCCATTGCTGGAAATGCTAGTCGGTTTGTAGCTCTTTTCTCCAGATGGAGTTGAGACTAAAATTGCTGTAACCCAGTGAGAATGTTACAGGCTCGGGAAGGAGATACGAGACCATTTGAGACCCACAGACTAAGATTCTGGACCTAACTGTCCACAGAGCTCACAAAGGAGCTGTACATATAGCTTCCTGAAATGGGGAACACAGGTCCAAAGCTACTAGTTATGGATTATCAATTAAACCACACAGGAAACTACGGGAGTACATAATACGCAGCTCTAACTGGGGCACCAGCAGCTTGCCTTGGGAATAGCAAGTCACTCATTCCCAGGAGCCTCATTTTCCTCTCTGAAATGGGTTTAATCCACGGACATAGGATTGCTTTGTGGAACAACTGGCCCAGTACCTGTGAGGTCGTTGGCAGCCGGACTCTCCCTCTTTCCTTAGGCTAGGGGTTGTTGAAGGCACAAGGCCCAGGGCTGCGGGGCACAGCTGTGTGCCAGACGGTACAATCAGGGCCCTGTAGTTGAGTCATGATTTTGAAGTGTTGACACGGTGGGAAAACTGTTTCCTTCCACTTTGGAGGCTTGGTTTATTAGAAGCAGGACCCGGAGGGAATTCCTAGGGCTATTAGGAAGTTCAAATACTGTCTTGGGTACAATGCAGAGACTTCTGCAGGTCAATTTGTCCTCCAACTACAGGCACTTGAGAGTCTTGGGAGCAGGGGTAGAGGATATTGCTACGAGAAAGACATTCGAAGAGGGAAAGGAGAAAAGCGGTGCTCCAGGCTGACTAGCTCCAGATTGCTGAGGTCTTTAAGGAAAAAAACAAAACAAAACAAAATAAAAAAAACCAAACCCAGATCACTAGGCTTTGCCTGTGACTGTGGTGGCTGGCAGCTTGGAGGGGAGGCACGTCTCTGCAGCTCCAAATCTGGGCCCCTATGAGCAGCACCCAGTCCACCCAGGGCCAGGCCATCCCAAGATTTCAGGGTGGGCCTCACATAGTAGATGGCACGATGAGGAGTGGCCCTACACAGCCCAAGAAGTCTCAGCGGCCCCCTTGCACCACAGGCCTGTCACTAATTATCCTGCTGTTTTCTACATTTGCTGGCTAATGGCTTTCCTCCATGTGCCATCTGGGACCCTGGCAGGAGTGAGCCACCCCTCCCCTGAGGGCCTTGCCCGACTGTGCACCACTTGTGCATTTGGTCCCAGGTTTTGCATCATGAAACCCCACATTGTGGCACAGCCAAACCTGAAGCATTCAAGCTACGGGGAAGGGGCCACGGCCAAGGCCACTGGGTACAGAGTTTAGTAATTGTATTCACAGCTACCCCCTTGGAAGGAAATTGAAAATAAAACCATTCACTAAATTCTAATATGACCTTTTGAGTGGTTACAGTTGTTGAGACTCAGTCTTGTCCTTCTTCTTAAAGCCAGATTCTCGCAAGGTACGAGGTGTCAATGATTACATTAATTGGAAAAGAAGCAACTTATTAGCATGCCCACTTTCCCCGAGAATGATCTCATAGACTCCTTGGTATGGGTCCCACGTGTGAGGCAAGAGTACCTGCTAGAGGTGGGAGAAACATTAATCGTGAAGGTCCTAGAAAGATTATGCTATGAAGGATCTATTGTAGGTAAGACTTTCTCTCCCTCTGGCCATTGTGGAGTAGCCTCCGCCAGGCCACAACAGCTAGTGGACTGATGCTGCATCTCCCTGGCCCTGTCCCCAATGTCCATTCAGTTCATTCCGCTGCCTTTGAGGTGCCCCAATATCTAGATGCTTGGACTCTTCAGGCAAAAAGACACAAAGAAAATCTCTCAGCTCATGAGACGTATAGTCTAGTGGAGACACAGAAAGTAAATCATTCACACCATAAAAAGAAAATTACCATATTATACCACTTTTGCTGTCATGGCACCTTTACAAAGCAGGCAGGGTAGTATTCTTAGGTGATGTGAATGATGGGAACGCTAAGGCTCAGAGAAGTCAGTGACTTCCCCAAGGCCACAGAGCTAGTGCAGAATCAAGGTGAATGACTGTGATCTCCAACTCCTAGCCCCGTGCCCTTTCTAGTAAATTTTCCCTGGGGGAACATGAGGGACTGACGAGAATAACAAGACCTGAGTACAGGGCACTGTGTCTGATATTTAGGGGCACCCAATAAACACTTGTGTATACACTCATCGAAAAGTTATGTGCCTGGCACTGTTCTAAGTGCTGGTGCCTAAAACAGACGCATTCCCTGGTGGAACTTAGACTGAGTGGGGGAGAATGTTGATCATAAAACATTATATAAATATTAGCATCGGTAAAAATGTACACATTTGCCCACATCATAATCCCATAAGATAGATCTTCACATACAACCTAAGCTTTGGCATTTTTTCATTCCTCATTTGTTTACTGAGTGCCAGAACTATATACGTAGAGGCAGAGCTGTAGTTCCGCTTTTAACTTTTTTAAAGAACATAATGTAGCCTCTTGTCATGGATTGCTTTTCCGTATATTACAAATGATGCACTAGCAGGCTGTAGTAAACATTAGGACTTATGCAAAAGCCTTGTATGAACTTGTATCTTGTATAAGATCAACATATTTTTGGTATTCAGATGTAAAGTAGGTAATTCTGTAAATGGTGAGCGCACCTTTTCAGTAAGACCAGTTGAGCTTGTGTTTCAGATGAATGAATTCACAGTCCCACCAAGCCCATGATGGGGGTAGGAAGCAAGGCGAGAGGGGGTAAATAGCCTTCCGGGATAGGTGGAAAGAAGAGAGAATGGCGGGTAGGCAGTGTGCGGCCAGGGACAAGCCACCTCTCCTGCAGAGTTTAGGTTACTTCATTTGAGGAAAAGACCTCATAAGACGGTTGCCTTGGCCAAGTAGATCCGTGTGTGTACCCACAGCCCTGGGTGGTGCTGGCCTGCCTGCCCACAGCCCCTCAGGACCTCTGCTTCCTCCTCGTACAGTGCTCATCCCCACTGAACAGACTCATCCCCAAGACTTAGCCAGGCATATAGGGGAAGCAGACAGCCTAATGTCTGGTAAGTGATTGGTGGACATTAGCTGTTATGGTTGTGATTTTTTTAACTTCATTTTTCTTTTGAATTAAAAATTGTCTTGCAAACTGCTTTTGGGGTTCAAAGCATGGGTTCTGATAGAGGCAATGGACACAGTCAACTATAAACCACTATGTTCTACGCCACACAGTCAAGTAACTAGTTGCGGCTTAGTAAACTTCTCCTTTGGGCTTTCCTTTGAGTTTCGAGTTTTTCATAATTCTGTCCAGGGGCTGACAGGTGGGACAGCCCTCATTGCTTGGTCCTCCAGTTTAAGAGTTACAGTCAGCTGCCCTAGTGGACCTGGCTCCCTGGGGCGCTTGGGTAGATTGGATCTTCATCATTCTATCTTGGGCCAGTCTGGGCCCAGCTCAGGAGGGCAGCCTGGCTTCCATCTGCTCTACCCAGCACGCCTGTGCTCCTACTCAGGCTCACAGTACCGAGGACTGGCCCTGGAGCCCAGAGCAGGCTCCTTTGGCTTCTTGGGAAGAGGGTGGTGTGGGTGAGGAGTGAGGAGCACGTTCTCATATGTTCCAACAAGAACATACACTTTCTTGTAGGTGAGCGTGGTTATACCTTTTAAATATACGGTATATGGGCTTTCGTTTGTTTTTTTGGACTGAACTCACAGGTTTAGGGGCAGGATTGCTTACTGCCATCCTTTTATTTCCCTCCGTCCACTATAACCTTATAGGTTTGCTGGGCGATCGACAGGCTAGAATGTTAAGGTATAAGAGACTATTGTGGTCACCACAGTGGCCTCCTCCCCCACCTGCTTCTGGACTCATCGTCATGTTACCTGATTTCCTAGACAGTTGACTGGATTAGCATATTTTTATCATGGAGACCATATCATCAAAAATGATTCTGAGATATGTGCTGGAGAGAGCCTGGACTCCAATGTGAAGGATTATATTCAGTGTGAATATATCCATGGAGAGATGATCTGTCATGCTTGAATTTATTGGTTAGTGTACTACTTATTGCTGTGTTGTGAATAACCCACACCCATGTAAATTAAGAAAGCAATATTTAGGGCTGGGGATTTAACTCAGAGGTTCTGCTGCCTACCTTGCAAATGCAAAGGACCCAAGTTCCATCTCCGGTACCAAAAGAAAACAATATTTAGCATCTCGTAGTTTCTGTAGGTGAGAAATTCTGATGAGTCCTCTGCTGTAGAGGGTCCCAGGCCGCAAATGGCCAGGGCTGCTTCTCAAGCCTAGCCACTTCCCAAACTCGTTCATGAGGTAGCTGGGAGGGATGCAGGACTGAGTCTCAGTTTCTTGCTTGCTACTGGATGGAAGATGCATCCAATTCTCTGCCACGTGAACGTCTTCATAGGGCAGCTCAAAACATGGCAGCTTGCCTTATCAGAACAAGCAAGAGGGAAGACATGACAGGGAATATAAGCAAGATGGAAGTTATGGCCTTTTTGACATTCTTGGAGTTGTCACTTCCCTTCTGCCATGTTTGGGGCCTTAGGACACGTTTCCATGTCTGGGTCTCATCCAAGGGGAGAACATTAGACAAGAGCAAGATCTCCACTGTAAGAAGGCTGCCACCAAAGTTAGTTCTTTTGTCCATGCTCTGGAGCTTTTCAGACAATGAGCTAGGCCTCGGCCTTGCACAACTCATTGTGCTACTTTACCTCAGCTTTTCAGAACAAAATTCCACACAACTTGGGGGACTGTTATGGATTAGAATTTAGGATTAGCATCATGACTACTTTTGTAAATTGTATGTTCCCACTCTCTTGGAGAGGACACATATTAATTACTTTTCATTCTCATGTAGATAGAAAATCCCCTTCTTGATTTAAAACAAAAATGTTTCTACTGTTCATTTTAAATCACTGAATCGCTGAGGAACTGAAGGAATGCGTAATATAACTATATACCAGAAACAGAATAAATAGGGAAAGAAATCTGTTTAGATGAATAAGACAACGTAGGCAAATTCACCTTGCCAAATTATGGTTATTCCATTAACTGTCCAATCAAAATTCCACATCCTCATTTTGTTTGCTGAGTTAAATTTGTTTAACACGAAGACCCGACATCCTCTAAAATAATTATGCTTCTAAATGAAAGTTTAATTTTTAATCATTTGCTTTGCTCACACAGAAACAAATGAGAGGATAATATGACAATTTAAAGGATTTGCAATGGATCCCCCAGAGCTGGAGTGGCATAAATTTTCCCCAGGTACTGCTGACTAATGGAGGAATTTAGAATATAGTCATAGAACTGCTCCATCCCAGTGTTTGCTTCTTGGATGAAAATGAAGCCAGAGGGAATTAGAAGCCGACAGAGGTGCGGCAGGGTCACTGCTACCCGATCAGTCACGGGCCTTGAGGGTGACTACTGTCTTCTTCCCACGGTGAAGTTCTCTGGTGGGTTTCTGGGCTGCACATTCAGGAGACTGCAGTGCAAGCCTCCTTGTGAGGAAAAAGAGCCAATTCCTGGAGAGACAGAGTGAAAACGTTTTTGTTCCAGAGCAGAACAGGTAGCTGCGGTTGTATATTTGCCGATAGTGAAATCTCCACACTAGGAGGGACTGGATAGTTCCTTTCAGCTCTGGGCTAAGGGCTATGATTTTTGGTTTGTTTTCTTTTCAAGTCACTTCCCAGCAGTTAAATGTAATATCATTCCAGTTCAGGTTAAACCTGTGAATTTAAGAGATATTTTAAATCAGAATTACCAAATAAGGAGTGAAGAATGAAGTCACTTTTAACTAACAATCCTCTCATCTAAATAAAGGGTCTGATGCAGGAGGCCTCCTCATAGCAACGTACGCTTGCAATAATGCAGTTTCCTCCTTGCAGGACTTGTGAATCATACTGCCTCTCCTTGCCTCTCACGTTCTTCATTGCCTCACACACCAGAGGACACAATTTTCCATCCTACATACACTTACTTCCTCAAAATAAAAGTGAAAGAGGCACAGAAGAAAATATACCGGTGATTCCCTTTTGTCAGGCTGCTTCAAGCAGTAGGCTCAGAGGTGAGAGCTCATTTTACACTTGCCCCGACTTGGGATCTGTACTTCGTTTGATGAATACCCCTGGCCCCTTTAAAATCAGTGAGAGTGCAGTGACATTCACAGTGGTCAGAGCCTTCAGGAGTTCATAGATGACTTTTTAAAGGCTTACTATCATTATTATTTATAACACAAATCACCTACAGTAGGATTAACATAAATCCAAGTGAAAGAAAAAGTTCATCCCCGTTCTTGATCACCTTGGTTTCATTTTCAAATTCCCTCCCAAATCTCTATGCACAGATGGATTTTTTTACACAGTAGTGATATTTGGGCTAGTTAAAATTTCATATATTACTTTACTGATTGAGTGAATGATTAATTAATTGGTTATAGGGCTGGAATTGAACTCATGGTCATCACACTGAGGTACAATGCCAGCCATTTCTAATGTAATTGTGTTTATTTTGAGACAGGGTCTTGCTAAGTTGCTAAGTTGTGTAGGCTGGGCTCAAACATGTGATCCTCTTGCCTCAGCCTCCCAGAATACTGGGACTATATGTGTGTGTCACCATGTTCAGCTATACCTTCTTTTTTTCTTTTCAATGTAAGGTATCATATAAATCTTTTAGTATTTCATTATATTCTTCACAGTTAAAAATGTTAATATCAGCATAATATTCCGTGACATGGTTCATAGAGATGGGTCACCGGGTTGCACCTTTGGAGGGCATATTTTCCTCCCCAACCCTTCTCTTCTAGCTCGACTTCCTGGCTGCCATGAGGCAAGCAGCTTTCTTCCACCAGGCTCTCCCATCATGTTATTTCTGCCTCAGAGTTGGCTGACCACGGACTAACTCTCTTAAAACCATGCACCAAATTAAACCTCTGCTTCTTTAAGTTGAGTGTCAGGTATTTTGTCTCAGCAATAGGAGAGCTGACTGATATAGACTGCAAGCAGGGAATCTCACCCAGACTTCTGCTCTACAGAACCATGCAATAAATGTGAGTGTTTTTTTAAACTGCTAAACTTGTGATAATTTGTTACAGAAGAAAGTAAACTAATATAATGATGTAGAAGGAAATTTGTTATATAGAGCAAAAAGTATTTTCAATCACCTTGCTGGACTTCAGAGATCTCATGTGTAACAATTGCCGACTGAAGTCCGTGGTGTCTGAATGTTTGGCTGCCGGTGCCTTGTCCTCCGCTTAACTGGCTCAGTCATATGCTCCCAGCTATGCAGAGGGTTCGTTGTGTTGGTTAACGTAATTATACGTTTATACGTCTCTGAGAACTATGTCAACAGAGGAAATAGGAGTGTGAACACAAAGAGAGCTGATCTTCCTACAAAGATGGCATTGAGTACTGAAAAGACTAGATAAATGGCTATCACTGAAAAAATGCTAAGGAATTAGATGGATGAGGAAATTAAAGGGCCAGGAAAGAACGACACGTGGAGAAATCTTTCAGATTCAGATTGCCTCTGTGAGCATTTCTTAATTCTTCCTCTGTGTCAAAGAATCTGAGACTGGTACTCATCTGCAATGTGTTAGGAGGACAGCTTCAGTAAGAATGCTCCTCTGAATAGTGTGGTGCCCACAGTTAAAGCTTTACATCAGGAGGGGCAGGCAAAGATACATGGCCTTAAGTTAAAATAAGATTTTTCACACATTGGTTTTAGCATATTTGGTGATTTCTCATGTTACCTGACTTCTTTTTAACTGACAAACTAGTAAGTCACTGGGGAGAGTTATATTAAGTATGTGCATACAGACATATACAAGTCACACAAGGTGTGTTAAGCAAGTTAGAATTAAATCATATGGTAAGAATTTCGCATTTTGCAAAAAAAAATCATATTCTTTAAAAAGTGGGAAAACCAATGACAGCTATATTTGAGTGGTGGGGTTTTGTTATTATCTATAGCACAAATGTATTACTTTTGAAATTAGGCAGCAAAAGAAAATAATAATAATAATAATTATTATTATTATAAGCAATCATAGAATAACTTCCAGCTGTTCCTTCAAGGATAAGATCCAATATTTTTTTTCCCTGAAGTTGTTCTCCATTCCACAAACTTTCATAAACCACTTGTGTGTTTATGTTCCCACAGCACCTTATTATTATTTCTAGTTTTGCATGAACTACTTCTGATATGTAACATGGCCAAATGTGTCTTTCTTCTCATTTGAAAGCAGGGACCATGACTTGTTAATACCCATATTCCATAACACTAGGCAAAGTTCCTGCCATCTAAAAGGTACTCAGCAATAATAGTGCATAAGATCCTAATGATAGAATGTACAATGTGAAATAGGGACAAAAGGGCTAAAGGTGTAGGGAAAGTGGGAAGGGTAGGGGAAAGCTAATAAGGGAAAAGAAAGAAATGAGGAAATGAAGAAATGGAAATGAAGTGCTTGTAAAGGGGGAGGGAGGAGGAGTGGAGGGAGGGCAGGGACAAGGGGAAAAATGAGAACCAAGACCTGTCATGTAGAGGTACAGGATCCCAATGATGAATGTGACTGTACTGTAGACCTAAAATGTACCAATAAACTCAATGAGGAAAAAAAAACACAAAAACAAAAACAAAGTGAAGAGGAAAAAAAAAAGTAAACGAATGAACTGCATTCTGGTGTAGTCACCAATGACCCAGAAACTTAAAGAATGATTTTCAGAAAACTCCCTTAGTATCCTTTGGTTGACAATTTTAAATTCTACTCTGGTGTATATGATCCAGATCATATGTTTTAGCATCTTATATAATCTGAAAGCAAAGGCCGTACATTCAGTCCTTGCGCAGAAACTTTCTGAAAAAGAATGGGAATAGCTTTCAGAAAAATAAAGGTAAATTGGGCACCAAGCATGCAGGCAGCACACAGATGGGTGCCAGGTTCTGAAAGAATTTGCAAATTTAATGTTCCCTCCACCCTTTCCTCCTGTTCTGCATCTAGAATACCTGCTAGCAGGCTCCTGGCATGTGTAAGGGAGCATTTGTGAAGCATTTGCAAGCTTGCATCTTCTGCAAGCAGACTAGGCCATCCTGCCTTTGCTGTGTGATTGCTAGAAAGGGAGTGGTCTATTAAACGGTAATGGTCGCTGCCTGACGGATTTGCTCTTGCAACATTAGTGTCATGGTGATGGATTAGCATTATCTCCAAAGTGGAAAGGCATGTTTTGTATGAACACAATTTCTTTAACAAACATTGCTCATTTTTCTATCCTTTAACTTCTTTTTTGCCAGTTTGCCTGGGTTTTACATCTTTTAGTACACATGTGGTCCTCACCAGAAAGCTCTAAGTGATTCTCAGAGGGCCAGAGGAACCTCGGTGTTGCCTTACACTCGTGTTTACAGTTTCCTTTCTGTTTCTGAGCTGCCTGCTAAAGGGGAAGAGAAGGCAAGAACCACAAGGCAGGGCCATTCAGCTTCATTATGCTGGAGAAGCTCAGACAGGGATCTCTTTTTACTTCTAGGAAGTCTATTTGGTGATTCGAAGACTCCTTGCTCCCATGTCATCTTTCACTGAAAAATTAAAGAATTGCTTCTTACATCGCTGCCTGACATCTGAAAGAAGCAAATCAAGAAATGCATGTTTTTTTCCCACCGCAGCTGGACGTACAGCCGGGATAGCAGAGCAAGGATGTGTTTCCAGGAATAAGGACCCAAGACAACTCTTCTATTAAACTCATTCCATTAAGGACTTTAGAAGAATGCATGCAGTTGGAGATGGAGACTTTCCTGTGTGGGAGAAGAGATACAGTCACAAGCTTGCCCAATGAGTGGACTGAATCCCAAGAGAGTGGGGGAAATCACTGGGAGAAGGGTGGAAAGTAGCTAGTTAAAAGGTGTTAGAGACTTAAGCATTGAACAGAAAGACGGGACACCCACGACAGCCCCCTCTCTATGCATGTGGAACGCTAATTTCCCTTAGCCCTGGTTCTGTGGCTGCCCATCTGTTAATTTTTCTGTACCCTTCCTCCTGCTGGCGTCTGCTCTTGGATTTTCCTCAGGGAATGCGCTGCTCACCACTCTTAGTTTTTGGTTTGGATAAAGTAGAATTGACCTCTCACCTAAGCTTGGTATAAAAAGCCTTATCCTTTCCAGACCTCAAAGACCAGTAATAGCGAAGCATCAGCACCTGACCAGGTTGGCAGATGGTCAGTGCCGTGTTTCATGGTTTAAGAATTCTTCCTTCTCTACATGGGAGACTTTCTTGGTTACATCTTATAAAAATCTCCCTAGCAACATCCCTCCCATTACACTTAATATTTGTCTCTTTTTGCTGTTGTTCAACATTAAAGAGTATAGAATGCAATTGAATTAACACACACACACACAATGTTGTAACAACTTAGGGAGTTAAAGATAGTTGGGAGAAAATTCACCATCCATTTAAATTCTCAGGAATGTACAGATAGGGTACATTTGGTAGTTGAGCATTCTAAGACATGTGGATCTTTAAGAAGTGAGACTCGCCAACTGGAGGCCAATGGGTTGCTTCAACCAGATCTGGCTAGCTGTAAACATAATTAGCTTAAAATATTTCTGGTTAACCCTGTGGTGCATGATCGGATGGGCCTCCTGAAAAGAGAAGAGCTGTTCTTTCACAGTTTAACTCATTTTAGGGATGTTGAAGATAGCAGAAGTCATGCTTTCTGCCAGCTACATTAAGCTTGGATTCCTCCAGGCCAGAGGGGAAACTGATGTTTCTTCTGGGTTGAGAAGAGTCAAAGACAAGATGTCTTTCTTAAAATTAGGGCTTTAACAAATAAAATGAGATCTAGAGCAGTCTATTTATCTGCTAGTTTTAGGGCATTTTTCTAATATTCCTACCTGCCCCCTGTGGCCTACATTATAGCCGTGATATCCATAATCAGAATTTGCAAGATTTTGTGTTGGAGAAGCTCAGACAGGGATCTCTTTTTACTTCTAGGAAGTCTATTTGGTGATTTGAAGACTCCTTGCTCCTATCTCGTCTTTCACTGAAAAATTAAACAATTTTTCTTACATCGCTGCCTGACATCTGAAAGGAGCAAATCAAGAAATGCATGCTTAGGGGCCGGGGATTTAGCTCAGCTGTTCAGTGGCCTGCCTCTCAAGTGCGAGGACCTGAGTTCGATCCCGATACCACAAAAAAAGGAAATGCATGCTTTTTAAAATATGAAACTGATATTGTGTTTGGTTTGCTAATGACTTTTTTTTGCCATGAATACCTTGGTGATGTTCTCAATTCATTATTTAAATTGGTAAGCAACACTTCATGAAACCGTTGACACCATTTCCGAAGTCAAAACATTAAGAAGGAAGAGAAAGACAGGAGGGGGAGAAGGAGGAAATGTTGATCATCATGATAGAAACAGTTCTAGATTTAAAAAGATTAGATTTTAACAATAAAATGGTCACCTGGACCTTGTACAGATTCTAGTTTGAACAAATAACATTTTGGGGATAAATTTGAATATGGTCAAATTATTAGATAATATTAAGAGATTACAGTATTATCTCTCTCATAGGTATAAAATTGATTTTGTGACTGTATGAGATGTCCTTATATTTTTAGAAATGCATGCTGAAATATTTAGAGATGAAATGTCATTGTATCTAATTTTTTAAAAAAGATTAAGTAAGCACAGCATAATATTAGGTATGATGATGGTTATGCAGGGTTCAATGAACAATTTTTTAATTTTTATTTTTAATGTTTGAAGGATTTTATAATATGAAGGGGTTTTCTTTTTAAAGAAAGAACAAATAAATTGCTGGTAGATTCTTTTCTACATCTATTTTCAGGAACCAATATGGGCACCATCTCTGACGAAAATCCCAGAAAAAAACTCCAAATACAAGTTAAGTAGATGTAAAAGTATTTTTAAAGAATATTCTCTGCTACTGGAATATAAAATTATGCAGCATTTATAAGTAAAAAGTTCATGAAGCTTTCTTAATTCATCCATGTTCTGTGGGTGGAGATAAATGAATAATAAAACCTTTATTGCCTGTTGAAGGAATAAAATTTTGACTCATAAATTGAACTCCATGAACATTATTTAAAGTAATTTTAACTATATTGGGTTCACTAGAAATAGTTCTCATTTGCATTACAGAATGTCCTATAAATGAGAACAAAATAATATGCATTCATTCTAGAAAACAGAGATAATCCATTAGAAGAAAACATCTCCCAGAATTTCACCCCATACTATATGTTGTTATATATTTCTCTAGTACTTTTTAAAAAACATAGATATGTCTGCCCTTTTTTCTCCTTCTTCCTTTTCTCATTTTCTCCAGACCACCGTTAGACATGAAAATGAAACCAGAAACAGAAAAAGTGGCTACACCCAGGAGCAGAATCCACTTATACTGAAACAGTTCTCTCTCAAGGTGAAGCTGTCTTTACCTTGGTAATTTGTTAGGTCCCCCCACCCCCAGTACTGGGGGTTGAACCCAGAGAGCCCTGAGCTACATTCCCCTCCCTTTTGTATTATTTGAGTTTGCTAACTGTCTCCTAAGTTGCCCAGGCTAGCCTTGAACTTGTGATTCTCCTACTGCAGCTCTCTGATCAGCCTGGATTATGGGTGTGCACCACCATGACCAATTAGTAAATTTATTGTATTTTTAAAATAAATTTTTAAGAATTCTTGTATAGAGAGGTGATCAGCTTTTCATCAGAGAGATGGGTTGCAAATATTTTCCTCACTCTGCCAGTTGTCATTTTTAAGTGTTTCACAACTGCTTTATTGCAATTGATCACATTTATGAAAACTCCATAAAGTTACAAATAGTAGTACAAAAAGGCAATTATCACAAAGCAAGATAGTCCATCAGTATCTATTAAAAACAGTATTATTATTGCTGGGCACTGCTATTGTACAAAGACATAATTAATTTTTTTAAAAATTAAGACATAATTTACACATGATAAAATGCTTAAAGATTCAATTTTTAAAAGTTTTTGCAGTAATTTTCACCTGTACAAATGTCACCTACAACAAAATTTGGGAATCACTGTGGAAGAGTGCCCTTGCACCCTTTATAACCAGTTACCCAGTGTCCCCCAAATGGGCAAACATTTTCTGATTTGTCACTAGAGATCAGTTTTTCTTGCTTTTGAACGTTATGTATTTTGGAAACATAACAATATACTCTTGTACTTAGCTTATTTTATTCAGGCATGTTTTTGAGATTAACTCATTTTTCTTCTTGCAGGTATCAGCAGTTACCATTTTTAGTGTGGAGTAGCATTCTGTTATATAAAGAGGCCACTATTTGTTTAGCCAAAGGCCTGTTAATGGACACTAGTGCTGCTTTAAACTAGAGAAAGGAGCCTTTGTATGTGATTTGTAGGGATGTGTTTTCATTTTTCTGAATAAAGACCTAGGAATTTTGAGGTTATAGAGTAAGTCTATATGTATAAGACATTTCACTGGTGTTTTCCAAAATTATTGCAATTATCGGTAGTTGAAGAGGTAGTACACAAGAGACAACACTTGGTATTGTCTAGCTTTCTAATTTTAACAGTTTTGGGGATGTGTATTGGTGTCTCATCTTTTCATATGCTTTTTCATGCCTTCCATAAATCTTCACTTATGAAGTATCTATTCTTTTATGTTAGCAAATTGTGTATCTTCCTAATACTTTATATTTCCTAATACTTTATCTTCCTAATACTTTATATTCTAGAAACAAATCTTTTTTTAGATATAGTCTTTCCATTTGCTTAAGGTGTCTTTAGAAGAGTAGGCATTGTTAATTTGAGTGAAATCTAGACTATCAGTATTTTCCTTTATGACTAGTGTTTATTGTATCCTAAGAAGTATTTGCCCACGGTAGGATAATGATTTCTCTGTCATGCTTTTTCTAGAGGTGTTATAGTCTTGGATATTAGGCTTATATCTATTCTGCATGTGATGGATCATAAAATAATGCAAATAAAATAATCAATAATAAAAATTTCATGCAGAAAATTTTAATTTTTGTGATGCAGAGGTTGAGGTCCATTTTTTTCCAGTTCAGATATACAGTTGTACAAAGGTAATTCTTTCCCAGTTGAATTAGCTAGGGACCTTTGTTCAAAGAAAATCAACTGACCATATAAGTTTATAGGTCCACTTAAGTATAACATTGTCTTGGTTATTATAGTGTTATAGTATATATTAAAGTTAGATCATGTAAGTCTTCCAACTTTGTTCTTTTTCAAAGTAATTTTTGTCTATTCTATGTTCTTTGTATTTCCCTATAAATTTAAGAATCAGCTTTTACTTCTATAAAAATATCTTCTGGGATTTTCATTGATCCAAGTTGATCAGTTTTGGAAAAATAAGTATCTTACCAATATTGATAGTATGCTCCATTTATTAGATTCTGGTTATTTTTGTCTGGAGAATGCTTTATTGTTATATAGATAGCATGTGAACCCTCACGTGAACTCCAGAATTCAATGTTTTACAATCTTAGTGTTTTATTAAATCACATTAAATATGTAAATTAATTCAGAGATAACTGATATTTGCATATTATCCAAAAGAATGTTATATCTTTCCTTGACTTCAAGGGTTCCTTTCTATCCATTAGTGGTATTTTTAAAAGTTCTTTTAAACTTTTTAATTTGTTTCCAGGTATTTTATCCTTCTCATCCATACAGCATATGGTGCATTCTTTTCACTATATCTTCTAACTAGTTGTTGTATATATTTGTATATAATAGAGCTATTAATTTCTATGTTTTAATGGGGAGCCAGTATCATTTTTATTCTTGCATTTTTAAAAGTTAATTCTCTGTGATTTTCCAGGTGCAAAATTGGTTTATCTGAAAATGATAATCATTTGAACTTTTTCCCTCCCATTTTGAAGGCTTGAATTTCCTTTCTTTCCCTCTGCTATCAAATTACATTGATAGCACATTGAGTAAACCACTAAAACATGAGGCAGTAGCTGGCATTTCTGTCCTTATTGGAATGTTTCTGGTGTCTCCTCATACAGCATTTCAGGCTGAGTTAAAAGTTACGGTGTTAAGAAACTTTTCTTTGAATGCTCCATTATTTATATGTTTAAATCAAAAATAGCTGCTGAATTTTGGCAAATGTCTTTTCAGTATTTAACAAGATTATTGTTTTTCTTTGTTAATCCATTGATATTATTGTGCTTGTTATATTAAAGGCTCTATTAATTAATAATTATTGCATTTTTTTGGAATAAACTTTTCTTGGTTGTGATGTATTTTTTTAATGCATTGCTGGATTCTATTTGACAGTGTGTAATTTGGGGATTTGCATCATCATTCATAAGTGAACTTGGCTTGTAGCTTTTGTTATTGTTTTATGTAAGGTGGTTTTGTACGAACATGCATACTTGCTTTCTTTGTAATTCTAAAATAAATATTTTTAGTCATTAATTTCTTCTTTGAAGTTTACCTAATTCTTCATTTAGATCTTCATGGTTTATTTTTTCTAAATTTTTGGGTGACATGTACATTCATTGCATATCATTTTATCATATTTATTGAACTAAACATTTAAAGGTCTGAATTTTATACTCAGTACTGGAATAGCTGCATTCCATAGCCTCTTATTTAGTTTTTTTTTAAATTTAATTTATTGGTACATTCTAGGTAGACAGTACAGTTACATTCATTACTGGGATCTTGTTTATTTAGTTTTTTAAATAGCTTTATTTCCTAGAAAGCATGCAAGTTATGTTTATATTTCTTCTTTTACTGAAGAGTTACTGGTGACTTCTGTATTTTTCAGGTAGAAGAGCCTCTTAGATTTTAGATTTCTGTTTTATACTATGATCAGGAAATACCATTCATAGCGTTATCTTTCAGAACTTTCTTGGAGTTTTCTTTATATTAAATTTCTGTGAATGTTGCTTGAGGGTTTGAAAAGAAGGTATGTTCTCTACTTCGGGATAGAGTATTAAAAATATATCAACATCATGTAGAGGTACAAGAGCCCAGCAATGAATGTAACTGTACTGTATCCCTAAAATGTACCAATAAACTCAATTAAAGCTGAAAAAAATATATATCAACAGCTTTACTTCATGAAGTATGTCATTCAGAACTTCTGTGTTTCTGGTCTGCTAGGCCCACCATAATGAGTTGGTCATTCCCATAACAGTGTATTTCCATTTCCCCTAATCTTTGTTTTATGTCTGTTTGTTTCTTGGTATTATATTCTTGTCCTTTTAACTGTTTTTTGGCAATAACTGTATTTTATTTGATTTTTTTAAAATTACAGTTTCTATCTCCTTTTTGTCTGCATTTATTTGGATTTCTCCCTCTTTTATTTTCCCTAATTACCTCTTTAAATGATTGTCTTAGTTCCTTTCTCACCACTAGGACACAACACCAGACACCCACAGGAGAGTTTACTGTGGCCCATGTTTCAGGCCATGGTAGGCTGGTTCCAAGTCTGGAACGACGATGGGGTAAAGGGGTCTGGCGGAGGAGAGCAGCTTACATCATGGCGGCCCAGAAACAGAGAGCCAGGGGAGGAGCTGGTGAGGGAGCGGCACCCTTCCACAGCACACCCAGACCTCTCCTCCCAACAGCACACTCAGTTCTGAACTCATGAAAGAACTGATCCACCGATGAGTGCATTAGAGCAACGAAGATCCAACCACCTTTCACACACATAAAAAATTCAGGAGACATTTTAGATGTAAACCGTATCAGCGATTTTGTTTAAAGTATGCCCCTAGCAAAAGAATCTGGAATTAGGTTTTATTTGTTCTTATCCAATTTGAAACTCTTTTTAAAAAGGAAAATCAAACCCATCAAAAAATTAATCTTTTTGTTTATGTGAAATTATGTGATACATTTGAAATAAACCTTTTATTAATGGCACATACATTGCTTCTTCTCTGCAATTCTTTTGCTATTTAGGAATCTTTCATTTTTGTTCTATAGTTACTTTTTCCTTGTGCAGTGCTGAATCCTTCATTTCTCCGAGTAATATTATTTAATTAGACATGGTGAGCAATAATAAAAATAACATTCATTCTCTTCTTCCTTTTTTCCACCCCACACCTAAATTTATGCAATATTGTCTTTTGTTAGTGTTTTGCTTTGTTTTCGGACAGGGTCTTGCTATGCATTTCAAGCTGGCCTTGAACGTAGTATGGAAGCCCAGACTGGCCTCAAGCTCATGGTGATCCTCCTGCTTCGGCCTCCCAAATGGTGGGATTATAGTCATGTGCAGCTCCATCCCTGTATTTAGTTTTTGAATTTATTTTTTTAATCCCTAGTATTTAGTTTTACTGCTAAATATGCCTATATTTTAAGATTTAATACCTTTAAATGTTATCGGTGTGTGTGTGTGTGTGTATGTGTGTGTATGTGTGTATGTATGTGTGTGTGTGCATGGTACCAGGGATTGAATTGTGTGGCACTCACTCTATTGCTGAGTTGCCTCCTCAGCCCTTTTTATTTTTATTTTGAGACAGAGTATTGATAAGTTGTCAAAGTGGGATTTGAACTTCGAATCCCTCCTGCCTCAGCACTGGGATTACAGAAATGTGCCACCACACTTGACTTCAAAGGTTGTCTTTACATTTATCTACTTCTGATGTGACAATCAACAACTTATCTTGCTCCAACCTTCTTTCCCCTTTGCTTTTCCATATTTCAGGTGCTTTACTTCAGTCTTTACACTGTCTTGAAAAATAATATTTGTGTTCTGCTGCATTGCATTATTTATATTTGTTTAGTTTTAGTTCTACTTACCTATAGATTTGTTGTTGTTTCTCCTGGTATGTCTCATTTATCTGAAATCTTTTTTTGCTAGCTTTTGTTCATGTGTAGAGTATTTCTTGAGCTGTTCCTGGTTGACTACTGTTTGTATATCCCCTTGTTTTAGTCACTTTCTCACCACTGGACATCCGCAGTTTAAAGAAAGGGAGATTTATTCTGGCCCATGTGTTTCAGAGGTTTCAGTCTGAGGAGACAGGGTGCCACGGATGGAGCTGGTGGAGGAAAAACCACTCATGTCATGGTCGACAGGAGGCAGAGAGAAGAGGACATCACAAGGGATATGCACCCTTCCTCTTCACAGTCCCCAGCAGCCGCCTCTTTCTTCTAGGCCCCGCCTCCTAACACCAAGTCAGCAGCAGTGTTTCCATAATCCAGTCACCTTCTAACACATGAGGATTTGGGGGATAGTCTGGGTCTAAACAGTAACCCTTTCCGTGAGAAAGTCAGCTTGGCTGGATATAGGGTACTTGCCCATACTTTTCTCCTCAGGAAGCCTGTAGAAATTGCTCCATTATCATTTGATCCTAAACATTGCTGTGGAGATAACTGTGGCCCTCCATAAGCAGCTTTTTTTTTTTTTTGGCTTATGCATGCGTAAGATATTTTATCTTTAAAACTCAGTTTCCTTTCCAATTCAGGATAGCTTTCTCATAAATGTACGCTATGCCTTTTCTACATGTAGATCCAACTTTTATATATCCATAGTTGTTTTGCAATCATATCTTTAAATATTTGCTCTAGTGTCATTGTCTTGATTTGATTCTTTGGAGAAACCATACAATCACGCATGATTCTGAATCACTTTGGCCTGTTACCAGTATCTTATATTCAAGTTAATATTTTAACTGTTTCTTTATTTCCATTGTATTTGTTTGCTTTTATAATTTCTGTTTTCTGTGTTCCGTCCTTTGCTTCCTGCAGTATTTATTTCCCCTTATGTTGCTTCTAGTTTTATCTGTTTTGTAGTTTATCCTTTTCTTCTAATTCTTTCTACAATCCTGTAAGCCTGTCTCATCAGCTCTTCTCTGAATTCTTGCATTTCTATGCTGTGACCTTCCGTCACTAGGGCGATTGCTTCTCAGGCTTTGAGAGTTAAAATAAATTGTTACAGTTTTTATCTGCTTTGTAGAAAATGCCTTCTGGGAGTTGTCTTTTGGTAAATTTTACTATTCTTTTGAGATTTTTAGAATGAAGTCTTTGTATTGATGCTGGACTGTTTTTCCTCCTTG
The DNA here is from genome assembly GCF_012274545.1 of Fukomys damarensis. Taxonomy (NCBI): domain Eukaryota; kingdom Metazoa; phylum Chordata; class Mammalia; order Rodentia; family Bathyergidae; genus Fukomys; species Fukomys damarensis. Next base: position 40,212,884 of record NW_022900940.1, on the reverse strand, counting down.
GTGTCTTCCCTTCCCTCTTCCTCCTGCTCATCCTCTTCTTCCTTTTCCTGACCCTTCTCTCTCCTTAGCTCCCTTTTCCCGTCGTCCTTATCTTCCTTTTCCTGTTATCTTCCTCTCCTTCTCCTCCTTCCTCCTCTTCTCCCCGCTCCTCCTTCTCTTCCTTCCTCCTCTTTCCTCTTCTCCTCATCACTGAATTGCTTGATTTCCTAGATCAGGATGTGCAGAGCTCCAAGTATGTGCAGGGAAGGAGGCCAGGGCCTGAGCGGAACCAGCCCAGATTCCAGCTGTCTTCACAACCTGCAGACTTTCTCTTTTTCTGCCATCATAGTGACAGACTATTAAATTGAATTGTGCTGTATGATTCCTTGGGCAGTACCATCCTCTTTGCTTCCAGGGAGCACCCTGACTCGAGAAGGGCTTCTGTTTCCACTTTTGTGTAACCCCCGTCCTGAGTCCACTGTTGCTGCAGGAGGTGGGGGTGTCCTCAGGGAGAGGCCTGGCCTCCTGGAGCTGTGATTTTGGAGTCTGGCCGTGCTGTCACTGCAGCGCTCTGTCCTTCCACCTCACCCGTCTTGCTGCAGCTTCTGCATCCCCTGCTTCTCTGGCAGACTTTGCTGATACTTTGTAGTCCGCCGATTATCTGCCTTCACGTTTTGATGAAAATGGGATGTGTGGATTTTTAAACATCACTGCAGCTTTTGAAAGATTTTTCTGAGAAGGGGGAAAAAAAGGCTGAAGTGAAGGGTCTTGTTCAGAGCAGAATGCTGTGTGTTCTGAGTGTAGTCACCCTCCACAGGGTCAGAGTCTGACGTCACACAATAAGCACACACCCATTTACATGCAGGTTGCAATTTTTATCATGAATCTGTAGAAGAAGCTTGAAGGATTAACTTACAAAGTAAGATCAAATAAAAACTAAACATCATAAACCTCAATAACATAAATGTTTTTGCCCAACATTCACATTTGATGTAGAGTGTTGAAGGGAGGGTACATACAGGAATCTGAAAGTCTGCTTCCCTGTGGTAAACTCCAGGCTTACAGGCTGCAGCCGCGGAGAGGAACAAAGGCGGTAACCCACTGGGAGGCCATCTCTGGGGGGACAGAGACTCCATACCCACCACGTGCGCATGGGAAAGGCATCAGATGTCTAGCTGATGACCAAGTCGTAGAAACACAGCAGGACAAATGTATACATTAAAGCTGCAATGACAGGCACACCCACAAAAACCAAAACCAGAAATTATCCACAGACGTTTCCTTTGGAGAGAAGGGAGATCTCATATCTCTTTTACTTTGTGTACTGGTTGAACTCTAAAATTATATTCATGTGATGCTTCAATAATTGAAATGAAAATGGTTGAAGAAAAAAGAGAAAGAAAAATACAGCAAGTTGTGTGATGATAAAGATGTTTGAGAGATTTTGTTGTTTGCATGCATTCATTGATAACAACTTTTAAAACCTTGGATTATTATTATAGAAATATATCAATGAGTTGGCTTTTTGGTCATTAAGGTAGCATCAGCATCATTTTAAAAAGCAGCATATTACTCAAATCAACCACAGTTAATTTAATAAACACATTTTTAGGCAGTGAAGGGTTTCTTTTTGTATTGCAGACAATATTATAAGTGTTCATACAGCAAAATATTTTTGTGCTCATGATTATTTTTCTAAAATGAATTTTTACAAGTAGGATCTGCCAAGGGTTTGCAGCACTGTCGTATCAGCTCATGCAATACCGAGCAAGTTTGTGGGAGGAATTTTAATCCTTCAGATAAATTGGACTAAGGCCAGTACTCCTTAACTTTATACATTGTTGCACCAAGATATGATTAATAAAGATCTATAGAAAAAAAAGGCTATGCATATTGACCACTTAGACTGCTCGAATAATGAGGCTAGAATAGGAGAAGGGGTCCACGCCTCACCCAGTCGTGCAACAGAAAGTGTGTAGCGAGCGTTAAAGTCGTAACAGAAGGCTGAGGGGACCAACCCTGAGTTCCTCTCTTCTCCACAAGAAGTTACGCTCAGTTCTTACTGCTAGCTCTGCTCTGTGCTGAGAGATGGAAACTGATTAACAATAAATACTTTAACAGTGGCTAATCTCACTGAAAGTTATATTTGCTTTTAGAATGTATGTGATTAAGTAGATCATCTATGAACTACAGTTTATCTTCCAAAGTGTAGCCTATCAGGGCCAGGGATTTAGCTCAGTGGTGCTGCTCCTGCCTCACAAGCACAAGGTCCTGAGTTTGATTTCTGGTACCGGAAAAAAAAGAAGTGTTGCCTATCACATATGTGTGGCAGGGTACTTGGTGGCATCAGGTAAGCTCTGGGGTGAGAAATTGAGGGTGGATAACCCCAAAAGTCACTTCAGTGGAGGCTCTCCATATATATATTTGAAATGTATCTATATATGGATATGTAGATATATACATATCTATACATAGCTGAAATTTGGTTATCTCATGCAAAATTTAGAATATCATTTCTGTTTATCACAAAAGTGATAGCAGAGAAATAATTTACTTTTTTGATTATTGATATTCTTGGACTGTAAATATCTCATGCCCCAAAACACAGTCATAAAAATGTTTTAATAAGTAATAGATATTTGGGGTATTGAACCAGATTTCAAAAATGGTTGTTATCAGTCAGTGAAAACAATGCAGTGGAGGGTTTGCAATGCACACGTCTCCGGCACTTGGCGGGCACTGTCTGGGCCGCACTGCTGGGTCCAGCCTGCCGATGTGGCCGTGCTGCTCATTTGAAAAGACTGCTCTTCCCGACAGGATGGCATTCCAGCCCTGAGAGGCAGCCTTTCTCCTCTGCCCACTGATGAGCATGAGGGTTTTTCTTCCCACACCATACTCTTGGGGACAGGTGATTGCACACAAATCACTTGTTCCTTTGGGGACATCAGTGTTTTTCGGATCATCTTCTGGTGAGTATATGCAGTGGATTAACTAGTGGTTACCTTGTATAGCCCAGCTGAACTGAATCAATGTGGTCTGGGCATGGAGGATCCACCTAGTGATTGTTACCAATAGCCATAAAGAAAGCTAGTGGGGAAGATCTCAGCCTGTTGATTTTCTAGGAGAAGCTTATTGCAGATCGTTTTCCTGATGCAAAGCAGGCTGTTCTCATCGGAGGAGGAGCTTGGGACCTCACTGTTGCTGGGAATGGCTGCTGCTTTCATCAGGGGAGCTCTGATGTTACCGTATCACTTTCTGGCTCCACTGTGGATCCCTCAGCCTGGTGGCACAAATCCATCTCACCAGCATAGATTTTCTGACTTCCATCACTGGCCTTTGGGCTTTCCCAGTGCAGATCCTCAATAGGGACAAACGTGAGACATTGCCGTGGACTCTAGGCCACTGGCTGGACTCTAAGCCTTTAGCTGGACTTGTATGGGAAACTGCTGGGATCCAGTCCCTCAGCTGAATCCTTTGGACATCTAGTGTGCAGTTAAACTCTTGACCTCCTTTGTATTTGACTCTTGGGGTAATTATCATAAAATAATCTTATAAATTCTGTGTCCTGTATTTAATGTATTCCCGTGCCAAATCCTGCTGACTGCAATAGTATATGTGGTTTTCATAAAGATTCAAACACTCCAAAGTGTTGAGAATAAAAAGTGAAACTTTCATTTTGACTTCTCAGTCCTGTTTTCCAGAAGTGACTGGGATTCACTGTTCAGTATGATGCTTGTGTTTGGTACATGTTTACCAACTCAGAAGCTACATAGCAAGATATCCTTACTTGTTCTTGGACTTATACCCATATCCATGTTTTTAGTACATTCCAAGATGCATCTACAACCTGTGATCTTTTTCCATTTAACACTTTCACCACAGATAGCTTGCTATATGAGTGCATCAGTCTACAGAAGTTACGTTTCCTTTTAAATGGTTATTTGAAATTCCATTATAGGATAACCTGTGATTGACTTAGCAAATTCCCACTTAATGGACACTTGGAAACCTTGGAATTTCTTAAAATATTTCTGAAGGAATCGATCAGATCCTGGAAAGTTATCTCCTCATATCACTTGCCTCCAGAAGGCAATCTGCCCTCTGAAAAACCAGCAAGTTGAGATTCAGACAATTAGAAGGTAGGTTATGCATGAACACTTCTTCCCTTCCCTCCATTTGGCTTGATGCGCCAAATGTGAAACAAAACCAGAATAGCAGCATTGGCGTATGTCGCAGCTGTTAATTTAAGGGCTCCTCATTTCACACAGGCTTTCTTCTCTTGACCAAGGAGGAGGCTGCTGAGGAGCTGCCTCCCTGAGTGGGCAAGTGTGGCTGTGTGAGTGTCTGGTCCCTGTTCTGCACAGACTAGGTGGCGAGCAGAAGTTGGTTTCATGGGATCCTTTCAGTCAATGCCAGGCCTGTTCTGCTCCAGGACAGATTGTCTTTTGTAGACAAAAATGTACGTTTTGGTTAACACATGTGAGTGGTCAGAGCGTCATAGTATGCCCAGTCCAGTGCTGGGGAGCGGTGTTGGGCTGGGCACGGTAAGCTGGAGGAGCACAGAGCCCTGGGACTCCAGCTGGCATCCCTTCAGCCGGCTGACCCTTCCTGACCCTTCCTGTGTGGCGCCCAGCGCAGCCTTCTCCGAGTCAGGGCAGCTCCCAAACAGAGAGCTCATAACCAGTACAAAATACCTCTGTGGCCACTTAGTCTTATCCTGTCGCAGGGATCTAGGGGCCTTCTTCTTTCAGGTGAGTGGGGAGACTCATCAAACTTAAAAGGATTATCTCCTTTATTCAGTTTAGCTGAAGTTGCCTTAATACCTATTTCTTGCAAGGAGCTTTGGCACAGTGAGTCAGACACTGCCTTCAGGTCTATACATTTTCCTGGGGTCACATTAAAGACATAGCTAAACTGAAAGCAGAACACTTCTGTCATCACAGAACACTGTTGTTCTCCTTGGCAAGGACAGTATCTACACAGAGATGGCTGGGGACACTGTCACTGTGATTTCTTTAGCCAGTCAGGTACTAATGGCCAGGACTGGGTTGCTTCCTTGTGCTCTTGGTGATAAGGTGACAATGAGTAACTGCATATATGTACAGTGGCGCCTTGGTTTACGAACTCAATAATGCATTCTGGAAAAGATGGCTGCAGCTGTGTTCATCACCTGATGCAGAGTTCACAAACAAAACCAAAATTGCGCCAAATGCTTCTGTTTACAAACCAAATTGTTCGCAAACAAAAGTGCTCATGAACTGAGATACCACTGTACATCATTTAGTAACTGAGATAAACTCCCAGCAGAGGAATTGCTGCATCCAAGGTTAAAGCTTTTGCTGTTTTGGTACTTCAGGGTAAAATAGTTTGTATCTCCAGTAATCGTACCAGGAACTGTGTTCCTTTCTGACCTGACCGGAATTTTTAACATTCAGATTCTACAGTCCCTTTACTATTTTGATATGAAATTCACAATATAACCTGTCAGAATTTTTAAAAGACCAATATGATGCTTTATCGGATATTAAAGAGAAATAAAAGTGGCTTGTAATAAAAGGTGTTTCATTATGTGAAATGCTTCTGCAAGATTAATTGCAAGATGCAGTGAAGTCATTTGCGGCTTACACCTGTGGGCCCACTGTAAATGGCAGCTATCAGCTAGCAAATGAAGATGCACCACACAGGATGGTGGTTTAGGACCTATAAGCAGGGTCGCCTTGCGGGGAGTGACTGGCCAGAACAGGAAGAACAAGACCAAAAACCCCACCTACACACCATGCAAACAAACAGACAAAACCTCTTGGTAAGGATTTCAGAAAAGCAGAAGACAACATTCCCTTTATTTGCATAGTAGTTCCATTCCTGGAAAACTCAGTGTTTATTAAAATCATGCAAAAAACATTGATGATAGATTTAAATTCCGGGTTCAGGTGGTCATAGGTGTGTTTTCCCCATACCTAAACCTCCACTGGGACATTTTTCCTGGTGGGGACTGTTCTGCCTCCTCTCCACTCAATGCCAGTACAACACCAGGTTACCATCACACAGCATAGTTCTGAGGGCAATATGCCCCTGGGACTGTGCGCTCCTCTCCCAGAGAACTGTTCCTCTGGGGACCAGGTGAACTTTCTAAAGCACTCATGTGTGTCTCATGATCTTTCACTTCTGTGGGACAAAATACAGCATCCTTAGTAGGGTGGATTTCTTTTGGCTGGATTCAGTGTTTCAAAGGAAAGCTGGGGGTTGAATGTGTGCTTCTGGGTGAAAACCACAAGCAGGATGCATTTGGCATGCTGGGAAGTGTTTCTGGCTGTAGCTTCAAGAACTCCCTAGCCCAAGGCAGGCGAGCTTGAAGAGGCCGTGTGTCTTTTGGCAGGTGCCTAAATCCTTCTGGGCCTCACTGTTCTTAAATAAGCGATGGGACCTCATCGTGTAGAGATCTCCTTCTGCACTGATTTTTGTCATTCTGGAAAGAATGATAGAGTTTGCAAGTGGTAGGACCCCAAAAGTGTGCAACCCTTTGCGCTATGAATTTAAGATGGTTTGAATATTTCACTTTTGGAGATAGTAGGAAACATTTAGTGGCATGTGTCTTAAATGTAATGTGCGTAATGTTCTGTAGTGTGTTACTGATGCTTCACTGCCACTCTCCTGCAGCTGGGATGCTTGTGTCCGGCTCCCCTTCTCTCCCCACTCTTCAGCTGCCCGGAAGTAACTGCGGTGCTCCCCTGTGTCAGGCCTGCAGAGCAGAATGACCGCACCGTCCCACCTCATTGTGACCTTGGGTCCGGTGGCCTCACTGTCATCGCCCAGCAGCCAGGCAGTGGTTTAGATGGACTAAACTGTGTGGTTTTGCCGCGCTCCAACTTCGCCATCACTTAATACACGTAACAGTGGTGAAGGTGTCACAGGTACTCTTCTTCATACGATCATTGTAGATGGCTTGTCAGTGCACATAATCCCGCATTTATGATATGGCTTTGGAGCAAAGCCCGTCTCCCTCCCAGCGTACAAAAGAGGGCACGTCGTCTGATTAGTTCGCCTCTGGCTCCCCTGCACTCCCATCGTGCCCGCCACATAGAAGGTGCTTGGCCGTGACTGACCACGTGGAGGGTTGTGGCCATACAGACACCGCAGAGGGACCGGCCGAAGCCCCACGCACGCACGCGCTCTTCCATTCATCCATGCGTTTATTCAGGACTAAGGCTCTTGTGTTCTGAAAGAAAAATTTATTTTCTCCCAGCCCCAGTGTGAGCATCAAAGCCATGGGGACCACTTGCCCCCGGGTCAGGCCCCGCTCGCTCGCTGGCTTTGGGAGGGGCTGGCAAGCTTCCCCAGGCAGGAGGTGTGCACGGAAGCGGAGAATTCATTAGGGCCGGTCAGTCACCCGCGGAGATCCCGGACACGGCCCGTGGGCGGGGCGCACCTGGGCTTTCCGCTTGGGGTCCGCCGTTGCCTGTCCGCTGCCCAGGGTGGGAGCGGGACTCGTCAAAGCCCAGGGCGGCCCGGGGCCTGCCACACCCCGAGAAAGCACCGATGACCCCTCAGTCCTTCACCCTGACGGTCAACTCTGGAATCAATCCCAATCCCGGCCAGGGCAACTTTCCAGGTCACGCAGAGGGAGCCGGAGCCCAGCCTCACTCACGTCCCCGCAAGCCTAAGGGTGCGGAGGCCCAGGGCAGGTGGCGCGAGAGCGCTGGGCGACCGCAGAAACCCAGGGGACCCAGGGCGGGTGCTGGGAGACTCTGGACTCGGGGTCCCCTGAGCGGCGCCGGGAAGGGCGAGGATGACTCAGCCTCCCTCACTCGAGCGGGCTCTGCCGTCAGCTCCACAAAGTTCCCAGTCACACCCCGGACCTCGTGCGGAGACGTGGGGCCCCGAGAGCCGAGAGCCGAGAGCA
>NW_022900940.1:40117768-40203846 GCF_012274545.1 Fukomys damarensis | reverse complement strand
CGCACCTGCCTCGCGGCGAGGCCGGGGGAGCCTCGCGCCCCTTCCCGCGGGCGGGCGAGCGAGGGAGACCGGAGAGGCTCCCCCTCCGCAAGTGACGGCGCCAAGTTTGGAGCCCGTTTACCGACTCCAACTTCCGCGGGCCACCAGATTCCCCCCTTCTTCGCCACCTTGCCGCCGCACTCCTTTTGGGGGGAGGGGGATGGGTGGATTTCTTCCGACTAGTGTTCTCCGGGTGGTGGTGGTGACCGTTTCGGGGGCAAGTCCTCGGGGCGGTGGTTCGTGTGAAGCCGGTGGGCTTCCTGGGGAGCCTGGGACACTGTGCGCCTCCCGAACTCCGTGACCCGCCTCGGACCCCCTCCCGCGCTGCGCTCTGCAGTTTGGCGCTGGCAGTTTCTACCAACGCGCATTTTCTACCTCTTACCCCCTTTTTGCTACTGTTACACCGCCTGCCCCTTCGCCACGGTCCCGTGGGTGCGTGCGTGTGGGCTGTGACACGAGCGTTACATTTCTTTCTGTGCCCTTTCTCCCTGTAGGGTGAAGCTGTGGGCCTCCGCTTTTGGTGGGGAGATAAAATCCATTGCTGCTAAGTACTCGGGCTCTCAGCTTCTGCAAAAGGTAAGGTTTCTGTGGTGGCAGGAAGTGATGATTTTTCCAGCACAGAAAATGGAGGCAGATTTAGTTTTCCAAACAAACGTGAGCCCCGAGCTGCATCAGTTATCAGAGGAGTCTCTGATCTCAGTTTCTTGGCATTGTGCTGTGCGGTGACTTCTCCCTACCAACCGGTTATTTTTAGATGACACTTGATTCTAAACACAAAGAGAAGCAGTATACTCACTCTCACTGTCCTGGCTGGGGCTTCAAAACTGAGTGCTTTTGCATGGCTCTCCTCTCAGTGTCGGTATTGCCGTTTCAGTGTGAGAGCAGATGCTCCACGGGCCAAAAAAACGCTAACTTCATCCGAATCAGTGCCTGTTTTATGATGCCTTTCACCTTGCGTTGGAGGCAGGGGATTCAGTGTATCAGAGGAAGACACTGCACTATTGTTTGTCATCCCTGCAGTTGTACAATCCCATTATTCCCCAACCATCCAGTCCCCGAGCTGGGATGCATTACATCATTACAGATAAGGAGAATGAGTGTGGTTATCTTTCCACTCAGCTGCACTGCCGGGTAATAACCTCGAAGAGTGGCCTGCAAACTTAAGAAATTGGTCTGCATCTGTATAATTCTGGAGAGTAATGAGAAAGGAGAATTGATTATTAGGCTTTTATCAGAAGCTGCATCAATTTTAATTCGAACAGGCAACATTATGCTTAAAATTACATTGTGAGATATATGGTCCTTCGTTCTAACAAGAAATGAAAAGAATGAGCTGGGAAGGAGAGAATAGAAGGGTTGTTAAGAGAATTTCAAGTTAGCAAGTCAACAGGATTAATCCAAATATTCTCCTGGCAATAGAAAATAAAATTGGCCTTTAGGGGATAATTCTCTGAAAATGAGTACAAACAGCTTAAATTGTTAAGTTAACTTTTAAGCGTTTTAAAATGTGTTTTTGGGACCAACGTACCATATGTGCATGCTGCCTGGTAACCGAGTATGCATTTTATTTATGGCATTCTGTTTCAGAGTAGCATTTTTGGGGACATTATATGAAACAGTTTGTCATATGAAATCTAAACAGCATAATAAAACATCCCCCCATAATGGGATGACAAGGTATGCTGGCTTAAAAATTGCCACTAGCTGTAGTCCTTGAAACCATTGGTGATACTGTTTGCTTGCCTCTGTAATTTGGGAAGGCGTTCATTGACTTAAAGACGGTTGATGTAAACGCCATGCTACTATGTGTCTTTATAGAAGGTGATAATTTACGTACTTTGCATACCCGTGACCCTCAGAGTTTATAGGAACTACCTCTTTCCATCATATTCTTTTGATCTGGGTAAATCGTAGTCCAAAATCTGCTTTGATCTTTGTGCTGGCTTGTCAGATGTTTTGTGTGAATCGCTGTGGACTGTGGCATTACCTGTGTATTTTATTTTCCCTGTGCCTTTAAAGAAGAGAACATTTTGCATAACTTTAAGGAAATATTTCTCATCTGCATGTTGTAGTTGTAGTAATTCTCAAAGATTCCCCTCAGAGCCTCTGAATGGTGTGTGTGTGCTTACATATTTTTTTTTCTAGCTCACAGTTGATGGGCAAATGAATATGTTTATTTCTTCTTTCTGAAGTTAGAACACACACGCACTCACACACACATACACAACCCCATCAGGTCTGTTATTGGTTATTCTGTAATAGCAAATTGGAAACAGCTAAAATGCTTCTTACCTTCTCATCAGCATCCTTTCTGATATTGAATTCACTAGCCTTGCTTTCCTTTTGTCGTGTTTGCAGCTTGACAATTGTGTAATTATTTCCAGCTGTTTATGGCTTTGTTGTCATTTCTTGCTGCTGCCTGGCATTTTGTAATGTGATGCCAGGGGAAGGTGAGGTGTTGTTTGGCATTGGATTCCAGGGGTGAGTATCTGCTTTAGTTCTTGGATCTGTAACTATCTGCTGTGGGGGTCTTGAAATACCTGTGGCTTTGGGGTGCTTGGCAAGGACCTTGATCAGTGATAGAAAGGGCATGTTAGACAACTTGGGGAACATTTTGCAGGTGCCTCTTGGTCATCTCGGTCCATTACCTCCCAAATAGGACTGCATGTTTAGAACTAGCAAGGAGCATTGCTTTTGAGTTCAGAGTATGGCTGGGAGTGTGACTGAGGTGCCTTGAGTGTGGGAGGCATTATATACTCAGAAAAACAAGGGAACAGTTGTCTCTCTCGCTTATTTTCAAGTTTCTGGTCTCTTGTGTAAGGAATCACTCCTCCAAATCAAAACTATATGCATCTGCCCATCACTTCCCTGCACCTTTAACTCATTTGGAAAATGCATGGACACTGTATTCAGGGCACTCAAAGGTGACAGCATTGTGTTGTATAATAACTGTAATTGTACTTTTTAAGGCATGCACATTTTAATTTTCAGTTAGGAAAGGTGTACTGTATATACCACTGTGTAATTTTGTATATTTTATAGAGTTTCTCCAGTTGGCGCTTCATGTTGTGAGTCAATAGAGTATGTTCATTTTTAGAATGGCAGTTTAGTAATTTTTGTACCAAGACCTGAACTTTACAAAATAGTAATTGTGAATTTGTTATATATGAATTGGCCATGAATTTTAAGGTGTTCTGAGACTAGGTAAACTGCCATTTTGGTATACTCCTGTTTTTATTAGGCAGTATAATTTGGGGTGGCAGCATTATTGCCGACTTTATGTCAACACAAACATGTAGCAGTGTACCCCACTGTCACCCTAGAAAGGAGAATTATTTTATCCATTGTTTCTGTGTTTGATACCATGTGTTTCACTGTGTTAGCTTAGGAAAATATATTAGGTTTTCAGGGCCGACTTGTCTATTGTTTCTTCTTTTTGTCTTTGCTGAGCACAGGAATAGCAGCTTACTAGTTCCATAGAAAGAAGATATTTTTTATTTAAAAAGATGCAACGAGCTGTGTATTCCCAAAGTTGTGCACAAAGCAGAAGATGGCGGGGTTTGGGTGTTGGACGGGTCCTCAGGCTTTGCTGTTGTTAGAGAGGAGCAGGTCCTGAAGGGAGCCCGCTGGGGGCTCCTGCGTGCCTGTCTGCTGCCTTCCCGAGTTGGCACATACTGCAGGGGTTTCTATGCACTTCTATTAACTTTTAATTAACTTTCTATTTGACATATTTATGCCAGTATTCTTGCTTCATTTTCTCCAAAGAATGCCAGCTTGTTTGGATTCTTTTGCAGAGGCCTGGTTTCGTCCCCTCTGTTATGAGGTTTAGCGAGAAGCATTCTCGTGGGTCTGAGAACTGGGTGGTTAAATTGGTGAGCTGCACACCTTTAGTGTTTGAAATAAAAGGCTTACACCTGTGTGCTTCTCGTTTCATCCTCCCTAGGAGGATTCTGGTGGGAAGTGAATTTTTCTTTCTGTTTAGACCCGCATTCAGGGACTGAATATCCATGGGAATGAGGGCTTCCAGTTACACTTTCCAGAGTTGAGATGATAAGCACACAGCGGAAATGCAGGTACTGTGTGTCTGAGCCGCTGACACCGGAAAAGGATTGACATTTATGTTGGCTGTGTTGTGCAGCACTTCTTGGTGCACACAACCAGGATTTTGTGTTAATAACTATTGAGAGAGTGGCTTTACTACATAAACTTGATGTCTCTTTCCATGGGAAAGAGTTAGCAGGGTGAAAACTGGATTCCGTAAGCCACCTTTATAATTATGACTTTTCATCAGTGAGTGCAGAAATTGATGGACTTTTAAATAATTGACGAGGGGCATTCACGTATTAGGGTTTGGGAAGCAGCGACATGCAGCCCATCAGAAGCCTGACATTACAGATTAGGAAGGAGCTCTGTTTTGTTGAACATTTTTGTTTAATAAACGTGGCTACTTGGCATCCCAAAAGATAAAGTGCACTCAGCTGTGGTGCTGATGCTTTAATTCATACCAGCTTTTCAGGTACTGGACTTTTCTGAAGCACATTAATTTTTAAAGTCTTGGAATTTCTAAATGACATTTTTCAGTCTTTCAGGACAATTTGTTGGTCTCATCAGGCCAATCACCAGGTTGTGGATCTTAAACATGTATCTAATTCCACTTGTAAATGCACATATGAGTTTGTGTGAACCTCTTTTGCTCATTGTGTCTTCTGCTTTCTTTTTTATTACTCTCTTAAAATTTCCTTGCTGTGTGCTACATTCTATTTTGCTTTTTATTTTATGAAGAGCTGCTGCAGTCTGAGTTGCTCAGGAAATGTGTAAGTCCTCATCAAAATTCAGGGAAGTAAAAATATGGGCATGATTTTCTTGTTGGAGGCAAACTTTGGATTTTTATTCCAAGGTGGTTATTTGTTTTTATTCTTTGGTACAGTGATTTTATGCTGGCTTTAATTGATTAGTGTACTGTAATGTCAGTTTGATTTTAGGCAAGCATGTGAGTACCAAACCACCTAATAACCACAAAAACCGTCAGACGTGGGCAAGCACAAGTAGCATTTCCAGGTTTTGATGGAGAAATAGTGGTGTATGAGGGTGAACAAAAAGAAAGGAGATGTGACACTGACCCCTCATTACCTGTGGTCTTTCCAGGTGTTTACTTTCTTTGTACTTTAAAGCACTTTGTTCATGGAAATACCAGTATGGGATTTTAGGTTTTTTCAGTTTCCCATTGGTCCTCAGATGTCATTTAGTGCCCCCATTTAGGGCGATCCATAAGTGACTCGGTGTGTTAGGCTTGCTTAAAGAAGTACTGTTCTCATGAGAGCAGGATCTGTTGTCTCGGGCTTGTCATTAATCCAGATTTGCTAACCTAGAAGCCAGCGAATGGGCTTTTAAAAAAGAAATTAGTGTAACACAGTAGATATTACTGAAGAGAACATAGAAGGACAATATTTTTAGTTCTATGAAAAAATACACAATTTCATAACAAAATAATTAGAGAATAGTGGTTAGTATGCTATGTATTATGATATTAAAAGAATGAGCAAAATGCTCAAAGTACAAGAACCGAAGAAGATTCTCTTATAGAAGCAAACAAAAGCTCAAGTCTTTCTGTTCCATGAACAGAAAGAACCTAGTAATATAAATGAAACAAATTAGCATATGTCTTCAGATATTTTTGAAACAATAGAATAGTTTGTCCAGGCCGTGTGTCAGTAGTGAACAGTTTGTATCAGAATCCCCACCTTGTGTAGTCAATGCTGCAGTGACCTTGCGTTGAGACCCCCCAGTGTCTTTTAGTGAGAGAATTTCAGCAGGTTGTAAATTCCCTGAAACACTATGATGTTAGAGGCTTTTGCTATGGCCGAGACTGAGAGAAATTAAATAATCGTTATAAAATGCTGGTTTGTCAATCAGCATATGGGATTTCACCCCTTCTAATGTCATTGTTATATGAGTCGCAGTGACCCCCTTGGGAAGCCTGTGCATACCACTCTCTGGGGAGAGGACATTGATGGAGTCTTCATCTGTCCCCCTCAGGCTTTAAACAGAGCATAGCTTTACCTTCAAGGGAGCAGGATGATGTAGGGAGGAAGAGAGGGTGCTCGATTTCTCATACTTCCTCGAATACTTGATTAGCAGGCTCTCTCTGAGGTGTTTGCTCCTAAATGTAAAGCAGGACTCAAAAGACCTTCTGTGAAGCAATCCTGTGTCCTGTGCCACATTCCTGCTCACTGTTGGGGTCCGTGTGGCTGATGTGTTGTGTGTCTGTCTGCGGGCCAAGGCAAACTTTCTGGTTGTTTTACCAATAAGCTTTGAAATACTTCTAGTATATTAGTAATCAGTGATAAACAATGCAATTTTCTTTTGTTTGGAACAACATTCCAAGGTGGTTTAAATCAGGGCATTCCATTTATAAGGTATATTAAAAGTACATGTTACCTGGCTTCTCAGTTACTCCAAATCAAGATTTGGAAAATCGGCAACTCAGGAGCCAAACTATCAGTGTGCATTTGAAGGCTGCATCATAAGGAAAGCATTATCTTTTGTGTGTGTGTTTTGGTACCAGGGATCGAACTTGGGTCTTTGCACTTGTGAGGCAGGCAGTGGAACCACTGAGCTAAATCCCAGCCTGAGAGCATTATCTTTTGACAAGATGGCCATTGCTTCACTTTGTGTACTTCAGAATATTCATCTTGATGCCCATGATTGGAAAACAGTAGCCTTCCAAGGTTAAAAGAGCTGTTATACATGTAAATGATCTGAACAGGCAAGTTGGGTGGAGCTATAAATGCTGTGGGTTCACGCGGCAGACCTCCCGTTATCCATTGTAGTGGAAGCAAGTGCCAGTCCATGTTAGGGGCTGTATGTGTCATTACTGTTACACTTACTAAGTGTGTGTGTATGTTTGTGCCTGTGCCAATAAAAATGGATGCTGCTTATCAGAGAATGTGCCAGGGGCTGCCTCCTTATGGGGGAACTGATCTTGTCCCCCTGGGTTTCCAGAGAGGTTGGTCTGAGAGAATGAACCAGGGTGTGGGGATGGAAACAAGTGATCTAACAGGCATGGATTCTTCCAGTGCTTAGGAGTTTGTAAGCAGCTGGAATGCGAAGACCTGCAGAGACAGGGCCCCTGTGCAATCTGAAGAGCCCACTGTAAGTTGCAGAATGCCTGTTAAAAAATTACTAGGAATCTCAAGATTATGAGAACAGAATATTAGGCCAAGCATAGGGTCCGTTGGGTGCTGGCTAAGCCCCGCTGTGGGACAGGCTGACTTCCTTTTGACCGTCTGCTTTTCCTTCCAGGTACCTTATCTTTTCAGCCTCCTTCACTGTAGGAAACTTCCTTTGCATCATCTCCAATGAAATGCTGTGTAATAATAGGTCGAGGCCTTGGAACATTTTCAGAGATGCACATCTTTAGACTTGGTTAAAGGGGAGAGCACTAGTTGAGGAGCTCTGTCCATCTTTTCTGTGTGCATTTCCTGAGTGCCTTGGGAACATCACTTAATCTAATAGTAAAAGCAGGTAGTGTTCATGCAGTCCCTGTATTCCAGTGACTGAGAAAGGCTGTTGACATGTGGCATCTCATAAATTCTCCCAACAACCTAATGGGGCAAGGACTACCATTCACCCCATTTTACAGCTTTATAGGCTGGGGCTTGAAGAAGTTAAGCAGCATCCTCAAGGTCACCAAGCTGAGCTTCTGAGTCTTTACTCCTGGCCCCAGTGTGATGCATTCTTACCTTTTGTGATCTTTTTCGGCCTCAGTTTGACTTTGGAAAAAAAAAGTACTTGTTTCTTTACCTTAGAAGTGTTTGGGAGGATGAAATAACATCTGGGAAATTGGCTTCAGAGACATTTACAGCTAAGAAGACCCAGTCTTGGAGTCAGATGGACTTGGATTTGAGTCACTAATCTGTCATTTCTCAGCTGGGTAACCTTGTCTTATAACATATCTGGATCTGTGCCTTTAAATGGAAGAGGAGGCCATTAGTGTCCAGGTGAGGATGGAAAGAAAGAAAATATGCAGAACACTCAGCACAGCACCTGGAACGCCAGAGGCTCCTGCATTGACTTGCTGTGGTCATTATCTGTTTCACCCTACAGTGTAAGCCCCTCAGATGACCTTTGCTGCACAACCGTGGGCCCAGCCAGTGAGCAGGTGCGTGGCTGCCTGAGTGACGGTGTGGTGTGGGGTGGTAGGGCGGTGATCTGTGCCTGTTCTGATGGGGAATCAAGTCTCTTAGAGCAGAAGGGCCACGGCATCTGTAGTCTGTCAGTATGTGTGGTGACTGTGAGGTCAGCCTGCTTCTTCCTCAGGGCAGCCGAGGAACTGGGAGACCGACTTCCTCCCTTCTGCGGCTGCCTGGCTGTGAGTTCAGCTGAGGAAGTGGCCACATCTGCCCTGCAGCCTAGAGAGAGAGGCCTGCAAGCTGCAAGCTTCCCACCATTTGCCCTGCTATGGATTGCGTGCTGAAGCCGCTGCAGACACTGCGTACTCCATTGTCCTCTGGAAGGGCGTGCCTGGCATTTCCTCCTGTGGGAGCACCTCCTGCCTGTCTGGGACAGCTCGAGACCTCCCCTAGGGCCTTCCTTCCTGGGGAGTGGTCCTGCAGGCCCGTAGGAGGATGAGGCCCTTCCCTGGGTGCTGCGATGTTTTCCTCAGTCAAGGGGTAGGCAGGTGAATGTGCGGTGGCCATCTGTCACCGCCACAGGAGGCATCGAAGGGCGGTGTGTGACTCTTGGTTCTTCCCCCTGGACCTGTGCTCCTTTCCAGAGCTTCCTTGGCAGCTGTGTCATGTTTTGGCCTTGTGCATCTGCAGTGCTGATCTTAAAGAAGTTGAATGAATGAAACTTAACCACTTGTCTTGTGTAAACATGAAACATGGGGGTGGGCTTCTGCTGCCCCTGTTCCATAGCTTTTAAAAGCCTGTTAATACATAAAGCTAAGAATATAATCATCCCCGAAAACCAGCAAATTGTCAGTGAGGAGAGTATATCTGCTCAGGCCTTGGTGGTTGCATTTAGACTAGTAGTCCAAAGAGTAATTTATTTACCCGCATGTTAACAGGACTACGGAGTCTGACTGCTGGATGCTTCCCACGTCCTGCAAGGTTATAACCAGCTCAGGGGAACAAGAAAGTGTTGGGTGTTTTCTCTGAGCTCAGCATTCTCTCTATGGCCTCCTATCTGGTCCTTCCTTCCACTTAGAGGTGGCCTCTGTTAGCTGCCACCCAAGTCGGGCTTGAGGCTCAGGGGAGTGGAACAGCTTGCCATTTGGGGCTGAGACTAACACTCAGGTTTGTTTTGGCTCCTTAAGCCTCTGACTTCTCTATAGCACATGCTGCCAGTGAGGCCCAGGCCACCTGAGTTCTGCTGGAGCTGCGTCTGCTGGAGCTGCGTCTGCTGGACGCAGAGAGGATGGAAAGTGCTGAGTAGGCTGGAATGCCATGTCTGTGCTATTTTCTTTCCCTTGGTCGTGGTCTTCAGGTGGGATTTGAAGATATGTTCTCCTTCGACAGCAAAGACCAGCCTTGTGTTGGGTCCCCGTGAGATCAAGAACAGCTTCCTGCCCTCTGAGTTTGGACTCGTGTCTGCTGTGGGTACAGATAACCTCCTGATAGGGAATGGGATGGCTGATGGATCAGCCCCTTGGTGGGCAGGAGAAAGGTGGTGCCAGGCAGCCTCTACCACCGTCTGCGGCCTGAACAGTGCAGCTGTCAGGGAAGAGAGTGACCTTGTGTAGCTCCTGACCAGGATCTGATCTCGGCTACAACTTTAAGACTCGGCTCTTCTTCAGAAACCGGGAGGCCCCACTAAAACTGTGCTTTCCCCTGAAAAGTCAAACCTGCTATTCATGTGTGTTTCTATGATTGATGACTTACTTTTCTTGGACTTTGGTGTGTGTATTCAAAAGGAATGAAAGGAAGAACTGGCCTGTAGAATCCCGAAATCTAGACACTGCACACTCTAAACTCATGATCCCAAATTTCCTTCCTCATTTTCTGACAGTTGCTAACTCTCAGCTACCAGGAAGGAACTGAGTATCTGGTTTTAGGAGGATCTAGATTTCTCTTACATTGAGCCATGCCCAGCTGAAAAGAGATTTTTTAAAAAGGTGCACTTGCTGTGGGGTTGATTTCTGCCTTGCTACTCAGTAACTTTACCTCCCTGGGGTTTGATTTTTCTCATTGTAGAATAGGACAAACAACACAGACCACTGTGTCGCAGGGTTTTGGGGAAGATGAAATGATAAAATACCTTTGTGGCTCTTTAGAATAATATGTGGTGCCTGGGAGGCCTCTCTGGCCACTCTCCCACTGATACTGACCGGCTTCATTATGAGTGAAGATAAGAGAGACTTGGCGTATTTGCCACCTTGATCCCATGACGAATTCATAAAATTAAAGCAACATACCTTGTGCACATATGTGACAGGGGTCCAGTGACAACAAAAAGCATTTATTGTGTCCCCAGAGAGTTTCTTTTTCTTTCTTGCCCAAATCCTCTTAATCTTGTCCCTTGTACAGTAAAGGTGAGCAGTGTGGGGTTAAAGTTTGTTCTTGCTGGAACATTGTACAGTGATTCACCACGAGGTAAAAGTCGGAAATGCCGGGCAGGCATTTGGTTCTTTGTACTTGTACTGTCCGTGATTTCGTTTCCCTTGTACTTTGTCAAGGCAGAGGTGGAAAAATATTGTTAAAGGAACAATAGATGTAGGAGGCAGTAAAGCTGTTGGATGTAGGTAGTTTTCAGGCCTCGAGTCATAACAGACAACTTCGCTCTCAGCCTCCTGCCGGTTCCCATTATTAGTGAAATGTCTATTAGCTCAATATGACCGCATCGTGTACAACAACTCAATGGGCACAGACTTTTGCCTCACAGACACAATGATAGTCATTTGGCTTCTGGGATGATAATGCTGGAGTTTGAATATTTGCCTTCTCTGCTTTGGTCCAGGCCTCCTTGGGAATCTGCTGTCCTTTGCTTTGCAACATAGAATTTGCACACTGACTCAGACAGCAAACTTGAAGCAAATGGCTAACAGGAAGTAGCTGAAGAGACTTTGTTTTGGGGTGTGTAGGTATGAGTGAATGTTTTATAGAGAGTTGTTATTTTCATTTCTTAAAAAATACTTGTAACTAGTTTTAAAAAAACCTCAAGGTCTTTGCACAAGTTCAGGTATTTCAGAATAATAGAAGCCACCAAGTCACCCTGAAATAAAAAACAATCTCTCAGGAGAGGGTTCACAGCTTGCTCATTTTTAGAACAAACACACCCACACCCACACTCACCACACACACACACACACACACACACACACACACATGCGACACAATTCCCAGAGCAGAAGTTTCAGAATTATGGAGCCGCCATGGTTGGATTTTCAACTTGAATAGCAAGATTTTCAGCTTTTGCTAGAAACAAATGCCTTAAGACCGATAGGGAACACATAGAGACTTAGAAACCAGAGGATTGAGCTTTACAAATCTTGTGAGAGAGGCAGTTGGCCATGTGAAGGCAGGAGACCTTGTAGGCTCTGGAGTCGGGATATGGGTAAGGCTGGTGGGGTTGGATCTAATGCTGACGATCATGAGTCAAATGGCCCTGCCTGGGTGGTGGCCGAGCCTCCATCTGTCTGTCTGATGGACTTAGTGGTGCTGACTTCTAGGGTGGAGCTGAGAGGCCCAGATGAGAGAATGCATACAGGACGCCTAGTGCAGCACTTATTTTTTCTATCTTTCTGTGCAGTTGGAAGGAACTGTTTGGAGTCATGTTGTCGTTGTTATTATTATTGTTATCCACAAGTTGTTGCTTCCATAATCCTGGAAGTGTTGCTGCTAAAGACAGCAGTTTGCTTGGGGGACAGTTAACACCAGGCCGTTGGAGGCCTTGTCCGGAGCGCTCATCAAGATGCCCACAACTGGGCCCTATCAGGGCTTTTTAGAAAATGATGAGGAGGAGGCAGGTGCTGTATTTGTACTTTGGGTCTCGTGCTTTATTAATTTCAACACAGCCGCCCTTGAGGCCTATGTTCATCTCCGTTTCAGAGGTGCAGACGCTGAGGCAGAGGAGTTCATTCTGCTTGAAGCTTCAGGTGGCAAAGGCAGGCTCAGACGCGGGTAGTTTGAATCCCAGTTCAGGTGCCTGGGGTAGGGTGGATCAGAACTTTTGTATGTTAGTGACTTATCAGGGCATTTGGTGGAAACGTCTTTCCTGCCTTTAATATCTTCTCAGTGAAATTCTTCATCTTGTTGCTAGGGTGTGTTGTCATTCACTTGCATAATACAGAATTTAAAAGGGGCAAGAGCTAAGAAGAGAGGAGGCCCAATAAGCTGCCTGGCTTTCTGCCCTTCTTTTTCTTTTAATGCATGGACGTCATTTGTCTTTTCATTTCCTGTGAGGGTAGCCCTCTGTTCCTCAGGTCTGACTCCCGAGAGGTCTGAGAGTCTGTGTGTGTCTCCTGTAGGTAGTGGGTGACAGTGTCCAAGAGCCAGCTTGGGCTGTGATGCCCAGGGACCTGGTGGATCTGGCCTTGAGGTTTAGTTGGACCTTTCTTAGCTTCATGTCGGGTCCTCAGGTTCCTCCCTGTAAGAGTCGTGGTAGGATTAGGTACTGAGGCACGTCCAGTTCTGCACTGGCAGGCTCAGATGCCTGGGAAGAGACCTGTCCACTTTTGCTCTTTTGTAAGTGTTTTTCCCACTCGTTGTCTGTCTTTCCTATGTGTGTGTTGGTGCTTATTTTTTTCGCTTGGTTGACTGCTACCTTGGAGACTGCAGTCCTAAGATCAGTTTCATTTTGTGCTGAGTGAGTCCAGCAGGTACTTCTGTGCCCTGGCAGGTCTGGACACGGCGATATCCCACGGACCCCTTCTCTCCTGTTTGGGGGTGGTGGGGGAGAGGGTGAGCAGGAGGATGATAAGCTAGGCTGGCAATTCCTGCAGGGCAGGCTTGCTCTCTTACTGGGGAAGGGTCCCCTTTGGCCCTTGGCACTGAGCTGTCTGGAGCGTGGGCCTCAGGCTTTGCTTGTGGCATACGTGAATGTACAGAGAAACAAAGGCAGGAATAGCCTGCCCAGCCCTTTCCTTGTCCTGGCAAGCTGGTGATGCAAGTAACAGTGCTGTCACTGCAGGCAGAGAATGAGATCCTGCCGCCCCTTTCCCCATTTACTCTCCAGTGCCAGGGTTTTAGGATCCACGAATGCTGCAAAAACTGGGGGCTGCCTTCTAGCTAGGGTGACCCAGGCCTGAAGGCCGGCAGGCAGGTCCCTCACCCACAACAGGCATTGCCAGCAGAGCTGGGGGTCCTCCTCTTCTCCCAGCTAGGTAGGTAACACCCTTCTGCCCCGGGGAGCTTCTTGAAAACACGTGAATCTCCTTTGGAAGCATCCAGCCAGCTGGACTGAGGGGTCCTGATGTCTCTGCAGCACCAGGCCCAGTGGCTGCCTGGGGAGCACCGCAGTGCCGGGCGGGTGCGTGAGGAGCACCAAGCGAGACTGATGCAGCCGCCGCCACCATCAACCTGGGGGAGGCGACTCGGCAATGCAATTAGGAAGCTGCTGCAGCTAATTCCATAAAGCGCCAGAGCACCGCTTTCATCGAGACATTAGGGGAAATGTGAATGTTAATCTCTGTCCCTTTCACCTTCACAGGCTGGTGCACTCCACCTGGCCTTCTCTGAGGCCCTGCCTGCTCCAGGTTGCGTGTGTGTGCGGCGTGGGCCAAGGGTGATTTCACCTTCTCCGTGAGGTGTGTCGCCCTTTGTCTGTGTGTCTGTCTGTGTTTGCGTCATTGGGGCTGGATGTCAGAGTCGGTGCCTTGCGGCTGCCTGGGCCGCATCTCCTTTGGCGCTGCACACACCTGCAGTGGGCATGGATGCTCCTGGGCACCCTCATGGCTGTGCTGCCCTGCGTGGGCTGCTTTAGGCACCTTCATGCTGAGAGGCCCTGAAGCAATTTTGGGCTAATTTTTGGTGTTTGCGTCCTGCAGGTGCAGTTGTCTCTTTCCTTCCCCAGATCCAGCCCATGCACTGGGCCCAGCTCCTCTGAGATGAGGTTCAACAGCTGGTAAGAAGGCAGAATTAAATTATATGGATTTTAATGGGGGACGGTTTTGCCAAAAGATGTTTTGTTGCAGCTTCTACTTCTCCCAAATACCAGGACCCGATGCAGTATTTTGTTTGAGGATTTTGGAGGAATCCTGCATCTGGCTCTTCTCTGATACACATTTCTGTGGAGGCAGTGATTTCTGCACAGCGTAGCATCCATTTGGCCTCATAGCGACTGACTGGGATCCGATGCTCACCTTTTGCCTTCCTGCTGGGCCTGACCTATACATTGAGCAGGGAACTGGAGGATGTTGGGAACCAGCACTTCCAGTTGGAGGATCCAGTGACAGGCCCTGGATGGATCGCAAAGGGAATCAGGAATACAGTAGTTTGGAACACTGTCTTCTGATTCCCAGGCCTGGGTCTTTCTTTGCCCATGTGTCAGGGCATTGAGCCCACAGAAGGAAGGAAGGAAGGGTTCCACGTGCTGCAGTGGGCTTCTCCGATGACCATGTGAGGCCCCAAGCCCAGTGATCTGTCTGCTCCCTTTCCTGTGGGGCCTTGCACAGCTCTACCTGACTCCACTGGAAACCTGCTTTGTTTGCCTTTGCAAAAGGATGTGTTTGGAATCTCTGCTAAAAACCACATCAAAGCCTAAATTTCACCTAGTAGGAATGTTCCCCCAGTGTATCTGTCTCTAACAGCCAAAATATTTTGACTAAATGGGTCATTGGGGAATGCTTCTTCTATTAACACTCTCTATCTAACTCAAGCAGGTAGGAGACAGCACAATTAGTCAACTGTTTATTCACCTGGAAACCTGGGGCCTTCAGTGTTCGCATTTCCCACAACAGAAGTTCAAATGATCCGACACTTCATTTGGGATAGAATACCGTGGTTTGCAAACATCTGTAGCTGTTCTAACAGACTCATACGAATACATTCGATCTTGGCTAAATGTGGGAAATGTTTTCTTCCTTCTTTCTTGCTTCAGCAAGTGTCCACTGAATACCCAGTGAGGCGTACAGAGCTGTGTTGGGTGCCAAAGTCCCTTTGCTGCCACAGCCACCTTTGGCATCCTCACCTGAGTGCTTTAATGACATTGCTCTATTCACAGTCCCCAGATGTGTCCATCTGTGTCGCCCCTCTGTGCCTTTGACTGTGCCACTCGCATCATCCTTCTGACCCTGCTGTCCTTGTGTAGCTGCTGACTCCCTGTTTAACATGTGTCCGATTTTGTCACCTGGGGATCTTGTTAAAAGTGCACAAGAGGTTCTGCCTCACTAGGCTTGGCCCAGCGCCTCAGAATCTGTGCACTAACAAATATCTCTGGTGACTGATTTGGTGGCCCATGGACCACGATTAGAGGAATTCTCTTGTCCATTTTACCTCTGGGAAAGCTTCTGGGTCCCCTAAAGAGGCTCCACCATTCTCTCTTTTCTTCTAGTCATGTACTTCTTCCCACGTGGTTTGCTTACATATCTGTGTGTGTAGAGTATGTTGTCCTGGATCAGAGGCTGTGGCACCTCTGTCCCAGAACCAAAGCTGAAGCCTGAGCTGGCACTGGGCCTAGTCTTCCTTAGTGTGGATGGTACAAAGGGAGGCTTTCTCTACAGTAGAAACGAGGGTTTGGAACTGGACTGACATTTCATCTTTTAAATCAGAAGGTACCCAGGTGCATGTCTGATTGTTGAAGCAGTTTATTTAGAAATCACTGAGCACAGTTGAAGTAGCCACTCTTCAATTTGTGAGATGGAGAGAAATTTGTTGCCCTATCACCAATGGCATTTTCCCTTACCACATAGGTTACAGGGACCTGTGATTTCCAGTCTTCTAACAGAAAATTGTTTGGTGAGCATCAGGATAAGAGGTGCCATCTGCTTCCCATAAAAAGCCTCTCCTAATCTCCCTGGAACAAGAATTGCTCCCCTGGGGCCTATTGGGCACAAAACTGTAGTTTTTTTTCTAAGCCAATGCCTTTTGAACTTTTTGGACTGTAGCTCACAGTAAGAAATACGTGTTTCATTGTAACTTATTACACACAACCTCACAGGCAAAATATGTTTCAAGAAACATTACTTAGCCTTAATCTCTGCAATGAGATGTGGTATTTTCTACTGTATTCTGTTTATTCTGTTGGACTGGATTCTGTTCTGCTTTATTTTATACTCTTCTACTTTTATTCTGTTTTGTTCATTTTTGAAAGCCAGCTCTTACCAATAAATTGATTTCACAAACTAATAAAATGTGTTTTAAAAAAAGTGCTCTGAATGTTATCAGGGTAAATTATAGGCTAGTATAGTTTTATTCTGGAAAGTGCAGCATTGATCTTTGGGACTAAAGCTGGGCTTTCTCCAGTGATAATGATGTGTGGTGACAGCTACAGCTGTCAGCCAGCCACAGCACTAAGTTCTCTGTATAAATTTCATTTCACCTTCCCAATAATCCTTCACGATAGCACCGTTTTGTGGAGAAGGAGTCATAAGTTCAGGGAGGTGACGTGACTTACCCAAGATCACGTAGCTAATAAATGTTAGCTTTGGTTCTTGAACCCAGATCTATCTGAAGAGTGAAGCTTATACAGATGGGCCCCAATTGGCCATGGTTCTGATCATAATCTTTCCGCTTTATGTTGGCATGCAAGTGCTACTCATTCAGTAGAAGTGGTACACCAAAATTTGAATTTTGATTTTTTTTCCTGTGCTAGGATATATAGTATAATACTCCGTTTAAATGCTGGGCAGCAGCAATGAGCTGCAGAGCTGAGTCTGTGAGGGGTATCGACATTTTGTTAACTTGAGTTTATTGGGTGTGAGCCCATCCCAAGCATACATCTTTACTGTTATCTTTCTTGTGTTTGCCTCTCCACTTTGCCGGTGGGCACCTTAGTTGTCTTGAAGTGTAGCTCAAGGTCTCCACAGTGTGGAAGGCCCAGTGCAAAGGAATATGAGGGAGGTGTGACAGGAAGCAGTAGGGATCCCAAACGTGTGAGGGGGAGGGAGAACTGAAGAGGAAAGTTGGGGAGCCCAGGCTAAACAGGGATCTGAAAATCTGGTATTTTGCTTAGCACTTCCAGAACTTACAAAATCTTTTTACATCTATATTATATTGGCTGCCTCTTTCCTCTTCTCTGGATCGCTCACTGCCTCTGGTATTTGTTATATCTGCTGAGAAATTACTTGTCCTCATATCCCTTTTCTGACCAGCAGTCACGTAAAGGAAGGCACTGTGCCTTGTCTTTCTTGGCATGCCAAAACCTGGCCCGAGGGGAGGGCTCATGGTAAATGAGCAAGAGTTGAGGAGATCCTTTAAGTTGATCTTCACAGCTAGCCCACGAACTGTATTCCATCTTTATGTTGCATTTGATGAAAGTGTGCCCAAGATCATGCATCAAATGACAGAAGCCCTCTGAGAGGACCACCAATTCCTGATGAGACTATTACATTCATGTTTGTTGGGTTTTTACTTTTGGAAGATTAACTGTGCTGTCATCTATCTTTTCCTGAGAGTTTACCAATTTGCCATTTGGATCTGGGTTTTAAAAATTTGGTATCCTTTTCTTTTTTAGGGAGCGTGTTTGGATCAGAGAGCCCCCAGGTTGGTGGGCCTTGGCCTAGGGATGTGACCTTGGGGACCTTAGGTAGCTCCATGCTTCTCCTTGGGCCTGCATGAGAGTTGGCCAAGCTCCAGAGGCCGGCAGGTCTAACCTCATTTTCCCGAATGCTCACCATGAGGTGGTTGGTTCTGGCTCTTCCTTCTTTCCATTTTGTCCTATTGTCTGTCCCTCCTACCACTGGCTTTCCCTGTACCAGGCATCTGCTAAGCAGAGGGAGGTATGGAGATGCTGCTGACAGTACCTCGATTTCAGTCTAGTAGAGGCAGCCAACTCACACCAGAGCAGACTGTGCACTACAAGGAGGACTGAGCTGAGTGTCCAAGAGGGTATTAAGACAGCCTTAATATCAGAGGAGGTAGGAGTGACATCTCACTTTGGTAAATTCTCTACATTTTTGCTAAAGTCTTTCCCAGGAGTTCATGTACTATATAGCCT
This sequence comes from Fukomys damarensis, assembly GCF_012274545.1. Lineage (NCBI taxonomy): Eukaryota > Metazoa > Chordata > Mammalia > Rodentia > Bathyergidae > Fukomys > Fukomys damarensis. The sequence goes on along the minus strand of NW_022900940.1, from coordinate 40,185,711 downwards.
TTTTTCTTAGAGTTGTGTATGAGAATGCAATCATCTTTGAAAATAAAAGGCAAAATTAAAAAGGGACTAAAATATTTCACATATTGTGAAGGTCTGTGAAATTTTAGACAGTGAGTAAATTGGTATTTATATAACCTGGTATATTCATTTCCCCTGATCCACCCTCCCTTGAATGTTGACTTAATAGCATGCTTGACTAAATGACGTTAATTGCTTTAAACTGCCACATTAAAAAAAAGCCAGCATTTATTCAACAAGTATGCTGTGTTCACAGCTGAGGCTGGAGCCCAGGAAGGAGGGCTGAGGTCTCTTCAGGGATGGCAGGCAGAGGTATAACATGAGCAGTGCAGGAGAGGGGACACACACACCAGGAGCAGGTGGATTTGGGCTTGGCATGGAAAGTGAGCTGATGGCAAGAGGTCTGGGGATGGGAAGCCTCTGTGGGTAGTATATGACCTTCAGTATATGACTTTTCCTTTTTAAAATGATCCCTGTTTCATCAGACTACTGTGAAGATTGAATCAGATTATGAGTATGAAATTTAGCTCAGTGTCCGACAGTCATAGGAATTCAATAAATGGCAGCGATCACTTTAATCCTTACTATCTTTGAGTCCTGCGCCCATCCTCCGAGGTCAGTGGTGTTACTGCTCTCTGGAGGAAGACTTTTGTCTGGCTTGTTCACTGCTCTATTTTTGGCTTCGGTGACAGTTTCTGCCAGTCAATAGATATTTGTGGTATAAACGAAGGAGTGTGGAGAATGAATGAATCAATGTAACAGGCCGAGAAAGTAGGCTGAGGGGTCCAGGAGATCATCAGGGAGAGGACAGAGCTGCGTGCCAGGTCTGCCCTGCCCTCAGCCATGGTCGTCAACTGGAGGGGCTCGTTACCCAAACTGCCAGTGAAGCTCTTTCTGTATGTTGTGGTCTGCAGGTGAAATGTATGTCTGTGTGTACCTGGCAAGATGTGTCCTGTCTGAGGTAGCCTCACGGTCATCTAGAAACTAATTATTTGTTCAGTTTTCATTCTTGGGTAAAATGATATGGTAGAAACCCCTTTCTGTTTGGGAAGAAAAAACTCCCCTAAAAACTCTTATATTCTGAACTCATTTAAATGTACTTCTAGGAATCTGAAACAGCCTAGACCCACCAAAGCCCCATCTCTGAGGTCCTTTTTCTAGGATGGTCAGGGAGAGCTTCTCCCATAGAGCTGCATGGGTGTGCATCGTAGTTCTCTTGGGCACTCAGTGGTGATGTAAGCATCCCCAGCAGCCCCTCGTGGCCCCTCCTACTCCCCTTGCAATGGACTGTGGTGCCACACTGTTTATCCTGTCTCACACCCTGTTTGGTAGGCAGGACTCAGTGCAGGAGGAGAAGGATGGGCGGGCGGTGAGTGTGAAGAGGAGCACGTTCTGTTCCTTTTAAAGTCCTTGAATTCAGTCCTTGAATAGTGCAGTATCACTTTGAGAGATGATGGCCATTAGTAGTTTGCTTCTTGTGTAGCAGCTTTTATTCCAGAATGTCGAAGTATATCAATAACACATTCTTCATTTCTCCATTTCACATGTAGGGAGAATGTACTGGGTATCTTGAGAGAGCTTTGTCATCTAAAACCATGGTTGATGGGCTAGAGAGTCTGAGCTTGATGGCTTCATTCATTCATTCATTCATTCAACAAACATTTTTGCATCTTGCTACTTTGTCCTAGGTATAATGGTGGGTCTTGGGTTGCAGGGACAAGCAAAATAAGGTGCAGCCTACAGCCTCATGGAGGTTACAGTCAAGTGCAGGAATCAGAATGCGTGCACATCTCCCTGTGGTGCCACAGAGGAATGCTGACAGCTAATGACCTGAAGACCTACTCTGGCCTAGAGTCAGAGGTGGCTTTGCCAACAATATGGGCTTCCCTAAGACCTGGGGGAGGGTAGGAATTAATACGGCAGTCAGGTGAGTGAGGGCCCCTGAGCCATTTGTGATGCTTCCTTGCCTGTCCCGGGCCATCCTCATGTTCAGTGCTCTACTCAGGCTAGGGCTTCAGCTCCTTGTGCAAGTTCTGGGACCTACAGCTCCTTCTGTAGTTTGTTCCTGGCTTTTGCTTCTCTTCTTCCTTTTCCCCAACGCTGGACTTGGTGACTTCTCAGTCTGCCCAGCCTGCTTCTGAGCTGCGCCTCTAAATTCCTGCTGTGTCAGGCCCCTGTGCCAGATCCTCTTCCGGAAGTCTTTGCCTCCTCCACCTCACTTGTGGTGTTGTAGTTTCTCATTACCACTGAGCTGTGTTGAGGCCCCCTTCCCTCAGCTCCATGATCTTCCTGATGCCCTTCTGTCCTCATCTGTGTCTTCCTTGTGGTTCCCTAGGGCAAAGCTGGATGGCGATGATGTTGCCTGCTACTACTTCTTGAACATTAACTGCGAGTCAGTGTTCAAACTCCTCCTACACAGACACTCGTTTAACTCTCGCAGCGCCCTGGGAGCAAGTCGCTCTCTGCACACGTGTGAGACTGTGCACGCAAGGGTGAGTCAGAGCCTTGGAGCCAGGCACACCTGGGCTCAGACTCTGGCTTTACTCCTTACTGCCCGTGTGAATGTGAGGGAGTCATTTAACTTCACCCAGGCTCACTTTGCTAAAAGAAGAATAATACGAATGTATTGGCATTATCATAGTGATCGAGTGAAATAATACATGTCAAGTGCTTAGTGTGGAATGGAGCAGTAAGGATTTAATAATGGCAAATGTTATTTTAATTACTTTTAGTATTTGTTCCAGGCTTTAGGCTTTAGGACTACAGGAATTTGGCTCATCTTAAAAAATACTGTTTATACATATAAAACTTAAAAATACTCTACAGACCAGTTTTATGTTCCCATGAGCTACTCTCTGTGGTCCAGGCATGTCAGGTGTCACCGTAAATATCTGCTTATAAGATTCTTACAGGTTGAGATTTTAGACTGGCTCCTGCCCTAAAAGTCTGACTAAAAAAGATAGACTGTGATCGCATCGTAGTCTGGGGGATAGCGAGTTGCTTCCGGAATGCTCCCAAATGCAGTCATTTTAGCAGTGAAATAAATTAAGGGTAACAGTAATAATAGGAATTAAGAACAGCTAATTAAAATTAGGTAAGTTGCCAATTGTGCAGTGGTATCTAACCTCCAGACTAAGAGGAGACATTTGCAGATGTGAACTTGAGCTGTACACAGCATCTGGGGACCGGCTGTTAACACTTTGATGATAGAGCGCCCTGGATGCTTATCATACATAGACTTTCACAGCCTGATGGGTGCTAAACTAGAAGCTGTTTCCTGCTTGCTTCAAAATAGGGCAGTCTAGGCGTTGTAGGGAATTTGGTCTTCTTTTTTTAAGGGAAGTTTCCTTTCACTCACTTAGTATTGCTAGAGTGGATGAGGGAGATCCATTCTAGGTTCTTTCTGACAGTACAGCCTAGTCCTGCCCTGCTATCCCCAAGTCTCTAGGGCCCTGGAGCCGCTCTGGGCTCAGAGATGACTTTCACAGGCAGGGGCTGGCTGGACCTGTCTGCATCCTCGCTGCCTGTGTGGGAGCAGCACCCAGATCAGAGGAGTGAGACTGGAGTCCACCCTGTGCTTTCTGCTCTCAGTTGTGGAAGATGATCCGCCTTTATCTTTTTTAATATGCCAGTTGTTATTTCTCTTCTCTCCTTCCTGTGGATATTGGAGCTTCCCATTTTAAGCTCCATGTCTCTTATTGTCTCATTTTATTCTTTCTGCATTGCATTTTGAGTGATTTCATCAATTTGTGTTCATTTTCACTCACTCTTTCTTCAGCTTGGTCCAATCTCATTAACTTATTTCCAGTTGGTAAAATCTCAGTATTTTTCATTTCTAGAGTTTCTGTCATTGTTGTTGTTTAAATTGCTGTTTTTTTTTTTCTTCTGGTTCTTGGTTCAGGATGAGACCACCCTCCCCTCTCCTCTGCACAGGTCCTGGGTATAATGAGCTGTGGATGCTGGCTCGCTTTTTTCTGTCTGTGTCCTGCACTGCACCGCAGGTTATCTTGGCCACTAGTTGCCAGGCACAAGGACTGGTGCAGAGACCAGCCTGGTGCATCCAGGACTTGGGATGAAGGCAGTTCTCACTAGACGAGGCTGCTGCCTTCCTCACTGCCTGGGGCAGGAGGCTCGGCTGCTGGAGAACAGTTACGTTGTCCCAGTCCTGCTCCCAGCCCAGTAGGAGCAGTGGCAGGGCAGCAGTATCTGTGGCTGTCTCTCTCCCTTGCTCTGTGGAGAGGGATGGGTGAACTGTCCCACTCCACTGGCAGCACAGGGATGTAGGGATGGGAGAGTGGCCTAGCACATCCTTTTCATGCGTGAGCTCCGTGAGCCAGAGAACCTTCCATGCATCCAGCAGGCCAGTGGAAACCACTGTGGATATTGTTTGTCTTCAGGCAAGTCACTGAATAACTGAGTGTTGGTCCCATGATTTTGAGAAATGAGATGCTGATTGTGTCTGTGAAAGGAGTTTCCTGGGAGGAGGACTTGATGTGGGGGTTGGAGACCTTCAGATTGCAGCATGGCTGTGTCTCGGAATTGTGTGGCTGGACTACTCTGGAGAAGCAGCCCCTAAACACCCCCAAGAACACACTCAGCCTGCTTATCTTTCCTGCAAGGCAGATGGGGCAGGACCCACCCCTTTCAGGACTCTGCCGGTGTTTGCACCTACCCCAGATCAAGAGGAGGGAATTGGAGAGCAGGACCCCAGTTGTGCCAACCTTTTCTTGATTTCTGGTTCTCAGTCACCTCCGGATGACTAAGGCTTTAGTGGTTGGCTCAGGTTTTGACTAGTCTCTTGCTACTGATGTCTCCTCTCTTCTTGAAGGAGACACCAGCTGGAGACAGCTTTTAGCCTAGCGGGGAGACTGTTCTCTTTCTTCCTGCTAAGGACAAATTGAGGTTCCTGTTGTTTGCACTACAGGAGCCTTGGAGCAGACAGGAGGCTGGAGCTGGTTCTCTGCAGGGAATTCTGATGACTGGGGAAGCCTGGCCTGGGGCTCTCCTCTGACCATTTTAGGGGGCTGCGGCCCCCTCTCCGCACCCTGCCTTCCAGATGAGTCAGCTCTCTGTCAGAGTGACATGTTGATAGTGTTCTCGGGGCAGGGCAGTGCTCTGCTGCTATTATGCCAGCTTTACAGATGGGAAACTGAGGTGCAAGGGGCTAAGTAACTTGCTCAAGGTCCCCTCGTCCAGGGGTGGCGAACCTTGTAGAGTTTTCAGTGATACAGACAGTGCACTGTGGCACATGTACCATAGGCTCTTCGCCACCAGTGTGGTCAGTAAGTGACTAGAGAGAAGGAAAAGGCGAGAGAGGAGTTTAGTTGGCTTTAACCTAACTGAGAGTGTGGCACAGTAGTTACGAAAATGGCACAAGATGTGGGAGCCTGTGATCATCCACCTCTGTGTGGAAAAACTCATCCTCTACATATTTAACCTTCCCAGGTGCATAAGGCTATGGAGAACAGGTATTGCTAGGGCAGTGGGCATGCCCCTCAGTCCCTCGCTGTTATGCTTGTACCTCGATGGTTCTCCAAAGCCTCATGTGGAGCTGGCTGGATCTAGGGTGTGTGAATGTGGATTCTTGGTGTGATACTGGAATTAAGGGTGTGTGGATTCGTCCACTAATTGATCTAGCATAGTGTTTGCAATGGGAAGCCCCACCCCAGTGTGGGTGACGCCATCCAGAAGGCTGTATCCTGGATGGGATAAAAGGGAAAGGGAGACTTGCTATTGCTGCTGCTTGCTGCTTTCTACTTGCTACACCATGGACTGTTTTTTGTTTGTGATGCTCCTCTGCCCTGCTGCCCTGCATTGGAACCAGCCAACTCTATTGAAACCTCTACATACTGTGAAAACTGAAATAAACCTTTCCTTCTTTAACTTTGGGTGCTGGATATTTTGTCTCAGCCACAAAAAAAGCAACTAAGATACTCACGAAGGAGGTGCTAGCAGCTAACAGCTGGGCCATCAGCGTCACTGAGGTCTTCATGATGCCGTCTGGCCGTGTACCCAGAAGCCTGCTTGGGAACCTTGGAATATCCCCCCAAGAGAGTGCATGAGCCTGAGTGTCCCAGCAAAAGAAGGGTGGCGTCCTTGGGCCTTTAAGATGTGTTGTTCCTCCCTGTAATGCTCCCATCTTCCTTGGTCCCAACCCCCAGCTGGCCCCAAAGCTTTCTCACTCATAGCTGGGAGCTGCTTCTCTGGGGACGCATCTGTGTGTGTGGTCTTTCTGATTTGTCTGCCCGGAAAATGCCAGGAGGGACCTAGAGGGATTCTTTGAGGTATCGCCTCCTGGGGTCTCCTGTGCCCACCTGCTCTTTAGCTCTTTCCTGCCTGCCATTCTGCACTTCGTCACAGGGTGGCAGCAAGAGTCAGAGCCTAGGCTGCCGTGGCTCTGCCCAGCTGGGCTCTGGACCCTCCTGGCAAGGAATGGATGGCGCAGCCAGGGCCACGGCTGAGTCTCAGCATCATGTGTGACCTTTTCTTGTCTGCATTACACATTCAGAGAAGAGCGAAATCTCTCCCTTTTGGTGAACAGTGCTAGTTTGATTCTAATTAGCCTCTTCTGGAGCAAAACCCATACTTTTCACAGAGAAATGGTGTATGGTTGCCAAAAGAGACGGAAAACGATTGTCTGAGGAAGAGGTAGGAGAGAGGGTATGGCTATGAATCCCCCGTGTCCTGTTTCCTGGTTCTTAGACCGTGTAGCTTTGCCCTCCTGGGCTTGGTGTCTCTCTCTGTAAAATGGGTACATTGGTTGCATCTGTGTCATAAGAGAGAATGCAAGTGCTTAAGGCCGTCGACTCTGTATCCAGGCACCTTTATGTCTTCTGATTATTTAAAAAAAAGTCTTTGGAGGGGTGGGGATTTAGCTCAGTGGTGCTGTGTCTGCCTGGCAAGCACAAGGTCTTCAGTTCAGTTCCTGGTACAAAAAAACAACAACAACAAAAAAACCCAACAACAAAAAACACCCCCCAACCCAGTTTTTGGTATACATGGAATTAGCAGAGGAAAGAATTCCGAGAAGCACTTGCTTGGAGAATTTCCCAGTCATCTCTGGCAAAAAACGGATTAAAAACAGATCCTATCCTTCTTTATCCTTCTCTGCTGTTGTCAGTGCTACCTTCATGCAAAGATAACGGTTCGGGGGCAAACTGCGTGGGTCAAGTTCTGACTTTTTTCATCCCCTGTGTGACCTTGGACATGTTATTTAACCTCTCTGTGCCTTTGTTTTCACAACTGCAAAATCAGGATCATTGTAAATTGTGTGTTTCCTACCTGTGAGGATTACAGTGTCAGTACTGGATGAGTTCCCCCCTTTCAAAATGCATGGGACAAGTAGTGTTTCAGAGTTTTGCATTTTGTTAGATTTGGGAAAATTTGCATAGCATTTACAGACCCAAACATCCTTTATCTGCAAATCTAAAATTTAAAATGCTGCAAAATCTAGGTGTTTTTGAGTGTGATGTCTGTGCCCTTTCTTGAAGGGCTTGTGGGGCAGAGGGACAGGGAGCCCCAGAATCAGACTTCAGGGCAGACACAGACCCCTCTCAGTGTACTCAGGGGATGCAGAAGAGGGGCCGCCAGGTGAAGTCTTCCTGGGAGCCCTGGGGTGCTGGAGACCAAGTGTTGGATGAGAAGTTGGCAGCTGGGATGGGCTTGCGTCCTGGTGAGTAGGAAGGGGCACACAGTGGGGTGTTCTAGCCTGCATGTGAGTACCGGGCACAAGGAAGCGGAAGTGTTTCGGTGGGCAGGAGCCAGTGGGCGGCAGTGGGCGTATCTCCATGCGAGGTGAGATGCTTCTGCCGTCAATTGGGTGCGGGCTAAGGGCAAAATGCCTGGTTTTTTGTTCTGAGACAAGAACTCCGTATTTGTTAGCGCAGGCCACAAGGAGAGGTGAGGGCCGTGGGAGCCAGGTACCTCGTAGCGGGAGAATGGGCACCCAGGAGACGTTTCAGAGGCAGAGTCCAGGCTCTCGCTAATGTTTGTGGGTTCAGAGACGGAGTAAGAATCGAGACCCCTCCCAGCTTGTGGTTGCCTGATCCCTTTCTCTGCCGTCCTCCCGGCTGTCATGTGCGTGGCAAGGGATCTCATGCACACACCTGACCCTGCCATCTGCCGGGCTGTGCTACCTCCACAGCCGTGGCTTGGCTGCTCTGGGCTGGGGCTGCCCCTGCTGGCAGCATTTTCTGCCCTCTGGAGGACCAGTGTAGGAAGGAGTTCTGCGTGCAGGCTCGGGCCCCTGGGATGGGAGACCTCAGGGTCCCAGGTGCCTAATGTGAGGTGCAGGACGGGAAGAAAGTGGGTCCCAAGGCACAATTGCTTTGGGCCACAGACTCCTCTCCCCTCTGGCTGGAGGAGGGTGGAAGTGGGGGGCCTTGGTTCCTGAGCCCAGGGCAGGGCCTCCGATGACTGAGTGGCTCCCTGAGTTGCCTATATGGCACGTGTGATGAGCTTGATTCCACACATTCTGGGTTCAGGTGTCCACAGGCCATCCCGGCAGGCCTTCTGTGCTCTGGGGCTCGCTGGGAGTCTAGAAAGGGAGCTGGTGTCTGCCTCCTGAATGGGTGCAGGATTTCATATTATAACAGAGCGCTTTCATAAAGGGCTGACTTTCTCTCTCTCTCTCACACACATACACACACATGCATGACTAGAAGCAGATTTAACCTTTGAGAAAGTCCAGTTTTGGGCATCTGCTTTCTTCCCTAGGAAAAAAGAAAATACCAAAATAACAACAGCAATGACAAAATGTGTCCAGTGTTTCCCCAGGGAGAAAAAACAGAAACATGAAAAGCTCTTGCGACTCCATGAGTTAAGATGCAGTTTGCCTACTGGGACCTGAACTGGTCATTTTCTGGTGTTTTCCTTTTAGTTTCTACCGTAGAAGTTACATGTCTAAGCTTTTGGGAAATACTTTGAAGATTTTGAAGGAGAAATATAATGAGAGTGAAAGGCACATGAGGGTCATTGTATTCTAAGGACAGCAGGAGAACAGGAAGAAATGAGAACACAGGCAGAGGACAAACAAGCCTGGGCACCGTGTTCTGGCCTCGCTTCTTCAGCACTGTCTGGCTGTGTCTAAGCCTGGGAAGGTGCGAGGTATCTGGGAGCCATGGTGAGGTCCGGCCAAATAACCCAGGACGTGGTAAATTCTCAATAAATGCGAACATTGTCATTATTTCTGTCATTACAAATGCTATCGTTAATTTTCTTACTTTGTTGAGGCGTGATCAGATTACCTTGGGAAAGGTATACATCATGTATTGAAATGAAAATACTAGAGGGGTAAACAAATTGATAATCCGGCCAGGGAGCCTGGTCAGTATTGCAAGAGGCAGCTTCTAAGTTTTCATAGGGCAGTGCAGACTTGGAGCCCAGTACATGGTGGAGGGATGGTGGGTGGATGGATGGGTTGTGAATGAGTGGACAATGGATGGATAAATGGGTGGATAAATAGATGAACGAACGATGGATCGGTAGGTGAATGGATGAATGTAGGAAGGAAAAAGGAAGGATGAGTGAATACATTTTAGGACATAAATCAGTTGTCCCAACAACTTTGTGTTCCTGTTCTCTTGTCCTTGGAACTCTTGGTCATTCTGCTGGGCAGTTGTTCTGTCCTCTCAGCCGAATTTATGTACATAGATAGTCTCTTGCTTTGCCAGCACTAGGACAGTGAACAAGGTGATTAGGGGAAATGCAGCCCTCACTAAGAAGAATGTTTGCTTCAGACGAAACTGAAAGGGTGGCCTGTCCATGTCTCAGGGCCATGCTCACCCCTCGTGCTTGGCAGGCATGTTCTTTGGTGTCTGTGTGCTAGTTGTTTTCAGCATCCTGTGAAGCTGGGGAGGCACACACAAAGCTACCTTCAGTCTTTTCTGGACTCTGTCCCTATCTTCTCCCCAGCACCAGGAGGAAACCCTGTTCCCCAAAAAGGTCATACACTTGCCCTGCACCCTGTTGTCACCCATATGTTTCCAGGTAGACCTTCTCAGAGCCCTTCCTGTTGCTGGTGTTCTCAGGCACTGTTTATACACTCCTCTTCAAGTAACCCAAGTGGTTAGATTCAGAGTTGTGTTTATGTTGCTGTGACCCTACAGGGCTTGTCCACTGGTACAAGTTTAACTTAGGTCTGACTATTTATGTCGTTGGGTTCTCTCAGAACACTGAGCTGTTGGAGAGCAGAGGGACCTTCTACTTCCCCATTTGGGCCCCACGTGTCCTGGTATCCACGTGAGGTGTTAATACACCAGACCTGACTGATGTTGAATGGCACATTCTTACATGAAACGCCATGCCAGGATGTTTAGGTCATCCTAACAAAGGCATATGTTACTTTAAAAGCTGCATTTCTGTTGGCAGATCCTCTTAGTCGGTAGGACTTTAAATGGTGCTCACTTCAAAAGCATTAGAAAGTTGGGCTCCTTTTCCAGACCTGCCCTGATTAAATGCATGAGAACCCCAGTCTCACATAATCAAGTATATAGTATGTTTCGCAAATATTTTTTAAAAGATTAATGAATTTTTTCAGAAGGTGTTCCCTTGCACATGGTAGCCCAGGGAGCTATGGGGCCGCAAAGGGACAAACCAGCCAAGTTGCCAGTTGTGCAAGGCTCAGGAAGAGGGCCAGCCACAGAAGAGCCGAACTTTAGAGTATGATTTTTCTGTCTTTCCTTCAGCTGTGTTTATGGGAAAAGAACATGGGAATGGTATTTTAAAGAGACATTTATAGATATGTTAAATTATGATTGGTATTTTAATGCCAAAATAATTATCCAATTGTGAGAAAAAAATGTGTGGTTGTGTGACCCAGAGCTTATTTGTTGTGAGCAGATTGCCAAGGTCTATCTTCTTGCTTCATGAACTTTAGAAAGCAAAGAGAAGTCCTTTGGGAAGGAGTTTTCTCTAAGTTGGAACTGGGTAGATGACACTAGTGGCACAGGCAGGAACCCAGGACTTGGGAGTGTATTGTCACACTCACATTTCCCTTTAGAGGTGAATACAGATGGATTCCTTCTATCCAGCACTCATGGGCCGTATGGGGCCGTCAGATTGTAGAGGTCCTTGGATAAGGTGGTATTCTGGCCCTGAGTGTTGACATTTTCAGAGGACAGTGTTCTTTTTCCTGAGAAAGGGTATGGTTGTTGTCTTAGTTGCTTTCCCCATCACTGGGGCAAAATACCCAATGCCTACAACTCGAAGGAGGAGAGGTTTATCTTGGCTCATGGTTTTTAGAGGATTCAGTCTGCAGTTGGCCAACTCCGAGGAGGAAAGCCGCCCCCTTTATGGTGATCTGAAAGCAGAGGAAGAAGGGAGGAGCCAGGCAGGGAGACACAGCCTTCCAGGCCGTGGTCCCAGGGAATCACCTCTTCCCACCAGACCCCAATCCTAACAGTATGTTCAGCTGTGAACGCTCCAGCAGATCCACCCACGATGTGTGTAGTGCCACTGTGAGCCAATCACCTTCTGAAAACCCCATCTCTGAACACGTGAGGCTTTAGAGGATGTTCTAGATCTAATGGTTGTCTGTGAAAGTCCCGGCCACAGCATTGATAATCGAGCAAGAAGTCAATGTTGGCAGCCTGCCCAAGTCCCTTAGTTGAAGGTAGTGAAAGGAAGCAATTAGGAAAGGAGAAATGCACGCATATTTATTTTGCAGTCAAAATAAATATGTTAGGTGAGAAATGTATGGCTGAGAGGTTTGTGGAGGTTGTAGAATAACTCGAAACCCGTTTATTTGACCCACATCTATTATCTGCCCTCTTAGGCACTGTGTTCAGACTTGTTTTTTCAGTATGTGTGCCACTGAAGTGCACCCCATGCTGCTGAATGATGAGCAGGACAAACATGCTTCGCAGAATTTGCTTTAGGAAGGGGACTGGTTGGATAGGTGCTAAATAAACAAGTAAATATGTAATGACTAATAAAGAGAAACCTTAAAGGGGCTATAGTCCATATTTGAACTTTCTAACATGATCCACCCGAAGAACTATTTATGTAGGGAGCTGGTGTGTGTGTGTGTGTGTGTGTGTGTGTGTGTAATAATTGTTTTTCCTAATATGCATTGCACTATTTTTATTCCATTTATTTTTTTAATGGAAGTTCCAACCCACTAAATTAATTTTATTGTCTAATGTAGGGTTGCTACTTGCAGTCTGAAAAACTTTTGTAGAACAATATTTAACCTTTTCTTCTGGGAATTGGGTGGAATACTTCTTCCAATAAAGTGAAATGCAATATAAAAATCTTTCTGAGGCTCCCTTTTGGGCAGTTTGGGTATTCAGCCAGCGAGGAATTAGATGCTAAGTAATGTGGTACACTGCAATCAAATACTGAATTCTAGACCTAGTCTAAGCCTCTCAGCTGCAAAATATGGGTGTTTGTATCAGCATATGATTAGTAGGGAGTATATAGATATTTTCTAATATTGCAGAATAGATGAACAAAATGACTCTTTAAATCCAGCTAGCTAATTTGAATGCTAGTTCCCAATCAAATCATTATTTTTCTTTCATTCAGATTCAAACAACTTCTGCTAAGATCCTTGTATATACATGTTAAAAGAAGAAAAATCTAGCATTTGTTGTGTACAGGGCACTAATTAAGCATTTAAATATAACTCATTTAATATAGTAACTTCATTAGGGAAATTCTCTTATTATTCACATCTTACAAAAGAGACCCAAGGTTTATGGAGCTTAAATAATGTGTCCAAGATCCAGTGATGGAATCACACTTGAACCCAGAACTCTTGCTCCTAGAAATCTATACTTTTAAACTGTGTAATCTACTAGCATGGGTGTTCCATAGTATATATTCTGTGGTCCAAATAGAATGGGTATTATTTCCCCTACCACAGGCACAACATACTTAGTTCTTTTTTTCTTTCCAGAAAGTATGTCCTCAGGACTGCCATCTCTGTCTGAGCATCTATTTCGATCTACCACCTGGGCATATTGACTTGGTCAAGTGAGATTCTGTCCAACCTCATTTTAGATAATATGGTGTTATATTGTACAGCTGTATTTAGAAAATTCAGATTTCATAGACACACAGTTCAGTCTCATCAAACAAAAGAGCCCGCCGGTTCTCATTGTCTCTCCCTTTGTGAGGTTGATGGTGTTTCCTTTATTTTAGTCATTTGGTTTTACTTTTATGACTGCCTGGTATTTACTGTTTTTCTTTTCTTTTTCTGTTTTTGGTACTGGGGATCAAACTCGGCACCTTGTGCTTGAGAGTCAGGCAGTGGAACCACTGAGCTAAATCCCTGGCCCTATTTTTCTATAAACTGACTTTTTAAACTTCAATACAATTATTTAAGTGGAAACCCTCTATCAGTATTATAAGTAAACAACCATTGTCACCTGCCATTGTGGAAATAACCGCTATGAATTAAATTCTAGCCACTTATTTCTGCACGCTGAAGGATGTTCTCTTGAGCCCTGTCCTCTCTTAAAGGGACTTGGAATAGGTGGCTTTTATAGAGTGGGCTGCCTTAGACTATGTTACCTTGGAATATCACAGCTTAAATCAGCAAAGCTTTCTCTGTCCCCAGGGCTCTGTCCATCTGGCATTTCCACTCAGGGCCGTCTCCATCAGGCTGTACTCCTGTAACACAGCCTGTCTGGTTGCTTCAGAAAGAGAAGAGAGTGCGGGAGGATGCACTCCAGGTCTGCCTGCCTCCGCTTGGAAGGGACACACAAAGCTTTTCTTACTTCATTGGCTCAAAGTAGTTATGTAGCCTTTGTCTAATGGCAAGGGAGGTTGGGAAATAAAGAGGGATAAGTGGGTATTTATTCATGTAAAAATTACATCAAATGTGGCCTGGAGGGTTTCCTCACCCTTGCATGAGCAGAAGAACAGAAAGCGAGTTATAAAGAGGAAAGCTACCTGTGGTGAGGGTGTACGTTACTGATGTTGTGTCTTTGACCTTATGGCCATCATCCTTCGTACCCAGCCTGTGCACTCAGACAGTGGCAATGGCGCAGTCGAGCAAGATGATTCACAAGCAGGGCAACTCCTGGAACAAGCATTCAACCTGAAAAAAGTGTGTCTGTTTTGGGAACAGATTACTTCTGGAACTTTTATTTATTATAATTTAAAATAGCATAGAAAGAAACTTTTATTTTTACCCTTAAATCCTGTTTTGCATGCCATTGTGGCCTTCTCAACTGATATTTTACCAAACACAGCATTCTGTTTAGGAACATGCTAAGATTAGTCTGTATGTTGGGGTTTTATTTATTTTTTTTTGAGACTAAACAGATTGCTTTATGTACATTTGTTATGTTTCCCAGTTAGAAAAATGCTCTATGAATTCAGGAAACTTCTCAGACCCCTAAGCACCTTGGGCTGGTTACCTGGCAGCTGGCCCTGAGTTGGGATCTGTGTACAAATTATTTACAAGCTGGACCCAGGAAATACGCATAGAGAAGTGGGAAAGCGAGCTGGGGATGAACAGGCCGTCAGTAAAGGCTGCATCACCAATCCAGTAGCCACTGTGGGCAGCTGGAATGTAACTGTGGGGAGCTCAGAGGCAGTACCCACTGGAATTACTCTACTCAAGGAGCGAAGGGGCTGGCGCGTTTACATGTAACGCCCTTGAATCCTTGCTTGAGAGCTGCTTCTGGAATTTCGTGTCCAATTGGAAGGGGGTGAATGTGGAGCCGGGGTATCTGTTACGTCTGATGACGCCCACAGTACCCGACAGTCAGTCTCTTTGACTCCACAGAGGTAGATATGAAGACGGTCTCTGTTGCCTTCTGGTCTTTCCGTTCCTGTGTCACCTCTTCCACTCTGAGTCAGCCTTGTCCTTTCCAGCAGAAAGGATGAACGTGACTTCTGGAGTTTGGTCTCTGTCTTTGGAAAGCTTGATCTTTTCATCGAGGGGGGGCAGCTACCATACCACGCGAGGTCCACGGTGGGGAGCAGCTGGGTGCCAACGTGGATCCTGTCACCATGGTTAGCATTTGGGGCTGGCACTTCCAGCCAAGATCCAAAGGCAGCGCATAAGAGATTCCCGTATGAAAACTGCTCAGCTAAGCCCTTCCCTAGTTCCTAATCCACAGAAATCATGTGAAGCAAGAAATGATCATTACTGTTTTGAGGGACTAGGTTTTGGGGTGATGATGAACATGTGCAGTAGAGCACTGATACTGTGTATAATCTGTTAGAACTACTACAACAAAATGCTACAGACTGGGCGGTGTAAGCAACTGGAACGTTTTTTCCCTTAGAGCTCTGGAGACTACAAGTCCAAAATTCCCTCATGATGTAGTTCTGATGAGGGTTCTCTTTCTCTCTCTCTCTCTCTCTGGTTTATAGATTGCCATGTATTTGCTGTGATTTTGCCTTGTCTTTCTTCTAGAGCTCGTGGAAAGAGATTTTGCATCCTCCTTTCTCTTCTTTTAAGGCTTTAGGCCCCACCTTATGGTCTTTTTTAACCTTAAATATCCCCCCCTTCACATTGGGACTTTCAGCTTGAACATGTGAACATGGGGGAAGGGAAGATACAGCTCCGTCCTCAACATTCAGGGCTTTGCAAAACCCCTGCGCTTGAACAATTTTCTCCTCAAAGGAGAGAAGATAAGCTGAACAAAGATAAAGCTTTGGGAAGAACAGAGAAAAGAAAGAGGGAGAAATTCTCAGTGGGTAGATGCTTTTTAGTGAGCAGCTTCCTTGTAATCATTACATCCAGAATTCTTAGGGAGGGGAGAGAAACAACATATAATTTTAAAAGGAGCTGCACTATTTCAGAAGGAAATTGCCACCCAAGTGGGATGCCTAGCAGCTTCCTGGGGCTGGAAGCAGGAGGATTGCCCTTCTCCTGTGTTGTCTTTCACCCCTGACCTGGGTTCCCACAGTCTGGCTGCTTAGAGTTTTGTGATTCTTCGGTGAGCACTGGGGAGGTATTAGGAGCCCCCTGGCTCTCTATTTCTGTGGCCTTTTATTTGGCCTGTGTGGGGGGTATATTTTCCAGCAGCAGCTATGAGGTCATCCTGGGTGTAGCCAGATCCCCATACCTGTTAATCTAGCTACTTTTGTGAGCTGTTTTATTTCAGATGTCTTCTGTGGAAATTTTGTTCCAGACTGACTTGGAAATGTTTTCGGTATTGATTCTTTCTGAACAATATCCCTGAGTTCACCGGCTGTCAGAGAATAAAGGTGGGATGAAAGGAGCCAGCCCTGACTTCTCCGAACAGCTTGCCCGCGTCCAGCCCACTCCAGTCAGAATCACACCAGGTGGCTTCTTTCCAGGACAAACCAGCTTCTCCATTTTGCTTAAAAGCCTTATGTTGTAAATACCGAGAACAGTATAGACGCTCAGCTTGCTTCTGAGGACCAAGTGGCCACGGGTGATGTTCCAGGGTAGGTGCTGTGCTTCTGTGGTCGCGTTCCCACAGGATGTCAGCCCCGGTGCCGAGTGTCTGAGACGGTGCGGAGGGGCACTGCCTCTTGGGGAGGTGATTTTCATTTGTTACCCGGAAAAGCGAAAGCTCTTCTTGACCCTGTGCTGCTTGGGGCTTCCTGTGATGCTCTCAGATACCGTGCGTCCCACTTCCTGTCCCGTTGGAGCGAGGGGTGGCTGTCCACTTGCTCTGGCCTGCGTGATATGGGTGGGAGTGACTGTCCCAGCGGCGCACTGTTGGGCTGGCAGATCCGGAGTTTAAACCAGGCCTTCGGACTAAGCACTCTTCAGATTAACCTTCCTCGCCTGCCTCATTTATTTCTGGTTGGGATCCACTGATTCAGCTGTACATGATCCTTCACGATAATTTGGAAAATAGGGAAACAGAAGAAAAAAAATCCATAGTTTTACACCCAAACATCACTACTACTAACATGCTTTATTTTTTCTTTTCCTTCCAGATTTTTTTTCTTTGCTTAGTGCAAAGAAATTTTGTTTTTATTTTTTTGTTTTGTTTTATTTTGTTTTAATTTTGTTGCAGGCATTTGGCATGTTCTATTTTACCTCCTCTCTCATGAACGTCGTAGTATTCATAGTGTTATTATAGAGCTTTCATAAGGAGCCTTTTACTAAAAGTGACTGGGTAACAAGGGATGCAGTTCAAGTTAAAAAAAAGTTTGAGTCCAGGTTGGGCAACTTTGCGATTTAGCAAGACCCTGCCTCAAAATAAATGGCTGAGGAGATAGGCCAGTGTGAAGGCCCTGGGTTCAGGCCTCATTAACGCGTGCGCACGTGCACACACACCACCACACACGTTTGCAACACACACACACAGACTCCCCAAATAAACTTTAACATAACACTTTTATACTTACCTTCTGCATAATTGAAATATGCCCAGCAGAAGAGTAGTAGAAGATGCAAAGGGAATGCATCATGGAACACTCTGGCCAGCACCTCTTGTGTGGCAGGTGAGGGCCGGGGGGTGGACAGGGAGGCAAATGTGGCAGAGCCCTCAGATTCCCACGGCCCGACGCTGGTAAATGTCGATTCTGTATTTAATCCTCTTGGGGCTAGTTTGAATTTGTTACCCACAGTTTAAAAAAACCTTATTTGACTAATGGAATTTACCTGTTTTAAAAAAACAATAAAAAATTGCTGTTTTCCTGGGAGGAAGCTCAAGTTGGAGGAGATACACATTATGAAAAAGAACACAAAATCATGAATAGAAAAGAAGTTGCAATGTGTGGGCTTTAATCTAAAAGCCCAAAGTGTCATTTACATAACAAACATACCACAAACATTACAAAATTCAGAAAATAGCAGAATTGTTATTTTATTATTATTCTTCTTTTAAAAATTGTTATAATTAAGTGCCTGACATACTGTATACCTGTTCTTTTCTTACAGCTTTTGGCAGAATGCTTGTCGATCTGCTCTTCCTATAATGTTGATTTTGTAATATCACCTTGTATGGAGAGAGTAGAAAGAGGAGTCATCCTTTTCTGGTGGTGGTTCCCTACATGGCCTGCACCCTAGAATATTTGGGAACATTTAAGAATGCTGATGCTTGAGATGTTCCCTGGACCTATTAATTTGGAGTTGCTGGGATCCTGGCATTGTAGAGACACAGGCCCCAGAGCGGATGCTAGAAATTTGATTTTTTTTTTTTTTGATATGGGGGATCGAACTCTGGACCTTGCACTTGTGAGGCAGACAGCAGAACCATTGAGCTAAATCCCTGGCCCTAGAAATTTGATTTTTATGTTGATGGCCGAGAGGGAGGGACTTCTATAAGTGGGTGGTGGGGGCTGAAGCTTGAGTCTCTTTAGCTTTGCAGTTAAGCCCTTTTTGCTTTCACACATGAATTTAGTACTTGAATACATGTGTGCCGACAGAGTGGAGGCTTAAGAGCGAATAAAAGAGTTACTGATGATGAAGTTTCAACCCAGGGACCTTAGAGAACAGTTGGAACTTTTTTACTTTGGCTTCCATTCTTGTTGCATTTGAAATGATTCTTGCTCGTTTGGGTGGCTCCTCACAATCTGTTCAATGTCCCAATATGAAAAACATCAGTCTTAGGTTTTTAGTCTGTTTCCACTGTGTACTCAACAAGAGAGAGACTCCTTTAGGAAATATAGCTAAGGCTGAGAAAGGGCAGCCGAGTTAGGTTTCTAAGCCTTCTTGTTTCCTGATATTAAGGTAGCGATGGCTCCTTGGAGAGTGGCCACTATGTTTTGATACCTTCCCAGCCACGAGTGTGGAGGTTTACCAGCTCATAACCTAGTTCACATTCCTGACCGTGGCCATTCTGGAGGTGTAGGGGACTCCAGGAACCCTGGAAGGGCTCAGGGCATGGGCAGTGCTCTTCCCTAAGATGTGTTGAAGATACTGAAAAGGTGTAATTTAGCTTCAGTCTGAAGATGAGAACATTGGACCAGAACCAGATATTTATTAAGGGCCGTGCCGGGGATGGAGATGTTTCTGTTATTATTGCTTAGTAAAAACATATTCTAAAACTTCCAGGCAAAAACAACCATTCTGTCACGTTCAGGGATGATGGAGTTGGGAATTTGGACATGGCAGAATGGTTTGTTAGACCTCGTTTGGAAGGATGAAGACTAGAGATGACATGATGGCAGGGGTTGGAATCATCTGGAGGCAACTTCACCCACACAAATACACTGTAACTTCAGCTGGGCTACTTGCCACAGCCCCACACGTGACCTTTCCATATAGTCTCTCTGTGCAGGACAGTGTGACTTCCGATGTAGCTGCTGGGTTCTAAGAGCGAGCGTCCCAAGAGAACAAGTACGTAGCCTGTGAGGGCCTAGCTTTACTTGGCACTGCTTCTGCCATATTGGTTGAGGCCTTGAAGGTCCATCCAAATTCAAGATAGGGGACTGGTAAGTCTTTAAAAGGAACATATAGAAAAGGAAACACTGTGGTGGCCAGTTTGAAAAGTACCTAGCAGTAAAATAGTTGTGCCTGAATTAAACAAATGTGTACTGAGCATCTGTGGTATGTGCCTGGGGATGCCTGAGGATGCAGAGATAAATAACACAGATGTACTCCCTGACCATGGTGCTTGCCTGCTGGTGGCAGAAGCTGACAAGAAGCAATTAATATATGGTGTAGTATTAGGTGACAGTAGGTGACAGAATAGGTAAAGAAAAACAGATGAGGTAAAGGGGGAGACAATGGGGCTGCGCAGATAGGGCTGTTAGAGAAGACCTCTCTTCTCAGATACATTCTTAGCAAAGCGGGGACAGGCATCAGGTCCAGAGGCAGAACTATTCTTGGCGTGATGAGAAGTAGTGAGAAGATCAGCCAGTACAGCTAGCGTTGAATGACCGGAGAGGAGAGTGGTTGAAAATGAGGTTGGAAAAGTAACAAGGGGTCAGGTGATACAAGGCCATATAAGTTGTGATAACTTTGGATTTGATACTGAGTGCAGTAGAAATGTATAGTAGTCAGCTTTTGCTAGGTTATGCTGAGGTAACAACCAAATCTCGGTGTCCTACAATGACTGATTGTGTAAATACTGCGAACATCTTGTGGGATAGGACTCCATAAGGAATGGCTGCAGCCCCGCTTTCCAAAACACATTAGCTGACACCTATGTGGTTATGTAACCTTTGTGAGTCAGCCGTGGCTCTCTTCCACTGCTCTTTATCCCAAGATCCTCTAGACTGAAAGAGACTCCCTTCTGAGTGATTGCTTACCCACTGGCAGAAAGGCCAAACAATGGTAGAAGCCATGATAGCTATAAAACCACAGGTATGAAGTGCACATGTCACTTCTGCTCACCTTTCACTGGCCAGAAATACATCATACATAAATACATGCATAAACACACACAAGTCAGTCATCTGGCTAAGGCTGTGTCAGATCTGAGAAGGGTAACCCTTCTCCAGGGGCAGCATGGGGGGGTGTAGGAAAGAGTTACAAATGGGCAGTGTTCTGTACCTGTGAGCCTTTGGAGGTGTCTGCTTGGGTAATGACATGATTTAATTTGCTTTTTCATAAGATACCTTGGAGAGACAAATGTAACACTGCAGCTGAAGGGACAGATAGGAAGTATAGGGCAGTGGTGCTTGGGTCCCCTGAGTGATGGTCAGAAAGGAACCTACCGGATAAGGGGCTGTCAGGGTGTCTGTACCTTCAGCATGCCCAGCACAGTTCTGGAGCTGCATGATCTCATTGGGGACCAGCCTAGTAAACAGTCACTGGGGCTCTGCAATGCACAGGGGGTGCCTAACCTAGCCTGGGAGGTGAGGGAGGAGCTCGCCCTTCCCTGGAGACTCAACATCAATTAGGAGTTAGCCAGGTGGAGAGATATTAGGGAGAACAGGAGGACAGTTCCGGCAGGAGGATCTGTACCTACAAAAATGCAAACAATGGCTTCATGTCAGAGAAATAAGAGTTGAGGCACAGGTGTCCCTTGCCTTAACCTGGCGACCTGGCTGCACACTTCTCTCTTCCTCAGCCCTGCAGCAGCTAAGTCTGTCCACATTCTCATCATGCTGCATCTCAGCCCAGCAGCAGAAGTCTTCCCTACACCTGCTGATGGGGGACTGGCAATTCCACAGAGTGGCCGTGACACCCACACACACACACCCACCCCACAGCCCGAGGCCACTAACCCCTCTTAACTTTAGAATTAAAATAACTTTATAGGACAGTTCATTCTTTTTGTCTTGTTTTGTTTTTCACAACTTGAAGGAGAGGCTTATTTTGGCTCATCGTTGCCCGCCTGCCCACCCACCCCCGCTGACCTTAGCTGCACTGCACTGGTTGGAATCTCTGGCTGCACTGTGCGCTCTCCAGGGATTCAGTTGGAACCACTTTTGTTAGTTTGCTTTCCCAACTCCTGAGTTTTCTGTTGTATTGTATATCTGGTCTTTATAGTGGCAGCTTCAAATCCTTGGGAGGAACCTAAGCTCTTCATAAGACTCTGAAAGGAAAGACCCCATAATCTGTTTGTCTGGGCTATAGGACGAGGGTCCTTAGGAGGAGGGGCTTGTTTGTTTTTTAATTTTTTTGAGGCAAGGGCCTTCCTCTGTTGCCTAGGCTGGCCTTAGCTACTGGGCTCAAGTGATCCTGCTGCCTCAGCCTCCCAAATAGCTGGAACTACTACTTCAACCAGTGTGTCACTGTGCCCGGCTCGTGTGTTGTGACAAAGGACAAGGGAAGAATGGCCTGCTCTATCCTTAATTGCCCCCTCTTCACTGTCCACTATTCCTGTGTGAGATGTATACTGTACTACCTGCTCCTGAGCAGGGCAGACTTCAGTGTGAGCCCCAAGCCTGCCACTTCTAGGCTGTGTGGCCTCCTAGATTGTTTCCTTTTCTGGATCTTAAGATTCCTCTCAGGATCCTTGTGTAGATTCAAGGAGAAAAGTATGTGAGGCACTTATCCCGGGGCCTGGGGCATACCAAGGGCTCAAGAAACAAAATTCATCACCACTTCTCTTATTGCTGCTTCTACTTTTCCTTGTGGAAGAGAGAGAAGATGTGAGAATACCAGGGTTTTATCCCAGCCAGTGATGGCAAATCTTTTAGAGCTTTCTGTGATACAAACGGCCTGCTGTGGGTACAAGGGCCACAGGTTCACCACCACTGGTCCCAGCTCTGCCTTTGAACCAACTGGGTAAACTTGGGCAGAAATGCTTAACTTCTCTGAATCACTCTTCTTTTTTGTCCAACAAGATGAATGAGATCAGTCTTTTTAAACAGGGAGTTTAATGGCACTTGGGGAGGGGTGATTCTTAGTGTGGGCCTGTTCACATTAAATGCCAGATTTCTTTCTCCCAGTTGTTCCTACCCAGAACAGCACCCCACTCCTTCCTCTACCACCACCAACTGTGTCCATCTGTCCCCGTGAGCTGGTGATGGAACCACAGAGCAGCACACCATGACCCTTCATTTTGCTTGGGCATCCAGTGTTGATGCAGGAGTAGGGCAAAGCCCAACAGAATAGTTGGGTGAGGAGTGCTCAGCAGGGCTCTCTGCTCCTGTGACTGAGAAGGCTTGATTGTCCCTGACCCAGACC
Organism: Fukomys damarensis; assembly: GCF_012274545.1. Classification (NCBI taxonomy): domain Eukaryota; kingdom Metazoa; phylum Chordata; class Mammalia; order Rodentia; family Bathyergidae; genus Fukomys; species Fukomys damarensis. Next base: position 40,163,225 of record NW_022900940.1, on the reverse strand, counting down.
CTCCTTGGCCCCACAAATTGAGGAAGGAAGGCGCTTCCAGCACAGGGAGAAACAAACATGGTTGTGTGCCCAGGAGTCCGCTTAATCTCCTGGTCGCATTCTTGGTGAGTGAATCACGTTTCTCTTCTGGGGTGGCAGAGACAGGCATGTGGCTCCTCAGGATACATTTGACATCTAGTAGCAGGACTCAGACTGTGTGACCCTGAGAAAAGAGCCAGTGAGGACGGGACCTTGGGCCTTCTGCACAGTGAGAAGCCTGGTGTGGAAGGACTGTGGCTGAGCTCCTGAGCTCCTCCACGCTTCGTGTGTGACATGGCTGGGGACATTACAGAAGCCCTGGAAATGCATGGTGTGGGTCTGTGTGGGCTGGCTGAGTTTCCTTTCGGGCTGCGTCAGCCTTTCAGAGAGAAGACCCAAGGTTGGAAGCGTGAGGGTTGGTAGACTTTTCTTCTCAGCTGTGAGCTGCCGCAGCCTAAGTCCATCGTGTCCCTGCACCCATTTGTTTTCCTGAGGTCAACGTTCTACCTTATAATGTCCCTTGCACGTGCCATTAATCTTAAGCAAGCCATGTACTGCAAGTTATTAGCTGTTCACCTTGAAATCCTGTGACCAGAGAAGAAAATTACCCTTCTGTCCAAAGCCCCTAATTAATTGAATATGTGGCAGAAGAATACAGAGAGTATCATTAATTTTAAGATATTGGAATTTGTGTTCCTTTATTTTATTCCTGGAATGTTCATCTAATTAAACTTTTTAAATTTAGTAATTTGAGAGAAGCCTTTTCTTCTTCCTTTAATCACAAGCATCTGAGTTAAAAAAGTTACTGTTGTCATTGCTTCTGTGTTACTTAGAAGATTTGTTGCATTTATCAGATAATTTTATGAACTTTATAGAGCATTTTAAGTGAGTTTCCATTGTACTTTCCATGACAGTATCCTGTGCAGGGAGATGAAGACAACTGATTTAATGGTCTGAAAAACAGTGACATCTTTACTTATATTTGAGTGATGATGGATTTTAGGTCATCTCTCCTATGAAGATCTCTGTATCCCTATGAGACTTAATATTTTGAGGGAAGATTTTATGAGTTGTAATATTACCTGGATTAAAGATTTCTTGAATTAAAAAAGCCCAGTAAGATTGTTCTGGGGACAGGGATTCTGATCCAGTCTTCAGATCTTCCAGGAAACCTTACTCCCCATTCAGGGTGAGAATTGCTGCTCACACAGTGTGTGCTGGATCTTCCTGCCTGCACCCCACTCCCTCGGCCTGTATTCTTGCTGTGAGTTAGTGTCCCAGCTAAGCTCTCATGAGTTCTCGAGATGTCTGAATGTCCCCCGCCTGTCTGATGCTGAAAGAACATAGTTGATCCATAGCGGATTGTTCTCAGTACAGGCTTGTTGGATGGAAAAGCATTGCTCTCCCCAGCCCTGCAAAGGCACTGATTGGACCTGATGCCCTTCAGCTCTGATTGATGCAGCCCCATCCTTCTGCCTTCCTCTCTTCAAGATGTGGCGCCTTCCAGCAGGCTCCTTACATCCCTGTGCCTCATCAGCAGTGCAGCAGAATCTCTGGAGACACTGTGTCTGAGCTCCGGTCTTGGGAGGTCACGTGTTCAAGTTAGAGGGCTCTGCTGGAGTCTTGGTGAGGTCAGGGAGGACGTTCAGATCTGTGGGTCTCTGACTTAGCATGGAGACAACTTTCAGAGTCAGTGGGTGGCACGGGGCCTAGAGGTCATGTCTTCACCTCCTTTATCCCCATGGAATGGGAAGGAGCAGGACTGCAGTGCAGTTAAGGGGGACTGAGCTGTCTGGTGGGAGGGGCCTGTCCCTGGAGAGGCTCAGTGTAGGGGAAGGAAGCTCATCTGTTGTGACATTTGTGGGAGGCTTCATGCCGAGGGAGAAGGGGGACTGCTGCCGAGGACCTTCTAGGACCTGTTTAGGTTGTGGAAAACTTGCAGAAGTCTTGCCCAGATAGAGAGGAACACTGAGCCTAAGGGTCTTTTTTCCTTTTGCTTTTGTCCTCCACAAATGGCAGCCCCTTATTTTCCCCTAGGTTCTTCTTAAAGATTTGTTGTTTTTGACTGAAATCCTTCCCTTCACTCCTTTCATTTACATTTCTCTTCCTTCCTCTCTTCCTTAACTCCTGCTTATTTGTGAGCCCTTTAGTAGGACAGAGGGGCTGCTAATATGTGACTCCTTGAGACTGAAGGAAGAGGTCTCCAGAAGGGGAAGAGTGAAGCTGATGGTGTCAAGGAGGTCTGTGGAAGCCACCGGCAAAGCATCTGTGACAGTGTGAGCTTCTTCATAAATGTTTGTGGGTTACTTGGCTGGCATTATCTCATATTTATGAGATAAAGGGGAGTAGGTTGTTTTGTTAATTCATGCAAAAATGCCCTTTGACTTTTCTCCTTAATTGGGGTGCTTATCCTTTAAAATGGGAAGATGAATAAGCAGCCTATCAACGATGCTGAGTACAGTAGGTTGATTCCGGGTGGGGGCCCTTTGCAGTTTCAAGTGGAGAGCTGGGCTCTGGAGTGTGAGGACGCTTGCCTTCTGTGATGCTGTGGTGCTGAAGGGTAACCTTAGGAAGCTTGGCTTGATTCTGTTTATGCTCCAGATTCCAGACATGTTTGCCAGCCTTTGCAGACTCCAAGTGGCTGGCCCAGGAACCTGCAGCCAAGCAAGCTATACACTCACGCAAGGTAGTGGACCTCTGGAGTTTGCTTATGCAAATGAATCCAGATTGTTGCAAATGAGAGAGGACTGGAAGGCCTCCTCTGGACCAGCACTCTACTCCAAGGACACTGAAGCTCAGCAGAGCAGACTTGCGGGACCTCAGTTACTCAGCCAAGAAAGCTGATGTTGTGATTGCTGCATCCCAAGGGTTTGAATCTGAGGCTTCCCTGTCCCGCTAGGAAGTTCCACTTTGCACTGATCTGACATTCCTCAGGCTGCCCTGGTTTACTCCCCTGGCCCCGGTGTATTGCATGGTGCCCACGCTGGAGACATTGAAATGGATGTGTTAGGATGACTAGGAATATGAAACTTGTCATCAAAACTGGTAGTGGGGGTGTTGCTTGGCGTAGGTAATTGCTTATGGCCTGTTAGTAGCCTGTTGTAGCGAGAAAGACTCCAAGGGTCACTGGTCTTACCAACAAAAACTTGAAAACACAAACAAAAAAACAGTTCTCCAAATTTTAGCGAAAGTATCAAGGTTGAAATTGATTCATTATCTGCTCCTGCAACTAAAGAAACCAACAGCCCATGTGAGCTGGTGAAATGCCCAGCACAGGGCTCTTCTCAGGACCCCTGAGTCAGGGCCATGGGCTCACTCAGCCCAAGCAAAGGGACATTGTGCTTGAGGATATAGACCTTTCTTCTGACCCCAAAGGCTGAATATACTGCCTCATGGTCCATGAAAGGACATTGGGAACCAAATTAGATTTTTCTTAGTGGGTCGTTGACTCTCACTTCTGTTCTATTTCATGCATTTATTTTATAGTTTCTTGTTGCAATTATACCCTGTGCTGGACACTTACCCTCGCTGAGATTACAGTCTTTTGGGTGGGGAAGAAAATAAACACTTTTTAAGATATGGTGACAAATACAATAAAGAAAAGGGGGCTAATGGTAAGAGTATGTGTGTGTGTGGGTGGGGTGGGGGGATGACAGAGTAGTGGTGAATTGAGGGAACATTTCCTACCTGAGGTGAGGAAGACCAGTCTCTGAGGGAGAAATGATTTAGTCAAGATCTGAATGTTGAGTACAGAATTTTCTAGGTAAGCATGAGCAGAGTGGGTACCCTAGGAACAGGCCAGTCCAGTGACAAGGACTCAGGTGGCTTTACCAAACACCCAGTAAGAAGGGGCCTGGAACCATTTGCCCCAGGATCCAGTCACCGTTGGGGTAGATGTTTCCAAATCAGAGCAGAAGTTTACTGATTGCTAATAGATTAATGAGGAAAACTCAATGTTCAATTAAAAATTAAACCTTGTATATGATTAAAATACTGTTTATTAGAAAAGTCTTAATGGACAAATTTTGAGTCATTCTGAGGCACAGTTTAGAACTGCAAAATCCTGTTGTTGTGTACTTCTTTTGTAAGGATAAATTTCTTTTGTATTAATAATTTGCCTTAGGAGGTCAAGAGATCTTCCTTCTGTCTTCCTCCTTTCCCCTGTCCTCTGCCTTCCTCCCTTATCTTCTTTTCCTCTTTGTACTTCCCTTCCTTTCTGTTTTCTGTTCAGCACTGTCCGCCAAGGGTGTGTCAGTGAGCAAACTTTCTTCTTTTGGGATCAGTTCTGTTCAGTAAAAGCTTTTTTTTTTTTTGTACAAGGGATTGAACTTGGGTCCTTGCACTTGCGAGGCAGGTGCTGGAACCACTGAGCTAAATCCCTGGCCCTAGTAAAAGCTTTTTATAAAAAGTCCAGCAAATGTACAATTTGAAGTCTCTTTTCTGTTTAAGAAACCAAATTTCCATCCACCTGGATTGCAGTCTTATTTTTAGGCTTTGACAGATGTTTTAAACTAAGAAATTATAGGTGGAGTAATTTTTATTAACAAAAACATATTAGGCTATGTCTTAGTTAGTTTCTCGTGTTGGAACAAAATACCTGACACCTGTGAGTTAAAGAAGGGAGTTTATTTCAGCTCACAGTTCATAGAGATTTCAGTCCATAGTTGGCTGGGTCCAAGGCAGAGCAGCATGACAGGAAAAACAGTCCCTAGTAGGGTAGGCAGGAAGTAGAGAAGCAGCAGAATTGAGCCTCCTTTTCTCCATCCAGGCTACAAGACTGTTGGTTGGTGATACCCACACCCGTGGAAGGCCTTCCCATTATTCACGCCCAGAATTATGCTAAACCAATCAGTTGACTGATTTAGTTATCACACTCTTAATCCATATTCGCATGCCCTAGATCTAGCCACCTCTGAAAACTGCATCTGTGAGTGCATGAGATTTGGGGAGGCCTCTGGATACAAGCCATAACAGATTGAATAAGCAGAGACCTGCCCTGATGAAGAGATTCTGGACAGGGGATGTGGAGGGTCTGTGGATCTTAGAAATCTAGAACTTAAGACAGTTATGTATTTTAGCACTTTTATGAAGCTGTTTCATTTACATTTTAAAGATTATAACCATTTCTTAGAAACAACTAACAGATGAAATGAAATTTTTAAAGTAAGGGTGTATCTACATTCTGTAGCTGTATTTTTAAAACTTTGATTTTTGTCATGAAGTTACTTTGCTGATGTGATCTTGAGTTACTATGAGAGGAGCTGAAGGAAAATCTTTGGTGATTCTATACCAGATGTGCTGAAGGCATGGGGTATGTTCTGGCAGGCCCTAAACTTGATGGTTGTGGTTTCTTGGTGGCAGAGCTGGTCTCTGACATTGGCAGAATTCCCTCAGGGACACATCCATAGCTGTCAGAGCTCATCCTGACATGTAAGCAGATCCTGTTATAGGGGAAGGGCAGTATGTTTGACAAGACTCCAGGTTCCAGATATGAAGTATTTTGTGTTCAAAACTATTAGCGAAACTGTTTTAAAAAGGCTAATTCAAGAAACTCAAAAGTCTCTTGAGACTTAGAAACATCTCATGACTAGGTTAAGTGGGACTCATACAGCTCCTAGAATAAAAATGTGCCAGCAACTAGCCACGTTGAGGAGCAGAGTTCTCCCTTTTGAATGCTAAGGCCCACGCTTCGCATCTGTGGACAGAATGGATTGCTTTTGCTATGGGATTCTTTTCATTGAACTTTGACTTGTTCAAAGCTGAAGTCCTTGGTCCTTTGCCTTTCGCTTTGTATATTGGTTTGTCTTCAGCTCCTCCTCTCTTGCTGTCAGTTCCTTCTCTCTCCTGTCCTTCTTGTCTCTTCCCTCTCTGACCTTCATTTCAGTCTTTGGGTGTCCTTCCCTTGCTGGGGTCTTCATTGTGCTCTTCCCAGTCTTCTCTTGACCTTTGGAAGTCTCTTTTCAACGAGTTTTATGTGATCAAATAGCAAGGAGAAAGCTCTTGGGTTCCATGAATGGCCTCTGTTTCAAAAAGCCCATTATTCCATTAAGCGGTTTCCTTAGCCAAGCTCGTTTGCACAGCTGAGGTCATGAGCAATGTGTGACCACAGTCTGCTCTCCCATAGCTCTCTTCAGGTATCTGCCACCTCCAATCCTCCCTTCCAAACCCGGTAATGTTGTTTACTCTTCCTGGGCTGCCAGTGTAAACCCCCATTCAGAGGTGTTCATTTATTTGGCAGAAAATGTGTAATTTGTATTGGACCTGTGTGCTTGTTTTCTGTTTGGCTTTTGATGTGTCGCCTTTGGCAAGCCTTGGTCACTGCACACACAGTGCCACAGACTGCGTGGATGTGATAGAATTAGAGAACTGCACCCCAATTGTAAAAGCTGTCTCTCCACCCTTTGTACATCTAAGAGTGATCTTCCTTTCTGAATGGCCCAATAAAAATAGGTGGAGCGGATGTAAACCAAGTTAGGTGAGGCTTTTGGAACTCACCATGGGCTTTGTGCCTGACGCTGAGTACCTGAGAAGTGGCTACCCACTCTGTATAACATGTTTTACACAGTAAGACCTCATCTCTAGAATAAAAGTGTGTGAATTAGGTTGAAATATAATATTTTCTATATTTGGCCATTTCCAGTCTACAAAAATGGTAATTTCTTATAGTTCACACTAGTAGCATTGAAAAAAATGGACTGAGCCTTGTTCAACACGAGTGTTTTCTATATCATTAACTTATGTATTCAGTATATACCTGTTGATTATGTTTCCTGTGCTCAGTATTTTGGTAGGTGTTGGGGTTCTGGGGAGGAATCAAGCTGGTCTCCTGCTCCCTTGGCAGGAAGACCAGCACTCAGCTGACCGTGGTGTGAATGCCAGGTGCATCAAGGAGGGCCTCTCAGAGAGGCTGAGGGTGCACAGGGTGACCAGCTGTCTTAGTTGGCCTAGTTCATCCTAATTTTAACACTTAATGTTCCTAGTTCTGGGCAAAATGGGGCCAGTTCAAACCACGGAACAGGGACAGGTGTGTCTCTGTGAAAAAAGAACAGCTGTGCGGTTAAAGTAGTTTAGCACTGGAATTAACGCCCACTCCTCCACTCTGAGTGAGAGAAGAAACACATTACCAAGATCAAAGCTCTGAAGTCTGCAGAGTAGAGGAAGATCTTTAATTTGTTGAGCCAGAGTTCTTCTAACTTATTTGACCCTGGAACTCTTTTTGTGCTTAACATCTCGAAAACATCTTTAGAGTCTCACCTCTTTGTGCTTTTGTGAAAAATCACCTCTGCCTCTATCCTGAAGTGCACATCATTATATTATTAGTCACAGGCATAATTTGGGTAACAATTAGTATTAAAATAGCCATACACAAAAGAATTTAATAAGAATGCAATTTGGGGATTAAAAGGTTTTTCAGAAGGGTTGCTAGTGTGCTATGGAGGGTCAAGAGTTATCGTGAGGCTATATTTCCTAGTTGACACAGAGTGAGGCTGGCTGATCTTCTGAAAGTACATTTTTTTTTTTTTTGCATTGAAGGCTGAATCAAGTTGTTATGGAAACGGAAATGGTCTCCCCTGTCTGAGAACAGTTCCTAGCTAATAATTAGAGAGCATGGCTGAGCAAACTTTAGTGGAAATGATTAATCTTTGCAAAGCACAGGTAAGCCTAAAAGACTAAACAGGTGTTGTTTGGCCTTTGCACTTCTAGCTCCAGAAAATTTTCATTTGGAAAGAGCCCAATAAGCTCAGGCTTTGAATCTTTCCTTATTTAATAAAAAACAAAATCATTCTTCTGTGCTTTGGTAATTGGCTAATATAAAATTTTAAGATATGTCTGAAGTCTGTGGCGCCTCAGAGTATGGTTTGTAAACCCCTGTGAGCTTGGTACTATGAAAATTCTTGGGCCTCTGTTCAGATCCACAGACTCAGAATATCTGGGAGAGATTTCTTCTTTTTTTTTCCTCTCTCCCTTTTCTTTTTTCACTATAAGCTTTTGCTTTCTTCTCTTCTTTCTTCACCTTGCACATTTCAGGCATACACTACCACTGAGCTGCAACCCCAGCCTCCTGAGCTTTGGGTTTTTGAAGGCATTGTCTGGATGAGATTGGAGCTGATCTTGCTCTATATTAGGGGTCTGCAAATCTTTTCTGTAAAGGGTGAATTAGTGTGCAGTTTGGGCTTTGCATCTCTTTCCTTGTAGAATGAAAGCAGCTCGAGACAGCACGTAAGAGTTAGCCATGCCTGTGTTCCGGTACACCTTTGCTTCCAAAACAGGCTGCAGAGTGTCCGGGACTTAGCTCAGTGGTTCTGCCCACTGCCTTGAAAGCACAGTGTCCCAAGTCAAAACAAAAAAATAGGCAGCAGAGGAATGTGGCCCTCAGGCTGCTGCTGTTCGCTGGCCCCTTCGGAGAGCTGCTCAGTTAGTGGGACTTTTGTAAGATATTTGTACTAGAAGTCAACCACCCCGCCAGATGATCTCCTCAGTTCTACCTGAAGGCAGGAGTAAAGGGAGGAAGCTTCTGGGGTGGGGAGTCGTTTTGAATGACTTACGGTAATGACATTCTGGTAACCACAGCTGCTGGAATGAGCTTTAAAATAGGATGGGTCCCCTTGTTGTTTGCCTTTGTTTCAGATAAGTGGTTTCCTGGCTTAGAGGCTGTGTACCAACGGTGAAATGATGAACTTTGTTTTTTTGAAGAAAACCTCAGGTTTTTCTTGAAGGCAAAGATAGAAGTTTAATAGAGGTTGGTGGGCATTGTTCTCCAGTAACTGTTTCTCTTCTTTTTCCCTGGCCCACTCCCTCTCTGTTTTGGGACCCATTTGCTGAGCTCTTGAACTTTTCCTTGGGAGACAGACAGACTCCGAGCCCTGTCCTCACTGCTGGATTTGTGCTTATGCCTTGACTTCATATGGCATTACAGCGTGCATGACACTCATTCGAGAATGGACTCTTACTGTGTAACAATAGGTATGGGTTCCTTTATCCTGACTCTGTACATTCAGAGAGAGTATGAGCTTTTCTGCTTCCTTTGTTCCAGTATTCTTTATTCCAACTATTCAAATGTTTTACTTTTTACTTCCAAAGGTTTGCTTAGTTTCAAATTTTCTTTTTAAGTGTTTAAGGGAGACATAATTCTCCTGGACGACAGCCATGTATGCCCTGAGTAATGCAGCCTTCAGCACACATTTCTGTTCATGTCCTTGAAGCTTTTCTTTTTGTGTCACAGCAATTCCTAGCTGTTATCTTACTTTCTGATTTCTTGCAAGGGGATAATAATCATGGCCAATTTGTGCATTTTATAATGTTTTAATTCATTTATGCGACTACTGTAGCATGTGCTGGAAACATAATGGCACACACACCTAAATTTTTTTTGATTCAGCCTTAAAATTGTTTCCCACGTTTTGAGTCTGTATGTTGTGGCACCATTAGCTTGCATAACTTTGCAACGTCATTGTCATCTCATTGTTGTCAAATACAGTTGCGTATTTGTATCCACTTCCCAAACTTTGTGTGTTCATTCACTACAAGGTGATTGAAGCCTACCTTTATTGATTGTTTTTTTAAAAACCTTGCCTTTTTATGGTTTTACATATGAAAATTTATGCTTTGCTTCCCCATTGTTTCTTTGCAGTATGTTTGTACTTTTTATTCAAAAGACATTTGTTTTTGTGTTTTCTGTGGGCAGCACATGCCGCTTCATTGATCCCCGTGGACTTTGCTTAGACTGGAGAGGTTTTACTTTCTCCTGTGGTTTGGGTAGAGTGCTCTCAAGTGTGTGTGGTGACTGTTTTAGGCAGCCTTGCGAGGGCATGGAATCAGGGGTCATAAGGGCCTGGGTTTGCAGTACAGCCTCCAGCCAGCAGCTGGGTGACCCAAAGCCTCACACTCCTCCGTTGTGCCTGGGGGGTGGCAGCTTATTGCTGGGAGAGGTTGCATCACGCATTTGTGATAGTGAGGCCCATGCCAGCTGAAGAGTGAGCCCCCGCCAGTGGTAGCTGTTGCCGTGATACTCAGGAGAAGGCGAATGATCCTCTATCGCTGCTCCATGGTGTGAACGTCTTCCTGAATGCTCCACCTCCTTCATCTACTTAAGCATAAATACTGTCTATCTGAATTTGCCTGTTCTTGTGAGCGTGGTCTATTTTTGACCTGAAATGCTACAATTTGTTACAACTTCAACCCGCAGATTCCGGTGCTGGATCTGTGGTTTGCTATCTTGGGTCTTGGACCAACATTATTTCACAGGAAGGATCTGGCAGATTGTCTTTAGTTTGCTCAGTTTTATCCAAATAACAGAAACAGTAGGTGTGATAGTCACGCTCTGTGACAGGTTGCTGCCTCCAGGGGTGGTAGGTTATCAGTCCTGCTGATTATCAACCAAGCTGTGAAGCGTTTTGGCTTGGGGGGATTTTTCTGGGCTTACACTTGATCCATTAGAGTTGAGTTTGAGCAAATATCTTTAATTTATGTAGTAAAAACCACCATAGTCGATGGTCACACTGTTACAAAAGTTAGTAGGGACAAATGCTGTGTAGTTAATAGAAACTGTTCTACTTCAGGCTCTTGCAGTTGTCGCTGAGACATTTATAAATTTCACTGGTTTGGATGTGGTTGGATTCTGACTCCTTTGTCTCCTATATTTATCTTTAACCTCAAGAGAGTGGTGCAGCTTTTGTAGCTGGTAAGCAGTGTACACGGTCAAATTCCAGCTCTGTGCAAAATTGGTGGAAAATTGTGTGGGGAGAATTTCCCTTTTTAAAAAAAGATTACCTCATTTAAAAATATTACCTTATTTCCACTGATCTGTCATCTGTTTCCATGGAAATAGAATTAGGAGATGGTTTCTGACGATCATCTTCAAGGCTGGCTCCTGATTCCCACTCCAGTTTCCATAGAGATGGAAGCAGTGCCGGGGGAAGACAAGGTGAAAAGGAGGCCATAAAGCAGTAAGCCAAGAGCCGCCCCATGGGCCGAGCCCAGCCCATTCTCTGGAAGTCACTGTGTGGACAGCTTGGCTGTGAATCCTTAGTGATGCTAAGACTTGCTGAGAGCGCAAGGTAGATATGAATGGTAGAAAGCAGGCCTTCTCCAGAGTTGAGAAGCGCTGCTGCTTCCCACATATCTTTGTATTATAGAATCAGCTTCAGACACAGTCTCAGCCTCCTGGATCCCTAACCCTGTTTTTTTAGACAATCAAATATTGATTGCCTGGTGATTTGGGTAGCTCTGGTCTTCCAAGGTGGGCAGAAAGAGAGAAGCTGGCTTTTGTCTGCCACTAGTTCAGCCTCCCTTAAGTTTTTTTTGGGAGAGGGGGTACTGAGGATGAAACTTGGGTCCTTGCGCTTGCAAGGCAGGTGCCGGAACCACTGAGCTAAATCCCCAGCCCTCTATCTGCTTTAGTAAGTAGACGTGTGAACAGAAAGGCCAGGTTGAGTGGCACTGTCACCAATTGAACCATGCTTTGCTATTTCTGAGGCTCTCTTGGTTGTTTGCCTAGGAATTATGAAATTGACTTTTTGCTTTTACTTAAGTCCAATCAATCTGCATCTTTAACAGAACAGTTGGTTTGAAGCTGACTAATTGATACCGTTAACAGAAATAATCTGTCAAAATAAAAAAACAATGTCCTTTGAAAAAGCAATTTTAAAATACATAGGGTGAAATGTAATACTTGGGTGGGATTTTCTTTCTTTCAATCCAGGTCTTTTAGATCTGGGGTCTAGAAGGCCAGCATCTGGGATACTCACAGTTGAGGCCACTTGGTGAGTGGGTAATTTCTAGAATCTCCTTCTAGTTTCTGTTTGAAAGGCACTTTAGGCAAAGGTCTTGAAGCTTTATTTACATGGAAAGTATCATTACTTTGAGATGGTGGCTGATGGGACTCAGCACTGCCCTTGCCCCCCCCCCCACTTCTTGGCGTTTTGGGAAGGGGAGGGAGGGTTGTGCTTTTAAGACCCACCTTGTGAGGCAGTCAGTGGCTTGTTCTGAGAAGGTCCTTTTACCCTCTTCAGAGGTCCTTTTTGATTTTGAAAAAGGGAAAAAAATAAACCGAATTGGAGCCGTACAGCCATTCAGGGTTAACCCATTTGACTCAAAGGAAGAATCAGCCCTTTGTATCTTCTGTCCTGAAATTGCCTGTGGATTACTGACATAAAGATCCAGAAGACCAGGCCTTCCGGCAGCCCTGCGTGCTTCTGACTTTCTCCAGAAGTCCTTGAGGGAATCCTATTGCTATTCTTGGGCAGCTGTCCCATGCATTTCTCCTCTGATCCAGGCTAATTATTGAGTCTCCAGAGTGTTTGTCTGTGACTTCTACAGGCAGCTGTGCCCTCCTTCTCCCCTTTCCCCGATGAGGGAGTAAACCCACAGGGAATGGATTTTTGCTGTCATCCTTTGTTGGGACTGTATCCTCCCAAAATTTGTGTTGATGCCCAATCCCCATTGTGGTGGTATTCAGTCATGCAAGTGGAGCCTTCAAGGTGGGATTAATACCCATAGAGAAGAGAGATCCATGTTGATACAGGGAGAGCTGGCCAACTCCTCGTCAGGAGATAAGCCCTTTCTAAGGACAAAATCAGCACCTTGATCTTGACTTCTGGCCTTCAAAACAGTGAGGGACAACTGTCTGTTCTTTAAGCCACTCAGTTTGGTATTACGCTATAGCAGCGGGAACTAAGATATCCTCCAGTCTTCTTCAGATGGGTCGGTAGGTTGACCCTCTTTGTGGCCAGGCTGCCTGTATTGGTGCCTTAGAATTTCTTGTCTTAACTTATGTCATTTTTTGGAAAAAGAAAACCTCTCAGAAATGTGGGTAACATGATGAATGACCTTGACTTTGCCTAATGACTAAATTTCTGAGACCCTTGCCCAACAGTGCCAGGTGGTGAGTGGAGTGCCTGAAGCCCTCAAGTCACCAGTTGGGGACCATGCACAGGCCCATCTGTTGTGCACTTGCTTTGTGCCAGGCATGACACCCACCAAGTGTGTGATCTCAGTCCTTGTGATGGGCCAAGGAGACAGATCTGGAGAAGGCATATAAGAGACCTGCTGACCAGGGGAATGAGCGTTGCTGTCTGTATTTCACAGATAGGAAACTGAGGCTCGTGCCTGATGTCAGCTCAACTCTATGAACCCCAGAGCCACAATCACAGTCATTGAGATACATGAACTCACAGCTAAAGACAAAGTCATATCCTGGCTTCCTTTGGTGACAGAGCTAGAATTAGGATTAAATTCTCTGGCCTGACAGCTACTACTCCCACCTCCAGTCATTGTTGGTATCTAGATGTGTAACTACTGTCTTGTCTTTCTTTGAGGCCAGGTCATGTGTGGCTTCCTCTTCGGAGTCTTTTGTAGGACCTCATCTGCCTCTTGCTCTAGCAGTTAGTTGCTCCTTAATGTTGTTTGGGCAGTGACCTTAGGGCTGGGTGTATTATCTACTCTAGCAACAGGCCTTCGAGTTGCTACAGGGAAAGTGTTCTGTCTTCTTCACTCTATCTAGCAGGTGTCAAGTAAACATTAGTGGAAAGAGGGTACCTGGTAGATGTTAACTTTGAGTAGGTTTATCTGAGCAGCCAGACCACATGGTTGATCCTGTTTGGTACATAGCAAAGCTTCCTAGGACCAGGTCCCCATCACAAATAGCAGGAGTCTTTCTTCTTGTCTGTGCTTGGTACATGGTCCTGTCCTGAGGGGAAACAGCAGAAGAGCTGACACTTACAGCGTTTACCCTTCATTTACTATGAAAAAGGGCTGATTGTAGGGTTGTTAATCAAGCTGTCAGAATACGAAGGTCTTATTTATTACATAAGGAGGTACTTTATAAAGAAATTGAGCTGTGGTGATGAATAGATATTGGGTAACAATTATGTTGCTGCTATTAATCAACATATTCATATTTAGCAGCAACAGCAAACATGAGGCATTGTAAAAGTAAATAAACTTTCCCATAGATGAATTGTACCAGTCATTGATGGATTCCTCATGAAAAACATTGGGTATTTAGAAACAAGACTTTTAAAAGTTTATTATCCTACATTTAAGCAATACTTACAGTGTACATGCCAATGTAGAGAATCATTGCTGAATATTTTAAATTAAGTGCAAATCTGTCCAAATCTAACCTAATAGAATAACAAAGAATTCTTCATTTCATGAGCTCAGTCACTGGATTTGTTTCCTTGTCACAGCTGGTAGGGTCAGAGTCAGGGCTTAAGCCATCACGTATACTTTAAAAACTTGATTTGGCATCAGTTACGGCACTTCTGTTTTGCACAGTCTGTGTGCTGGCTTGAGTCACACTTTCGCCTTACTGGAGCGGTCGCCTGCTCTTGTCAACATAGACTGCAGGGCTCATTCCGTTTTGCCTCAGTTTTCTTGCAGTAGGAACCCTCCTGACATGATTGCCAAGCAGAGTTGAAGCCGTGGCTGTCCTGGGTGCAGAGTCCAGCACGTATTAAGCTACTGGGACACGGGAGCTGTTTGGAAATCGTACTTTAGTGGTTTAAAGCAAATACCTAAACTCGAAAGCTGGCTTTTAGTACCTTTAATAATCCAGTGGCCTTGGAATATTGCTAAATAACCCTCCTGGGAATGTATTTCCAGGTAGCGATATTTATCAAAGTTAGGCTTCAGATTGTTACAAAACTGAAGTGATAAAGTAATTTTAATGCAAATTCATGTGTTTTCTGTGCCAAAACTGATGAAAAATGAGAGTGTTTTGTGTAAGCCACTTAGCAATGCAACCTTGTCCAGTGCTTGCGGAGAACGCATCAGCATTCAGTGACCCTGTCGGGATGGAAATGTCTATTTGCTTTAAATGAAATTTTGCTTGATTGCTATTTTTGTTTTGAAAATCCAATTTCAGCTTTTTGTCTCACATAATAATGAGTTTTTTGATGGCCATTGTCACCCTTTATTTTAGGTGTAAAGGAGAAGTAGCGAATAGCTTTCTGTAATGAAATAGTGGAATAAATAAGATCAGACGCTGGAAGCCTCCTCATCATTGGCATGATTAAGTAGACTCCTCACTGGACAGAGGGGAACAGGACGCTGATTGTTAAATTTGGAGAAATTTCATGCTATCTTTGATAACCTAGAGAATGACTTTATTTTCAGGTCTGATGTTTCTTCTGTGGACAGATAACTGAAGTCTGAAGCCAGTGTAAGCACCTTATTTGATTTAGAGCCACTATGTTAGATAGCGTTAACAATTAATTCTTCTTGGGCTTTGCTTGGTTACTGCTGTGTGCTCTGCACATGCTGTGTTGGGTATTGGGGAGTAGCCCCTTAGCAATCTCCCCCTCTCCGTGGGCTCCCACTGGCATGGCAGGAACTGCTTATCTCAGCACAGTATAGAAAATAAATCCTGGAAGCACCATATAGCTCAAGCGATAATTTGAAAATAACAATTAGGGCACTGAATAGAGACTGAGGCACAAGTTCATTTAACAAGCAGAGGAACTAATCTGTCAAGCTTTGGGTGGAAAGCCTATTTCTGAGTTTATTTCCCAGCACATTTTGACAACATTTCTTTAAATCACAACTCATCTCCATTTAAAAGACATAATCTACATGTTTTCATGGGAAATAATCAGAGACAAGGCTTTGCTCCATTTTCTTCCCTGAAATTGACCCTGTCTCCCCAAAGAACATTTTTTTATACTGTGAAGTGTAATTTACTTGACCCCACAAAATTGGAATAAATCCATCACAATCATCAGTGAGTAAGAAAGAATTGAGTTTGGGAGAATCAGGGCTAAAGCATTCATTATTTTGTTACTCAGAAAATGCATTGGAAGAGGTGCAGGGAAACCCCATAACTCCATAGTCGTTTACACTGCTTATGGTTCATGCTGAAGAGAGTTAGTGTCGAGTGGCAGGCAGCTGTGGACTTTATTGTGGTGCAGCCTCTTATTGTCTGTGAGCAGCCCGGGGTCCATGAGAAGAGGTCACCTGTTAATGCTACATGGCTGGTGTGGGCAAGGCCAGATCTGCAGCCCAGACCATACACTCGGGCACTGTTTGCCAAGGTGACTTCTCCCCCTTTAAAACTACTTTTAGGAAGCCCATGGATTTATTTTTTTCAAATATTTCAGTTACTGGGTCCTCTCAGTGTCTAGGCTCACATTAGCCTGAGTTTGAGAGGAGCCGTAAAATAAATGACTGTTCCACAGGGACTTCGGCAGTGGCTGATGGAGCAGTTCTCTGGCCTTGGACCCATTTCCTCTCACAATAGGGAACAGGACTAAGAGTGGAATCACCTGCTTTTCCCAGGGAAACTCCCTGTGCCCTTGCCATGGTCTTTTTAGGTCGGTCATAGCTGTCAGAGGTCAAGCGTGGAGGTTGTTGAGCAGGGTGGTTGTCTGAGCACAAGCACATGTTGCCTCCGGCCTTTTTAGAGGGAGGGAAACAAGGGCTGTTGTAGATCTGGGCAAACACAGTGATCAGAGACTCCACTGGTTGGGGAAAGCGGGATTCCTAAAGATTCCATGTGGACATTTGCTGCACACTGGACAGATCCTTCAGGGCAGTGCTGCCTGTGTCCATGCTGCATCCTCAGGCTACGTTAGGCCTTCCTGACAGAACTGAGTGAACACCCACCTCTTCCTGTGATTGTTCTCTGTGTGCCAGGCTCTGTAGTCAGGCCTCCTGAGACCCCTGTGCCCAGTGTCAGAGGCATCATGATGAGGTGGCATCTGGGTCATGTGCCCGAGAGCAAAGTGTGGAATCCCTAAGTCTGGGTTTGACTTGGGCAGGCTGTAGTGGAACAGGCTGGGTTGTTTCTCTCCAGGAGTTCTAGTGCAGCCCTGCCAAGCTTTCCTTTGCTCTCAGGGAAGCACTTTATGGTTTACTTGGGTTGTTGTTATATCTCATTACTCGAGTCCATTTTGCGGGGTGAGTTTCTTGAATTTTCATCCCTTTATGCCTCACATTTCTTTCCATTTTCCCTTTGATTCAGTGTGCTGAAAGTGAGTAAGAACAGAGGGAGGTTTTCTCTGGACCAGAGGCCCAGAGCTGTGGTGTTTGTCTCTCTTACAGCATCCCGAGGTGAGAGTCCCAGCCAGTTGCAGTTCTGATTAGGAGATGGACTTCTGAATCACTGGTGACTTTGCTTAAGTGGGAAGCCCGGAAGGGAGAGACTCACCTGTCTGTACCCAGCCTGAACCAGAGGCTTCCTGCTTTGGAGCAGGAGGGCCTTATGTATTTTTGCTGTAAGTTTTTTTTATAAATGTGGGAGTGCTTATGTTGACAAGGCAATATGAATCCATGGGTTTGGAAGGAAAATAATGGTAAAACCTATTTTGTTTCCACAAAGTTGTGATTGTTGTACTTTTCTTTTCTTTTTTTCTGGTAAAGGGAATTGAACTCAGGACCTTGCACTTGCCAGGCAGGCACAGCACCACTGAGCTACACCCCTGGCTCTGTTGTACTTTTCAGATTGCAGTTCTTCTAAATGGTTCAAAGAGTCCAGAGGTGTCTAATCTGTGTTTTATGGTGAGATGTAAGCTCTTTGTGGTACAGAAAGAAATGCTTGTGTTAGATTTAAATGGCTTTCCTGCAGAGGAGGGGTTTTTCACAGAAAAGGGTTTTTGAACTAAATAAATTTGGGAAATTCGACTTCAAAATATTTTTTCTTCACTATTGTGTATTTGCACATTAAAGATTCTGAGAAGTTCTGATAAAGAAACCTGGCATTTTTCACTCATTTATGATCTAAATTTAAATATGCCTGCACCACACTTCTAGAAATGGGCTTTAGGTTTGTAGAGTTCAAAAACATAACATCTAAAGATTGAATGATATTTATTCAGGAGCATTTTTTCTTCTGCAGATCCAACAGCAAATCTTTTAGACTAGGGATTAACAGACTTTCTCTTTAAAGGGCCAAAAAGTAAATATTTTGGGCTTTATGTGCCATAGCTTCTCAGTGGCAACAACTCAGTTCTGCCACACTTGCGTGAAAACAGCCATAGAGAATATAAACACTCCAGACACAGAGGTGTTCTAATAAAACTTTATTTGCAGAGATCAATGGCAGGCTGGATTTTGCCCATGGGTCCTAGTTTCCTAGTTTCCCGTTGGATCCCTAGTCTGCTGATCACTTTGCTGCATATTTCATGTTGTTCCCTCTGGCATTTTTGCAAGCCTTCTCCCTTAATCCCGTATCTTCTACTCAGCCTCTCAAACTTGGCTCAAGTGCTCCCTCCCTCAGAGGCCTTCCTGGACTCCCACGACTGCTGGGGTTGTCCTCCTGTAGCTCTCTTTGACTTTCACTGGCATAAATCTAAGTAGCTGGGCAGCTGTCATTTATCTCCTTTCCTTTTCCTGCCTGAACTGTGAGCTCTTAGGGACAGAGACAGCCCTGAGGACAAGGATGAGCGTGGTGTGCCTGGCATGCTGAGGCGCTTACTGTGAATTTGTTGCGTGAATAGGATGTCATGAACTCTTGATGCTGTGTTGTGTTTTTTTTTTTTTTTTTTTTTTTTTTTTTTTGTCTAGGTAAATTCTTAAAGTTAACAGTGAATATAACAGAAGGATGTGCTTATTTTCACATAATAGTTTTAAGTACCCTAAAAGATTTGTGTGATTTGGGTGAATCTGAGGATGAATTCCACATCTCCCCAAGATATATGCTTTCTTGTGAAGAAAGGAAGAAATGAGACTTTGTGCACTGTGCTAAATTATGCACATGGAACAGAAAAGCTGAGTGAGAATGATAATTCAGGGGGCCGTCGGGAAATATTTGAAAGATGTAAAGGCATATTTTTCCTTCTTTCTCTATGTATTAGAGATTAAATTGTATAGACCATTTTTTCTTTCCACTCAGGCCCTTAAAATATTTTTCGGGTAATTTCTCTTCATATTACATGGCTGCTGTAATTACATCTTCAATTTTAAGATAATAGAACTGCATTTTTAATGTGCTTTCTCCTGTATCTGGATTTATGATATCTTTGCTTCCTTATAGCTTCAGAATTTAACCGAGTTAATATTAAAATAAAGTAGGAGAATTAAAAAGGAATGAGCCTTCAAAGTTTCAGATCCAACCCAAATGCTTACTTACAGCCACCCTCAAAAATCAGTGAGGCCACGTAAGGCTGCTCCTGTCTGCCTCCCTGGCGGTAAGACTTCCTGATCTACAGCTGTGGCCAGGGACCCATGTTGTCTTCATGAGGAAGAAAGGAAGGCTGGCCTGATGTCTCTAAGGTTAGAACTGCATTCACCTAGAAGAGGCGCTTGAGATAGATAACATTTTCTGAGTCATGCTGAGAATCTTATAACTTTTTAGCCATTTCTGCTGCTGTCCCTGGGAACACAGCAGGCTGTAGTGACTTTCAGAGCCTCGACAGCAGAGCAGGTGTTATCTCTATGCCATTGCTAATAAGTGCAGTGACCTTGGGAGAGCCACTTGATATCTTGACCTTCAGTATCCAGATTACTCCATCTGTGTTTGGAGTAGCTGGTAGGCTCCCTGGATTCTCTCAGATGTTGGCAAATGAAACATCAGTTATTACAGCCTGGCACGGTGGTGCATGCCTGTAATCCCAGCTATTTGGGAGGGTAAGGCAGGAGGGTCACAAGTTTGAGGTCAGACTGAACAACTTAGCTGAATCTTATCTCAGGAAAAAAAAAAACATTTTCTCAGTTATATATTAAATATCACCATGCCTGCATTTCACTCTGGTTTTGTAGAGTGAAACTACAGATCTTAAAGTCCTGAACAATTGAAATCATTGAATATCACACTTGTGCTCATAATTTTGTTAAAACACCTACCTCTTTTTCAAATATCTTAGATATGGATAAAGGAAATGGATGTATAGACCCCGAGCTTAGGGACTGGGGGATTTGGTGGAGGAAGAGGAGGATAAATGCATAACCAGTTTCCTGTCTGGCGTGAAGACTAGGCAGTCAGGAAGGACTTCCCAGGTGAAGTCATGATTGACGATGCTGCTTGCTTAAGGGTGACCTGATGTTTGCTGCACAGGGAGACAGGTCCTAGTAATTCCAAACAAGAGAATTGGGTTCCCACATAGTGGCCAGGTCCACAGACATCAAGGGAGTAACAGGGAATGTCCTGTCCTTCCTATCCTCTCGGAAGAAAAAGGCAGCTGGGAAACATGTGCGTGAACCACTTTTTCTTATGGCCGCATTAACTTTTATCAAACTAGAAAAGATGAACCAAGAAAAAACAAAAAAACAAAAAAACAAAAAACAAGAAACAAAATCGAACAGCAGGAGGGAATACAGGAATTACCCTGAAGGGAAGAAGCGGCAGGGAAGAGCAGTTACGGTTCAGCACCAAGGACAGCGACAGGCAGCCTGCTGCCTTGGGACCTGAAACATCCCGAGATTCCTGGGTATTGAATGTGTTAGGAGTGACTTCTCTCTAGAGTCTTTATTCGGTGCACCCCTGTGTTAGGGTATGGCACCCCTCATCTAGAGGCTGCCTGCCTCAGAGTTCACTTTCTTTTGTTAGACTGTTTGCTGTTGTGAGCTGTGATAGACCATAGGATTTCTACTGCGGCTGATGCCATTCTTGATGGGTTTTCTGCCAGGCAGTTGGTTCAAGGTTATGATTTTTGTGCCTTTTCCAGATCACAGGTAATGAGTATAGGACCCCATCTGTAACAGACCCACAGACCCCAGATTTCCAAAATGGGTAGGTTTTGTTTGTTGTTGTTTATCACTGGAGTTGCATTAGCGGTGGTATTAGCTGCCAAATTCTGTAGATGTAGAGAGTTACTCATTTGGTGCTTGGCAGGCCACTCTGATATCTTTTGCAGCAACTCAGGATAATGGATTTGGCCTTTGACTGACCTTCGCAGTTTTCTCTGCTCCTCCCATAATAAGTTCGTCTTCAGTGAGTAGTGAGGCTGTGGTATCTGAGCCTCAGGTAGGATTCTTCATATTTTGTTTTAAGCATTAGCCAGAGTAACTCCTGTTCTGATGGAAACAAGGGCTCACATTGCTTGAAGGAATTTTTGGATCAAGGATCATAAATCCAGACCTTTCGATTCTTGTTTAGCAGGGTGCTGCCTGGGAAACCCTGTGTGTGGACTTGTTTCCCAGGTGGCCCCAGTGGATAATCATGTGTGTTTGGATGGTCATGGTTCAGAGGGCTGAGAGGAGGCTTTCCGTGATATCTCTTTCCAGTGCCAGACCACTGATGCCCCGTGTTATCTTTGGTTCTGAAAAGGGTTGGGTGTTTAAAAAGTGTTTCCGATGAGTATTTCAAAACAAACTCAATAAAGTAAGTTTTGCTCATGGTCATTGCTTTATAGGTCATTGCTGGCTTTGGCACAGTCAGGGCCATCTTCAGCTAGCTTCATGGGTGTGTGACCTGGGTAGTGGGGCTTCGAAAGGCCTATGTTTGGATTCATGCTCCGCTGTCTTCCTCTTGAAAGTCTTAATAATTTTTTAATTGGCTCTAGACTTCCATTTTGCACTTAGTCCTGTAAATTATGTAGTCAGTCTTATGGATAATCTAATGTGCAAAGAGAATAACAGGCTGAATACAAGGACCTTGTAGAGACTTTAGGAATTTTGCCTGAGTCCATAGAGAGTATAGTGGCTTATAATAGATATTTATCCATTAATGAAGGCTACAAACTTATCTGTGTGCTTGGTAGTTTTACCATGAAGCTAGTTAGAGACAGAACCAGCATCAAACACAAAGTTAGTAGGTGCTCTTATTCCTTCCCTGCTGCTCTCACAACTCAACCTTTATCTTGAATCCAGGAGGAGATGAGGCGGGTCACAGCCCTACCATGTGCTGCTAGAGTGTCCTGTCGCGGGGTGGTGTGGCTGGAAAACTGGCTCTCAGCTGAGGACTGGCAGGTTACAGGGGTGAGGAGTGCTGTGCCTAGCTTCAGGAGGAAGATGACTGGAGCCGAAATAGTTGGAGAGACGAGCTGCAAACCCTTATCCACCTGGTTGGGCAGTGGGGTCAGGCAGGGTTAGCAGCCAGACCTATAGGTCCCCAGACCTATAGGTACCCCTGTCTTTCTCCTCAGCTACAATTCAGGCCCATGTGCTTTTTCCTTAGATTGCATCCGAAGGAAAATTTTTATTTTTATACAGTATAATTAAGATTATTGGGTACAGATACTTTTATACTCTTCAGTCCTCGCATGTAATAACCCATTCTTATGAATACTATTTCCTTAGTTGTCTGGGCCTGTTTAGTCTTTTTTTTTTTTTTTTCTGGTACCAGGGATTGAACTCGGGTCCTTGGCTTGCAAGGAAGGCCACCAAACTGCTGAGCTAAATCCCCGACCTAGTCTGTTTTGACAATACCATCAACTGGGTATCTTATGAACAGTCAAAATGTATTTCTTACACATACTGAGGTTGAATTCCAAGGTCAGAGTGTTGGCAGATTTAGTATCTGGTGAGGGCCCACTTCCTGGGTGACAGATGGAGCCTTCTACTTGTGACCTCACATAGTAGAAGGGGAAAGGCAGCCCTCTGGGCTCTCTTAGAGGGCACTGTCCCAGTCATGAAAGCTCTGCTTTCATGATCTAATCCCCATTCAGAGGCCCGGCCTCCTGATACCATCACCCTGATGCTGAAGATTTCAGTCTACAAATTCTGCAGGAACAAGAACGTCCAGCCCTCTGTTCCTCTTTGGATCTAAGGTTTTGCCAACTATCAGCAGAAGGTAAGGTGAGGTATCTAGTGAGGGGCAATATTTCTTAAAACTTTTGTGTTGTACTGCTGGTAAAGTGATGGTGGGAGAAGGTAAGTTTTGGGGCTTACCGATGGTGACTCACAGGCTATGCCCTGATAAGTGAGTGACATCCTGCTGTTCTCAGCATACACCGCTTTCCTCTCCCCTCCCACCCAGAGATCTCAAACCTCACATCATCATAACCTTTGATTTTTAGCTCTGGTTTAAATCTTTGAGTACATCCCCATCAGAGTTTCTGACTGCAGAAACCCTGTAAGCCTCCTGATGTGTTTTCTCATCTCTTTCCCAGTGACACATTTCAGTAAGCCACCCTGCTTCTAGGGAAAGCAAGTCTTTCTCTTCAGACTCTCCTTATACGGTGATAAGGAGTATTTTAGATACACTTTACGAGCTTGTGTTTTGCAACTGCAGAAGTGTTGCCGTTCAAAGGACAGAATACAAGGCTTGTGTCTAGAGCTGGACTCTAATCCTGAGTTTGTCCCCTCATGACCATATGATCTTGGACAGAAGATTTTACCTCTTTGGGTATCAGTTTTCCCATCTCTACGACGGGGATATCTGTGTATGGGAGAGAGGAGGAGAGGGAGACAGAGAGGGAGAAGAAACTCCTTTAAGAATGGTCCCAGGGATGAAGGTGGAAAGATTTCAAACCTAGTGTCTTACTTGGTGTTGAGATGCTGCTGGATTAATGCTAGCAGAAGTGGTGAAAACATTGCCTTGGTTGAATTGGATGTGTTTTAATAAATCACAGTGAAGCCACTCAGAGAATGTTGTGAAAAACTCCCGTGGGCCTAAAACATAACATGTTTTCTTCTGTGAGGTACAGGGCATAATCAGAAGGCTTCTGCACAGCAGCCCTTTTCACCCACTAGAAGAGGAATGGGACTTGAGCAGCCATCACAAGCAGGAACAATATTCTGGGACACTCATGCGATTTTTCACATCTTTTTGTGGATGGGAGACCACATCATATTAATGATTTTAAAATGAGTATTTTTCTGCCTTCTGGCCATACTTAATGTTCTTATGTCTTTTTAGAAATCACCATCGTGATCATCATGATCATGACCATCATCATCATCATTATCATCATACTCATTCAGTGTTTTTAGTTTAATGACCGTGCCCAGCAATCCACAGTGTTAAATGGACCTTGCCGTCTGGTATCTGGGGGAGTGCTGGAAGGAGATGTGCTGTTCTTTGTGTTTTCACATTGAACTGATTCAGTGCATGAGCCTGGTAATAAATACCCTTTGCTCATGTGTGTACCTGGTATTGGGCATGGGAGGTGGCGTACAGGGAGCCCGAAGCAGGTGGGCTTTGAGGAACTCAGCTTGGTACTGGGAGGAGCTGGTTCAGGTTTCAGGACCATGCAAACCATGTTGGGCTGTGTTATTTAACTTCTCCAGGCCTGTGTTTTCTGATGTCTGGGGTAATGGTAGGTAATGATACCCAGCTCCACAGGGCTGTTGTGAAGACAAGAGAGGAAATAGGTGACACGGTTAGAGCCTGGATGTGGCAGGTGACGCAGGCTCCATGCGTATCAGCTGCTGCTGCTTCTGTTAGTATTGCACTGTGAGACTTCAGTGACTGTGTCTGCTCTGAGCTTGGAATTGAGGGGCCTGGGGTGTGTTGACATTGAGCAGGTTTACTTGCAGGAGGTTTGGGTCTCTTTGGGACTGCCAGTTGCCTCATAACATATTTGTACTCTCTCTGAAAGTTTTCTTTAGGATGTCTTGTGCCATCAGTAATGGCAAAATGTGGGGTGCAGCACTTCTTTTCCTTCTTTCTCTTTTTCCCCATTTCTGTCAGTGCCAAATGATTCAAGAGTAGGTGGCCCTTCTTCCTCCCACTTGCAGAAAGTTCTTTTAAAGACTGCTTGGGGGTGGCAGGACGACTTTTTTTTTAACACAAGTGATGTGTTTTGGCAGTAATATATCTCTGTGGTAAGTTTATGCTACAGGGGAAATGCTTGCTGCTCATTTTACCTTCTGCAAACACAGCGTCAGTGCTCGAGTCCCCTCAGGCACCATGCAGACGATAGCTGGTGATTGAGGCGGAAATAGTAGGATGCGGATGTTACTCCTTGGTGAACATGTAAAACTATAGCATGGCCAAAATGTAAAAACTGAAGAGACCTAAAGGGGAGGCAGGAGTCTTAGCGAGCACAAAATTTTAAGTACTGGAGCATCGGGTCCCAGTGCTGTCTGGAGTCCTGGCCACGTCTTGTCCAAGTATGTTCCTTCTCCTGTGATGTGGGGGTGAACACGGGAGATACACGGCAGTGCTCATGTGCTCCCCACACCCAAAGCTTGTATGTGTGTGCACGTGCTGTGCTGCCATTTACATTCTGGGACGGCTGATGCTGCTCTCCTAGTAGCTCAGCCCGAGCAAGGGGCCAGAGGCGGGCCGGAAGCACAGGGGAGGTGCTGCAGTCTGTGAGGGACAGCAGCCATCACCAGAGCAGTGACTACAGAGTTGGCTGAGCTGCCCGGCCCTCCCTCAGAGAATCAGATTGTCATAGAAGACCTGTGATAGTGGGAAGTCATATCAGTTGTAGTCCAGGTGGACTGGTTAACTCTGAGCTGTCTTTCCCTGTGACCGGGACAAGGAGGCTAGTCAGAGTTGTAGCTAGTGTTCTTTCAGCAGGTAACCTTGGCCAGGCCCTTGGCAAGTGGTTCACATTTAACCTTAAGAATCACATTTTGAGGAAGCACCTTCTTATTATTGAATCCCTTTTTGCAGGTAAAGGCATGGAGCTCTGTGTTCAGTGTCACTTCCTGGATATGTGGTCAGTCATCCTGACTTTGGAGGGACTTTGTTTCTTGCCTTCAGCTGCCATGACTGGCTGTGGAATTCTTGTGGCTGTTCGGGTGACCAGAAGTAGACCAGTAGACAAGAGGAATTTTTGCCTTCTTTCTTATAAATCACCTGTTGTAACCAGTACCTTTTGCAGGGGCTGTTAATTTTGAAATTGACCAGGGCTTTTCCTGTGTCCCTAACAGTAACATTACATAGCATAATGGTAGTAAACATTTGAACCCTATCTTAGGCACTTGTTCAAAATATTTTCAAACGTTATCTTATTTAATCTTCATAAAAGCCCTATTAGGTAAGTATTATGATTATTCTTTCCAGATGAACAAATTAAGTCACTAGCCGCAAGTCTTGGGACCAATGATGGCTGTGAACCCCAGATGCTTGTCTCTGAAGTTCCCACTGATGACCACTAAGCTGTGCTTCTCTCAGGAGGGACACTCAGCCCAGAATGTCCTCCTTCAAGGCTGAAGTGTGTTGTTCAACATTGGCTCCATGAGTTGGTTTCTAGATTTTCCCCCATTTATAGACTCATAGCAATGAGTAAGGGATTCTTTCTTGTTCCTTGCTTTCCGCACCTGTAAAATAAGGGGAATAATATACACCTTACTGAGGTGTTAAGAGTGAGGCTGTCATTAAATTCACAAGTGAGGAACAGGGTTGTCCAGTGGGACCATTTATGATATTCAAAGCCAGAACCCTACAGTGATTCTCTTGTCTTTCTCCCACCTCCCCATTCTTTCCAGTGTTTTCTCTGGAATGTTCCTCCTGACCATACCTTTTCTGTACTTAATTACCACACGAATGGGCTGTATTAGTCTACTAGTTCTGCTGTAACAAAAGAACCAGGACTGGATAACTCAGAGCAGGAATTTCTCACAGTTCTGGGGGCTGGAAATCCCAAGACCAAGATGCCAAAAGATTTGGTGTCTGGTAAAAGCCAGTTCTTCATAAGGTACCTCTAGGTACCCTTATAGGATGGAGAAGTGGAAGAGAGCAAACCCACTCCTTCAAGCCCATCAATAGGGGTCCTTATCTCATCCTGAGGACCCTACCTTTGACTTAATTGCCTACTAATGGCTCTTCCTTTTTTTGGGGGGTACTGGGGATTGAACTCAGGACCTTGCACTTTTGAGGCTAGTGGCGGCACCACTAAGCTAAATCCCCGGCTCAAGGCTTTTCCTCTTAATATTGTCACACTGGCCATTGAGTTTTAACGAATGGAGTTTGGGAGACACAGTCAGACCATAGTAGCACCCTCCCTACTTACGTGCTCTGGAGAAGGCCTGCTGAATATGCCTCCCACTTGGCCTTGTCATCACCGGTTGCACCTCCTCTGACCTATTCCCCCCATGGCCAACAGGTTGATCTCTAGCAAAGTGTGTCTGAGCAGATCACACCCCCGTGTTAAAGTGATGATGCCCTGTCTCTTACTGCTAGCTGCTCTCTGACCTCCGTGGGCATCAGGATCATTTGGGAAAAGTTGTCTGGGGTCTCACTCCCCAGTGGTATAAATTGCTGGGTCTGGGTTGGGGTGAGGAACCAGGAGTGCAGAACATGGCGATGCACATGCTCTGAGGCTGACATTGCCTCATGAGGGTCAAGTCCAGGTTCCTTAACATGCCTCCCTGCCTGGAGTATTTCCACCTGTGTTTCCTAGGCCAGGGGCTCTGTGTAAAGTGCATCACACCTATCTCTCCTTCCCCTTACCAGGCTTTTGTGTATTACTATTTAGCTCAAAGAGACGCACTGAATTGTCTGGTATTCACGGAAGGCTTATGTGTGCTGCTCTTACAAATACTGACGCATTTGCACTTGTGGCCTTGAGAAATCGATACATTTACCATGCCCACCTTCATAGACATGGAAAGGGAGGTGCGAGGAAGTTGAGTAACTTTCCCCAGTCCCAGGGCCAGTGCACAGAAGGAACTGCCCAGGTGCTACTTTAGTCAAGATCTAGGTGTCAGGTGGCAGAGGGTAGCGGTGGTTCCTTCCCTTGGAGTCGTGTGGTGCCAGCTTGGGTTGTCGTACGATGGGCGGGCACTGCTGGCCAGGCTCCCTGCAGTTGTCCATTAGCTGTGTGTATGGAGGAAGTCTTCTACCCATGTGACCAGCAGGCATCCCGTTAGACGTTCAGCAGGTGAAAAGCCTGTTCACACTCATTTGAGCCTAGAAGATAATCTAAACACACGTTTTCCGTTTTAATATATGCTGAATTTTCCAGGAGCAGATCTGCTACAGACTGGTGGGTTAGCCAGTGTTTGGGAGGAGTCACATCACTGAGGACGGCCTTAGAAGCCTTCTGTCAGCATTGTAACTGTTGAATTTTCAAGACTATGTGGAGGCGTTGAGGCCCAAGCCTCTGAGTCGCTCTGCCTATCGTTGTAGTTGTGCGTAAGCATCTAAAAAGATGTGGATTACTTGTCTTTGATTCCTTTCTATATTAAAGATCTATTTAAAAAATATCATGGGTTGGTATTATCTGAATTTCATTGCGGGATAGTAAAGAAGAGTCACAAAATGATGTTCTCAAGTCTTCTCACTGGATTAAGAAAAGTTCTGTACAAAACTCTTCAGAGGTAGGAGGGCAGTGAGTTCTCAAGAGGGCTATCTGATGGGTAGATTTTCCCACAGAAGGTGTTAAATTAAAACTTGAGTCTGGAATGCCTTTGCTAGACCTCAGCTTGCCTCCTGCCCACATGCAGTCCTCCCAGTTCTCTTTGAGATGTTAATTTGTTGCTGCAAAAATTATCTTGTCACTGACAAATGGAATCTGGAAGAATCAGCTCTTCTTATAAAGTGGTTCCTATGGTATCTGCAGGGCTTTGTCAGTTTACAAGTTATGAATATTTATGTCTCAGAAAAATTCCTCATTCAGATTGCATTCTCTGTAATTTCCCACTTAATTTCACATAGAAAATAATGACATTTCCATCTTTTGCCTAGGTGAATGTCTTTGGAGATGGCAGTTTTTGCACATGGGCTCAAGGGGCATCAGAATTTAACTGAATTCTGCACACAGATGCGATCCTACTGCCCTGCAATTGCTTCTGTGTAAAATAACTCAGGTGCCCGATACATTTTTGACTGGAGATAAATGCCAGACGTGTTTATGGTAAATTAGACCTTTTGAATTATTTATGAGATCCAGTATAAAACGTGTTTCGCTTTTCCTCACAAATGTTTATATAAAAGTGGTACGAGGATCTGTTAGTAAATAGTTTTAAAATTCGCTATGCAGAGGGCTGGGTTTTAAAAGATAGTTCTAGTCTAGGTTTTCTCATCTGTGTCAGTAAGTTTGGCAGAAAAATGGATGTGTTAAGAAATGTTAAGGGACGTGTGGGCCTGCTTAGGGCTCTGGAGAAGTCAAGGCTGGGAGATCCAGAACCCACCCGAGGTTACTTAGACATAAACAGGAAGACGTTGCCATCCACAGCATATCCTTGTCTCCTCCCCCTTCCCAGGAAAATGTGTAAGGTCTGACTTCTTTGTAGGTCCACTTCTGCTGTTTTTCCATATCAAAATGTATCAGAAATATGTTTTTATTTTAATTTTTTTTCACAGTACTATGCTTTTTCTTTTGTTTTGAATTGGTCTCTTGAAGGAGGCCAGAAGGATGTACTCATGGATAAAATTTTTTTCCCCGAACTGTGTGCATTGATTCCTTATTGATCCATTGATGGCAAGTCATCGTGACAACATCTTATTGTCCTTCAGGAGTTTCCAGTTTCAGAAGGGCTCCTGCCCAGGAGCACCTCTGACCCTCAGCCTGCTGCCAGCCACAAGCCATGTGGGGAACCGGCAGGGACCGGCAGGTTACCAAGCTGTCAGTGTCCGTTCTTCTGAATCTTGGCTTCCTGTGTGTACTTTGATGACTGTGTCTGAAATTCTTCCTTCCCCATTTCCTCACTGTCTTTAGCCCCAGTTACAAGTTTCCAGCCGGCGGGTATTAGAGGCCCACTTGGGAACTGTTTCTCTGTGACACCAGCGTCTTTGGCTTGGGCTTTGATTAGCGAAGTTGTATTGTGCATGTCTTGCACACAGGCAGGATGGGCTGGAAACCAGAACAGCAGCTATGAAGTTCCAGGGAGAGAGAGTCAGAGGTCAAACTGCTGCCTCTTTTCTATCAAATTTTCTTTTTTTAACCTAAAAGATTTAAAAAAAAGCTGTTCTGTTCTTTGTGCATAAAAAGGAGAGAAGCATACCAGTGTCTTTGTGCTCCTTGTCTTTGTAGCACCTGAAAGAACCCATCCCAGTAGGCTTCTTGTCTCTCTTGCCTGAGGACAGGGGCCTGACACAGTGAACCCACTGGGCCAGGATGGCCTGACCCTGGCTTGCCGGCTTTGCCTTCCCCAGGCATTTTAATGTCTTGAACTCTGTTTGAAGGAGCCAACTAGGGACAGTGGAGCCTCTGCTTTACTGGGCCCCAGATATTTCTATAAACCAGCTGGAGGCTTCTGGCCATGCTCCCTCGCTAGAGCACTGATGGCCAGCCTCACAGTGGGGCTCTGCTTGTTAATTTATGCCATTTTCCGACTTCTAATGCTTCAATTCTTGTACATTTGAACAATGAAATTAAAATGGCCCATTTCTAGCACATTAAATGGCTTTGTTCTCCCTCTTTGGCACTGAGCCTCATGTGGAATTGTTTAAAAGGAAGGCACTCAGCTTGAGAGCACGGTGAGATTTAAGGTTTCCTGTCTATCCTTCAAGGCTGCCCTGCTGCCTGCCAGGCTGTGGGTGATGACGGCTCTGAGGGTGCACCTTGTGGTATCTTGGACAGCCCCAGGAGCTGGCCAGCCTCCCTGTACTGCAGCCTCAGTGCCCACGTCTGGTGTCTGGGTTCTTTACGAGAACCCTTGTTCTTGGGCTGACTTTGCTATGTGGAGGCAGTGGCTGCTGATCCTTATATTTGTGGAGAAGGTGGTTGGCTTTAGGAATTTTATTCCATTTGTCTTATTCCTGTCCCCCTACCTTTTATTTTCTCTTCCTCATCTTCCTTTTAAGATTCTTTATTTCTGGCTTACATTTCTTATTTTCCATCTTTTCTTTCTCTTTGATGCTTCTCCTATTGTTAAAGCTATGTGCCTCCTTTTGGTACAATCTTTTGTTCTTAACCTTTAAATTATGGATAGCTTTAAACATTTACAAGACACCCACCCACCTTTGATAGTTGGCCAATGCTGGTGTCATCTGTACCCCCCGCCCCTCCACCCCCCGCCTTGCTTGGCGAAGTTTTTTGAAGCAATTTTCAGGAGTCATTTTTTTTTATCTTTCAGTATCTCTGTGTATCTCTTAAAGAAAAAAGATTCTTGCTTTCTCTTTTTTTAGATGAAATGGTCTCAAAGAACATCCTAGAATTTTGATTCTTCAATGGTCCTTTATGGTCATGATAAAGCAGCATTTATCAAAGTACTGTATATAAGGTGATTGGGATGGCATACAATAGTTTAAAAATAATTTTGTATTTGTTTCCTTTAATGTATCCTTTTTTCCCCCTTAATATATTCTTTTTCATGGCAAATGATATTGCTATTCCATTTATGATACTAGTGCTAGGTAAACAGAGCAAACCAATTTTGAAATAAAATTGGTAAATGTAGGAGTCAGAAATATAGCATAGGGGTCAGAAAATTATCACCTAAGGGTCACATCTGGCTCCCTGCCTCTCTATTTTATACATAAAGTTTTATTAGACCACATTTGTTTACACATTGTCTGTGGCTGCTTTAATGCTGTAATGGCAGAATTGCAGACAGGGATTGTCTGGCCTACAAAGATGAAACTGTTTGCTCTCTGGCCTTTCACAGGACGTTTGCCAACCCATGATGTTGGATGTGTATGGATGGCACGTGAATAGCTAAGGTTTGGAAAACTGCAGTCAAACCCAACCTCTCGCTTGGTCACCGAGGTAGCTGAGAGCCAGGGAAGGGCAGAGGTTGCCCTGGTCCCTCAGCCAGTGGATGGGACACGAAGCTGTTCATTCTGTAGCCTGGCTCTCCTAGTTACCACCTCTGGGCTTTCCCCACCTCTTGCTTTGTGCTTACATCTCGAAGTGTTTTAGATTGGGTTTAACAACTGTTCTAAAGCAGAAATAATTCATAGCTTTAGTAATTTCACATAAATGCTCCATGTTAGGTGTCTGTTGCCCAGCCCCTTAAATTATTACATAGAAAAGTAATTTTAAAGGCATAAGGAAAGTATTTGTGAAGTTGAATAATTTATCACCAAATAGAATATACTGAGAGTCTCCTAAAACAGAGTGCTGAGCTGATTGTACTCTGTGATATCAATTCCACCTCTAGCATTTGTGGTAGGTATCCAGCTGGGAGGAAAGTATCAAAGTAAAATAAAATGCAAACTATCTCTAGCATGTGCTTGTGATTTTCTCATTTCACTAGCCATTCCTGCCATAAATGTCAGAGGAGGTGCAATGCTGCATGCAGAACTGTTGTAGGGTATTTTGTTCCACCTCACTTGGCTGCTTAGGATGGAATAGCTGTGAGATTGTATTGACCCATAGACTTTTCTCGGGTTTCTGTTTTCCCATGGTTTTGGATAAATGCTTTAGGAAATAGGGAGACTTTTTATTGTAATTTTTTTAAGATGAATTTTTCTCTTTATTTGTGGTTGATGATAATAATTATGTATTTTGTGGGAAAGACAACTGGCTGAAATGATTCTGTGGTTTACCTAGACCTGTCCTGTCCAAGTCAGTAGCCACCTGGCCACACCTGGCTATTGAGTGCTTGAAGTGTGACTGGTCTGAGTGGAGATGCTCTGTAACAATGAAACAAGCACTGGGTTTTGAAGAGGTAGTCCAACAAAAAGAATATAAAATAGTTCATAATGTAAGCGTACTGATTACATGCTGAAATGGTAGTATTTCAGATACATTAGATTAAACCAAATGGATTATCGGAATTCATTCCATCTGTTTCTTTTTAGCTATTCTAATATGGTCTTCAGAAATCTTAAAGTTGTACATGTACTTTGTGTTATATTTATTTTGGAGAGTGCTGAATATTGAGATGAGAATAATTAAGGGAAAGTTTTGACAAGGTGAGAATGAGGAAGCTTGACTTGTTTGATACTGAAGAATATTGATAAAATGTTTGAAGTTACTCTAGCAAAAAGTGTAGCATTGCTGAGAATCATTGACTGGTGGAAGGAAACATGTGCCTGAGACTCCAGCTCATAGCATTTCTGTTCAGAAAATGTAAAGAGGGCTTCAAATCACTCAGGGGGAAATGTAAGATTATTTAGTCAGTACTGTAAAAGTAACTATTTGGTTAGAAGATTTTGAGCCTGAGTATCATTGTATATTTTACTCCCAAATAGATTCCAGGTAGATTAAGAAAATAATCCTAAGAAGTGACACATCTGAAAAGAAGGATAACGTCTTGTAGTCAAAGTTAGGTTGAATCTCCGGAATGAAAACATTAGAATAAATTGTAAAACAAAAAGTTTGAGTAAACAACAGAGAAATCAAGTTCCCTTCCTTAAAGCCAATCTGATAAAATTAGAAGTTCTATGTAGCAGATATAACAACAAGGAAAACGGTATGGTAATTCCTGACACCTCGAAGGGGCGTTGTTCAGGAAAATGACATCTAACGCATTTTGGAGCTCTGTGAGTTCACATGGGCTTTTCTTGTCAATCTTTTGTTCATTAATAGGGTTGTTAGATTTAACAAGTTAAACTATGGAGCACCCATTTAAATTTGAATTTCGTGTCAACAGTAAATACTTTTTAGTATAAGCATATGCCATTCACTACTTTCCTAAAAAATGTTGTTTATCTGAAATTCAGATTAAATTGGATGTCCTATATTTTTTTCTTGCCAACTTAAGAGCAGGGGATTCCAGCCCCCATTATGCAGAAGGAAAAGGAAGGAGCAGGAGTAGAGTAGTTTTATGATAACACCTGCTGAAGAAAAGATGTAGGATCCACCTGCCTGACGATCAGGATTTCAGACCAACTGCTGCCTTTGAGCCCTGAACCTTGTTTCTGGCTCCTGTAATGGGGGACACGTCTGGGTCCTAAAGCTGCCCAGGATTTTTGCAAGACCAGCTGGTTTTCTCATGCTGCAGAGGAGAACAGATGAGAAGCCAGACCTAAATCCCAGTTCCCCATCTCCTTCATGTATGTATCAGTCTTGTTTCTTTAGAACCCTTCCCATACCTTATACTGTGTTTATTTACTCACTTTATTCTTTTATTGTCTTCCAGTGTTTTGAGTAGAAAAGTGTGTTTCCTATGATTAATAGGAATGCAGCCTTCATGAGGACATATTTTAATTATCCAGTTAATACTTGATTCATGTTTGTTGAAGAACAGAAAATCTGGAAACTGGTGATAACAGACATAGGTAAGACTGCTGTATGTCCCAGGAGAGTTTGTTTATGACTGATATATCCTGGTAGTTATTAATAGTTATTAGCCATAGTTATTTTAGTGTCTTTTTTCTTCCTCCAACTTTGTTCCCCTAAGAGCCCCTGTTTGAGTAGGAAATTACTTGGTCCTGATAGACTTAGAGTAGATATTAGGTGCAGAGAGTGAGATCTGATAACAACTGGCTTCCAAGACACTGGCCGCTGATACCCTTAGAAAGCCTTGTGCCGGCTTTTGGTGCTGTGATGGTTATTTCTTTGGTCAGCTGGCCTTGCCACAGTATGCCCAGATTGAGTGTTATTTCTGGGTGTGTCTGTGAGAGTTTCTGGGTGAGATTAGTATTTGAATCAGTGCATACAGTAATTACCCTCCTCAAATTAAGTATCATTTCATCTTGTGACTAGAACAAAAGGTAGAGTAAGGGTGAATTCGTCCCTTGTTTCTGTTTGATTGTGAAAGCTAGGACGTCTCGCAGGCTTTCGCTGGGATGACTTCCATGGCTCCCCTGGTCCTCAGGTCTTCAGACTTAGACTGAATTGCAAAAGCAGCTTTCCTGGTTCTCCACTTTAGAGATTGCAGGCTGTGGGTCTTCTCAGCCTTAGTCATGTGAACCAACTGCTCCTTGTCTGTCTGTCTGTCTGACTTTGAAGATTTTGTGTGTCTGTGTGTGTGTGGGTCAGAGAAACAAACCAGACTTTGTTTCTCTGGAAAAACCTGACCAGTATAGGTGCTCAGTCCTATATGGTTAGACATTGAGGATAATTGGAGTTTGAGAAAGCAACCCATGTGGGAGAGCCTAAACCACCAAGAAAATGGAATCCCAGACAGATTGAGATAAGGGGACAAGAAAGCATTTAGAAAACCTGCAGTATTCTCAAAGATAAAACTATGTGGCAGGTTAAAGAAAAAGTAGGGAGCTTTAAAAAAAAATGAGAAAAAAAAAAACAACAAAAAAAAAACAACCTGGGAATGGAGACTGAGAGTCTTGCTTGGAAGATAAAATTAAAGACTTTGCCCCATAAGAGAATAAAATAGTGAAGGCATGAGAATAGGCAGTGAAGAATTCAGTGTAGTTGTTTGGCACTTTCTCAGTGAAAAGAGCAGAGGTGAGGAGTTAGGACAGATTTCTTAGGCAGTTTCCCGGAACTGAAGATAGACCGGCTTTCTGGGCATAGTGGGGTTGGGGGTGTTGGGGAGTCCATACCTGGGTGCATAGTTCTGAGGTTCAGAGCACGAGGGATAGAAAGGCAGATGTAAAGCTCGTAGAGGAAAGTATCAGGAAGTGGGCTGGCATTAGTGGTTTCACCAGTATAGTAGCATCCAGGAGAACAGCATCTCCCCACCTAGACTCTGTGCCATGACAGACTCGGCCAAGAGCAAGGATTGAGTATTGAGCTGGCTGAAGCATAGAGGTGGCTCCTTTATCTCTCTTTCATTTTTGGTACTGAGGATCTAACCCAGGGGTTCTCCACCACTGTGCTACATCCGCAGCTTCTCCCCACCTTTCTCAGTTTTGAAGTAGGGTCTCCCTAAGTTACCCAGGAGGGACTTGAGCTTGCAGTTCTCTTCCACCTCCCTAAGTACTAGGACTACAGATGTATTTCAGTGTGCCTGGCTTCCTTTTTATTCTTCATCAGAGAAGAACATTGGATCTAAGGCACAGAGAATCTAGCCTAGGACCCAGGAATCCCTTAGAATTGATAGTCGGGCAGTGGACTTCTTTAGGCTAGAGTAGGAGGAAGAAGGGAACCAGGGTGAGCTGTCAACAAAGGAGGAAATGGAGCTGGTAGAACATCTGCTATATTTGGGCAAAGATACCTACAGATTTGTTACAGAAGAGTTAGTGATAGGAATGCATATGGTTAGCAAATAAAAGTATTAGGCAGCTTTTGACACCAGGAAAAACAAAATTATTTGATAGGGGGAATATAATTATGAAACATTCTTGAGCTTAACAATGAACAGTTCTTTGCATGGGCAGTGTTTATGAAACATGGGTGTTTAAAAAATTATAGCTGACGGAAAGAGGGAGAGAGGTGAAGTAGGGAATTGTGGTAAGAGCTAAGTCTTCATTTACCACAGCAAACTTAATTAATAATGTGGTAGGTGATGTGAATACTGCTGTTGTTGATATTTAGCAACACACAGGCAAATACAGAGTAAAGAAATTTGAGTTGAAAGTGGTTGCCTCTCAGGCTGGAATGAGGTGGCTGTGGAGCACAGAAGCGGAGGGAAGAAAACACTGAGGTGGAGGGGTGACCCTGTGGTTAGTCAGCATCACCACGCCACATAAAACCC
Organism: Fukomys damarensis; assembly: GCF_012274545.1. Lineage (NCBI taxonomy): Eukaryota > Metazoa > Chordata > Mammalia > Rodentia > Bathyergidae > Fukomys > Fukomys damarensis. The sequence continues at coordinate 40,127,003 of NW_022900940.1, read as the reverse complement.
AGGATTGTGTGTTTATGTTATATTTGAATTTTAGGTATCCAATAATATTTTAAAAGTATGAGTATGCACATGCCATATTTGTGATGCATGTACTTTAAAATATATTTGTGATTTATCTTAAATTCAAATGTAACTGAGTATCCTCTACATTGCTTAATCTCAGTTATGTGTATAAATTTTCTTGATGAAAAGGAGTAGAACCTGTAATAATTCATAGATGAGAATGTTTGAAGGTGATATACCTCCCCTGGTTGTGGGTACTTCTGAGGTGTATCATTGGGAAAGGGAAGGGGTATCAGTGTCTCCTTTTGCATTTTTATATTTGAATTGTTTTGTTGCAAGTGCAACTCAATTTGAGGAGTAAAGATAGAGCTGTGGAAACTCAGGGCTATGGCAGTGCTGACTGATGGATGCCATGCCATGCTGGGGCCCATTATGGGGGCCACGAGGTGTGGAGAAGGAGCGGCTCCAGGGGGCACTGGGAAGTCAGTTCTGGGAGGTTTGACCTGGGGAGGTTTCGAGCTGAGGTAAGGGTTATTGTGAGGTTACCATGAAAAGGACTAAAACTGTTCTGAGAGCACATTAGAAGAGACTCTGTGTCCCAGGAGGAAGGATTAGCTCATGACCACTGGTGTTTCACAGTTGAGATGATTCTCCTCTCCTTGGTGCTCATTCCCCTGAGGTACATTGATTGGCTTTGGTAACCAAAACAGTGGAGCCCTGCTGTTACCCAGCCTCGACAGAGCCAGACTATTGCTAAGCTATATATGTGTTGCTGTGGGTTACGTAAGTTTTTTTTCTGTTTTTTTTTCTGTTTTTTTTCTGTTTAGGGGCGGGGCTGTTTCTGATAATGAAGATAAATATAATAGCTGGATGAGTCAGGGTCATCAAAGCTGGCTGCTGATAAAAGGAACCACCAATTTCAGGGACTTAACCATAATATACATTCTGTCTTACGATCATCTGATGTAGTTCTCTTTTAAAGAGTGAAATTACTTGGGGACTCCGGTTCTTCTCACCTGGAGACTCCCCTGTTCCCTAGGGACTTCTCAGAGCCTTTGGCTCATCTCGCTCTGCCAGTCAGCCATGAGCAAACTGACTAGAGATGGGCTAGGAGATTGTGTCAGAGGACTCATGGACATTATTTCTGCTCCAGTTCACAGGCCAGAAACTGGTCATAAGGATCCAACTTCATGGCAAGGGATTCTGGGAAATGTAGTCTTAGGAACCTGAGAAGAACAGTGGGCTTTGAGGAGGACAATTAGCCTCCAGGCAGTGTCTTCCACAAGAGCTAAAAGTGTGTGGAGTACTCACTGTCAGCGGACTGAGTTGTTTATGTGTTTGGGCTCACTGATTCTGAGAGACCTGTGCTAGGGCCCCCATCTTCCTCACGAAGGGAGCAAAACCGAAGAGATGGAGCCATCGGCCAAGGTCATGCAGCTAGCAAATAGTAGAGCTGGGCTTCCCCATGAAGTAGCACTGCTGTGTACTGGATTGTCCTCTACTTGTGCTTTACTCGCTTCCTTAAATATGAAGAGCATCATAAGCAAATTTAAGACCAAGTTGAAGATCTGTCGGGGGCCTGTTCTTGAGTGTTTTTCCCTGTCATGTCTGCGGCTCAGGCAATGCGTTGCTCTCCCCTGCTTGGCCCCACCACAGCCTTCCTGGGGAATGGAAGTTGATGTACGACTCCTGGTTGCAGGCAGTCTTCCAGGCCGAGTGAGAAGAGCAACGTGCCCTTGTGTGTGTTCCCTGGGGAACGTCACAGGCCAGCACCCACCTCGTGGAGTGGGCCACGGAGCGTGATCAGTGGATGGAGGGGAGGGCGCTGTTGACGTGAAGGGAGGTGATGAATCTCCCGTCATGTAGCGTCATCGCAGGAGCTGTGAGTCGGTGCCACTTGACAGAAAGCACGTCAGCGAGATTCCTTTGGATTAGCCTTCCTGAGTGCATCTGTTTCTGTTTTCATGACATTTATCCATTATCAGAAAAAGTGATCTCTGGCCCAGCTGGCTGGGTGTGAATCCTGCCTCTCACATCCCTGTCACCGGAGCCCAGTGACACAGTCCCTCCAAAAGTCAGGGTTACATGGTTAATGACTTAATTTTCACCACGCACCTCCCCTGCCTTTTCCCTGGGTAGTCTGAGTGCTTATGTGTTTTGTTGTTTCTTCAGTTGGTTGGGCTTGCTTAGCAACTGCCTTGCAAGACAGGAGTTTTCCTCAGTGTCTCTCCAGAAGAGCTGGCTCTCCAGTGAGCATGGGGTTGGAAGGCTGGTGTGGTGGGAGGCGGCAGTGTCTGTGTGGCCTCTGCCTTGGCCCTGGAGAGCCTGTGGTCCTGACTAGGGAGCTGGGAGCCGCCTTTCCTCCATTCCCACTCTCCGCAGTGGTTAGTGTCTGGGTCTAGTCCCTGTGTGCCCTTGTGATGCCAGGCCCCTGGCACAGGTGTCTCTTCACCGAATGTGGCCAGTGGATTTCTCCTTGCTTCTTGTGTTTCGCGCAGGCATATCCAGTGCCACTGTGGGGGTAGTGATTTAAAATCTTTCTTCCAGTTACCTCAAAATATTTGGTCAGGAGAAAGAGGTAGGGAGGGAAGTTTCAGTTTGGGTTCTGGTTTACCATCTTACACTGAAGGCTCATAGAATTTTAGAGGTTTTTAAGGTATGGATTGAAAATAATGAGTCTCCTCTGAGGGTACATGCAGCACAATAAGAGTGGACATAGTTTGGGCCCCTAGAAGAGTGCTTTAATAAGGCCATCCGTCCACCCTGTGTCACCCTCCTGTCTCCATTTGTTCTTGGTGACCTTGCTGCAGATGAAGGTCTGATGGGGTTGAAACTTGTGGGGTATGTGAAAACTTCGCCAAGCACTGGTAACTAATGGAAATAGAGGTCAGAAGTAATTATTCCTGTATCTGTTCTGTGCTGAGTGAGGCTGAAAGGAGTTCACCCATTAAATTACATTTTCAGAGTTCTGTTCCAACATATGCTGCTTTACAGCTTTATTTAAAGAAAGCATAATATGAAAGCCTTTTAACTCTGATGGAAGAAAGGCAGGAACCCTAGTCAGTAATGGTAGAATCTCTCATCTTGCTGTCTATTCTAAGAACAAAGATTTTTAAAAACCTGGATTTAAGCAGTTCCTTTGGATCATATTAATGGAACGTAACCTTAATAGACTCCTGCGGAGGAGTGTATTAAAGTATGCTAACTCTCTCTAAACATCTTTGATCTTAAACTTTTTATCATTTTGCTGTGTAAATTTTCTGAGCTCCCTTTGCCTTTATCACATAATTGAATATCTAAGCAGTTTGCTTTCTTTCAAAATTAAAATCCCTTCGGAGATGACTCTTACATGTGCATCTCTTTTGCTCTGTGAGAATCTTTGATCACTGGATTTGAGATGAGTTTAGCATTTGTTGAGCATCTACTGTGTACTTTGCACTGTTCTGGGCTTTTAGGATCCCTAAGTGAACAGAAAAGAAGTTCTGCGTTCAGTCGGGTCTTCTGTCTGGTGGAGAGAGACAGATGATAAAGATAACAGGTAAGGAAATAAAGAAGTTTGTTAGTAATTAAAAAAAAAAGTAGGAAAAGAGGCTATGTGGGATTGTAGTACCCAAGTGACGCCTCCCGGCCAGCTTGTCAGCTGTCAGCTTTCTACCCTGTAAAAGGAGGTTTTGGGAAATGGGCTTATCTGGGTTTAGTTTCATTTTGGAGTTTTTGGTGATGCTGGGGATCAAACCCAAGGCTTGGCATGTGCATAAGAAGTGCTGTACTACGGCCCAGTCCCAGCCCGACTTCTCTGGCTTTTGGACGATGAAATGGCCTTTGTGTTTTAATTGTCCTAGAAGGTTAACTACACAGCTATTTCTTAGCTAGTGTACTTCTCTGCAGGAAAGCTAACAAATGTAGTTTAAATATTTATATTTCATGATATAAGACAATTCAAATTGGCCTAAAGAAAAAGTTCTCCTTTAAAAAAAATTCTGGCATTCTGTTGAAATCTGTGAAGGACAGCAGCCTTCTGGAGTTTCCTCATCTGCCGGTGCAGACTGGGTGTTGGAAGAGCAGTGAGGTAGTGGACATGAAAAGACTTTGTGAGACACAGCTCATCATGTCCTAGGGGGAGGCACTGCAGAGCTCAAAGTAATCCATGGCAACCCTTGTGAAAGGCTTTAGTGCACCGCTTGGGAGTTAAAGGCCTGGGCCTTCTGCTGTCCATTGTTCCCACTGCCTGACCACAGCCTAAGGGGTGACACCTGGCTAAGCCTCCTAGCTCCTCTGCCTGTGCTGAGAGGATGACTTTGGCCAGGCAGTGAGATAGTCCCAGTAGCTCTTCGTAGCCTACAAATGGCTGGTGGGCTGCATCTTGGGCAGGGCCTGGGCTGATGTTTTAATGGAAGGTTGTGGTAATGGAACTGGCTGTATAATGCAGGGGGATGCACTAAATATTATTCAGTTTTTAACATGTATAGTACATATATGACTGAGGTGTCAAAAATACGGAAAGGATAACAGTTTATCTCTCAGCTCTGTTTTCCATTTGCTCTGTTCCTTCTCTTTACCTATTACCATGTAGGTAATAATTGATATTACTTTATTTTACCTTCTTGATTTATGTTAATATGTTTATGTATAAGCTACTGCTAGCACATACTCTTTCCCGCTTTTTATATAAGTGGTAGCATACTGCTGTAAGCCCTGCCTTTTTCTATTTAAGAAGACCATGTTAATCCGCTTTCCATCACTAAATGGCATAGCTGAGACGAACAGCTTAAAAGGAGGTTCATGGTTTCAGAGGTTTCAGTCCGTGGCTGCGTGACCCTGTTGCCAGACAGTACACCATGGCAGGAACACATGGTAGAGGAGGCTGCTTGTCACATGGCAGCGGGGAAGCAGAGAGACAGGAGGAGGCTGTCTTCCCAGTACTCCTTTTAAGGAATCACACTCCAAATGGCCTAATTTCCTTCTACTAAGCCCCACTTCCTGAAGGTTCTACCACCTTCTAGTAGTGCTGTGGCCTTGGGTTCAGGCCTTTATTACACAAGTCTATTTGCAGGACACTTTTAAATAACAGCAAACATCTTTTGGAAGTCTTCCCCTATCAGAGCACAGATACCTCCTTGGTTCCCTTCACAGCTTCACAGTGTAGGAAATTGTATGAATAGTTGTTATACTTTTAAATGGATCTCATGGAGACGCCTGTTTTGTGCTGTTTTCCAGTGACACCATGAGTACCTTGTACATAATATCATTTCATTTGTGGACACCTCCAAATCTGGATAAATTCCTCAGAGTGGAAATGTAGACATGAAGGCTGTATGTGTTGGTAATTTTAATAGATTCTACCAGAATGACCCTTATGGGGAGGGTGCAGATTGCTACCCTATCGGCCATTTATGATATTGTATGTTTCCCCAACGTCTTGCCGGTATAAGGTGCTAGTAACTGTTGAGTTCCCTTGTCCCTTTGGGCCTGTCAGTTTCTTCTCAGTGTCCTTCTGGGAGATCAGGTTCCTGTCCTTTTGGGATATCACCCCACTCGACAATCACAACCTGCTCTGTGCCACATGCATTCCCAACATTTGTTTACAGAACTCAGTTAGACCCGAGCATTTGTGAAGAGCTGAATACTTTCCTCCTACTGTCTAGGTGTTCCTAATTTACTGTCTTAGTTGACAGTGACTCAGTAGTTTTAATTTTCTCTGTCATTAGCTTCTTTACCAAAATAGAAAGTTATCTATGAATTAATGCCTAATTAGCAAAAGGGAAACTTATTTTAAGATACTTATGAATTGCTTAATAAAAAATGCATTCATAAAATGTAACATTTCATTTTTTCCTAGGGTTTTTTTTTGGTTGGTGTTTTGTTTTTTGGTACTAGGGATTGAACCTTGGGCCTTCTCACTAAACCATGTCCCTACAACCCCCAACTTTAAGAGGTGCTGGGGGCCAATACCAGGACCTCTTGAATACTAGGCAGTAACACAGCAGTCCTTTTTAGAGATGGGGAATCTCACTATATAGTTCATGCTGGTCTTGAACTCACAGCAGTCCTTCTGCTTCAGCCTTCCCAAGTGCTGGGATTACAGATTTGTGCTACCACTCCTGGTTTAGCAATTTTTAAATTTGGAGACAGAGTCTCACTTAGTTGCCAAGTTGCCCAGGCTGGGCTTGAATTTACAGCCCTTCTGCCTCAGACTCCTAGAGTGCTGGGATTATAGGCATGCACTGCCATGTCTGGCTATTCCTATAGATTTTTATGTTTTATTTTTTGAAGTATTGGATTTATTAAAGAGGAGAGTAAGGTACACAGTGAAGCAAAAGCACAATCAAAATCAGATGTGTTTATTCAGTGGAAAGGCTACAGGGGAGGCTACAGAAACTGTAACTTCACCCCTCTCACTCTCGTCGGGAAATCCCCACACACCCTGAAGAACCTTACTGTAGACTCAGGATATGAAACAAGTCCTTGCTGATAGTCCAGGATAGATCAGCGTAGAGTTCAGTGTCTGCTCTGCAATAGATTGTTGTGGAGGGTAGGGAAGCTGCAGCCTGGCTTCCATTTCGTGCTTATGGAGCAGGGCTGGTGGCAACATGGGCTTCCCTGAATATCCCACGAGGAGCACAGCCTGGAGCCTGGGCTCAGGAGCCCCTGCAGGATTCTTGTTTCCCCTCCGTGTCTGTTAGCTCTGAGTGTTCATGGTTCGTGGCTCACAGTGACATGCATGACACGGCTTCTGAGCTGCTATCCCAAGGTCAGACTGTCCACGTCCAACTGTGTGTGGTGAACCCTCCGGACCTCCTGCTTCAGCAGCTGGGAACCGTGCCCAGAGCTAACAAATGCTTCTACATTGGATTCTTGGTCACCAAAACTGGATCAGATTTGCTTCCTCTAGGAAAATGTTCAGGTTGAAAACCTTATTTTTCACTCCTTTGAAAGGTTATTAATGGGTTAAATTAAGTAGAAATAATAAAACCTTTATTCAGACCCCCTATTCTTATATTAATTAGTACATTTCTGTAATGTTAATGCAGCTATTTACTAGCATGGGTTTGAGCCATTAAAGACCTCAGTGAACCCCCTGATCTTGTTCATTGGTTACAATTCTTTATCTTTAATGGATGTTTCCAAGAACGTTTGTCTGAAAAAGGTGAAGCATTCCCTCCTCCTCCTGTGATCCTAACCCAAGGGTAGAGCCTTTCCCTGTACCACGTGAGGGATGTTGGCTGAAGTAAGGAATCCCTGTGACGTGTTGCCTTCAGTTTCCCCAGTGCACAGATCAAATCTGGACTTGCCACTTGTGTTAACCAACCCGTGATAGAGTAGAGTACCACACAATTGTCAGGCTTTCTAGTACTGTGATGGGAAAAGAGAAGTGCAGAGGCTCACCACACAGTAAATATGGAGGCTCATGACAGTGCAACCTGGGTGTAGCATAGGAGTAAAGTCGGGATAGAGTCAGTGAGAGTTACTTATCTCGATATCCACTTGGATTTCCAGGGGGATAGGAGAGCTTCTGGCCTTGACATCTCTGGCTTGGGGCCCTCTGCAGCACCTGCTGCTGGTAGAGCTGTTCCAGAGGGAAGTGCCTGGAGAAAGGGTGGTAGCCATCATTTGGGTGGCTGGTTCATCCCTTGGGTAAACCTTGCCACGCCAGGGTGCTCTGTGCCTTGGCATTTATTTTTGTCAGTTCTTCATTGTGATGACAAAATACCTGAGACAGGTTGACTTTTGAAGAAAGTGATTTATTTTATTCATGGTTTGGGAAGCTAAAAGTGCAAACGCCACAAATAAGCTGTGCTGAACCCCCCTTCTTTTGGCTGCATCACCTCCTGGGAGAGGGCAGTAGCAGGAGCATGTGCAGAATAAGCCCTCACACAGGAAGTCAGAGGTTGCAGAGGCCAAGGATCAGGCTTTTATAACAACCCTTCTCTTGGGGTGAAGGGAGGGCAGGGACAAGGGGAGAAATGAGAACCAAGACCTGTCATGAAAAGGTACAAGATCCCAATAATGCATGTAACTGTACTGTCTACCTAGAATATACCAGTAAACTCAGTGAGGAAAAGAAAAACAAACAACCCTTCTCTTGAGAACTACTGAGGGGGCACAAGAGAATGACCCTCATCTCTTCTAAGGGCAGAGCCTTCAATGACCTAAGGATTTCTCCACAAATTCTCACTTGGCCACACTGAGCATTAAGTGCCCAACGCACTGATGCCTGCAGGACAAACCCTGTCCAGACCTTAGCAGCATTCTAGGTAGGAACACCGGGATGAAGACGTTTAGGCATTTGCCAGGACTTCTGGACTCGGAGTAGAGTTGGGACGTCTTTGGCATACCTTGTGATAACTCATAAGACTTGAGACACCTCCTGGAGGGACAGAGCCAGCTTTGGCTAATTTTCTTGGGAAAACCCTCATCTTCCGGAAGACTGGCCGAGGTGGTTGGTTCTTTAGACACATCACTTACCATGCGTCAACATCTGGCATTTATACTTCAGCGGTTGCACGATGGCTTGTGTGTCCAGGTGCCCGTTAATACTTTATCTCAGTTGCTGGGCACACACAGGGACTCTGAAGGTGACTTGGGCATCATGGGCATCGTGGGCCTGGTTGGCACCAAGTGGGCTTTCACCAAAGATGTGGAGGACAGGTGAACGCATTGTATCTGCTGTGGTCCTCGGCCGGGGCCTTCTCCTGTGGGTTGTGCACAGAAGTACACATGGCATCAGTGCTGTGGCTGAAGGGGCGGCGTGCTTGGTGCTCCCATTGATTTAAAAGGTTCAGAAGTCTGCTGACGCAGCTTGCCAGGGCATGAGCAGCGCCCCTCCCCCAGGTGAGGTTGGGGCACAGCAGCTGTGATTCCATCTGGTATCCAGAGCGACAGGATGAGATTAAAACACAGCACCGGTGTCGTGGGCCTTGCAATACTGAAACTCGGTGGTGGTGACAGAGTTGGGTGTGGGCACTGTGGTCCTCCTCATTTAGTGCTGAGATGTTGGAGTGTCCAGAAAGCCTGATGAGGGAGGGCATCACAGATAACACAAAATCAAACGCAGTACAGCCTAAAGTCTGAAATGCTCCAAAATCTGAAACTTTTGATGCCAGATAACACTGTAGGTGGAGAATCCCACATCATGAAAGTTTTTTTCCTTACACAAAATTATTAAAAATATTGGATGGGGGCCGGTGATTTAGCTCAGCGGTTTGGTGGCCTGCCTTGCAAGCGCAAGGAC
>NW_022900940.1:40110336-40117657 GCF_012274545.1 Fukomys damarensis | reverse complement strand
AAAAAAAAAAAAAAAATGTATGAAATTCCTCTAATTAACATGTAAATATGTATAAGATGTGTGTGAAATGAATAAAGTTTGTGTTTACAGTTGGATCTCATGCCCACAATATCTCGTTGTGTATATGCAGATAGACCCAAATTTGGAAAAAAAAAAAATCCCCAGTCCAAAACACTTCCGATCCCATGTGCTTTGGATTAGGAACGCTCAGACACAAGGTCCCTGGGAGGGACCAGTCAGCTGAGATGCCGCTGCAGCCTTAGCCTGTCCCCTCCAGCCTTACTGCCTGCCCACGCTGCACACTCTGTTGTTACTGTCCTCCCCGAGCTGCTGCTGGACCCTCAGGAGAGCAGCCAGGGCAGCCCAGGTTACCTTCTCTCCATCCCAGCGTCCTTCCCTCCCCAGGTTTATTGTGGTATAATTTGCACATTTATAGTGGATGGTGTGACTCTTTGATTATGTATACATTGTGAAGTTGTTGAGTCTGGCTAATTAACATATCCATTGCTCCTCAGGCTTAATGTTTTTTTTTGTGTTGAAAGATTTAAAATCTATTCTCAGCAGCCTTCAAGTATACAATACAGTGTTAGAACTAAGGTCAGTATGTGGTTCAGTAGATTTCCAGGACTGACTCGTTTTAACTGGAGCTTTATACATTTTGATCCATGTCTGGTATTCCACACCATCCCATGAAAATATCTTAGTGCGTATGTGGGCTTGTCTTTTCGGTTTTAGGAGCCAAGACTTAGCTTTTGTTTTGGCATACAGCGTTTATATCCATTGAAATTATTAGGTTCCTGTATATAGCATATCTTCACTTATTTGCCCTTCACTCTTCACCCTTCCCTATTACAAGAGATCCATCCCTTTATTATGCTTTTTGTTCATATCCTGCCTCACTCACATGCAAAATATCATAGGTATTTATCTTGTGTGTCTGGTTTATTTTACTCAAGGTTATATTTTCTAGGTGCATCCATTTTCCTGCAAATGTCTCAAATTTGTCATTCTTTATAGCCAAGTAGTATTCCATTATATATAGACACCATGTTTTCTTTCTCCACTTGTCTGTATACAGGCTGCATCCAGGATTTAGCTGTTATGAATCGTGCTGCTATAAACATTGGTATGTGTATATTACTGTAGTAAGACAACATCAGAAAATGGAAAGAAGTCTCCCGCTCCTGGATAGGCAAAAACAGTATTGTCAAAATAGCCATACTCCCTGAACTGTTTTACAGATTCATTGCAGTCCCAATCAAGATACCAATAGCATACTTTACAGAACTAGAGAAAACAATCCTAAAATTCATATTGAACCAGAAAAGACCTAGAATAGCAAAAGGAATTTTGGGTAACAAGAGAAGGCAGGAGGCTGTATGGTACCTGGCTTCAAGCTATACTACAAAGCAGTAGAGATAAAAACACCATGGTACTGGAAAAAAAACCAAACAAACACGTGCTTGGATCCGTGGAACAGAATAGAGGATACAGAAACTTCTCGAGATACATTAAGCCATTTGATCTTTGACAAAGGACCCCAAAGCATATGTTGTAGGAAAGACAGTCTGTTCAACACGTGGGGCTGGGAAAACTGGGTATCTGTGTGCAGAAGACTCACACTGGACCCTTACCACCCACCGTACACTCAATTAAAATAAAAGTGGATGAAAGATCTAAACATTAAAACAGAAACATTAATACTACTGGAAGATAAAATAGATAAAACACTTGAAGGCACAGGTTTAGGAAAGGATTTTCTTAACAGAACCCCAGCTGGACAAGCAATAACAGAACAGCAAAATCAACAAATGGGGTTGCATCAGACTAAAAAGCTTCTGCACAGCAAGAGAATCAGTTGATAGAGTGAAGAGACAACCTACAGGATGAGAAAACAAAAATTGCTAGCTACTTCTCAGACAGAGGATTAATAATCTAGAATATATTAAGAACTCAAAGAAAAAAAGCCCCAAAACATTAAACCACATAAAGTTAAAGACCCAGTCAGGAAATGGTCAGGAGAAATGAGCAGGCACCTAACAGAGGAAGAATTACACATGGTCAGCAAATGCATGAAAAAACATTCAACATCTCTGGCCGTTAGAGAAATGCAAATTAAAGCAACTCTTCCTCTGGAAAGAATGGTAATCATCAAGAAGTCAAACAGTAACAGATGCTGGTGAGGCTGTTGTTAAAAAAGGAACCTTCCTCCCTTGTTGGTGGGAGTATAAACTAGTACAACCATTATGGAAATCAGGATGGAGATTTCTCAAAGAACTGAAAATAGAAATTTCATGCAACCCAGCTACCTCCTCCTAGGTATAATCCTCAAAGAGCTCAAGATTTATCTTGTCTGTGTTGTCTGTGTTTGGCAGGTGTAGTTTGGAGGACAGAAGGGGGCCAACTCATCTTTTTACTTTATCATCTGTCACTCAGCCTTAGTCTTAGAACAGGGCTTTCACATGTAATTTCTAGACCCACTGCCTCACAAATTCTTGCTAGTGCCAGTGGGTGTGAAATTTATTTCCTGCAGTCCCAGTTGAGACTAAAGAGAAATATTAATGCAGGGAGTCATTCATACGCGTGAACATGTCTTGTTCAGTGGCTAAGCTTTTTATTCGGAACTTGGTCTTGTTTTTTCATTTAAAATATTCTTTTATGAAACGATCATGATAGTAGACAGTGCATATGTGTGTGTGCATGCACACATGGGCATGTGTGTGCTTGGGTCTATTCTCTCTTCAGTGACCTTGCTTTATGAAGTCAAAACCTAGCAGTCAGTGGCCTCCCTTTCTTGACTCTGACCCTTCTGATTGCAGTGTCCTCTGCTCCTGTGTGGTGCCGACATTCACTTGCCCACGAGTTTAGTTGTATGTGTGTACGAGGCGGGGAGGGGACAGGGTAGAGACACAACACAAGCAGCCCGATACCCACTGTACAGAGGACGTTTTGCAAACGGAGGAAGCAGAGGCTCTGAGAGCTGGGATCTTTGTATCCCTGACTACCAGGCTTCTTAATATCAGTCTTCTTGGAATAATACACTTCTTCACATTTCAATGATTATTAAAAATTTATGTTTTGATGAATATTTCAAATTTATGTGTACGTGGTATATTTTTTACAACATAATATTTGTATGATTGTTGAAATAGCCTGCTTTCCTTTGTAGTTTGCATGGATAGATTGACAGCCAATTGTTCCCCCAAGAGCATTAGGGGTGGGCTACGAGCAGAAGAGTGCTAGGCCTATAATTGAACTTCTGGATTAATATCAATATTTTAAACTAATTAGGTAAGAAAAAAGCATTTCAAAGAAAGCATAATGGCTTCTTGCACTCCAGCTGGAAGACAGCACAACATAATTGTCTAGTTGGAAAAGCTTTTTAACATCAGTGATTTAACTGAACACATTTGAAGGAAACATAGGAATAATGCATTAACTGTTTGGTTTTGTCAAAAATAAGCCCAGGTGGAAGATATTAGTATACAGCCAGGACTGAAAAACATGATGGTAGTGAGAAATTTGGAAAGCATTCATCGCACTGTTATTTTTGTGAGCACCTGCATGGAGGATGCTTTGGGGACAAGTCCAGTGAAGGTTCCTGGCTTTCTGGAGTGTCTGTTTGGTGGAGGGAGACAAATAAAACACAGCAATGATTCCAGATAGTGGCCAGTGCCACAGAGAAGGTAAAAGTAAGGCAGCAAGTGTGGTTGGTGCAGCAGTGCAGGATGGTCTTTCCAGGTGAGGGGGACCCTTCAGTTCAGGGGCAGAGGAGGAGCCAGGTCCTCCCGGAATGAGCAAGGCAAGGGGAAATGGCAGGGTGTGTGTGTGTGTGTGTGTGTGGCCAGCGAGCGACCAGAGGCTTTTCCAGCACAGCAGTGATTAAGGGGATGGGCAGGGTCTCCGGGCACAAGGGGCCTCAGTTGTGGTGGTGACCCTTCTTGTCGGGGAGAGAGGGTTGTTAGGTCCTAAGCCTTGGAATTGGTAAATGTTACTTTAGTCAGAAAAATGTCTTTGCAGGTGTGATTAAGTTCAGGACTTTGAGATGAGAAGTACCCTGGACTACTCGCTTAGGACACTGAATACCGTTACAGCTCTCCTTTCAGGTGTCGGAGGAGCTGTGCTCCTTGTCGAGGCTCTCGCAGAGGACCCATTCCTTGCTTTTCCAGCTTCTCAAGGTTGCCCTGGCTGGTGGCCACTTCCAGCTGAGGCGTCACTTCATCTTCGACTTCTCATCACATTTCCTTCTCTCACTGTCCCGCTTCTCTGGGTCACATCTCCTACACATCTCCGTGCCCCCATATGAAGCACCTGCATGTTTGCCCTGTTTTCCTCTTACTCACTGGGTTTGTGTTAGAACTGGCTCATAACAGTTCTTAGGAGTTGATTGTGTTAATCTTTCACATGCCTTTTAGTGACTTCACTCTTAAGAGTTTGTGGTCTCCCCAGTGGTCCCATCCTAGGAGCCTTTGCTGACCCTGAAACTGGCCAGGGTGAGAGTATTTGTACTGTGGAAACCAGCAAATGCTGCCCTTAAAGGCCTTTCTACCCTCCCCCTATTTTTAATCTTGGAGAGCTGATGTTAAACATTTACCAGCATGACAGTGATTTTGGCTGGAAATCCTGTCTTTTGGGTCATCCTCTTCATTTTTCTAGGGACTGTAATCTCATATTTGGGGAGATGGATACAGATGTCTCAAAAACATGATGGTGGTCTTGGTATGCAGACGATCACTAACATCTGTCTGAACTCTATAGCTTTGAGTAATCAACCATCTACCCTTTGACTTTGCCTCCTTTCAAAGGAAGCTCGGGGATTTCTGGTCATTCTTGACTGGAATTATATGTTTTTTTTGGCTAGTGTAATTGTCCTTCACATACGTAAAGGAAATACTAAATATTTGCTGGCTTTGAACAGATGACCTCTGAACTCCATAAGTATTTGGACTTATTTGCTGTGAGTTCCAATGGTAAGGAAGTCTCAGTACCTTCTCCATATTTTGACGTTGATAGACATGTGTTGTAGATTATCAGGAGGCTGCAGTCTTATTGAAAGCTCAGTGATTGTATGAACTAAAAATCCCTAGAGCCTGGTAGAATAGGACACATTTTGAAGCATGCTAGCAAGGTGGTAGCAATTAATTAAGGATTCTTCTTAATAAAAGAACCATCTTTCCTTGGTAGGTGAAAGATTCTTGTAGAATAAATATGCTATTAAAACTTCAAGATTGTTTTTGCACTCGGCATTTATTGTGCTAACTATCCCTTTTGAATCTCTAAAATTGTGTTTGCTCTTCTCTTTTTAAATGGAATTTCAAGCAGCGTTTTGATCAAAAACTTCCATACAATGGGCTATCTGAAATAGGAAAAAAATTGTAGTTTTCTCTTTTCATTTCAATAACTGGTTATTTCTTGGTGGCTGCTGTGCATGCATCTTCCAGCTTCATTTTAGCCAGTCTGCTCTGATAGGACCAGTATTTCCATCACACAGATTGTAAATACATTTGAGACATAATTGCTCTTACCAGGTTTTCAGTGAAGCCTTAGTAACTAGGTGCAAGATTATTATCTTTTACTCCCTGTATAGAGAAACTGTTTTGAATATGTTTCTTAAAAATGCAAATTGACCAAATTATGGGTAAATATACAAAAGCTCAAATACTTGTAGAACCCTTGAAAAATGACAGTTGATCAGCATGGAGAGTGAAGCCAGTCTTTAATGTAGCAGCAGAGTCCAGAAAGCCTAACCTTGAAGGACACACACACAGAGCTTAGGCCGTGCACTCCAGCTCCAGCACCCTTGGCACTGTGGCCTCTTGCGGGTGCAGTGGCAGGAGACTCAGCAATGCCATTGTGGTGTTTGCTTTGTACGAGACGCTTCTTCGTGCTTCCGGTCCCGGATCCCAGTGGTCCCATCCTAGGAGCGTTTGCTGACCACCCGCTCGTCCCCTGGTTACAGCCATGGTGTGCTTGGGCTACTGCCTCTTCAGTGTCTTCTCCCCCAGGGCAGAGGCTGAGGGTGGTTCTGCTCAGATGCTGTGAGCCTGGCACAGGGCTTGGCCCCCAGCACATTTTGGGGAACACTTATCTAGTGAATGGCTGAATAACTTTCTGTCTTACCTGCTGCTGACCGGGAGGCCTTGGGTGGGAATGGAGGGGGTGAGTGGGCGGCTGGTTGGAGGCGAGGAAGAGTTTGCTATTTGGGTCGCAACTCTTATGCCTTCTCCTCGGTGCCAGGCTCTGGGTGAAGTTTTTTATGTGTATTTTTCTTCACTTCATTTCCACAGCCACCCTGAGAGGTATCTTTAATTTATCCCACAAATATTAGCAACTATCACAGGGCAGGCATTTTTCTGAGTGCTGGAGCTAGAGATAGTGAAGTCAATGAATCCCCGGTTTCAAACAGCATTCAGTCTAAGACAGTCGGTAAGAGTGAAAGGGTGAGGTCTGGAGACTGGTACAGCCATGACTATCAGTTTTACTACTTATTTTTTATTTCAGATTACCAGGACACCTTATGATTACTGTATTGAGAATTTTCACTAAGCATTGGTATAGTATTGCATTTCTAACTTGGTAGTTTTTACTTGGAACGATTCAGGGATATTCATGTATATGAGAGTTAGTCTAAATTGAACTATTGCAGTGGATTAACATATGGTATAAGCTAGGTTCACACTATGTGTGAATTCTTACTAGCAAGAATTTTGTAAAACTATACTATTGGCATATTTAACAATTTAAAATTCTGGAGGAAAATCACTCTTATGGAGTGATTCACTTGTTCATTTGTGTACTTTTTAATTGCTAGAGAAAGCACTTTACCTTTCACCGTCTACTTAGAGTCAATATTGGGCTGCTTGATGTAAGATATAGAAACCTTTTGACCTTTATGTTACAGCTGTCCTTTATATTGCCTTTATGTGCATTGGAAACCCCAGTGGGCAATGATGTCCATTGTATTTTCAGCAGTCACATGTACTTTAGGGTACTTAGGAGTAGGAAGGTTCATCTGTTACACTTGAGCAGCTGTTTACCATTTCTGCTGCTTTTCCTTCTTGCTGAGGGGCTAAGTTTCCCTTTGTTAACACTTGCTTTGGGAATGAAGTCCTTCCTTGAGCATTTCTTATACAGCAGGTCTATTGGTGACAAATTCTTAGTTTTCTTTTGGCAGTGAAAGTGTTTAGTTTTGCATTTATCCATGAAGGATATTTCACTTGACATGGAATTTTGGGCTGTCAGTGGAAAATACCCAATTGGTGTTTGTAGTTTTTTTAAGAGAAATTTGTGACCCTTCAAATTCCTGTACATAATGTAATAT
>NW_022900940.1:40038206-40110299 GCF_012274545.1 Fukomys damarensis | reverse complement strand
TATGTTTGTATGTATTTTTATTTTTTTTGAGTTGCTTTTGAGATAGTTTTTAGCCATTTGATGATGGTGTGCCTAGGTATGGTTTTCTTTGTGTTTATCCAGTTTCTGAACTGCTGAGATTCTTTGAATCTATAAATTTATGTATTTCATCAAATTGGTACTTATTTTGTGTGTATTAGCTTTCCGTCAATGTACCAAATAATTGACATAACCTGCTTATAAAAGAAGAGGTTTATTTTGACTCACAGCCTGTGATTTCAGAGGTTTCACCCCACACTGGTTGGCCTTGTTGCTTTGGGTCAGGCTGCATGTTATGGCGGGAACACATCACAGAGCAGAATCACTTTCTTTGTGGCCAGGAAGCAAAAGAGAAAGCGGAAGAGATGAGTTGTACAATTTCATCAAGGGCCTATCCCTAACGCCCTAACGACCTAACAACCTCTCCCTAGGCCTCCCCACCTACAGTTTCTACCACTTCCCAGTTGTGCTGAGTTGGGACCAAGCCTTTAAAACATAGGTCTTTGGGGACATGCAAGATCCAAGCTGTAGCATCCCCTACCCCAAAGATTCATATGCATCTGTCAATGCAAGATGCATCCAGTCCACCTTTAAGAGTCCTCAAGCCTTCGTTTGTTCCTAAGTCTGTGTTGAAAGTCTTTACTGACACTCGAGAAAAACTCTTTACCTGTGAGCACCTGTTTATATTAAAATAACATGTTACATGCTTCCAAGGTATCATCACAGGACATGCACAGAGAAGGCATTCCTGTTCCAAAAGGGAGTAATAAGAAGGGATTGAACCAAAGCAAAATTGAAACCCAGCAGGGCAACCCTAAATCCTGTAGCTCTATATCGAGCATCTAGAGCCCATTGCGGTAGAATGTGGGCTCCCAAGGGCTTATGTAGTTGTAAGCCTTGCTGGGTGCAGCCCTCAGGGCCACTCTCTTGGGCTGGCTTTTCATACCGCCTATGGGTTTCCTCAGCTGGTGTTGCAACCTCCGGGCCTCTTCATCTTTCTGGGGGTCTCCATTGCAGTGTTGGCTTCACTCTCACAGTTGCACGCACAGCCCTGTCAGGGACGGTTTGTTTGCAGGTGCTTGGACCTGCAGCCCCCCATCTGGCCTCCTAGGCTTTCCTCTGAAATTTTGGTGGAAGTCTCCATGACTCTGTAACTCTTGTGTTCGGCCTGCCTGTGAGACCAGCTTCATGTGGGTGATGCGAAGGTAGGCTGCTAGCACAAGGAATGCAGTAGCCTCAGAATCTCAGAATGCCCAGGCCCCTTGCCTCAAATGAAAGTTTTTGAAATAAATTTGCATATCTATTATACTTTTGAACCTGTAAAGAGCCTGTAAAAGGTGGCCTTGCAGATTCCTCAAATGGCCTCCAGGCATCTTTCTTAGGGATCCATTGCAAAATAGTTGGCCTTTTTTTTTCTTTTAAACTCATCCACACTGATCTCTGAACCTTACCTGGCTACATCTCACATAAGTTCCTTTTCTTGTCAGCCTGCAGGGTTTTCAGATTTCTGTGCTCTGCTCCTCTTTGCCCCTCTACACCATTTCCCATGTTCTATTGCTCTTTCTTTAAGTTGAGGCACTGTTTCCTCTGTCATTTTTGTTCTGAAATTAGCTCATCCAGTGAGGGCTTTTTCCTCAGATACTTTATTTTTCAGTTTATAATTTTATTTGGTTCTTTACTGAAGTTTGAGTATTTTCATTTATTTCAACTGTGTTTTCCTTTATCTTATGTACTTAAGTAGCTTTTTAATAGTCTGTGGTGGTTCCTACATCTGGGTCACCTTGGGGATGGTATTTGTTGATTTTATTTTCCTCGAGTAATTTTGGATTATGTCCTGTACATTCTCAATATTTTTTTGTGTGTGTAAGTTCTGGGTCTAGTTAGAACATTCTGGAAAATGTCGATTTCATTAATTTGTGTGTGTGTGTGTGTGTGTGTGTGTGTGTGTGTGTGTGTGAATCAGAAAATCAGCCTCATTAGATTCAGACCATGCCTTCTTTTTGGTGGATGCTGGTTGGAATTTCTTTTCAGCTCTTATAAGCTGTGGTATACTTATTTGAATCCATCTTTTGCATGTATAGGTTTGAGATCATTCTGAGGCTTGCGTAGGTCTTTCTGCCTTGCTGCATAAATTTTAAAAAGTCCCGTACATGCATTACTTGTCTGAAAGAAATGTGTGTATGCTTCAAAATGCAGTTTACTTCTCAGAGTCTGTGTGATATGAGTTTGAGTATACGTCACATAGGCATTTTTCAGAATTTAGGCTGGGAGATGTATATACATTATTTGAAACTCAGTTCAATTTTAAAACCTTTTTTAAAAGTAAGAATTGGGGTATATTCATAACTCAGGGATTAGTTTGATACTTGCCCAGTTGCATAAAATCATGTGATTCTCTTTTCTTTCTCTCTTACTTTAAGGGATCCTTGCAGCCTCTTTAGTAGGCCAACAATAACTTCTTTGCCTCATTCATCTGGCTAGAGAGATGGAGTTATTATTGACATTTTAGCCACTAGCATCACTACACTGCTTTATGACTGGGACCCACCATAAGGAAAATGTTGTGTGAGACCAAAAACCAACCACCACAACAAAATAAACCCCCAGGAAAATCCAAAGTCCAAGTAGAAGCAAGCCACCCCTCCCCGATACCACCAAGCATCTTCATATGGGTTGTTTTGATTTCTCCACGATGTGATGTTGTTTACTTCGAAGAATTCTAAACATGTTGTGTTTTCATATTTTATCAAAAGTTTTTAACTATTGTCAGTCACAGGACTTGTCTGTAGTGATCTTATGTCACCCTATAAAGACTGATACTCTTCCCATTTACCTTCAAGAGGGGCGTGAAAGCCTCACCTCTTCTTGTTGTATAACATCTTGTCATACCCGGGTAGCAAGAGTGTACTAGCTTCATCAAGAAGGCGATAAAGTGTTCTCTTTCTTGGTTCTCTGAGATTGTGAAATATTGTTGTTATTTTCTCCTTCAGTATTTAGAAGACTTCTCTGTTTAGGTGTGGAGTTGTTTTTGTATGTGGGATTTAAGGCTTGTGTTATATTACATTTAACAGTTATAAGAGTATTTATATTTTTAACATCTCTGTTTTGGTAATTTTTACATCCTATATCTATGTTTCAAATGTGTGGCATATAATAGTTTATAATACTCTTATAACTGTAGTAGGATTTGTTGTAATGTTACCATTTTTATTGCAGGTATTTGTTTTTGTGTGTGTTTGTGTGGGCTCAAAAATTCTTTGAGTGATTTTTAAAAACACCTTTTTCAATCGATGTTTATTTTCTATTTGTACCTTTATTCTTATCATTATTTTCTATTAAATTTTTAATTAAAATTTAAATTTTCTAGTATTTTTCTAACTTGTGGTAGATACTTGGATTTATTTCCTTTTTTTTTTTCATTTTCAGTACATGAATGTAAGGGTATACATTTTCCTCTGGTTTTAGCAGTGTTGCACATTATGATATATTGTGCTTAGTATTTAGTTAAATATTTATATTAGAGTTCTTCAGAGATACAGAAACTATATAAAGGATTGACTTGTGCATTTATGGGGACTGATAAGATCTATACTCGGTCAGGTTGGAGAACCAAGGAGAGCTGAGGGTGTTGCTGTAGTGTGAGTCTGAAGGTCTAAGAATCAAGAGAGCTGTGATGTGTTTCTAGTCCAGAGGCTACTAGACTTTTACCCAGGAAGAGCCAGTCTTGCTATTCAAGTGCCAGGTTAATGTCAAGGCAGTCCAGCAGGGAAGATTCCTCTGGCTCGAGCTTTTCCATTACATGGACTGCATTAGGGAGGGCAGTCTTCTTCACTCGGTCCACCCATGCCCATAGTAGTCTCATCCAGAAACCCTCATAGACACTTTGAGTGCCCTGTGGCCCAGTGAAGTTGATCCATAAAATTAACCGTCATAGAATCACTCCCAATTCCTCTGTGATTTCTTCATTCACTGTAAGTTGTTTTTTATAAGTATATTGCTGACTTTTTAAACATTTGGGGAATTTTCTTTTTTATAAATTATTGATTTCTGCCTTAATTTTAGAGAGATCAGAAGTTGTTATAATTTTGATCTCTTGAACTTTGTGATATTAAGGGTAGAAATCAACTGTTTACGTACAGTTTTCTGAGTCTTTATATTATGTGTTTTTAAGTAGCACAGTTTCACATTTTTAATCCATTCTGATAATTTTAAAATGTTAACTGGAGAATTTAGTCCATTTCCATTTAATTATTCACATACTTGGATTAAAATGTCATAGTATCATTTCACATTTTTTCCGACTTTTCTGTTATTTTTTCCTTTCCATCTTGCCTTCTTTTAATCAAATGTTTCACATTATTTACATTTTTTAGGGCCAGGGATTTGGCTCAGTGGTGCCACTGCTTGCCTTGCAAGCACAAGGTCCTGAGTTCAATCCCTGGTACCGGAAAAAAAAAAAAAAAAGAACTATGCATTATTTACATTTTTTTAACCTTCAGTACCCTGTCAACCAAGTACTTATTTTATTCTTTTGATGGTTGCCTCAGGTATTACAAGATGCATATTTGACTAGTATAAGGTAATACTTTTAACACTGTATTAACATTTCCAGAAAGTTACAGTGCTTTTCTTCCCTCTTTATCTTGTTTGTTGTCTCATGTTTGTTCCACTTTGCTTTAATTACTTTTAGATAACATACTATATGATATTCTTGTTTTTTGCAACCAAAGGATTTAGAGTCACCTACATATTTATCCTTTTGGTTGTTCTTTTTTCTTTTCTACATTTTCTTTCAATATGAGATTTTGTTTCATGTGCTTGAAATTAATATTTCTTTCAATAAAGTTGTAATGATAATGAATTCTTTCAATTTTGCTTTCTCTCTAAATGTATTCATTTTCACTTTTAAAGGAAATTTCATTCATTACAGCTTTATAAGCTGGCAGCTACTTTCTTTCAGCTCTTTAGATATATTCCATTTTCCTTTGTTTTCTATGATTTCCTGGTTAAAAAAAGTAGAAAACTGTATTAGTGTTACCTATGTTTTATTTAAAGCTGTTCATCTTTTTTCTCTAACTGCTGTAATTTTTTCTTTTTGTATTTGATTTTCTCTAATTCTTACTTTTTTTTTATGTGTGTGGTTTTCTTTAGACCTGTCCTGCTTCGATTCCTGAATTTGTGACTCTCTTATTTTTAAAAAATTCTTAGCATGATGTTTTTGTTTATTTTTAATTTAATTTAATTTTTTTGTTTTTTTGAGACAGGGCCTCACTATATAGTTGAGACTGACCTGGAACTCACTATGTAGCCCAGGCTGGTCTCAAACTCACAGTGATCCTCCTGCCTCAGCCTCCCGAGTGCTGGGATTAAAGTTGTGCACCACCATGCCTTGTTCTTACAGCACATCTTAAACATAAACTAGTGCTGCATTGACCATGATGTCTTTATTTGCTTTTTTTTTTTTTTTTTTTTGGTACTAGGGACTGAATTCGGATCCTTGTGCTTGTGAGGCAGGCGGTGGAACCACTAAGCTAAATCCCCAGCCCCTACCACGATGCCTTTAAATAGTGGTTCCCATCCTGTTTTTCATTCACTTGTAAAACTTCAATAGATTAGGCCTGTTTGCTATATTCTTTGTGTCTTTCACACTTTTTAAAGTTTCTTTATTTTATTTTTATTATATGTTAATTTCACTGATAAGCATATTTACTGTGTTATAAATTTCATTTGTTTCTGAGCTCTAGAGTAACCATTTGGTTTTCCTTAGAACAATTCTCTGGTGAAATTTACCGTACAATATTATATTTCTCAAACATGATAATTGCAGTTATTTTAAGATCTGTGCCTGATAACTTCAGATCTGTGTCACTTGGGGTCAGTTTCTCTTTGCCGTTTGTTTCCCTTGGCTTGATGTATTGATATGCTAGCGATCTCAGGCTGAATGGTTAACATCATATTTAAAACCTTGCAGAAGCCAGTGCCTCTAGCCTGTAAATGTCTCTAGGGAGGACTTTCTTCAGCTTCTGGAAAGCACATAGCAGAGGAGCAACTCCCCTTCCCTGGGTCAGGGCTTGAGTGGACAGGAGCCCCGTGTGGGTCTCTGCAAGGCTGGTCTGTTTCTGATTTGCCCTTCCTCCCAGTATGTCATTGTTTCCGTCCAGAATGGAAGCTTAGAGTGTTTGCCAGGGTTTGTCTGTCTTGCACAGAAACTGATAATAGCTCTTTGCTCTTCTGCCTTTGTGTGTGTGTGGGGGTGCTGGGGGACTCTGCCACTGAGCCATATCCCAGCCTTTTCTGCCTCTTCTTAGCCACTTTCTACTGAGCTTTGCTGTCTGACTTCCTAGGATGCTTATCTAGGTAAGTTTCAAACCTCAAGAAGAGAGAAGTGTCTGAGAATGTCACATTATGCTCTCTGCATTTTTAAAATAAGATTTTGGCACCCCAAGGGCATAGATGTCTTGGGAGCTCTGAACTCTCCCCTTCCCGGCCCCCTAATTCTATAATGACACTGAAAACTGTGTTCAACTTTTTTTTTTTTTGGTACCGGGGATTGAACTCAGGTCCTTGCGCTTGCAAGGCAGGCCACCGAACCGCTGAGCTAAATCCCCGGTCCTGTGTTGAGCTTTTGAATGGTCTAATGTCTCAAATGACGTGTAGAATATTGGGTTCACCTTGGGGAGTTTCTAGTCTTTCTAGGAATTTGGCCTTTCAGCTCCAAGTTGATTTAGCGTGTATCTGTAATTCCTCCAAATACATGTTATTTATACTTGATCTGGCTTTTCTAATAGATCTCATCAGGAACACTTATCTGCTATAACCCCATTCATCACTGCAAGAAGCAAAATTCAAGGATAGCTTTTAAAATCTCATAGGAGGGGGTTGAATCGGGTAGAGAGAGAGAGAGAGCACTGAAGTCAAGTTAAACTTGGAGTTAACTTCCCTTGGTTGGCATACCACAGGGTCATTGTGAAGACTGTGGAACACGATGATGTGTGAAATCTGACAACAAAGTGAGTAGAGCTGTATCAATGTGCAGTTCATTTCACAGTGCACCAAAGGTTTGGATTAATATTCTCTCGCTGTGCTATACTGTCATCTCGTTTTCAGGTGTTTGATACCAGGATAAATAATCATTTTTGTGTGCTTTGTGGGAATTAACTGTTAGTGACTTCACATATTTCACTAGTTTTCTTTGCTTGCAGTTGCTTCATCTGACCATAAAGTTGTTGATTTGGGGGCAGAAGAAAACAAAGACAAATATTTCGCCTTTTATAATATTAAGATTGTGTTTTTTTAGTGACTCTCAGCAGACTGGAGATAGAGGAATTTTGCAAGGGGACAGAGCAAAACTAAAGCACTTGGCAGTTGCGTAGGACTCTTGGGTAGTTCCCCACTCCCTCTTGCCAAGCTCAGCAGTGTTTTTGAGTCATCGAACTGCAAGCGAAATGGAAAGGACTTCCATGCTGTTGGTCTGACTTTGTTCTAGGAAGTTTTTGTGAATCCTCTTATTAACATTTATATGGGGCCTCTGGGTGCAGCTTAGTGGTTGAGTGTATGTTTAGCATGAGTGGGGCCCTAGGTTCAATCCCCAGCACCAATTAACAAAATGAAACAAACAAGGAAGCATTTCTGCAGTTAGGAAATACTGTGTGACCTTTGCAAGACCAAATTTATGCCTTGTAGCTCAGACATTAGGGTCAGTAGAATCATAGGCTTTCAGAACTTTCAAATCATAGGCTTTCAGAGCTTTCAAATCATAGGCTTTTCAGGCCATGGTATGAAGAGATTTGATTCATTCACTTGATTTTATAGATTAGAAAATAGAGGGCATTCTCTCAAAGATCTACCTCTTGAGCCACAGTGAATCCTCTCAGAGTGGTTTCCTCAGCAGAATGGTGTAGCAGAGACAGGTTCAAATCTCAGCTCTGCAACTTCACTATTTTCTTGTGGGAGGGATATAACCTGTCCAGTTTTTATTTCATCCTCTGTAAAGGAAAATATGTAATACCTGCCTTGCGCTGATAATTAGAAATAATGTGTGTAAAGCACTCGTAGCCCAGGACACCATTAAAGGGCCATAAAAGATTTGAACAACTGTTTATTGACCCCAGCCAGCCTCCCTGGTGGGAATACGGGCCCTGTTTTTGAGGAAGTGACTTCAGTCTAGAAGTCATCTCTTGAGCGAGTTCTCAGGGATTCAGTCCCGTATTTCAAATCCTTTCATTTCATGCATGAAATTTAGATCTTGGAGTCACACCCTGAGAACAAGGACTTGTGACCTCGTTCACTTGCAGCCTAGTTCTATCCCCCATGATTGCCGTCCACCGGCCCCTGCTGATGCTTACCAGGTGTCCACTGTGGAAGCCGGGAAGTATGTGTCAGTCTGAGTTGGGAGGTGGCAGAAGCACAGTTTCACAGGGGAGGATCAGAGATGCAGCCTTGCTGCGTCTTCTGTGCCTTGGAGATTTGTTTCCCACATTTTGCTGATGCAGTGATACATGCAGATGTGTGCGTCTTGGACACTACCTGGAGGCTGGGTGGCTCCCGCTGTCACAGCTGCCTCTGCCCGTGCAGCATGCAGCAGCAGCAGTGAGTGAGGAATTTTCCTAAACTGGCGGTGGCCCTGGCATCCAGTCCACCGACACTTGATTCTTTTCCTCGGGGGACGTGATTCTCTTTCCTGATTCTCTTGTTTCAGGCCTTTTGTTCCATTACAGTTGATTGTACTTTGCTCATCCTTGTAAGTCATAGTGATGTCTATGCAGAATTTAATTTTTTTGGTAAGATAAGGAAATTTTAAACCTTCATGGAGTTTGCTGTGCATTCCTACTTTTTTTTTTCCTTCTTGTATTTTTTTTTTTTTGCTCACGTGGCAGTTACCATTTATGACTAGGCCAGCTTCTGCCCTGGGTATCACTTGTCTTGGAATTTTTTTTTATATATAACGCACCAAATTTACTGTGTGTGGAAATTCTTTTATTATATTGTGTTCTGAGAAGAATGGTAAATTTTAATCATTGGACGCCTGCAGATTACAGAGGGCTCTCTTCTTTCATAATTTCTTGTCATTTATTTTTGCCTTTTCAACATATGACGCTAACAGAAACCCAGGGTAGAAGGATCAGTTATGGAAAAGTATGTAAATAGGAAATTTTGACAAAGATAAATTTCATTTCAAGCCAAAAGAAAAGAATACAAGGAAACATTTGAGTTGCAATACTGACTATATGCCTGCCTATTTTTTATTTATTTATTTATTTTTATGGCGTTGTGGCTCAAGTATTTTGAAGTTATTCGTGTTCCTATTTTCTGGTCCTAAAAGTGGACATGAATTTAAAGTATTCCACTGTATTGTTCTAGGCAAATTATGCTGGATTTCATGTTTCTTTCAGTCTTATTGGTAGATAGAGAATTTTATGGCTGCTGCTTTGTGTTTTCCAAAGATGAAGATCTGAAAGTGTCAAATTCCTGCTTTGCCTTAGTCATGTCCACAAAAGTGTTTCCCTGATCTTACAAGGATTCTTTAAGGCAACACATATTTAAATTGGTAAATCAGGAGGGTCATTAATTTCTGGAAAGGTATAATAATCTTGGTAGATGATTTTGAAGTGTGCAGTCTATAACCTATGAATGCAGAACTCATGTTAGCATTCACATCGTTTCTAAGCCTGGGATGGGCTGAGCTGAAGGCAGACTCTGTGGGACTCTGTGGGTGACAGGTTGCAAACGTTGAGCTTCATTAAGCATGAATTTCTGTGAGAGATTATTCAGGCCACATGTCACCTCCACAATCTTATAAGATCCTTTCAATCTTGCCAAGGAATCTAGATTTGACATTTTTATTCCAACAGTATTTTATATAGGTAGATGTAGACATATCTCTTTGCCAAAGGAAGAATTATAAATGGTAATTCATTCAACTGAGCTGTAAACATTTTCTGTGCTGCTTAATAGGACAGAATATGTAAAGATTAATTAAACGATCCAAATTCCCCAAGCTTCTTTTTAACCATGTAAGTGAAATCTGTTGCCAAAAGATATCCAGCTCTGGTAAACATGATGGATGGTGACAGGCACACATGGCGACTTCTGGGTTCTGCCGGAGCATGTTGGCCACAGGCTGTGCTTTACAGAAATGTCTGCTCTGCCAACCTTGAAGCCCGCGTGCTGTGGACAGCAGTTTCATGTGATGCCTTCAGGATGCTTCCACATGGAGAGGCTCAGTGGCTGTGGCGGAGTCTCTAGGAAGTAGGCGACTCCAGTATTGTAGCTGCCAGATATCTATGTGTTTGTAAGGTTTTCTGTTTGCTGAAACCTGGTGCTGTTCCTTGCTTGGTCTTAAGCAGGGAGTTAGAAAGCCTACCTTCTGCCAGCTAACGGATTCGTTTGTTCCTCCCTCGCTGGGTAAATGTAAGGAGCCTTTTCAACTTGAGTTAATGATTCTGTGAAAGCCATATGCGTTCAGTAGAAACTGTGTGAGTTACTTGTGCTTCGTATTTTGAATTTCAGTTGTTTTGGGGAGTATACGTGGTCCTATATTCTCCGGTGGGCAGTGGCAGTGAGCACAGCTACTGGCCGACAATGCTATCACGGAGGGAAACCAATGGTGTGGCACGAGAGAGCTGCCTTGCTCATCTGTGATGTTCAGTAATGTGTTTTGCACTTTTTTTGGCTTGGTATTAGGGATTGAACCCAGGCCCATTCTACCACTGAGTCACGTCTCCAGTCCTCTTTTGTTTTTATTTTGAGACGGGTTCTCACTAAGTTGCTAGGCAGGACTCAAACTGCACCCTCTTCCCTCAGCCTCTCTCAGTACTTGGTGTTGCCACACAAACCACCATTCCCGCCTTTCAACTTTTTATCTGGGTGTAACTTGTCATAATTTAAGGAATGTCTGCGTAATGGTTTACTCATGTTGTAAGAATGCTTTTAGATACTGCTAGGGTGCTGTTTGGGAGCTGCAAGAGACTTTTGCCCAGTTCCTTCACCCATCTGTTTCTAGGGTGTCCTAGACAGCTTTATAAAAATTTGCATAAATGGTTTTCACGGACATATGATTAGTGAGAACTGGTCTCGATAGGGCCAAGGTTATAGGCTTCGTGGCTGTGGAGATCCCTGCGGCATAGCCCATTCCAAAAAAGCAGAGTCTGCTAACCTCTCACAGCGCATGTTAAGCCGCGTGGGCAGGGTGGTCTGGCTGGCGGGAGCTCATAGGAACTCGGCCGCAGTCCTGTGGCCGCTGCCCTGCGCATGACCCTGTGCCCTCCTTTTCCTTGTGGCTCGGCTCGGTCCGCAGCTCCTGGATGCACTGCATCAGCCTCCCATGACCTCCTCTGTGGCCTTGGCGGTGGCCTCAGCTGTGCAAATGCGTGTGTGTGCGCATGTGCGTGCACATGCGAGTGTATTATTTATATACGATGCACAAGTATGTCTGTGTATCTGTCTGGCGTGAAGAGCTCAGCTATAGAATCAGACATATCGAGGACTCTGATTCTGGAGTGCTGCGGAAGGTACCGAATTTGAGGGTTTTTGATACAAGGGTTGGAGCGTGGAGCGTGGGCTTTTCAGCCACAGGGAGATGGTACTAACTGTGAGCATGAGAATGTAGAATGCAGTGGGAGGTGGTGTTTGTAAGAGTGTAACTGTTGCTACTACTTTCACATTAATACCACGTATTATAAGATTGTGAGGAGCTGGGTCCTAGGCTAAGAGGACTGTGCATTAACTAATGTTATTTAATTTTCTTAACAATATTATCAAGTGAGGTTTTAAACCCAAAAAGTAGTATGTCACAAGTGGTGAATTGTGTGGGAGTTTTCATCAATTTGTTTTGGTTGGCGATTCCTGATGCCCACTTTGATCATATTTCCCAGATTCCACTGTTCTCATCCCGGGTCTGTTCCTTTTCCAGCCCTTTACGTCTCCCCCTGTGGTTCTTCCTAAGGCCTTTCCTTACATCGGATAGCTTCTCTTGAACTGCAGATGTAGAACACTTAGGCATTTTGATTTACGATGGCACAAGAGGCCGCCACAGAATCACAGGCTTCCTATTATGTGATTAGGGCACAAAGCCACGTGGCAAACTGTGTTGCTGTTATTGCAGAATCTTCTGCTAAGTACTTGCCTTGGAGTCTGACTGATCTTTGCTGGGTCCTGGGTCACTGTAAAACATTGTCCTGGCAGGATCATCCCTACTGCAAAGGAATCGTGTCTGCTGGGGGAGGCAGAGAGACACAGTGACGTAGTACTTGCCAATGAATGCTCCAATCGCGTTAGGGAGATAATGGGCTAAGGAGAGGCAGAGTGGTGCTTAGGACGGCTTCTCTGACTAGGGAGCCCTGACTGGGTGTTCCACCTGCACCGAACCCTCTGCCCCCAGCACATGTCAGCTCTGAGAGCAGGAGCTTACTCTTACCATCCGGTCCTGCTTACCCCGGGCCTAGATCAGCCTGGTACAGTGGGGGACAAATGAGTGATGATGCAGACATTGCCTTGGCGCCGCAGAGTACTTCTCCCTGGACAGTGGTCTGCAGATGATGCTACCTGTCAGGCCAGGGAGGTCATGCCTGCCGCGCGCTCAGCTCCTCCAAGGCACAGAGCCCGGATGTGCCCTAAGCGTACAGCTTTAAAGGCTGCTTTGCGTTTTGGCCCCTGTAATCTGGTAATCTAAGTATTCATGCAATTTGGACTTGCTTTTATAGAAGAAATACAGGTCAGAGCATTTTACAGATTTATATGGTGAAGATTAATTTTTACCCAAGGAACTGGACCTCTGGAACTTGACTTTTGTGAGGCAAAACTAGCTGACCTGCCAGAACTTCATTTACTCTTCTCAGATTTTTAATTTGCCCTTTTTCCACCTCTAGGAATTAATACACCAACATCATCCACTCCAGTTGAAAATCCAAGTATTTCTGATCATCAGCTTGCTCTACAGCTCAGCAAACTCACAGGCTTGATTCCTACTCAGCTCTGTTTTCCCAGTCTTTTCCTCTTTGCATGGCAGGGTCTCTCCCAAACTACTACAAGTTTTAATGGCTGTTAAACAAGAAAAAAGCACTTCTGTAGGTTAAATAAGATTAGGAAATACAGAGTGAACCCAAGTTAGGCAGCTTCATTATGACAGGACTTTTCAGAGCCTTGATGGCTGGTGTGCATGGAGTCTGTGAACACCAGTGTGGGGTGGCTCATCTCCGGGCCCCATGTTGCCCGTCACCTCACAGCAGGCCTTCTGCCCCATGTAAGGGATTAGTGTCAGGGCACACACTTGACAATCTGTACTATTTCCCAACCTTTGTGCTTTTCAGACTTACTTTTCTGATGTCCATCATCGTCCGCGGCATAACGTATATGTTACTGAAATTTTCCTTCATATGATTCCTTCTTATATTATTCACAAGTGATTACACAAAATAGAAATCCTATTTGGGTCCTTATGGCAGCCCCACTCTGTGGATGTACTTTAATAGAAAAACTCAAAGATGAATGTACTTGGTAAGATATTTCCTTCTGTCACCATAGAGCTTCTTTCTGTTGAGGACACAACAGCCGATCTGAATTCCTGTAGTTCTTTTGGTGTCACTTCTTGTACATGAGGCAGACAGTGGATACAATTAAGAAAATGCATCCTGCTTTTCCTGAGGAAAGGAAAAATGGTACAAAAGGTTCTTCTTACTTTAAGTCTACATAATGAAAAAAGAGGTTTTACAAGAGCTTCTGAGAAGATTTCTAAATATAAGGCACCTCTTTTTCCACCTCAACTGCCTGTGGTGGGGCCCAACCACACAAGGTCCAGTGATTCAAATCTGCCCCTTGCCCCAGGGTTCAGGTTGGTGACTGGCTCTTGGCTGCAGAAGGGGGGTATGCTAAACTCATAAACCACAGCCCTGAAGATTTGAGGTCTTTAGATCATTTCACATATTTATTAGGAACGTGTACACCAGTGGATTGTTTATCGTTGTAAAATGTAAACATATTGTGGATGTGATTCTCATAAATTAGTTGTCAGTCATCTTTTTCTAATGTTTGTTGAAGTATTAATGTGTGATAGGGAAAATGGTGTGATGTCTGGCCCTGTGGCTAAAATAAAAAGCACCAGGCAGTCGTGGGCTGTCATTTCCGAGTCAGCTACATCACAGCTGTAGGCTGGCACTTAGCTTGGAGTGTTCAAGACTTTTCTGAGACTCAAAAAATGAGAAAAATCAGGAACTGAGGTTTTGAGATTCTTTGTTTCGATCTAATGAGCAAGAATGTGGTTATTGTGTTGGCTAAATGAAGAAATAAATCAGTTAGTACCATCCCAAAGGGAGGGTGTAGGGTAGTGAGCCTCACTCTTCTAGCTGTTAGAAAGGAGATGATTATGATGGGGAAATGAGTTCAGATCTCATGGGCACAGTTCACCGCCAGTGCAGGAGTTGACGAATGCAGAGGCAGTCCAGGGTTTTCGTAATTTCATCTGAAAAACACTGTTTTGCCTATCTGTGATTCCTTTTGTCAGATCAGGGGTCCATGCCTAAAGTACTGAGTCTCCTGCTAAAAACATTTGGGAAAGACACATGTGGCTATTATGTAATTTCTCGATGACAGCCATTCTTTCTGGAGGGAAATGGCGTCTTCCTGTAGTTCTGTTTTGCATTTCTTTAATTGCCAGCGATGTTGAACATTTTTTCATGTATTTATTGACCACTTATACTTTTGAAAAGTGTCTATTCATTTCGGTTCCCAATTTTTTGATTGGGCCTTTCATTTTGGCAGGGTCTAGTATTTTTGAGATGTGGAAAAAAGGAACCTTTTTTCATTATTGGTGGGAATGTAAACTAGTACAACCATTATGGAAATCAGTACAGAGATTCCTCAAAAACTAAAATTAGAAGGCTGGGGTTCTGCTGCCTGCCTCACAAGCAAAACGGTCCTGAGTTTGATGCCTGGTACCAAAAACAAACAAGTAAACAAACAATACAACAACAGCAACACCCAAAAAACTAGAATTAGAAATCTCGTCTGACCCAACCATTTCCTTTCTAGGTACATATCTTCCCCAAAAGAATTAAAATCATTTTACAGTGATAATGCATACCATGCTTACACATACCATGTTTGTAGCAGCAAAAGTTATAATAGCTAAATACTGGACATGACCTATATGTCCATCACCAGATGAGTGGATAAAGAAAATGTGTTTATACACAGTGGAGTATTGCTGTGCCACAAAGAAGGATAAACTTGAGGCGTTCATATGTGAATAGATACACCTTGAGAGCATTATGTAGTATTAAGTGAGACAAATCAGACACAAACTTAGATATTACATGGTTTATCTTAATAGGAAACCCAAATTATAAGTGAAGAGCAAACTATGGATAATAGTAAGTAGGGAGTCCTTTCTCAAATGGAAACAAAAGCAAGAAATGGAGGGAGAGGGGAGGGAAACAGGAGAAAATTTAAAAAATGAAGAAAAAGTGGAAATAGAGCTTCTGTAAGTAAGAACAAGACCAACAGTTGGAAGGATCAGGGAGGGATGGGAGGAGTAGGGGATGAAAACAAAACCCTAAGATATGTTACGTACCAACTTCTCACAAGAAACCTGATCATTGTGTACCACAGACGGTCACCAGTAAAAAATAAAACTATGAATAAGGAAAGGTTAAAAAAAAAAAGACAGTATGGCTCTGTTGACTGCCATGTGAATTGTAACATTACTTCCTGAAAAATCAGTCAGTTTAAGTCTTGCTCAAAATATTGGCAGAGACCCAGGCACAGTGCCACATGTGTATAATTCTAGTGCTCAGGAGGCTGAGGCAGGAAGATTGCCATGAGTTCAAGGTCATCCTGGGGTATACAGTGCGTTAAAGGCCAGCCTGAATAATATTGTGAGACCTTGTCTCACAAAACAAAGCCAAACAAATACTGGCAAAGGAGGTAATAGTGTATAGTGGGTAAATATCAAAGCTATACATCATATTTATTTGAATTTGAGGTAAGATCTGAATTTTTAATCCTCCATTTACTCATCATTAAAGTATGTATTGTTATAATATGATGGCAATAGCCATCAACTTATTTTTTAAGAGAATAAAATCAAATGATACTTTAAAAAAAAGATCTTGGTACATAGGCTAGTTACTTGGTAAAGTCTACTAAATATCAGCTATTGTGATAAGCACATTAAACCACATCTGTGGAATCCCATTAATAAAGGTTACAGAGTAGGGAGTACAATAAGATAAAGAACTTAATTTCTCTATTTATTTATATTTATTTATTTATTGGTACCGGGGATCGAACTCGGGTCCTTGCACTTGCAAAGCAGGCCACCGAACTGCTGAGCTAAATCTCCAGCCTGAATTTCTCATTTTAATGTAAACTATCCTTCTGACATTTATGTCAGCCCTGCATATAGTCTGAGTTGTTAAAAAGGCTTCTCTGAGAAGGAGGGGACTCGGAATATTCAACCTATCAAGATAGAAAAGAATTGGCTGATAGCGGTCCTATGAGTTGGATTTTCTTTTTTCCTTTTAAGTGAAAACACAACCAGACGGGGATGTGAAGGAGGCTCGTAGATCCTGTTGGTTGGTTGTTGGAGGTCAGAAACCCAGGATTTGGGGTTGAAAGATTGGCAGTGATAAGCAAGGCTGTGTGGTTCAGTTCTCCCAAGAGAACAGCAATTACCAGATGTAATAATGCTTGTAAGAGGTGGTTACTGAAAACCCTCTGCTGCTTCAGCATAATCAGAACGACAGAAGTTGCCGGATGATTTCCTTGGGAGAGGACCCACTCAGAATGCTAATCGGATGAAGGAATGGGATGGTGGATCAGCAGCAAAGAAAGCATTTCCCCTCACAAGTGATGATGAGAGAGGAAGGAGGAGGAGGAGAATCCGACTTACTTGTTTTATGGTTATGATGTGATTCTCAAAATGCCTAATTCTCTCAGCTACTGATCTCGTGAAAGGTGCCGCAAGACACACTGGCAGGGTGAAGGTTGGCTTCTCCCTTGGACACTTTGGAAGCATTACATTGGGGAATACAGGATAAGGAAGCAAATATATTAGGACCCAGTCTGTGGATCAGAATAGAATTTGTTACCTATCATCCAACTCTCTGAGAAAGAAAAACAACCATAAAAATTGTTCGGAGTCTTCTTTTTGCCCACTTGTATCTCAGAATGCAGCCTGAATCCAGTGGCAAATGAACCCAGTAGCTAGAAGCTGAGCCCCTTGCTATCACTCTGTATCTTTGCTTTTACTTGTTGCCATGCATTTCATTTCTAAGAGAAATTGAAATGTGGATGTGGATTGCCTCCATGCGGACCTGCATGCGGCTCCTTGAGGACCCCATTACTGAGGACTTTTGCCTGATCAATGCTGTAGAAAGGGCTGCTCGAGCAGAGCTGCCTGTAGTCCTCACAACACACCAGGAGGTCAGTTCTGTTACTATCACAGGTACCTGTGTTAGAGGTGACAGAAAACAGCACAGTGAGGCTAAGCATGTCGCACAGGGCTGGCACCAGCTTTTGGCCTCAGAGTGTACAACCAAAGAGTCTTATGGAGGAATGGTGCTTTGGGGTAATTTTAAGATGAAAACATGGCCTACAGAGCAGGGTCTCTACAAGCTGGGCCTCACGGAGACTGAACTGGTCACGTCCAAGTCAAGCTGCATACAAGAACAGTGGGGAGGCTGGGGCTTTCATCCTGGTGCCCGGGTTATTGTCACGGGGGTGGGAGGTGGGAATGGATGCCAGGCAGACACCATCTCAAAGCTCCTGCGCGATTGGGAACTTGGGCTGTGGGGCCAACTGCACTGAGGTTCAGGTGCTGAGTGCTTTGGTGGAGGTCACTGGTGAGTAACTCCAGCACTCACTCCCTGTGTGAGCTTGGCTAAGCTACTTCCGCTTCCCAGGCCTCTGTGTTTCCACAATGGTGTTGCTGTAAGGATTAAGAGAAAGTAGAAGTTTTAGCTTAGGGCATTGAGCATGGCAAGTGCTGTTGTGGGAGTGGTTGGTACTTTTGGCAAAGGCGATTTTGAAGATAATCAACATCCAAAGCACCTTTCACCAATCTTTAAAATAAGGAAGTGATACAGAAAACTGTCTTAATAGCAGTGAGACTGAGGTGATTGAGGTGCAGGTGAACTGCACAGCCAGTATCAGCGGTCCTCCTGAAGCCCATTTCAGTTTGTAACTCAGGTGCCTCCTATACTAGCTCTCCTATAAGGTTTGCCTCACTCCCTGGTGCTCTCTCTTACACCTCTTTGGAGCGGAGCTGTGTACAATCTCCATAGCCCACCCAGACAGAGGACCCCGTGGCAGCAGGAGGATGAGGGGCCTTCACATGTTTGGTGAATGCCACCCGATGCCAAGAAGCAACGGCCAAAATGAGTATGGGTGTTCTTGCTTATGGAGCATTAGTGTTTGCTCTTCTGCAGGTTCACATGCTTCCAAATTGTTTTCGGCACTTTCCCCCTTTATCCTTAGCTAGTCATTTATTGGCCTGTTTTAAAGTTAGGATGTTTACTGGTCTCTACGAACTGTCCCGTGACCTATTAGCCATGAAAACCGCATCATTTGTGCTGAAGACTTGTTAGCTGGTGAGTTCCTGAGGCAGGGGCTGGGAGCCCTCTGTGACTCCAGGCTCTGTGGTGATTCCTGGTTCCTAAAAGGGCTCAGCAAAGGTTTGCTGGTGATTGGCTGAAAGAAAAAAAGGAAGCATTTATTTCTTGTGCCAGTAACTTTCAAAGGTAGATGTTCACATCCAATCTCCAGTCCAGTGTGTGTGCTATAACAAAGATCCCCTGTGGAGGCACATACTAGACATTTAAAAGTTTTAATCATGTAACCATTTGAAAGGCTTTGTATCATTGTAAGCAATAATATTATTGAAGTCATGTATTTAAATTATCTCCTATGTGTATCCTCAATCCACATGTAAATATTTAACTGATAAAAAGGCACGTGTTTGTCCGTGAATCTCCTAAGATGTTCTTGTTTATACACTTTGGGATTCACTGAGAGTATAGTAATTATGCAGTTTATATTTCTATGTGGAGGCTTCCCTCTCAGATGGTGTGGCAAGATTTCCCAGGCCTATTGTAGACATTTCCTGCCCCAGACTGCTATGAGCCACATTACAGAATCCCTATTGTCTTTAGTGAGATTCAGTGTGTCAAGGCAACAGTCTAATTACTAAGGGTTTCCACAGTCTTGGTTAATCAACATTCCTAGGCCTTCTTGGGGTATAGGGCTGGGATCCTGGTAAAATGCAAACAAATTGTGCACGTGTGTGTGTGCACATACATATGTTCCCACGTGTGTAATGCATGACTTCATATGATACTTTCAGTTCGGATGCACGATCACAAGTTTTTCACTTAACTGTTTGATAAATCTGTGTCACTTTATTTCACACTAATAAGCTTGATTACATGGACATGGGGTGATGAGTATATCAAATAACTCATTTTCTTGGTCTCAAAAATCTCAGAATAAAGCTGCCACCATGAAGGTACTTACTCTGATAACTTAAAACATGTTTTTGTGTTTGCTTTTTCCAGTTGTACTCTTACGTTTTGAGCGTATAGAGCCATTACATACTGTACTCTGTCTTATAGCTTGTGCTTGGTGTTAATTTTGTAAGTATTACCATATGTGCTATTCATCACCAGTCTTAATGTTTGTTCTTTAGCTATTTTGATTACCTGAAGCTTATTCTTTAGTATTTTCTCCAGGAATGGCTCAAGGGAAAAATGTTGTATGAGTTCTAACATGTTGCTATGTCCTTTATGCTTGAAAATAATTCATAATCCTTGAGTCATGTTTTCTTTTCTTGGGAAACTTAGCTGACTTGTTTTCTATATAAATTGTTGCTTTTAGGGCTGGTTTAAAATTTTTCCTCTATGAATCACTGATTATTTTTGTCAATATTCTCAGATAGTTTATTCTTTTTCTTCAAGGTTTAGAAATAAGAGGACAAAGGGGTAGAAAGACAAGCTGTCTGAGAGAGCAGCTATCACATTTCCTTAACTATGCCTGAGAACAGCAGGAGGAGCTTTGAAGTTAGAAACATAGCTGTGAACCATGCTTCTTCCTAAAAGTTTAGGAGATTAATTTCACATTAAAAAAAAAAAAACAGCCACAAAGGATGGAGGCAAACCCTACATAAAGAGAAAATACATGAAAGAATAAGGAGCTGAATAACCTGTCTATAGATAGCACACTAAATGAAAAACTAAAACATGCCCACACAACATTCAACATACCCACCCAAGGCTGAAAGTATAGCCTACTATTGTCAAAACAAACTAAAAATTATCGAGTCATAGAAGATGTGAGAGAGTACAACACAAATGAAAATAGAAAAATCTCAGACATGACGTGACAGATGGAAGGAAAGCTTTGGAAAGAAAAGAAGAATGCTTATTAAATTAGAATGAATTCAAGAACAAAGAAACACAGCAGATAGTATCTTTAAAAGAAATAGAAGGTAAAAGTCGAGAATATTTGAAAGATAGGCAAAGGAGATCTAACACATGATCAATTGGAGACCTCAGGGGGGCCGTGAAACTAAAGCAACAAACAGAACTGGCACTAAGCCTGGTACTAAAAAAAAATTCAAATAATTTGAAATTCTATATTGGGATCTCTTATCTGAGGACAGTGGACCCTAATGACTTACACCTAAATCATAAGGTGGTGGTGTCTCAACATCTGATTATTATTTATGTCTGCCATGCCTGGTACCGTGAGGGAGTCATAGTGTTGACTAAATGTATTAATGTTTGGTAAGTAAATAAAAGGTCCTCAAAAATGTCCAGAGAATGGAATAATCTTACTTATATAACTGTTATTTGCTATAGGTTAACTTGGAAGGTGTAAGCTATTGTGGAATGAATTGAGTCCCCCTCTAAAATTCCTAAGTACTTAAAAAAAAACTCATAGATGCTGTTGCTGTATTTAGAGATGGTAGCTTTAAGGAGGCCAGTAAGGTGCAATAAGCTCAGAGGAGCAGGGCCGCAATCCACTAGCACTGGTGTCCTGATAGTGAGATGAAGAGGCACCGGGGATGCCTCATAGAGGCGTATAGAGAAAAGTAATGTGAGGACCCAGCAGGAAGGTGGCCCTTTGTAAGTGCAGGAGAGAGGCTTCACCAAAAACAGACCTTGCCAGCACCTTGATCTTGAACTTCCAGCTTCCAGAACTGTGGGAAAATAAATTTCAGATGTTTAAGCTACCTAATTTGTGGAATTTTGTTCATGAGGCCATAGCTGAGCAATGCTGATTTTGAGGTTTGGATTACCCCAGTAGGTAAGGAATCATGACCAGCTGAGGGGCTTCTGTAGGCTGTGAGAGGACAGAATGGGCGTTGGAAGAAGGTGTAAGTCTAGCTTGATCATGTGATCGGTTACAAAGGCCTGCAATTGTTGGGAGCAATTCCTCATTTTGTTATGAGTGTGCGTGCATGCATTTGTGTGTGTATGAGCACATGCATGGTAAGTAACTTTCTTTCCCATCTCAAGATGTATTGATTTTACAGCACAATTTAGTGTTAATTTTATATCACAGTATGTCAGTCATGGAATGTCAAGGAGAGAAGTAAACATCCAAAGAGTTTATATCATCTTTTATTTATTTATGTATTTATTTATTTTTTATACTGGGGATTGAACTCAGGACCTTGAACTTGTGAGGCAGGCAGTGGCACCACTGAGCTAAAATCCCTGGCCCTACATCATCTTTGGGAAAGGGTTCACCTGTTTTTGTTTGTACACAGGATAGTTACATCATGTTAGGTAGAATTTGATCTTTTTTTTTTTAAATTTAGAGATTAAATATGCTTTAGAGAAACGTAGGGATGTCTGGTTGACACCCATGTAATAGTTAATTTTATATGTCTGCTTGGAGGTTGCTTTGGATGAGATTCAAATTTGGACTGGTGGATTTTGAATAAACAGTTTGCTCCCATAATTGGATGAGGAAGGGGCTCATCTGATTCATTAAAGGCCTGAAGAAGACAGAAAGATTGGCCTCCCAGAGCAAGAGGGAGCTGTCCCACACATGCACTGCCTTCAGACTTCTTGCAGCACTAGGTACAGCCTGCATTTGAACTTGTCAGACTCCTTGCTTCTAAGAACCCATTCTGCCTCTCTGATTCATTTTCTTTCTGTCTTTCCCTTTTCTCCTCTCTTCTCTCTCTCTACTCTATCCCATTGGTCTTTTTCTCTGGGAATCCTGACTAATACACAAGTATTCTATATTCTGTCCCAGAATGCTGAGGTTTTGAGGATAAGTGGTGAGACCGTTCTTTCTTTGGTCTTAGTACTGCAAGAGTGATTCATAGTGACCACAAATAACTCAAGGCAACTTTTAAAATGTCTCTGCTATTTGAAGAAAACATACGATGAAACTTATGCCATTCTGGAGTCCACGGAGCCCTCACCTGGTGACGGTGCGGCCAGGACATCTGTGAAATGGGAAAATCTGTCTGTAGGGCTCTTCGGAGAGCAGTTGATCCCAGTGCTATGGGTGTATCGTATTTATGAAGTCTGAAGCTGGTCAAAGGCAGCTGTGCTCAGTGACCCTATATAGGGTCCCCGCTGCTGCTTTTTTCTTCCTTGATTTCATGAGGGAGTAACTTTGTTCTAATGTCCAAGTTGGGATGACAGGGAAGCATTCTACTTTTGTGGCCAGTTATTCACAAGTGATGGATTCATAGATTTAATGATGTACATTGTATATTTGAAAATCGCTAAGGTAGTCAATTTTAAGTTCTCACTACAAATGTGAGGAAGCAGATGTTAAATAGATGTAATCATTTCAAGATAGATACATGTATTAATACGTCATGTATATATAAGTATATAATTTTTACTGTCCATTAAAATAAATAAAATTTTAAGGGGAACGCTAAATCAATTTTTATTTACAGAGGCAGCAAATGTGGTGCCTGCAGTCTAGTGGGAGGAGGACAGGAAACAGGAAGAAGAAAGTTCAGATGGGTCAAAGCCCAGGAGAGAAGCAGGCAGATGGTGGAGAGCAGCTGGGTGGTGACCGGGTTTGAGTGGCTAAGGAAGGTCGTATATGTGTTGTGAAGGTACTGCTTAAACTGAAGTCTAAGGACAGAAGGGATTGAAGATCTGAGTTATGGCTGGAGAAGTGGCCTGGAGCAGAGCTAAGACAGCAGACTAAGTACAGATCATCCGAGCCATGGATGGAGGGAAATGGTGGTCAAGGGTCTTTTGGTTTAGGGTCAGATCACATAGGTGCCTTGGCTCACGAACTTGATTCTTTCCACGATTCTGATAGCAAACTAAGCTGTATGAGATCCAAGTCGAATTTGATGGTTAGGTTCAATGTTGACCTTAGGGGGAAATTTGATTCGTTTCTCCTCCAGTTCGCTTTGTGACCAGAATCGTGGAGAGAACTGAGTTTGGAAACTGAGGCACCACTGTAGGGAGGTAGGGAAATGCTCCCAGGCAGCAACCCAGTGGAGCTGGGCTTGGCACTGGCTGCTTCATGGTACCTTGGGAAGGAAGATGGAGTGAGTTTGGGGGGCAGGAGGGAAGTGGGAAAGTAGCATAGGGTCTTCTGCAAGAGACAAGAGCAGTTAGGCTCAGGAGGCCCTGCCAGAGGTGGGAGAGGCGGGCAGCTTCTGACAGGCACGTGTAGGCTCACCAGCAGTCCTACAAAGTTACTGTATTTGTGTTCCAAAGTGCAGCAATAAAAAATATGTCTGCATAATCATCTTAATTTGAAACCATCGATTATTTAGGGAGGAATAAGATGACAAGTCCAGGATCCTCTGCAGAAACGATCAGTTGTCTGCCCTTGTTTATTTCGAATTCATAGTCTCTAATGGCATTGCTGTGAGTAAAATGAGTGGGACTTTCAACTGTCAACCAATTTTGATCAAAAAGGTCTCTCTGGACCCTCTGTTCCACACCAGTTCCATCTTGGGCAGGCAGTTCTTACAGTAATTTCAGAACTGGAGAACGTTCATGACCTTTCTAACAATGCCTGCCTGACACCTGCTCTGGCACCGAAATCCATATCTTCTCTCTTCAAGCCGGACAAGTATGGGTTACGTTGCAACATGAGTGTAAAACTAGTATGGAACCAAATTGGTATCAAGGGACCTGGCTCCAAGGAGTGAGTTAGATAAACCTCAAAATGATATTATCATAAAGTGGTTTCATTTACAAGGGAGAACCAGTAGTGTGAGAGTTGGAGACCTGCTGGGTTATAGTGAGGCCCTGGTGTTTTACTGTTCCAGCCCTCCTGTTAAAATCTGCTTCGTTCTGGTATTTATGTGTGTGTTTTTATTTTTATTTATTTATTTATTTTTTTGTACCGGGGTTTGAACTCGGATCTTTGTGCTTGCAAGGCAGGCCACCGAACCACTGAGCTAAATCCCTGGCCCGTGTGTGTGTTTTTAAATTCATGCAGTAATCTCTAGAAAGCCGCCTTAATTGGGCTCCCAAGATACCACTGTGCAAAGTACCTGGATCCTAGTGGTCTGATTTCTCTTTTTGCAGAGATGCTTTTTTTGGCATAATAATTCATACCCTGCCCCCTTTTCTTCTGCAGGATGGTCTTGTGATGAGATTCTTCTTACTGGAATGACCATAGATTTAGTTTGAGCTTTTCATATTATATTTTACACCAACAGTTTCTCAAGAATGACTTAATCCTGTTGTGGACATACATCAACCCACTGTAGAGGACTTGGGCTCTGTTTATTACTGTCAAGGGAAGGAGTATGAGGCGAGTTGTGTCTCATTTCTGCAGTCAAAGGCAGTAGGCCAGTGTCTTACTTCTCATATGTTGTCTGGATTTTATTTTTGCCTTTTCTTTCCTTTGTTGTAGAAGTCATGCAGGGGCTTCATAAAGACTTTCACTGGCTCAGGACCAGCTCATGAGAATGTTCTCTGCCCTGTTGTTCTCACTGGGGACCAGCCACTCACCATTTCAGCATCCCATTGACACTTTGGGAAGCTTTCTGGTCTTTTCAGGTCAGGATTCAACTTCTCAGCAAATCATTCTGTGCCTGTCTTGTTCACGCATGGCTCTGAAATCAGACCTTTAATAGTTAAGATTTCAAACTCCTGTGACTTTGACCCTGTCTTTCAGGCAGGGTTGCTCATGGCATCTTTGTGTCAGTGTGACGTGAAGTTCGTTAAGAATGCTGTTTCTAGGATTTTCTTTGCTTAGCTCAGTGAGTCTTGGGATGTTATTTATTTATTTTTTTTGGAAAGCAGGATTCGTAAGTGGGTTTCCTTATTCTTGTTCCACATAGTTGGATTTGGAGAAAGTATTTTTGAGTTTGTGAGTGGTGCCTTTTAGAGAATTCCATAGGTAGCAAGGTTAGGTTAAATGGACACTTTGCCAAGATTAGAGATGAAAATTTCTAATGCAAAGCTTTTCCTTAAAACCACATGAAGTTCTTGTTTAAAACATGGCTCCCTGAGATTCTTGCGGTGAGTCTCAGGGTTAGGTCAGGGATGAGCTCAGAAATAAGGATATTCCTGTCTCCATAGACCACTGGAGAACACTGCCCTGCAGAGGGGTGCTCTTCCATGAAATGATAGTTTGTGTTTGCTTGGGACACGTCTGATCCCCTGAGGGTCACTTTCCATTTCCACACAGGGCTCTGGGGAAAGGAATTTATTGTCTCACAATCCAGTGCTTCCTCTGTACCCTTGCAGCTTCCCTTTTGGTAGGGGGCGGGAAGATGGCCTAGGCAGCAGTGAGAACTCATTTAGCTTCTAAAAAACCATTGTTGCATTTTGGAACCAGGCAGTAGTTTTATTCTATAGGAGTGCAATGATGTATCCAATGCAAAATTCTAGTAGCTTCTTTGTGGTTACAAGTGTGTGCCTAAATGTGCTGATGGGCAAAGATAGGGACTTGGGCAACCTACTCAGCCTGTTTGAGCTCTGCTTCCCTATATGAGGATGCAGATGATAATAGTGAATGATGCCTAAAATTTTGAGGATTAAATGCTAAACAGTAAAAATAGCACTTAGCACATAGATGCTATGTTAAAAGTTAGTTGCTATCGATGCTGTTGTATTGTTCCAACTAATTTGAACTAAAGTAGAACTATTTGTCTTTGAAATTCATGGGAATCAGGAAGACAGGTATAGGAGAATGCTCCACACAGCAGCTTGAAGGCGTGGAGGAATTGGTGTGATTTCTAGTGTGAAGGCAGTCCTCCTGTGGTGTGTAGGCTCTGTCAGTGGGCTCCTCCCCAGACATCTTCCTGTCCTCCGGCCCCAGGGCAAATGCAGATAACAGCACAGCGGTCATATTGGTTGACTATGGTGTGCCTCCTTTCCTCATCTTTCCATCAGAGAAATTAATGTTTTGCTGCCAAGGGAAGACAAACATCTGTACTTTCCCAAATGGAATGAATGTTTGGTTTCTATTTTTCTGTCAGGTAAAAAAGAAAACCATCTAAACCCCATTTCCCCATCTTAAAAAAGAAGTCATGTGTGATTTACTGGCAATGTTAATAGAACTAAGGGGAGTTAAGAGTCATTCTGGCTTTAAACCTGCTAAGCCTTTATATAAATATATTGTTGTTATCTTGAAACTTTCCAAACACAGCTTGGAATTCACTGAGGCATCTTACAGAGCTTTGACATAGAAGAGGAAGACAACTAATGACTCTGTAAATTCCCATTAACACCGTGGCCGCTATTGCAACTTGCAAATTACAGAGGAAATGCAGCACTACAATTTAGGTTGTGAATGTCCACATGAATATTAATTAACTAGCTCTTTGAAATAATGTCCCAATCCCAGGAGATAAATTTTGAAAGAATTTGGTATTTTAGCATCTCGTCGCCTCTGAAAGATTGAGTAACCTGCTATCCGGACTGTTTTGTACTATAGTCTGGGCTTCGTGTACTGCTAAAGCAATGCTCTGTCAGCTCCCTCTGTTGTCTGTAGCTTATTGCCTGTAACAGCCCAGTCCTGGGCCAAGGATTTAGCTCAGTGGTTCCGCCTCCTGCCTTGCAAGTGCAAGGTCCCGAGTTTGATCCCCGGTACCAAACAAACAACAAAAAACCCAGCCCAGTCCTTGGAGCTTTGAGCTTCTGGCCCTTTTCTGTCTGATTCTCCCTCTTCCTTGCATGTTCTGTGCTGTCCCACAACATATTTCTGCCATTCATTCACTCGGCCACAGAGCCCCTATGGCCAGGTTTTCTGAGACTCTCTCAGGTCATCACAAATGGCTTCTAGTAAAGCCTTTCCCATACATGTTACCCTAACATTCATCATTTCTCTTCTGTGTGGATAGAAATGAGTGCATGGAGGCACAGAGAGGTTTACCCATTTGTGATGTGTCATGGTTGGGGTGGTCAATGAAATAATAAAGCGAATGCATAGTTGGTGTTACAATGCCATTGGCAGACTCAGGGACAAAAAGTAGGCTTTGTGAGGATTCACCATCGGGCCGTACTCTAAAAGAAGGTTGTGTACCTGGCGTCTTGGAAAGGGAAGAAGCTTAGATTTAACATTGCCAACACCTCTTCTAGCGGGCCTGAAATCTCGTC
This sequence comes from Fukomys damarensis, assembly GCF_012274545.1. Lineage (NCBI taxonomy): Eukaryota > Metazoa > Chordata > Mammalia > Rodentia > Bathyergidae > Fukomys > Fukomys damarensis. The sequence continues at coordinate 40,082,733 of NW_022900940.1, read as the reverse complement.
AGTAGGGAGTTGGTGGTGCTGTTGGGGTCTCTGTGTCGGGTCCCGTCATGTCTGAAAGAAGGACAGCTGCCCTTGCTGTGACTGCTGAATAAGGGCTCTCTGGTGAGCAGCACTGCAGCTGCTGGGGTTTTCCTCTGTCCTGTGGGGCCTCCCTGGATATGGCCGTATCTGCTTATAAACCAGTAGGCATTTGAGTAAGAGAAAAGGAAAGGTCTGTTAGGCTTGTGTTCTATTGTGGATCTCCCCAAGTTTATGCTGCTCCTGAGAAAATCCAGATTTCCCTGCATGGGCAAGGAAACACTGAATGACATAAACACACATGCAGATTTCTCATTAATGGCATTGCTCTCTGTTGCTGATACCATAAACACCGAAGTAAATAATTTTTTTTTTCTTGACAGGTGCCATTGAAAGAGCAACCTCTTCAAAATAGTGCCTAGGACTTTTGTGCAAGACAGACCAGTCAGCAGTTTACTCAGTCATTCAGAGGAGAGAAGATGCTAATACCAAATTCTTTCAAAATGAATCTCCTGTAACTGGGACTTTATTTCAAAGAATGCATTGATTGATAGTTGTGTGGGCATTTGTAACCTAAGCTTCCTTCTTCATAGCTCTTGTTTCTCTTAATAGAAAAAAAAAAGTAATGAGCTTCTCAGATTAACAAGACACCATAAAATTACGGAAGATGGTTTTCCACGTTATTTGTTCCTCTCTTTAGGGGGAGGGGAGGCTAATGCTGGTGGTTTCTACATCTGAGTGTGGCCCTTCCTGCATCCACTTGGCCTGACTTTCAGGCTGCAGTAAGCAGGTCCTAGGTGTGACCACTGAAGTAGAAATGCAGATTCGATGCGTGATTATTAAGAACTTTCCAGAATATTAGCTGTTTCAGTTGCTGCAGTGACTAGTGATGGAAGAGTCCATTAGACATTTCTGTTCCCAGCAACTCCTGAGAATTGATTCCAATATGAAGCGGCCAACCACTTTGATCAATACCATAATTACTCTTATTGATGGATTGTTTTACAATGGTAGCCATCAAGGCAGTCTGTCAGCTCAGGAGACACCAGAACTGTCCCCATGCAAGCTGTAATATACCGCAAATATCTGATTCAAATCAACTTACTATTGAGGCCAGGATGACAAGCGTGAAATTAATTGTTCCACTCCATGTAAGACCTGCATTCTTCTTTTGAGAGAGTAATTGGTTGCTGCGTGTAGTGTGAGAGTGGAGGGAGCTTTGCCTCTCTGCAGTGTTTGTGGGCTTATTTTTTCCCCCACCAGCTATTTTTTCCCCCTACTCTTTCAGGTGTCAGCGGTGTTGTATAGCTGCTGTTTCTGCCAATGTTGTTTTTAGTATATCTTGTCATGTCAGAGAGAATGGTTTCTTTCTAAAAGGTGGGCTAAAGCTGAAGTAAACTAAAAAGCTTACTCATGAAAGAGGATCGAGTTGGCCAGCATTTAAACTGAAGACCTCAGGAGTGTTTGAATTAATTTGGGCCCAGTGTGGCAGGCCCAGTGTTCTTCTGTGGTTGTAGCCGTCTAATTCCAAGGAGTGGTAATCTTGCGGAGAATCCTCTGAACACAGAGATTAGTGCAATGGCAGTACTTTTATATTTAACAGTTATTTATTACAGCATTTCCAGGTTGGATCCGATAAGAATTAATTATGGGAAAAGTGATTCTGTAGACGATCCTATATCCAACCAGTATTGTTGAGCACCTGCTATGTGTGAAGCACTGTTTAGGCCCTAGGTGTACCAAGAATGTAAGACCCTGGACTTTTGAAGTTCACATTCTCCTGGGAAGACTGGGTCTGCTTTATACACAAACATACAAGATAGTATCAGATAGCTGTAGGGATGGGAAAGAGCGACAACCCTGGCTGATGTTGGAGAATGAAGGCCGAGGAAGAGTAGGGCCCCAGCCCAGCTTGTGGGCCTCAAGCCTCCGTCACTATGGACCTGAGCTTGCCTTTGAGGTGTTCTAGAGGCAGAGCTTTACCTTTACACTTCAGATTTGGTGCTGTCAGTATTCAGTGAAGGGCAAGGAGCCAAGGTGAAACACCTAAGTGAGGGCGCTGGGGATGGCTCTAGAGGTAAGCGTTCTGTTTCTGTTCAGTCGTGGAAGTGTTCGAAAGTATTGATTGAACACTTTCAAAACAGCTGAAAGGATCAGAAGTGTTTAATAATAAATAACCTGTGAGAGGGAAACTCAGAATTATAAAGCCCCAGAGGATGCTGGCTAGAGAGGAGGGCAGCACATCATTCAGCTATGGCATGTTACTTCTCTGCCAGAATGACTGGGGTAGCTAAAGTATTAGCCTGATTGCACCCTCCTTCCTCCTGTTTTCTGGGTTCTTTGAGGGAGCTTTCCTTCCTGCTTAATCCTGGGGTCCTGTGAGCTCCTGCCACAGGGTGGGTCCCAGGGCTTGCCTCCACCACGGTCTCACCTGCCCCTGGATACAGAGTGGCCTCCAAATGGGCTGTGACATAGTCTTCCCTGGTCTTGCCTCTGGTGCAAGTGAGAAGATGTTCTTGGCACCAGGGTGGCTTTGCAACATAGCACCAACTGGTCCCTGGGATGCCCTGCTTGTGGCCCGAAGCCTGGTAGGGCCAAGAGCTGTGATGGAGACAGAAATAAACACAGCAGACCAGATCCAATCCACGATTGTGAGTTCTGGATTCTTGAGGTTGCCTCGTCGAAACAGCTAAGCATTTAGTAGGAAAAAGCTCCATTTGTAAACAAGGATTTAAGATATGTTTCTACCTCATGAAGCCACACTGATGAGACTTCATTTCTGCTATCTGGAGAGCTACAGCAGAGTGGCTTCACTGCGTGGTGGGGTGAAAGAGAACTCTTCCAGGGGAGATGGCTGACATGCAACCTCTGGAAGCAGTTATTGGAGGAGTCCCCTTAAGTAACTTTTATGATGACAGCATCGTAAATATTTGACACAAGGGCTTTATGTTAAGGAAATGTACAGAATGAAAAGTTTGCTTAGTTAAAACAAGGCTGCTGATACCGCTGTGTAGCTGCATAATAGGGATTCTGACAAGAGGGGCCAGATCTGCAGCTGCACTGCAGCCACTCAGCTTTTGCAGCGCTCAGGAATTTCAGTTGTGTTTATGGACCAGCTGCTGTGCTAAGATTTGGTAATGTATGGGCAGAGGAGTCTTGAATAAACATGTTTCCTCCTTTTCCTCAGGGAGCAGGATCTTCAGCTTTCTAATTTCTTCTAAGAACCAAACCAGTAATCGTTGGGGTTTGTAAATGTGGAATCAGCCATTTCCTGGGGCCATTTATTACCTGGAACTAGACGTGACTGTTTGTCTGCTTTCATACTATGCAGAGATGTTACTCTTTTCAACCTGTCTTATTGATCTCTTTTCTCTGGGGACCAGAGTCCTAGATTGAGTGCCTGAAATCCCTACCTGGGTTTAGAAGGCACCTGTGATGTGCCCCCTTCAGGGCTGCAGCCTTGCTGTCCTCTTTGGATTCTGTAAACATGCTGCGCTCTTTCTGTGCAGGACCTTGAGTGTCGCTTTCCCTCCACCTTAAATGCTTTTCCCCCATTTCTTTGTACTCTGGACTCATCGCTCCAGTCTTACCTCATGGCATCTTAGAAGAGCTGACACCAGTCAGGCAGTGTAAGTCTTCTGCTCACTAACTCCGTGTCATGCAGCCTTGCCTTATTTTCTCTAGGGTGGGTTTGTGCGAAATTGGAACTCATTGCCTTCTTTTTGTCTCCTTCTTCCCTCTAGACCAGGGGTGGCGAACCTGCAGCACATGTGCTGCAGTGCGCAGTTGGTGTCATTGAAGACGAAAAGGTTCACTGCTCTAGAATGTGAGAGGCAGGAGCATGAATGTGTCATCCGTCGTATCCCCTGTTGTGTCTTTCCCACCTGTGCCTTGACGTGTAGTAGATGCCCACTCATGTTTCTAACAAGTAGCCTAACCTTTCCTCTGAGCAGTGGTGCCATTTCAATGAGATAAACAGGGTAATTTAGCCTCTCTCACCAGTTCCCCTGCTATAGAGGGAGAAGTGAACATGATACTCACATTAAGCTGGATGCTTTCATTTCCCATGTAATCCTTACAAACTTTAGTGACTGACGCTACTTAGGCCCTTTCTCCCTCTAATTTGGAATCAAGTCTCCTTTTTGGACATCCAGGTTCTTTTCTTTGCTGGCACTTGCAGCCTGGGGATTAACTGAATTTGCTATGTAGGTTTATCAGTTATCTTCTTCCTCTGCCACACCTGTACACTCAGTCCTGGGTCTGTTGGTACACTGCTGAGAGCTGCTGGCCAAGTGAGTGCTTGCCATGTAGAGTGGGTGCTAAAGCCTCTGGGCTGATCATGAGGGCAGGGGGAGGTTTCTGGCAGAATCTCCTGCTCCTTTTGGTCTGGATGCAGAGTTTTGCAGCCTGAGAAACTCCTTGTCTGAGTCTCCTTGTGCTTCATCATGACTGAAAGTGTATTACAATTTCTGGCTCTGCTGTTGTTTTTGCAAGGATTGAGAGTGATGGAAAGTGTACCACCCCTTCAACACGTGCCCCAGGAGCACAAAGATCTAGGGATGCTTGTACTCAGCTTGTACTACCCTAGGTGCGTGGAGAGGGACGCACAGGTATGATCGAACACATGCAGATGTACTTTGAGGGCGCCATGTTGGCATCCTGAAAACTGGGGATGTGTGGTTCCCTGACTTCCCACGCAGGAATCTCACAAGTCCCCATGGTGTTTGATAAGCCAGTTATGCCAGGAGCCCTCTGAAGCCCAGGTGGCTTTCTGTGGGGAGGGGTCTGTTAGCACAGTGTGGAATGGGGCCAGTAGGGAGGGAACATGAGTTTCAGTGTTTTGCTGCTGTTCCCTGAGGACTTCTACATTTCATTTGCACACATTCCCAGAACCTGCGACAGGCTGCATAATTGCTGGACCGACATAGAGCTATAGCTATGGCAGGTAGATTCTGCTGACGTGTTTTCTTCAGCTACAGGACTCGGTAGAGCATGCCTGCATGTCATTTCACAGGCACAGGCCGTGGTAGGGCCGGGGAAGGAGAGCATGTGTGTCCCAAGGTCGTGAGGGGTGGAAATACAAGACACCACTGAGCAGACAGTTGTCCAGAGTGGGAAAGGAGGAAGATGGGAGAACACGTTTCCCCTCATGAGGGACCCAAGGTAGGAAGGCTTAAGGCCCCGAGGAAGGTGTGTGTGTGTTCCTCTGTGTTACAGACACCTAGAAGGTCAGTGTACTGCTTAAAATCCTGCTTGACCAGGAGGCTTCTTCATTGTTTGAAAGTTGAATAATTACATATATGTAGGCTTTCAAAAGATACACTGAAAAATGAGGGTACTTATCAAATTGCTTAAGGGATTTTATTTTTTTATCTTAAATCCACTCATTCAGTCTGCTGATATTTGCTGAGCATATGCTGTGACTGGCATTGTGATAAAGATGGCGCTAGGGTAGTAAAAGGCAGGTGGTCTCCTTGCCAGCAGAACCTGTGGTTCAGCCAAGAAGCCATTGTTTCCTAACTGCACATGCTCCCTGGTTTACAATGGGGCTATGTCCTGAAAAACACATCATTACATGTCGAAAATATATGGTAAGTAGAAAATTCGCAGAGATAGGAGAGGACATCAGAATAATAGAAAGACAGCCCTTGTAACTAAATGGGCAGAACTAATACTGTCCAAGTGACTCTCTTGTCAATAATGATGTGTAGATGTAATGCACTCCTAATCAAAATACTGACAGCATTCTTCACAGAACTAGGAGAAACAACCCTAAATTTATGTGGAATGAAAAGAGACCCAGAATAACAAAGCAGTCCTGGACAAGAAGAGCAAAGCAAGAGGCATCACAATCCTGAGTCTCAAGTTATAATACAAAGCTACAGTAATTAAAAACAGCTTGGTTTTGGCACAGAAACACAAATACTGATTGGTGGAACAGAAGTGAAGACACAGAAACAACTTCAAGCTGCTCTAGCCATCCGATCTTTGACAGAGGACCCAAAGACATGTGTTGGAGGAAAGATAGTGTTATTAACAAAACGGGCTATCCACGTGTAAAAGAATGAATCTGGACTCGTGTCTCTCACTGTGAACTACAATTAAATGGATACAAGACCTAGATATGAATACACAACTTAATTTGCTACAGGATAAAATAGGTAAAATTCTTGAAGGTATTGACATAGGCAAGGGCTTCTGTAACAGCACCCTAGTTACATAAGAAATAATAGGAATTGACAAACGGGATTATATCAAATTAAAATGCTTCTGCGCAACAAAGGAAACAACGGTGAAGAGACAGCTTACAGAAAGGGAAAATGTTTTTTTGCCAGCGACTCAGAGGACTAATACCTAGAATATATAAAGAACTGAAGAGAACTTAGATCTCCAAAATAAAAGACCCAGTCAGAAAATGGACAATTGCAATGAATATACACTTTTCAAAAGAAGAAGTACAAGTGGCCAAGGGGTACATGAAGAAAAAGTGTTCGGCATCTTTGGCTGTTGAATAACACAAATCAGAAGAACACTGAGATTTCATCTTACTGTAGATAGAGTGGTAATCAGATGCTGGTTGTGGGGAAGAAGGAACCTTTCACCTTGTTGGTGTGAATGTAAAGTCGTACAACCGCTGTGGAAATCAGTGTGGAGAATCCTTAGAAATCTAAAAATGGAGATTCCATTTGACCCACCTGTACCTCTTCTGCTTATCTTCCAGAAAGAGTTAGATACCATCTTACAGTCATACATGCATGCCCTTCTTTGTGACAGCACAACTCAGGATGTGTAAACGTTGACAGCAAGCTAAATGCCCATCAGTAGATGAACAGGTAAAGAAAATGTGGCTTATATACCCAATGGAATATTACTCAGCCATAAAGAAAGACAAATTTAAGTCATTTGCAGCAAAATGGATGCAACTTCAGACCATAATGTTAAGTGAAATAAATCAAATCCAGAAAGTTAAATCAGAGCCATAGCTTTGCCTTATGAAGCAGTTTTTCTCTTACTTGAGAAACCCAAAGTATAAATAAAGAGCAAAATAAAAGGTAGGAAGTAGAGAGCTAGACTTTGTGGAGCTAGGAAGGGGATCTGCAGATGGTGGGAGTGGGGAAGGGAAGGGAGAGTAAAAAGGATCAAGATGCAGTATATAGATGTCCCAGTTCTCTGCAATGAATGTCTTTATTGTGTGTTGTGAACCTGTACTAATAAAGAGCAATGAAGAATTTACTCGCTCCCCCGACCTCTCCAGCACCCTCGCTTAGTGACAAATAAAGCCGCTGTTAAGCCAAGGACTGTCTACGGTTGCTGGTCCCTCCTCTGTCTACTGCAGGTGAGCTCCCTCCTGGCACTAGGAAAAAAGACGGTTTTTTTCTTTTGTGTCCTTTTTCTTTTTACTTTTGGTATATATTCATAAAGTTTGTTTTAACTTTTTAATGATAAGTTAGGCACATAGTTTGGGAATTGCTTGAATCAGATTATTAGAGATAAAGCTTCAGATTCTTTGATCTCCAACCCCCTCCCAGGTCACCACTCTGATTTATAGCCTGACTTTGCAGACTTCCTCTGTGGTGTGGTATGTGTGTGTGTGTGTGTGTGTGTGTGTGTGTGTGTGTGTGGTGTGCACACCTGTGGAAAAGTCCTACAATGGTTCCATACTAAGGCAGTGCGCACCACGCATATGTGCTTGTACATCCTGCTATTTTATTACATAACATAGTTTTTCATCAATTCATGTTGATGCCTGTGGGGATACTAGGTTACTTTTAATTACTCGGAGTTAAACTTCATAATAATCATCCTTGGAGGCCTCTAAGTTGGTGACTGTGTGAAACTAGTATGTAGAAATCGTTCACGTGTGTTGAGGGCTTGCCACATGGTATTCTAAGTCTCTCACTGAATCATGAGAACATCTCAGTAGGATCCGTACTATTTTAATCATCATTTCACAAGTAAAGGAATCTGAGGTAGGCACTGAGGGGTAAGGTAATTTGCCTAAGGTTAAAAGGGAGGATGTGATACAAAATTTGAAGCCTAGTAGTAGAACTCCAGAGCCCAAAACTTGTTTTTTCTCCCAGCACCTATGATTTCTGGGGCATTAGATACTAAATGCAGCCTGCAAAATAGCATGTGACTGGATGGAACCTGATTCACATAGGGTTTGTACATTCCTCAGTTCCTAGAACCAACAAGGATTTCCCAAGTACTTTTGCTGTGTCCCTTTCCCTATTGGTTCCAGCAGCACTGGAATGGAGATACACAGTCTTGACCTACAGAACTCACAGTGAGTGGAGGAAATGCTGCGTGGCCATCTGTGCAAGGTGTGCGTGATGTCTGTACCTGGTAGACCAGAGGTCTTGTATTTTCTTTCACGTTGGATGACATTTGTTGATCCACGTGACTAACACGGGCCCACAGCTTAGTTAGAGGAGAATCTGTGGTTATGTGGTACTAGTGGTGCCGTCTGTCTTCTGTTTGTGTAAGCAGAAGGAAGCCACCCAGCAGCAGGTCCCGAACGCCAGTGTTTTAGCCCCACTTGCTGCCCAGCCACAATATGGCAGATTTGCTATTCATCCAGCTCAATCATCATTAGCGTAATCGGCCCTGGTACCCACCAGATGTGGTGGGTGGTGTCCTCGGCTGATTACAAAGATTGCAGCCCCGCTGTGTTTCAGGAAGCTGCTCTTCCTTCCTGTCCTCATCTCACTTTTGTAGGTTGATTTTTCTGCCCTTGTGTTAAAAAAATAAAAAAGGAAGTAATGGAAAGGTTCTCTCCTACTGAATGTATCTTGTGTAGTGATAAAAGATAATCATAGCATCTGTGATTTTTTTTTCTTTGAAAATCAAGAGAACAGTGGAGGACAGAGGAAGCGTTTGTCCCTTGGCTTTGAATTCTGAGATTCCTTGGTTGTCCTGAAGGCTCGGGTGAAAGGGATGTGCTCAGCCTTTCTCCTCATTTGGGGCTGTGATAATCTTTCATCTTAGAACTAGAAAGGCTTAATGCCTCATCTTTTCCTGTAAGGGGAAAAAATTCATTTTCAGGATATCAAGTGTGAAATGGAAGGGGGCCCCACAAGTGTGATTTGAACCTGCTTTCTTATGTAGGGTTTTACTTTGTTAAGGACTCAGTGTAGCCTGTGGCCTTATGCAAGCTGGCTGTGTGTGGGTGGTGGTACACGGCTGCTTATTTACTTAGGGAACACATCGGTGAGTTGAATTATGGTGTTTATTTTTCAATCAGCTGATCCAAAAACTATCCAGCTTTCTTTCACTGCGTAAAGATCACATTTGAATGAAGATATCGTACCTTCAAATCACACCTTTTTCCTTTTGTGTGGATGAGAAGAGAGATTGGAAAACATACTTGAGAGGCAAGCATAGTTTTTCTCCTTGATTAGAACCTGCTTGTACTCGGAGAGTCGTTAAATCTCAGACCTAACATCGTCTGAGGTTCAAGTTCAGTGTGCATCTTGAATATCAGATAGTGCTCAGAGAAAGCATTTGATGAATGAAGAACCTGAGAATTAGAAAAATATGGGCTACTTTTTCATTATATGTAAATGTATTTAAAAGCAGTGGGAAAAGTTCTTAGGTCTAGGGAACTGGGACTTAAAACTGGGAAATTTTTCTTTGTTGCCAAAGCCAGAAAATGTCCCGGTTTGGCCCAACTGCAAAGTCCTTTGGCCGTGTCTGAGACTGGAGAGGTTTGGAGCACAAGTCTTCGCGGTGCTGCTGCTGCTGCTGCGCATAGGATAACGTGTTACCTACTGTCAACGCACGTTTACTGAAATCTTCTGGCTCTTATTTCAGTTAATCAAAATGGAAAATACGGACGCTTCAGTCTCACCAGGTCATTTATGTTGATATGAAATGTGGGGAAAATATAGCCGCACAGTTGTGGTGTTAGGGCTTAAAAATGAGGCTGATATAGCAGCGAGGAGAAGATGCCAGTTTATTAAGAAACAAATAGTGCAGGTGATACTCAGACATTCCCAAGGGGGGCAGTCCCCATGAAGTCATAGAAGCCTGGTAATCTCTGCCTTTTTGTGCTCACTTGTGTGTCTCAGTCTGTCCTTACATTTCATAATTCCCAGCTTGGCTCTTGCAAAGAGCTACATCAGGTATGAGTTGTGTTAGACTTGAACTCAAGGCTACCCCCCTGCCTTAGCCTCCTGAGTGTTGCTATTCATCCAGCTGCTCAGCCTCCTTAAGTAATGCCTTCTAACTGCTCTTGAATGACAGTAACCTGCTGAAGTTGCAAAAGAGGCTATGAACACCAGAATCTCTTGTTCTGGGATATTCTTATTTAAATACCTAGTTTCAAAGTGTTTAAATTCTTCAGTGATTATCTTTTTGTTACTGTGGTGAAACCTCATCAAGTTTCAGATTCATGGTTCACGTGCAGTAGGCACCAGTATTTTTAAAAATAGAATTAATGCCATCTTTTTAAATAAAAAAGAACATACCCACTGTTTTTCAAAAACCTATTATTGGATGTGAGTCTGAAATCATTTAATGCCTTTTACTGAAGGCTGGTGCTGAGGTCAAAAAGCACCTAAACCCTCACTATCTTAAGCTTTTCTAGCTTTTCTAAGCTTAAGCTATATATTAATCAAAGCATAGAAAATATAATTGAAGTATAGAAAATGAAGCACCTAGATTGTTTTGGTGGCAATGAGAGAGGATATTCTAAGTGATTTTTCCAGAGCCCCCTGCTTTGAGTTATTTTTTCTATTCTAAACACATAATTTTCAGGGGTTTATAGTTCATCCATTAATGATTTTGGGGCTTAAACTAATGGCTACTAAAAGATTTCAACCTGGGAACAAGTGAAGTTTAGGGGATGTTTTTGTAATGTTTAAAATATAAATCCTTCTGGTTGCTCCAAGTTAGAAATGATATAAAAAGAAGGAAAAGGAAAGAGGTTAATGGTCTCTGCAGCCTAGGCCTGGTGTGTGTTTATATTCAGAATCAGGATAGGTGCTGCCTTTGGCAATGGGGAAATACTAATATTCTGAGATGTGACATGGAAATTTGAAAAAGAAGTTTAAAGAAAATGCTCATATGACAAGTTTTGAAGGGGAAGTATGTGTAAGGTCTCCTACTCGTGCGTCCTTCCAGGAGAGGCTGTTCACGGGCGTCTCCTGATGTTAGGGCTGGCTGCTGCCATGGCTCAGCTGTTCCCACTTTGCGGCTGGTAGGTGTCTGCCGATGTCACTTTGCCCTTACTGCGGCCCTGGGAATTAGAGATAATTACTTTCATCATCTAAAAGATGAAACAATTGAGGTCTTGAGAGGCAAAAAGACTTGTTCCAGGCCACTCAACTAGTGTGTGACAATGCTGGGTCTTGAACCTAAGCCTTAATTCAGAGTCTATCCATTATGAATTAGGACTTCACAGGAGTAAAGCACCTGGGAATGGTAAGCTCAAAGGCAGAGGCTCTGAAACCTTGACAGCAGGAAAGCCTTCCAGAGGTCTGTAGTTCCAGAAAGGATGGAGAAGCACATAGAGTGGATTTAGATCACTCCTTATTATTTTTGGACCAGGAGGACCTGAGGTGGAGACAAGAGTCCTTGTGGCTAGGTTTGGTTCTTCATTTGGGGATAGTCTGATTCCATGTCAGCTCAACAAGAAAAATAGAATGGTGATCCGAGCAGCCAAACACAGTCTGGGTCTCAGGGCAGGTACAGGTGAAAGAAGCTTGCCCTGGATTTGAAGACCGCAGGGGAGCCTTGTGCAGCCCCGTGAGTATCAGAGGAGGAGATCCTACTGGATCTCTGAATGTGGTTCTCTCTTACAGTTTTCCCATCTTTTCCATACTTTTTCTCGTTCCTGTGGGTTCTCTCCCCCTTTCATTTCTTTTTGGTTCCCTGTGCTCTTTGTTGTGATAAAGACTAAGGTATAGAAAAGGGGCACTTACCACGGACCCCTCACTATGAGCTTTCGCTGTGCAGACTCGTCACTGGGCCCCCTTTGGGTGGCCCCTTCCAGAGTGGGAGGTGGAGGTGTCTGCACATGCTCGGTGTGAGTGACGGATGGAAGAGGCCAGCCCACGGCTGTGCACAGAACAGACCAGAAACATGGCGAGGTATGGTCGAGCATGTCTGGCCCTGGGGCTAGGAGCAGAAGCAACAGAGATTGGCGAGGGAAGTTACAGGGCAGGAGGAGCTGTCTGCCCCAGTCTCCAGAGGTGAACAGGGCTAGGAAAGAAGGTGGGTGCTTTACTTGAGGCAGCTTCACTGAAAACTTTTAGGGGTAGAAATAGCTTTAATGCTTATTTTTTGTATGTTTTGTGAATGTAGTTGATGAAAGACACTTAAACCATGCGTAGTATTTAAGAAAGTACTTGACAGATGAAAGATCTCAATTCATAGTAATTATCATATAATTTAATATTTCATTGTTATCAGATTTTGGCTTTGAGGAACAGACAAATGCTTCTCTCGAAGGCTTGTTGCACAGAAGCTGAAACAGCCAACCTGAGTTTGAGGATGGGCAAAGACATCAGCAGACATCGTGTAGTTCGGATCTTGGGGTGTTTGAACTTGAAGATGTTTCTGAGATTGCCTTACTCTTCCCATATTTAGTTTTCCCAATTGGTGACACAACCTTTAGCAAACACACCTACGTGCTGACTTTGCAAATAGGAATAAAGAAGAGAGTTTCTTTTCTCTGTTTTGTGTACTAGATGAAACTGTTCAATGATCTCCATTTCAGAGATTTTTTTAGTTCTGTTCTAACCATGCAAATGTTGCTTGACTTAAATGTGAAGCAGAAATACCGTGCCCGCAAGTTGCAGGCATGAGTCAAAAGTGCCCACCCGTTTACTTGATCCTCATGAGGTGACCACATACTTGTTTCTTCCTTGCCCTTACTCAACCAGAGGATGGCAAACCTCAATCCTCTATGTGGCTTTGTCAGCCATCCACAGGGAACACATCTCAGCTGCCACCACACTGGCTTTCTAGTCTCGTGTAGCAATTCACCCAAAATCTAGAATACTTAAAAACACACCATTTGTTATCCCGTAGGCCTATAGCTCCCAAGTCTAAGGGGTCTCTTCTGGGTCCTGTATTCTTTAACCACAATACTGAGGCCCGCGTGTCATCAAGGTCAGCTCTTCTCTGTGAAAATTATCTTCCATCCTCATTCAGGTTGTTGATTAACTGTGTTCCTGCATCTCTAGGACCAGGGTCTCTGTTTCTTCACTGGCTTTCAGGGAGGGCATCTTTCTGTTCCTTAAAGCTGCCTGCTCGTGGGGCCCTCTGACCTTCAGAGCCAGCAGTGCTGTGTCCCGTGAAGTCCCTCTCAGACTCTAAGCCTCCCTGCCTTTCCCCTTTATTATCAGAGAAAGTTCTCTCTTGGCAGAGATTATTATTTAGTTTTGTACCTTGTTGTATAAAATCAGAAACCAGGAGACATCTGAGGGAGGCTGGCAGGAGGGCTGTAGGGGTAATTATTTCTAAGTGACAGCTCCTGGTAGCAGAATTGGCAGTGAACTGGAATTGACAGGTGAGGGTTCAAGTCCTGATTCAGGGACCTTGTATCGGGGAACTTGAGGCACCTTTTCTGAGCCTTAATTTCCCTGCCTGTAAAATGAAATAGCCATGCTCTTGGGGTCAGCTTGTTTTTCTAACATCTCCTTTCCCCACTTCTTATGTGCTCCCATTCTGCCTTCCCCTGGCAGACATCTCTAATCAGCCATCCCCTCTTTCCTGCTGTGCCTGGATGCGATCCTAGAATCCTTTTGACGTGGCCCTCCAGGAAGCCACCACTGGTCCATTGGAGTTGGCACTGGAGATGAAGCTTGTGTGTCATCCTGGCCCTCATAAGTCTCGTTTCATCCTGAAATGGCACAGTTCTCTCAAATGAGAGATTATCACCTCCCTTGGCAAAGATGCCGACATTCGGAGAAGAGCCAGTTGGCCTGGGCTTTGCTTGTCACACGGACATCTGGGGAGCGGGCTCGCTTTTCAAGCCACAAATTGAGGTGTGCAGGAAAAGTCACTTTCCCTCTCATTGAACTTAATTTTTAGTTTGCATCCCTGGTGGTCAGGTTTTTGAAATGAAATCCCAGGCTTTGTGGCACTCGCTCTGGCTCTCCATGGGGTTGATTCCGGTTCAGAGGCCCCAAGCAGAATCAGGGCACAGTGGGCAGGGCCTTTTGGTGCTCTGCTACCTGTGTGTGATGGTTTCTATGGGGACATCCTTTCTCCCAGGTGTCTTGCAAAAGCTGGGTTGAATAACAAACTCACCCGAAGTTCAGTAGCCCATAGTTACTTTCTTGTGTAGGCTTGGGTTTGGGTAATTCTCTGGGGCATCTTCGTGCACACAGGAACCAGGAAGGTAGTGTTTCTGTCTTGTTTTGGCATGGAGCTTATAGTCACAAAGGCAAGAAAAAGAGGGCTAGAAGTTATCTGGTAGTGCTTATGTATGTGAGTAAGTATGGGATACCTATCATCCCCTCTCCATGGGCTACAGCTGGTCACATAGTGTCATCTGTCCACAAGAAAGCTGGAAAGTGTTTGCAGAGCGACTCTTGGGTGTTAGGTGAGTGTTACTTGTCACTGCCACAGTTGTTGATTCGTTTAGAGCTACTACTAATCCCCCTGTCCTGCCTGAAAGGCTGTTCTCTGCTTCCAGGATGGTGCGTCATTACTGTCCTCGAGTGACAGAAGACAGGCTTCTCGTGCAGGTGCTCAGCCCATTTGCACTCAGGACTTGGTTTCAGAGATCGTACCTCCTAATACTGTGGCACTGGGGTTTATGTTTCCACATGAGTTTTGGAGGGGCCACATTCAAACCAGAGTGGGTTCTGATGTACTGCATGTAGGATGACTGATACCTCCCTGGCTTCCTATTCTGCTTTGGGAACAGAATGTATGGGTGTTTCCAGTTTTCTAAACCTTTCTGGGGGTTTTTCATTCTCTTCCCTACCTCTGCCCTTGGCCAGGGAGGGATGGTGAGGACTCAGAGCCCCTTCCCACAGAGAGCCTTGTTAGAGACACATGTGAGTCTGGCTTCTTGGTCACCTTGACAACTGTCCAGCTTTTCTGGTCTAAGTGGACTGGCTCTTGCCATAGGGACTCTGGTGACAGAAGGAACAGTTCTGGCACCTGTGGCTCTATTTGTCCTGGGTTTGGTTTATCCCTAGGATATACACTTGAAGAATCTAAAAGCCAAGGCTTGGACCCTGTTCTAGGTCCTCCTGTGGCCCATGAGGACAGCCAACTCTTCTCCTGGTGAATAGTTGAAGAATGTTACTTAGCTTCGTCTGTATTTTTAGTTCTTATCCTGTTTTGCTTATGGTAAACACATCACTTGAAAGGGGAAGGCGGATTTTTGTGGTTCCACAAGTCTAACACAGGGATAACACTGGGGAAGGAAACTGTAGGGCTTGTGAAGGCTTCAGGCGTCTTCTTCCCTCTCATCCAGCTGTGCTTATTGGCTAGAAAGATGGTTTTTGGATTCATCTCATTCCTCTTGCCTGCTGGGCCCTTCTTCTTGCTCAGTTATTTGGCAGTTGGAAAGGAGAATTTCCCTCTCTCTCCTGCTCTCTCTTTTTCTCTGCCTTCCTCTTTCTGGCGCACACACACACCTGCCCTTCTACCCTCGGATCCTATTCTAGATTCCCTGCTTTATTTCTCACTGCTTTCTTTAATCCACCTATCATCCAGATAAGTTAAACCCTTTTCCTCTTCCCAGGCAGCAGCTTTTACAGGATGGGCTGGTGGTGTGGACCTGATGATGGCCTGGAAGAGGGTGTTTGTCTGGAGCCCATTCTCATTGTTTGAAGAGTGTTTCATTTCTCCTTATGTAAATATTCTTTTAGAGATTTTAATTCTCAGTAGTACTTATTTGCAGTACATAATGATTGCATTCATCATGTGTCCTCTTCCGCTGTGTTCCCTCTCCCCTCCATCTCTTGCCTTTTTCTTATGAGCGTGTCCAGTCTGACTCACTTACCAGGTGTTTCTTTTATGAGGAGAGTTCAGCTATCCTTGGAAGGGTGAGCTCTGTGTTAAGGTTCATAAAAGTTGCATTTGTACTCCGGGGCAGGGGTGGCTTATCTTTAGGGCATCCAGAGATTTTAGGTCCTGTTGTCCTAGAAATAGTAATTCCTGGCCAGATGTGGGCACCCCTGTGCCAGATTGTATCACATTGTGTAATGTATTGGTCAGCTTCCTGTTACTGTAATAAGTGCCGAGAGTTAACCTGTGGAGAGAAGGGTTTTATTTTGGCTTACACTTTTAGAGGCTCTCAAGCATGGTTAGTTGGCTTTCAGACCTTTGAACCTGTGGTGGAACTACAGGCAAGGAGGCTGCATCATAATTGGAGTGAGTGGCAGAGCAAAACTGCTAGAAAGTGCAAAGGGAGTGGTAGAGGGAAGGACCAGAGTCTCATAGTCCTCTTCAGTAGTGTGCCTGCCTTGCCACCGGAGGAACCTCACTATGCCCCTCCTCAGAAAGTTTTTACTGCCTGCCCCTGAGTAGCTCTGTGCTTAGGACCAAACCTTTACCACACGGACCTGTGAGGAGACACGTCAGATCCAAAGTACAGCAGTACACCTCTGCCTCTGAAGGTGTATGTGCATCTCTCAATGCAGAGGCACTGATTATATCCCTAGGGCCAAAGTATTTCAGCATCGCTCAGAAGTCCAAGTCCCAATCTCCCCTGAGAGCCAAGGCAAAGTCATTCTGTGAGCCTCTTTAAAAATATCAAAAAATCAAGTTACGTGCTTCCAAGATACAATGTTGGGGCAGGCGCACGGCAGACATTCCTCTTGTAAAAGGGAGGAGTAGATCAGACCGATGCAAGACTGAAACCCAGCAGCACAAACATGAAATTCCACAGCTCACCTCCAGCACACCATGGCAGGATGTGGGCTCCCCAGGGGTTGGGCAGCTCCATCCCATGGCCTTGCCTGCTGCAGCCCACTGTCCTCTCTCTCGGGGAGGTCCGCACACTGCCTACTTCTTCCCTCAGCAGGTGTGGCAGCTTTGTGGCATTTATTCCTGAGGAGTCTGCTGCAGCTTTGGCATCACCCCCACCTCTGCATGCATTGCCCTGTCTGACCTCTCAGGGCCCTGTCTGGCTTCCGAGGCTTTTATTCCTTTTGGCGTCCATGCCCCCATAACTCTCACATTCTGCATGCTTGTTAAAGCAGCATAAAAGGGAATGCTGTTTTCCGATGCTAGAAGGAAAATGGCTGACTTCTCTTGGTGGTAAAACTGCAGGTTCTTCTGATACTACTTGTACCATCAACTTTTAAAGCTCAAGAGAATGGTAAAAATGCAGCAAGAAGCTAGTGAAAATCAAGATCTGATTCCTTTTCAAGTTCCTGAAGCCCTGGATAAGAGCCTTTCCCTCAGGGGAGGGCCAGCTTCCCCCAGCACCCTTGGCGACCTCCTGGTCTTACTGCCTCTGTGTGAAGGAGTCCTTGTCTGAAATCTAGCTGCGGAGCAGAACAGCCAGTGTGCTTCGCACTGGAAGGGTGAGGATAACCTGTGAGGGAAGGAAGAGCAGTTTGATAAGGAAGGGAAGAAAGGGAGCTGTACACAGTCCACGCCTATTGTGCAGTAAGACGTCCATGTTTTCAGGCGAGGAAAGGAGGAGTGTTGGAGATAGGAGCAAAACCTCAGGACCTGTGTGTGAGAGAGAGGCGGGGAAACAGGGTGTTCAAGGAATTTTCCTCTGTGCATTGCTGGTGGGTGGAGATAAGTATTCAGATTTGTTCATTTTGTGGCTACCCAACTATTAAACCTTTACACCTGTCTCCAGGCCAGAGACAGCAGTGAGGAGGCACTCCCGCGATCCACTGGTTCACTGATGACCCCACTCTCTGGTTGTTTGTCCACTGGGGTTGGTGAACTGTGGCCCCCGGACCCAGCCATGCCTGCTGCCTGCTGTTGAACGGCTCCACCTGTCCAATTTGAGATATGATTCTTTTATTGCGGCTGTTACCTGACCCCTGGTCCATGGCATGGGGGTGGCATGTCATCTTCTCCTTACACTGTGTCCTGAAAACCCTTGCCTGGTCAAACATCTGGTCAAGCATCAGTTGACTGTGCAACTGAGCTGCTGCCATTTTAAAAACTTCTGCACTTTTCTTCCCTTTTTAAAAACCCACCGGCATCGACAGCCCAGCTACCAAGCTGACAAGAATCAAATTAGCATTCTTTAATGTACATGGATCCTGCAAAGATATCTAATTCTCTGCTATAAATGGGCTTGTTTCCTCATTCCCCAAAGCCCTGCCCCTCCTTTTCAAGACTCCAGCCCTGAAGAGATTGGCTGTGTCACTTTGATGACTCATTTAATTCTCGGTTACATGAGTGGAATGCACAAGCCTGTGAGGGTGGTGCAGATGTTACTGCTGTGGGACACTTGGAGCTGTTCCAGGGACTTCGGCCCCACCCGGGCTCCAGGCAGGAGGGTGGTGTTGCCCTCCTTGCTGGTGGACCACCTGCCGGGATGGCCCTCCTGTTATGCGTACCCAAGTAGGGCCGAGTAATTTCCCAGGGGACAGAGGATTCATTACACGCTGGAGTGCTGACAGGCTCTCTCTCTGGTGTGGTGCCCTGCCCAGAGAGGACCTTGGCAGTGCTGATACTGCACTTGGCTTGCACTTCTCAAGTGAAGTCTTCACGCAGAGGCCTGGTCTGCATGTGGCACCAGGAAGTTGGGTTTCCAAGAACTTCCCGTCTCTGTCCCCCTAACTTTGCCTGGTCGAGCACCTGGTAGTGCAAGTAGCTCCGCCCCTGCGTGTGTGGGCTCCTGAGCAGAATCCTGGTGGAATCCTAGCAATATCACCCCCCTCTTGAATTCTGTCCTCTGGTGTGTGGCTCTGTCTCTGTCCTCAGAATGAGAACAGCGGCCCTGGCATGGGGGCACTTGAGTAGCTACCTCTACCTTGCGTGGCCAGTAGGCCAGGGTATGAACATGGGGGCTGCTTTTGTTGGTCACTTTTATACAGCTTATAGTGTCATTCTTACCTGAAGCAACGATTCTCTACGCTACATTTTATATCCTTGAGCTTTTAGTTGTAGCAATGAGCATACCAAGGAGGCCCAAGTGAAAACCAACAAAATGACTTGTTTATTCATATTTTTACTCAGTTAATTCGTATTTTTGAGCGTCTGTGGTTCTAGGATCCAGGCGCCCAGTGGGGAGAAATACAGGAAGAGTCATGGGCTCATGAAAGTTCTAATCTAGCGAAAGGGGCACAGGAACGAGTGGGTGATGGTGTGAGAGATTCTAACGGTGTTGCACCATGAGAGGGAGATGGTAGAGTGGCCTGAGGGAGGAGGCGACATGAAGTCAGCCTGGACCACGCTTGCCGAGCAGCCTTCTGCAGCTCCCCCTGGACTCTGCCGTCATAAACCCCAGGTTCCTTGCTCCGTTTCCCCTGACTCAGTCCTTTCCCTCTCACCCTCGCCTGCCTTCTTAGCCCTTGGGTCTGCCTTGGACACACGTTTCTCCCCGAGGCGCTCAGGGACCCTGCGTCTGCGTTGGGTACCCCTCCTGGAAGTTGCCTGCTCATCTGCTCCCTTCCTTACGGTGCTGAGCCCACTCCTTTCCTGTTTTCTTCTTTTATGAGGCTGTGAACTCCCAGAGGCCAAGGGTTTGGGTTTGTTGCTCACTCCTCCGTCCGCAGCTGCCGTGCTCCGGGCTGGCTCAGAGGGTCGGTGTTCCTTCAGGGGCTGTGTGTGCCAAGGAGCGCAGAGCTCCCAGACAGCTCGGCGCTGTGAGGAGTAAGGTGGCACGCTGGGGCCCCGAGAGGTCTGGCAGCGCGTGCAGATAGCTCACTCATCTCGCGAGGTGAAGCAGTGTGGAGGGAGCAGTGCCAAGAGCCCTGCCTCCTTGCCGTGGCTTGATTTTGAGCCTCAGTTAATGAAACGAGAAGGCATCCTGGCACTTTTACGTGGCTGGACACGCTTTTTGGGACTCATAATCTCCACTGTGAGTCCAGGACATGGAACCATGCAGGGATGCATACGTGTTTCAGAGCAGGTGGGTGATGTGTGAGAGACCTGGAACTCCTGCCCTGCCTCCTGGGGTCATACGGCCTGTGGGGAGGAGATCGGCTCTGAGGAGGGGTGGACCCCAGCACCGTGGCTCTGTAATGCGGCGATCCTGCACTCCTCAAACTGCCAGGCCGGATGTTGCCCATGGCGACCACGTGGGCACCTCTCACACACCCGAGGCCCCGCGAGGTCCGCTGGGTGTGAGTCCATTCCCCTGACGGCTGCCCTCCTGTGTAGATTCTTGGGAGAAATAAACAAATAAACTACAAAGTTGTAGCGTGGAGCTGAAGCTGTAATTGAGGGGCTTCAGCTCTGCGTTCCTGTGGCCATGGGCCCAAATCAATGGCAATTCAGGGTGGATGTTCACATCTAGTGGGTTTTATGTGACCATTGTCCCGGGGGCTTCGTGCCCCTTGTCCTGATGTGAATAACTGCGTATCAAAGAACTCAGAGTGGAGGCCTCCTTACATGTCTTGAATTCATTCTCTCTCCTTAACTTTTATGATTAAAAAGAAAGGGTTTATTACCAAAGGACCTCACTTAATCAAAGCATGATTAATGAAAGCAACAAGCAATGGTAGCAGCAAAGTTTTTATCGACATAGAAAACTTTTTATCACATACACACACACACACACACACACACACACACACACAAAGCATTTCTAAAATGCCATAAATGGTATGGTTCCAACATGTTAAAATATATGTTTAATAAAGAGAAAACGCTGAAGGATACAAACCCAGATATTAAATTCTTTTAAACTTTGTTGTGGGGGTAGTGGGTTGGTGGGATTCTTGTTTTTTCCCTTTTGAATATGTGCAGTTTTTATAAGCATTTATTAGTTTGATAATCAACTAACATTGGTATGGAGAGTGAGGATTAGGAGTTAAATGGATGCGGGCTCTTTGTGCCACTTTATAACTTAGGTTGACATGGCAACAGGGGCCACTCATTAAAATAACTGTTAGGTGTGACACATAGATGTGTCCACAGAGAGATGCAGGAGTGCTCTGTGGATGTCAGGGGCTCTGCCTGGGTCCTGCCTGCGGAGTCTTCATGTTAATACCACGTACATTCTAGGAGGAAAAATGACTGTTTTGAGGGCTGTTGCTGTTACCCTGAATCAAGTTACTGGTCCATTTGCTTCTATGCCCTGGTTATGCAGTGGTAATTCAAACCCCCACAAGCATACAGTATAATAAGGCAGAAGACATTAAACAAATATTTGAGTATACTGTGAAGTGTTATGAAAAGATACAATGTGAAAGAATGAAAGATGTCACTTTCTTGAGGCTTTAGACCTCTAATATGAGCTCAGACTCAGTTCTGGCTTTTTTGTGTCATGAAATTACTCATTATTATTAGGATTATAAGCTTTATCATGATCATTAGCATTGTTTGTCCTTATAGATTGAAGCCTATGATCAGGCAGATAGCAGGCATATACACGAGAAACAGGTCTTTGTTTCTGAGGGCAAATTAATCTTGTGATGAAGCAATTGTGTACTGAAGAGCTGGCTTTAAGTGACACTGAAATAAGTTTACTGAGAGAGAGGGGTCAGGGAGACCTTGAGCTAGCAGGACCTGGGGAGATGCGATTATAATTACAGGATGCAAATAGTCCAGTTAGAGTGGGAAGAAACGTTGTTCAAAGAGAACAGGGAAGGTGGAGTGGTGTTCTAGAAAGATTCTCATTTAGTTGTACCAACTGCCCAGGGCTTAAAATCTATCCCTTCTCCAGGGTCAGTGTCTTTTGTCTACATAGAAAGTGATAGACTTTAAGGGTCTTCCTTTCACTGGTAGTCTGTGATATAAAATAAATGAACTTTGATCTGTATATCTTATACAAAAATTAAATCAAAGTGGATCATATACCTAAATAAAGAATATAACACTATAAAACTTCTAGAAGAAAATCTAAAAGAAAATCTTTGTGACCACAAATCAGACGCACAAGCCTTTCATGGGATATCAAAGACATGAGCCAATAAAAAACATAATTAGAATTTATAATAAATTTAACATTTTTGTTCCATGGAAGATACTATCGTGATAAGACAAAGATAAAAACACATACCAGGAGAAAATATTTGCTACATCAATGATAGAGGACTTATATTTACATTATATGAAGAACTTTCAAAGCCCAGGAATAAGAACATTTGGGCAAGATTTGCGTAGACATTTTACCAGAGAAAATATTTGAAAGGTAAAGAAGCAAAATAAAAGGCGCTTAGTACCATCAATAATTCAGAGAAATACAAGTTAATGCTGCAGTGAGATATTACTATACACCCATGAAAATACCTGGCCAAAAAATTAGATGTTCTAAAGATTTATTTATATCTCGATAAAACTGATGTCATAATTTAAAAGTAGCATGAAATGCTGGAATAAGGAAGTTGAGTGTTTGAACTTAGTAGCAAGGGAACCAGGAGAGTCACTAGTGTTTTGAGAATTGAGGAGACAGACTTTCCCACATGGATACCATCTCTGACATTCTGTGCTCTCCTTCTGGCCACCATCTCTGTGGGGCTCTCTTCCGTCTACACTGCCCAAGAATCCACGTAGGTATTTCTGCAGCCTTCCAGAGCAGCCTTGTGGACTGCACAGGTGTGTTACAAGATGGTTCAGGAAAACAGATTTGATTTGGGCCCTGCCATGGCAACAGGAGACTGCTTTCACCTGCCCAGTTACTGTCTGCTTGTACCTCTTCGTTGGCTTGCTGCTCGTGTTTGGGTCCCCTTCTGATGCATTCACTGTGAGGAGAGAGCAGGAGAAGGCCAGGAAAAAGTGCTCAGGAAGTCCTTCAGATCAGCGCTTAGGAATTTCTGCTGCAGGTTGGTGGTAGCTTAGGGAAACCCCAACCCCAGCTTGTGGCTAGAGCTGCAGATCAGAAGCGAGGAAGGTGGCAGGTCTGCCACAGAGTACGGAAGTGATCCATTCTTGTCAAGTGGCTGGTTGCCTGTGAAGTCTTGTCTTCATGGGATAAGTCAGGAGTTTGAAATATGAGGAAGCCTCTGGCTTTTTCTTATACTTTGACTCAGAGTACCAGGTCATTTTGCATTGTTTCCCCTTATTTTTCCCCTTCTATTCATTCTCCCCAGTCCTGGGGATTGAACTCAGTGTCTTTGCCCTGAGCTGCATCTCCAGCCCTTTCTAGTTTTTAAGATAGGTTGTTGGCTGTGTCTCTAAATTGCCCAGGCTGGGCTTGAACTCGGTCTTCCTTCCTCAGTTTCCCTGAGTGCTGGGATTACAGGTAGGCACGAACATGTGTGTCTCAAACACATCTTTTCCAGGAGGTTTCTTTTGCTTTCTTTCTCTCCTCCCTTTTTTTCCCCTTCCCAGATGCCCCAAAGCTCCATTTTCATAGGAAAGGAAGATTGCATTTCTTGCCCTTGGGCCCCATCATACAGACCCAGATCTACTGGGGAGAGAATCTTACTAATATGAGATGAATGGGTTTGGCCACAGGGAGTTCTGCATTTCCCAGGATAACATTTGTCTTTATTTCAAATCATCATGACAACATTTAAGTGAGAACAGGACCCATGCATGCTCGTATTCATGGTGCTTTCCAATTGCTTGCATTATCCTCGAATAATGGGATATGTACTTGATATGATGTAGAGGCCACTGGGCTGCAAAGCAGTCATTAGCTTTCCCTCAAAAATGAAAAGAGAGGCTGCAGTTTGAATAATGATCCCTGGCTGTTTTCTTTGTACACGGACCATTTCCATAATTAGGTTTCAAGCTTCATCTCTCTTGTTTTTAACTAAAAAGCCGACTGGGGAGGGGGGAGACAAATTGTATTATGGGGAAAAAGGAGAGCAATGTGTTCCATGCAAAATAAGGGGCAAATGAGTAAAACAGGAGATTAGTGGGTGTCCTCATGTTCCAGTGGATTTCCACAGAGCTGGCCTTGTGTCTGGGATGAATTGAGCATCTTTGGAGGTCAGGGATATCTTTCTGGAGACCCTTTTTCTACTTCCTAGACAGAACTTTTTTGTAGGTCTTAGAATTTTTCTCTAGAGTAACGTTTTCCTTCACGCTACCTTGAAATGACCTTGATAGCATATCTGTTAGGCACTTGTATATTTAGGGCTCAGATAGCCTGGGTTCAAATCCTGCCCTTCTGGGAGCCAGTTTGGGCTCACCATGGTATTTCCTGTAGTTCCTGTTGTTCTTTGAGAAACTGAAGGTGTTAATAATGGTGGCTCCTTCACAGAGTTGTGCAGAATGAAGCAGTTGGCACCATACACAGGGCAGGGTGAATTCTAGGGTTGCTTTAGCCCCTGTGGTCATTACTGTTAGTATCCTTAGTCCCCCGGAGGAGGTCCCAGCTCAGAGTTCAGGACAGATGCATTTCTGTGATTTCATAACCCAGGCCGTAGTTAAGGGAACCGAGTTGGCGTGTTGGAGCCATAAATCACACAGCGCATTGACAACCCCATTTACTTTTCCCTGGAATGTCGTGTTTTTTCACCTGTTGTCTTTAACTTCTGAGCTCTTGAGATGCTGAGGATAGTTTTGTAGTTTGAGTCTGCTGAGCGTGGTAGGAAATGACTTTGAGTTAGACTAAGTTCTTGGTTCATAACCGGTTCCACTTTTTCAAATCAGGTGCTTTATATATTATTGTTGGCTATTAAAAATAAACAGTGGGTAAGTGGCAGCAGTTCTCAGCTTGCCTAACCTTCTCAGACCGGAATTAATCTTTATTCCCTCATGAACCTTCCCCTTCACCCTCATTTTCCACTGCCCCGTGTATGGAGCTATGGAGAGGAAACCCACAGTCTCTCCTTTTAAACTCACATTGTGGCTTGTGGCCAAGTATTGCTGTTGCTATTGCCATGTGGGGACTTGTTAGAAGTGTCAGATCTCCAGTCTTATCCCACATCTGAGTCAGAATCTGTGTTTTAACAAAACCTCTCATTCAAGTGCAGACTAAAATATGTCAGGTTCTGTGATATTTCACTCTCATCGGGGAGAAGGGCTGATTCCGGTGAGCACTAGTGAGGTAGACCAGTGCCTCACCCCAGGGTGCGAGGGGATTTCCTGCAGATGTGAACCCTGATCTGGGTGTTGACAAAGAAGTAGGAATTGACTGGGGAGAGTGTGATGAGTATCCGGGGAGAGTTGACCAGTATTACCAATTTTGACCCCAAATTGGATTCTTCTTCCTTTTGGAACCAATAGATGACACTGAGATCCAGTTAAGCAGAGGAGAATTTTGTTTTGGGCCCAGAATAGAAGTGGGAGCTAAACTGATCAATGAACTCAACCCATTGAGGATGAGACAGTTATAAACATAAAGTGAAACAGGCGGGAGGGAGAGGGTGATGGAGGGAGGAGTATTCATGTCTTTTCCGGGAATGTGAGCACTGCCTTTCCCCACTCCTTTTATGGCTCTTTTGGGCATGTGTTAGAAGAAACTTGGGTTTGTTAGTGGCCTCTGTGAGTTTCTGAGTCTTCATTTGTGACATGCAACTTTTGATACTTCTCTGGCTTGTTGGAAAAATATGACTGATTAGTAACGAGAATCATGAAATCCATGCTTCTTGACCTTCAGATGTGTGGTTCCACAGTTTAAAAAAAAATCAGTGCTTTACAACCTAAGCAGGATGTAACCGAGGAGGGGCTCAGGGCACGGGCCCCACACCGCAGTGCTGGTGCAGGCTCATGCCCTGGAGGGCCACGCTCTGCTGCTTGCAAAGACCTTGTCTGCGGTGCAGGGGCCTCACAGAAAGCTGCTCTGTGCATCACACTTTAAAAGTTAATTTTCATATTCAGTATTGGTTGATGTTTCAATTTTTTTCCTTTTGCTTTCCTTTTTTCCTGGTTAACCTTTTGTAACCCACCACTGTGTTTAATAAAAGATGAATGGATTAAAGGAAGCGTGGTGATAACAAGGAAATGGAAAAGCTCAAGAAGCATCCAATTAATGAGGGAGCCCATGGAATACAAAATGAATGCAAGAAAAGAAAGGTAAATCCAGGGCTTGTTTATTAAGTGCAATTCACCTTGAATTCTGAAAAGGGAACTTTTTCAGTAAGGGATTAGTGACAAGATTTGAAAAGAGTACCCCAGGGAAAAGAGGATTAACAAAAGGAGACATTATAGAATGAAATAGAAGTGAATTAACAAATTGATTTTCTGTAAGGGTTAGAAGACACAAGATTTATTTGGAAGATAAATATTTGGTAATTGAAACCTGTAAGTGTTTTGTTGCTGTTATTTTCCTCATGAAGCTCTGTCCGTGCACTGTGAATCTCTGGGCCGATGAATGTGGAATGGCACAGATGCCGCGTGAAGACTAGCAGGCTTTTTCTCTTCATATCCCATGCTCAGGTGCAGTTTTTTCTACTGTAGACATTCAGAGGTGTTTCCCTGTAATCAAAGAAGTCAGTTTTAAACTTAGAATGATTTGGAGCTAGAAACTAAAATCATTTCTTTTAGATAAGGGAAATCCTTTGTTTCATTAGGGGCTTTGCCTTAGATTTTTATTCACTTTTCCTTTTCCCTTCCTCTATCCACTTGCATTCCGGGAGGAGTGCCCTGGAACTCATCTGTTTGTCGACAGACAGCAGGACGCGGCAGTGTACCCGATGGAGGTTTTATAGGGTGTGATGCCCTGTCACCAGGTGAGGCACTTGATGGCAGAAGTGCTACAGGCAGTCTCTGCCTCGTGGTCCATCCTCTGAAACAGCCCCGGCCTGGATTCCTGTGCCTGGCCCTTCCCAAAGATGGATTGAATTGTTTGACTCATTCCTTACAAAGGCCTATTGATTTTCTGATGATCTATAGCTTTTTTGCCCCTTTGCTGCCTGGAGAGGGGATGGAGATGGTTAGCCACTGATATAGCTCATCCCTACCCCCCCTTTTTTTGGTACCTAGGATCGAACTCAGGTCCTTGTACTTGCGAGGCAGGTGGTGGAACCACTGAACTAAATCCCTGGACCTCCTTCCATTATTTTTTATCACTTTCCCCTCCACTTCTTTCCTCCCATTTTTATGCTAGCTGGATATCTGATTATGTATTTGGCTTTTGACTATGCTGCTCTCTGGGAGCAAGTATAACCAATAATATTATTGTCATCAATTCTTATTTCTGGTGGTCTTTTGGGCAAATGGGTCTCTTTCTATTAAGTTGTAATTGTTTGCCTTAAGAAATAGGAAAAAAGGGCAAAGGAAATCATTTAACAAACATCCATAATAATTTTAAAAGAAAGTTATTTAACATTGTTAAAATTGTGAAATTATTACAATTATTAGTTATTGTTTTCAAATAAAATTTTACTCATTGAAATAGTCCTTAATTTTTGGTACTTGTTCTGGTTTTCCTGGTTCCCAGGATTCATCTCACTGTACCTGGTGAAACAGAGCATTCACACACACACACAAACCACACACACACACAAAACACGGATGCATGCACGGTGTACACATACATCCTTGCTTGTTCCAGATTTCTTTGGGAAGGAGAAAAGGAAAGTATGTGATTCCTTTGGAACTTTATTGCTTTTGGATCAACCCGTGTTTGGAAAAGATGAATCATCTGACAGCAGCAGACCCATGTCTCCTGCCTGGCCACTGTTGAAGCTTCCTTACGTAGATATGAGATACACTGCAGAATCTGTAATTTAAGGCAAGAAAATACTTCTCTGAAATTAAACTGCATGTGCCTATAAAACAGATATACAGGCAACTTTAAACATGTCTTGCCATACTTTGTCACTTTTTTGATTCCCAATATAGTGTCTGCAAGACAGCATCAGCCTGGTCCCAAACCGGGGATCTCTGAAAACCCTTAGGGTTCTCCTTAATTTTGTACCAAAGCTGAGTACTCGAACAACACATTCTCTTCTTACTGGTGAAATATTTCAGTGAAGCTGTCCAGCCTTGCAGTTTCTCCATTGAGAATGATTCCATTCTCTCTCAGGAGCAGTGAGATGGTTGTGTGGTGTCCTGCGGTGCCTTGTTTGTGAGAGCTGAGGAGGGGAGATTGGGAAGTGGTCCGTAGGCTCAGGAGTCTGCTTTGGAAGCATCTTGGTTTGTACACAGAACTTCCTGCCTTTTTTTTTTTAAATGTTTGAAGGTGACATTTTTGAGCTGAATGCATTTCTTGTTCCATGAGCTCCCGTGGACTAATCTGGAGGCACCCCAGTACAAAGTGACAAGGGCCCTAGGTGGATGTTCTGATTTTTGGTCTTGGGTTCATTTTCTCTGGGCTTTTTGCCAGAAGTGTCTGTGCAGCTGAGCGTGTACTCTTCCTCTGCGTATACCTGCCTCTTATCACCTGTGAATAAGTTTAAATACTCAGAATGAGACTACTTTTCATAGAGTCTGATTAGATATGGAGAAACTATGCCCATTTACCAGGGAGCTTAGGACAGATTGACTTTTATAGCTGATCTCTGTGACTTCTGCTCCCCTGACTGTCCAGCCCCCCTTCATTTGTCCCTCTCCCCCATCCACTTGTACTTCTCTCTACTGCTCTCGCCCCCCCACCCCTTTACCTTCTGCTGTGTGTGGTTGTGGGTGACTTCATTCATTTTCCTGTTGCCTTTTCTCCACCATCCTAGCCTAAGGCCTGGGCACATGTCCTATATGTTATCCTTGGTGTCTTCTCTTCCTTTTTCTCCTTTCTGCTCTGTGCATATGTTTAGTCTGTGTTGTCAGAGCAGGTTCTTGGAAGGGGTTTGTGTTTACCTTGGAGGCATAGTACTTCCTGCTTTTTGTCAC
Source organism: Fukomys damarensis (assembly GCF_012274545.1). Lineage (NCBI taxonomy): Eukaryota > Metazoa > Chordata > Mammalia > Rodentia > Bathyergidae > Fukomys > Fukomys damarensis. Next base: position 40,053,939 of record NW_022900940.1, on the reverse strand, counting down.
GGCGTATTCTGTGCTTTCATTATTTAAAGTTTTCCCAGTAGATTCTAACCTCTTATAGATGGAGAATGTATCATGTACGTCCTCTGGAATGGTCTCCTCACTCAGCACAGTACCTGGTACATAGTAGGTATTCAGTAAATACTGAATAAGACAATCAGTCGGTGGCTGATCTGACACTAAGAGGCTTAGCTACCAATGTCAGACTCTTGTTTAAAGAGACTATTTCCTTTCAATGGTGAATGGATCTTGTTCTGTTGGATTGTTTACTGAGAGGAAATTATTTTAGAAGAGTTCCTTGTTCTACTGAATGAATACATGTATGGAATCTCTCATTGGCATCATCTTTGAAAGCCTCGTCCTCCCAGTTGAGTGTGTTCATGTACATGCACTGTGCTGTGAAATCTGTTGCCAGAGTCTGCAGTTCGTGGCCTTCCTAGAGTTCCAAAGCAGGCTCCTCAAATCTCGGTTCTTAGTTCTGTGCGGCTCGGTCTTTTCACCCGTCAAGATAGTGTCAGTCTCTTGACCTGACCTGAGAAAGCAGTGGTGTGAGAAAACCCTTAGCACCCGATCTGTCTCATAAGACGTGCTCTGCCATTTTTAGCTGTTACCATGATTGATTAGGTGGTCGATTTGGATTTGGCCTTCATCTGCTGTGATTTCATGTTCTCTGCTCCAGAAATCCTCTTCCTTTTTGCCCACCATCTGCTAGTCCTCATTATAAGACTCCTCCTGACAGTTTCCCCTAGGGAGCCTTAACTATTTGTCTGCCTCTGGAGGGTCCCTGAATCCTTGTCCTCGGCAGCTTACCTGGTGTGACTGTTCAGTGCTGTCGTGGAACTGTAAAGGGAGTGAGACCAGATCTGTGGTGGGGCAGCAGCTGCTGCAGAGCCAGTGTTGCCCTGTGGATCAGTGGTGGGCGTTGCTTGTGGACTGCCAAGGAGACAGCACTTGCATCAGGCCTTGCAGCGACCCAACCAAGCCAGACCAGACAGAGGGTTGTGGTGGAAGACGCAAACTTCAGGTTTGAGGAGGAACAGGGAAAAACAGGAGAGAATTGGGAGATGAAAAACCAGGCAGTCAGAGGAGTCCAGAGTCCATGTCACATGAAGGCCCATGAAGAACGGGGGATGTTTAACCCTGAAGGAAAGGTAACCCAGGGGACGAAGAGTTCCAAGGACCTCTTTAAGCCCTTAACATATAGAAAGTCATAGTGATCATATCAACCCCATGAGGTGGTTGTCATCTCTCATTTCTTCAGATGTGCAGAGGCAGAGGCAGAGGATGTTCACGACAGCTTTAGCAAGGACCGTGGAGAGCCAGTGGTAGAGTTAGAATTGCACCCGGGCTGTCTGTGCCCCGAGACCCCACACCAATGACTGGCCCCATCTCTCTCCCTTAGAATGGCTGAAGGCTGGTTGAGACTTACTCTGTGTGCCTAGTGAGTGGGCATCGCTGCATTGCTGAGACAAAGTACCCAACATTCAGAGTTGAGGAGGAAAGGTTTATTTTGGCTCACAGTTTGTAGAGGAGTCAGTCCATAGTCAGCTGGGTCCAAGGCAGAGTGGTGTGGCAGAGGGGCATTGCAGAGGAGAAACAGTTCACGACAGAGCAGGGCAGGCAGAAGGCAACAAAGCAGAGAAGCAGTAGCAAAGCAGCGCCTTTCTACCCCTTTATATTCCAACTACGCAACTTTTGGGTGGTGCCAGCTACACCCAGAGTGGTGCACCCTTAATCCCACACCCTATTCCAGCCACCTTCAGAACTCTCCACTTACGACTGCATGAGAGTTTGGGGGACACCTGGCTATAAGCCAAAGCATTCCACCCCTGGGTCCCAAAAGATTCATGTGTATCCCTCTATGCAGACAGCTTTTAGTCCATGTCTAAGAGTTGCCAAAGTCCTAACAGTTTCAGCATCACTGAAAAGTCCAAGTCTAGTCTCCGCTGAGATTTAAGGCAAACTCTCAGGTGTGAGCCTCTGTACAGATGAAAAGACAGTTTAACACTTCCAACATGTAATGATACAAGATGAACATTCCCGTTCCAAAAGGTACAAATAGGGGGATAGAAGGGAATGGGAACAAAGCAAGTCTAAAATCTGCAGGGCACATTAAGTCCTGTGGTTCCATGTCCAGTATCCAAGGTGATCTGTGGCAAGATGTGAACTCCAGAGGGCTTGGGTGGCTTTGCCCCTATGGTTCTGCTGATGATTGTGACTTCCATGGCTTCTCTCTTGGAATTTCTTTGCTCCCTCCTTGCAGTTTTTTACATGCTGTCCACATTCCTGCCTTCTCCATACATCTGGGGTCTCTGCTGAAACTTCAGCTTTACACTCACAGCTTCACACACTGCCCTCTCAGGGGCGCACTGCCTGGCCTCCCAGGCCTTTTTCTGAAATCTTGGTGGAAGATGTGACCCCACAGCTCTTCCATTCTGCATGCACCTAAAACCAGCATCATGTGAATGATGCCTGAGTCTGCTGTCAGCTGGAGCTGTTACCAGGCTTCCTTCTTTCTTGGCTGTAGGGGTTGAGTACCTGGATTGCTGAGCACTCTGAACCCAATCCTGAGGAACAAATTCTCCAGGCCACCGCCTTTCTCAAACATGGTGCTCTGGGCTCTTTTCTCAAAGCACAGTCTTTCACCTGTGCAGTTTTTAGGCTGTAAAGGGTGGAGTCCTGCTGGTTCTTCTGATGTCCTTAGGCCATCTTTTCTGTTGTCCTGCTCCTTTTCATCAACCAATCTTTCACCAGCAACAGCCTCTGCTCCATCTTAACAGTCACAGTCCACAGCTTTACTGGAATATCCTTTCTGACCAAACTCAAGATGTTTTAAATCATTCTTCTGGGCTCTTTGCTCTTGATTCTTAATGTAGGTCTAGTCAAAAGCCCCTAACAATAGTCATGCCACTGCCTCAACATTAGACGGACTTGAAATTTCTTCCTCAAGATTAGTTGGCTACCTTTAATCTCAGTCTCCGGCAGTCTCTGGACATGAGCAAAATGTAGACAAATTTTTTGCCAAAGGTTAACACACATGGTCTGGAGTCCAACAGCCAATAAAGTCCTCCCTGAATGAAATTTCTTGAGCCCAGTCTTTACCAGCTGCATTTCTATCAGCATTTTTGTCTTCTGAACTCTGATCAGAATCTCCCCTCAAGTACATCTTAAAGCATTCCAGTGCTGCTTCTTCAGCTGGCATCTCTAAACTTTCCAAATTCTTTCCACCAGCCAGTTCCAAAGGCTCCTGAACCACATGGCCAGGTAATTTCATAGTAATAACCCCACTCCTGGTATCAAAATCTGTCTTAGTTAGTTTTCTAGTTGCTGAGACAAAATACACAATACCAAAATTCAAAGAAGGAATGTTTTCAGTTCACAGTTTGTAGAGGTTTCACTTCATAGTTAGCTGGGTCTAAGGCAGGATGGCATGGCCAAGGGACATCACAGAGGAAAAATAGTCCATGGCAAAGAAGGCTAGGCAGAAGGCAGCAAAGTAGGAAAACAACTTCTTTTTGTTCCTTTGTATTCCATCCAGGATACCCACCTTTGGGGTAGTGTCAGCCACACCCAGGGTGGGGTACCCTCAATCCCAGCATCATACTCTTTGTAATCCCAGCATCACACACCCTAATCCAGCTACCTTTGAAACCTCCTACCTATGACCGCATGAGGGTTTGGGAGGACATCTAGATACAGGCAATAACAAACTTTCTGGGGAAATACCGAGGAGATTGCCTCTATTGGTATATATAGGATGATCATAGCTTTATTATAAACAGTACATTTACAGTTTAATTTTAAGAAGCAGAAGATATTTGTAAAGATATGAACTGAAGACTAACGTATGGTATTGGGTGAACAGGAGTAAGGTTTTATTTTCCCTTTTCTTTTCTTGTATTTATGATCTGACATTTTCTCCCTGTAATGAGCACATTTTGCTTTTATAAGAGATAAATATCATGTTACTTTCAAATATTTTAATAGATTTACTAGGGGAGATCAGGTCATGGGCTTTGGAGCCATTCTGCTTGGATTTGAGTACCGTCGTTACTCTTCTGTTTATCTTCATTTCAGACTACTCTTCCCATTTTAAAGGCAGTATCACATAAACAAATTTAGAAACTGAGAAAATTTCTCCAAAATTCTGCCACCATATCTCGCTTCATGATTAAGTTTTGTTGCTGTCTCTCCCAGTGTCTCATGCTTTCTTTTTTACATACCTTTAATTATAAACATAATAAATGCACTTGTATAATACGCTTATTTGCTCAGTATTTCATAAGCAGATTTCTGCGATAGTACAGTTGTGTAGGTATTGGTTGAAGTATTTTCTGACTGTAATGTAGTATTTGTAGACAAAGGTCGGGCTTGTTCGATGGATTGTTTAATTCATGTCTCGATTGTATACCTGAGTCAGTCACACTCTGCTTTGCATACTGTGAGATATTTATTATATTTTTACATTAGCGATTATTAAATTTCATTGAATTTGACACTGTATTTTTAGTACATGAATGTGTGCTCTTCATTAAGAATTCGAACAACACAATAGTATATATAAAGAAAATTACTGATATTCATTCTACTCTATGACCCTGATGTGTGATAGAATTCTTTCCTGTTAAGTGTCTACCTTTCCCTGATTAATTAGGGAACTCGTCATTTATTGACATAATACCCAGAAAAGATTGTGTTATAATCTACACTTGCAAAACCATCTGCAAGAAGAATAAATTATTTTAGGATCTGCCCCAAGTTTGATGGATGTGTTTCCTGTATAAAAATCTGAAACCCTATCGTAAATATGTATATGCTCGTGATTAGACATTATACATGACCGAATGCCATAGAGCAGCAAATGCCAAAGGGAATTGTGTATCCTGATTTGGAGGCAGGCCCCCATCACCGTTCATACATCAGGGACCTTTTCTGGGTCCCCTCGGTGTTTCTAGAGGGTGCCCAGACCTATGCCCACAGTCTTGGAGAGAATTCAGGGGACTATGGACTTAAATAGGGAAAATGGAGAATCTTTTGTTTTCGGTAACTTCTAACCAAAATTTATTATTTTCTTACAAATGTAGCCAACAAGCAAGAAGAGTGCCTATGACTTTGTCACCAGCAGAAATCACAGATATTTTTATATCATGTCCTAGTCCATGCAGATGTCTGTCTGTTGTTGTCACTTCACCGTGGCTGGAGAATCCCCATAAGATCTCATTGTTTAATGCACTGCTAAGAGCACCCACTTTTCTGCATTGCATATTTTAAACATTTTGAAATCCAAATTATAATATACTTGATTTCCTTCTTAGGTGTTTTTAATATTTGCATTAAAAATACCATTCGGAGAAGGGTTTGGTGGGCTCCTGTAGATATCAAGAAGCCTATGTGCCATAGTCCCAAAGTTCCATTTTAAAGGCCTAGCATGACGTAGTAGGGACAATATGGATGACTTGATTAATTTCCTTGTTTTCCTAAGTTGGTGGCCTAGTGATGTTTGTGCGCGTCTGTGTGGATGTGAACAAATGAAAGAGAAACATTAGTTAAATTTCCCAGTACTCTAGGATTCTTCAAAGCACTGTGAACAAATCCCTCTTTCAAGAGTCATGCATGGCTTTCTCTTAACTTGGCTCCATTCCTCAACTTCAGGGATTTGTTTCCCTGATTACCAGCCCCAAATGTGAGAGGAATCAAGTGTTTTTGGTTCTAGTTGGGGGGGTCTGTGGAGAAAGGCAGCCTCGGGTTGCCAGGAGCCCACACAATGTGGAGGACGCTGGCTCTGTCCCAAGTGGCTTGGGGAGCCGGGTGGGGGCCTGGGCTGGCTGCTGCCCTCGGGGTGTGTTACATTCACCCTTGGAGGGGGTAAGTGGCCTGGCTGGCAGGCTGACATGTAGATGCCTAGAAGCAGTTGACACACTGTCTAGAACTACACTGGCTTCTGGGAGACCTGAATGCATTTTATTCTGGGTGTTGCATCTTGATTTCTCATGGGAAGATGAATGAGGAGAAGGATGCTTGGAAGCACTGTGTGTGAGGCCCTGTGAGTGCAAAGAAGTGGACTCAGTGGGAGATGTATGTAAGAACAGACTTCTGGCTTCTCTTAACAAGCAGTAGATTGTTAACTATAGTGTGCCCCTAACCAAACACAAAGATCCCAAGAAGCCAAGAAGTGGCCCATGCCTTAGGATGGGACAGAAGCTCTGCTGTCTCTTACAGACTCTTGCTGGCTCAGTTCCCTCATCTGACATGATGGCCTGGCCTCTACAAGTCTTTGGGTCACTGGCTCTGAAATAGATTATTTGTAAGTTCCTTTGTATTCTAACACTGATTTTTAAAAATGCTGGGAAAAAGTCTTGTTTGCTGGGTTTGGAGTCTGTCGGAAAGTTGGTGACACCTAAATGCTGTTTTTGCCTCTCTGCGTGGGGGAGGCTCTGAAGGAGGACCCTTGTTTTGGGAATGTTCATGTGGGAAAATCTGGAGGCTCACTCACTGCAGAGTCCCAGGGGACCTGTGGGCACTTTGGGCAGTGTGAGGCAAGGCCATGTTTTATTGAAAGGCACGGCTGCTGTGGGTCACTCTTGGAAAATCTGCCACCAGAGTCTGTGTCTGAGAAGTTGTGTACCATAAGAAGAAAGACTCAATTGTCAGCTCCTCCTTTCAGTGGAAGGGAAGCTGGGTTGATGACGGTTTACTTCGCCTCTCTGCATTCGCAGTGGAGAGCTAGGGTCCAGCCGTACCCGTACCTCAGTGTCTCTGAGTTCTGTTTGGAGCTGATGGGGTTCAAGATTCATTCAGAAGCAGGATCCTGAAACTCGTCCTGCTCTTTGGCCCTTTAACTACAAAACCATTTGAGCAGCTGCAGATAGTATTACCTGCAAGCTTGTTGTGGACCTTGCAGACTCATTCATTGATTACCTTCGATTTCCACGACATCTTGGATGTAGAATTAAAAAGATGTTATTTAAGTCAATTAACTTTCGTGGCGCCCGAGCACCTAATAGCGTGTGCTGAAGAAGGTCACTGGTGTTATTCAAATAGCAGTTTTATTTGTGGTGGGATTAGGGAAACCAGACAAAGGGCCCAAGAGTTTTTTATAATGCATTTCTTGATGTATTGCAGTGCCGTGGCCTTTAAAATCTGAGTCTAACTGCTAATCGCACACAGGAGTGAGTGGGTCACCTTCACTTTTCTGTAGATTGTGACTTTGATTGCACCAGCTCCCAAGTATCTGTTGTGCAAATTATTCCTATCCAAGTTCCATCCCAAGATTGTCTCTTTCTGTGGTTTATCAGGCTCTTAACCTTGCAGCGTGGTGATTCAGCATGCTGGACTCTGGGGCTTTGTTGCCAGGGTTCAAATTCTGGTTCCATCGGTGGTTTTCACCTCCATTTCCAGTGTTTAAGTAGAGCATGCAGATGACTCCTTGGCTGTGGGTTCCATAACTCAGGCCCTGTGATGTCCTCTTGAGCCCTGTGACTCCTGAGTGCAAGGGAATGCGAGAGGAATTGGGAGTATCACCTCCAAGTAAAGAAGTTCAGGGGGCAGATTCCCACCTTGCTCCTTCTGGACCACACCTGCTGGCTGAATGCAGAGGACTCTAAGGCTTGGGGTATGACAGCACTGCAGAAGGGAAGGGGTATGGGCCCAAGCCACTGACGGAAGGCAGTGTAATGACCAAGAAATCCCTGGTGGGATGGTTACGCATAGAGTAATGTGCTCACTGTGATAGGCCACTGAGAGTCTGGGATATGTGTATCATAGTAGTTTAAATACCTTGAACTAACACTCCACTTGCTAGTACAATGACCTTGCCTAAGTTACTTGATCTCTTTGTGCGTTAGTTCCCTAACCTGTGAACTGTGGGAAATAATGCCTACCTGACCCAAAGTAAATGCTCAGTAAATGATGGCTGCTTCTTATTAGTAATACATTGCTGCTTTTGTTCCCTCTGATCCCCAGAGAGCAGGAAGGATGAATTATTTTCACTGTAATATCAGAAAATGTGTTTGCAAGAAGTCGACTGCAGAAAGCAACCCACATCAAGTAGTGCAGATTTTGTTATTGTTTGTATTTTGGCTGTAGTAAAATTTGTTGTTGGACATAGAAGACATAAATGTTACAGCGAGACTTTTGTTCTCTGACACATATGGGCTTGTGTGTTGTGAGGGGTGTGTCCAGTATGAACATTAGCATTGAAGAGTCTCAGAACCCCATGCGTTCATCCAAAAAACGTTCAGGAATTGGGTTTTTAAAAATAGGCATTGATTCTGATTTTGTTTAGCAGACAGATGAATTCCTAAATCTTCAAATGCTATCAGAAGGAGGTTGGTTCTGTCCATACCTGGTTTAGTCATTTGCCTCTGATTTTCCCTCATATAATATAGGAATATAATACAGCATTCTTAGTTTTACCATGACAGAGCTAAAATTGATCAGTTACATTAAAATCAATTACAGTAAAAGCTTATGAGACTTAAGATGGGGAAGAAAAGAGAAAGGACAGTAAAACAGAAAGAAGAGATAGTTGTCTTTTAATTCATGAGCTGCCAGTCCAGAGGTAGTAGACATCTGTCAGAGACCACCCTTGGCAGTGCCGCCGCTTTGGGGGGCAGCCCCCTGGTACTTCATGACTTCATGGCTCCAGGCAGCCCGCTGGGAACGAGCACCAAAGGCTCTGGGGCTGGCGACCCTGGCGGTTCTTGTGACCACGCTGTCTTGAGGTACATGTCCGAAAGCACCTTGAGAAGCCATTCAGCCTACACTGCTCCTGCCACCGAGCTCTTAAAAGCTCTGCTGCCTTCACTCCTGACCCATTCCCATGCTGCTCCTCCCAGAAGGGCAGGCGCTGCTCCCAGGAGAAGCTCTGCTGGCCTCAGCCCTGCAGAAAGGGGAGCTGAACTGCTCTCTGCCTCCTCTCTGCTTGCTCTTTGGGCTGTAGTTCATGCCCTATCTTCCCCTCTCCTCTTTCCTGAGCAGGCTCTCTTCTAACGCACATCTCCTCCCATTCAGAGAAAGACTGCACTCCTCACCTTCCCTCCATCTGGAAGAGGACAAGGTTAATAGTGGGTGTTCTTAGCCTTGGCGATGTTTGATCAGCACACCTATATGAAACTGTTATTCATCCATTTTGGTGCTTCCCATGCTCAATAGAAGAATGTTCTCCTGAGAACCAGAGTGCCATGAAGTCAGTGAGCTCTGTTGTGACGGCGAAGAAGAAGCAACGTTCCTAACATCAGCTTAAAAGATTTGGAAGTGTATTTACTTGGAGACATAATTGCTTTGAGGTGTTGTGTGTTGAAGTAACACTTCTGTATGCAGTAACTGACTTGAGGGGAATACTAAGTACCTTTGTGTCATAATAAGAAGATGACACTGTCTATAAGGAGAGGCTCAAAAATGGGAGATAATTAATTTTTATCACAGCGTCTTTAGTAACATAGTTGAAAACTACCCCCCGCCCCACAACCCACTTCTGCAGCAAAGAGTTGCTGTTGAAGACTAAGGAGTCTTGCGAATGAATGTTTGAAAAATGCCACTGCTCAGAGAAACTTTTATAACTGGTTGGTCTGGTAGGTTATGAATGATGGTTGAGAATTTCTTCTTGTTGCTGAGGCACAGGAATGTCCTTTTCCACAAGCCTTAGAACAACAGTTGGGATTAATTGCCACCTCCTCCATCACCATTATCACATTTTGAGTACTCTCTCGTGTTCTCCTGGGTCCTTCCTGAACTTCAGATGATTTGATTGTTTCTAGAAGCGCATAAAGGTTGGTATCATCCACCTCACTGTAAAAGAATAGGGGCTGGTAGAGACCAGGGAACATCACACAGCTAGTAAGTTGTGCCAGGAAGTCTTGGCCTTGGTACCTCTGTGCGGTCTAAGCGACTGCCTAACACGTACATAGTGCTGGTTCTCCTTTGATTTGAACTCTGGCCAGCATTGTAAGCCAGTCAGGACCCTGCTGTTCGGTTCCGGATCAAGAGCCGTGCCGCAAAGTTGACGTGCATTCATTCCTACCCAACCTATATGGCCAGCTGTCTCCATGAAGAGAGCCAGTGAGGGGCCAGAGCAGTAACTGCATCACTCTGTCCTGCTGGAGGGTTGTAAAACTCGTAGTTCGCATGCACCCTAAGGAAATCACCTCCTCGCCTTTACCCTCCCTCATCTTCACTCAGTCCCCTGCACACTAAGCCTTGGTTCTAGATGTCCTGCCTCTGAGTACCAGCCAGCTCATGGTGATAGGGTCCTTAATAGATTCCTTCTACCGGGACATAAGGAGTTATTTATACCACACAGACTCCCTTTTCTGGGAGCTTTGGCTAATCCCTCATTTTACAACCCTTTCTAGGACGCCCTTTCTGTCTGGTGACTGTGATGAGCAGTCGCCCTGTCCCTGACTAGTACAGCTAGCGACTTAGTATGTGTACTGTACCTTCCCACATCTGGTAGAAGTAACACACCTGCAAACAGCTGTGCCTTCGGGAGGGAACATGCGTAGAGCAGCTGTGTGGGACGTGAGAATAAAAGTTTAGATGGAAATGACCCATGCATCTCTGCACTGACTTATTATTTAATTTGAAATAAAATAAGCCAAAAATAATCCTCTTGGAACCCCAAGGGAACCACATGTATTTGTTGTGTAAGTCCCTTCCCACTCCCTGCAGAGTGGCAAAGGGGCAACTTGTAAATATTTGCTTAATAATGAAAACAGTAAAATTTTATTTTTATCTTCTATTTTCTTATTTTTATTGGTGTGATCTTTACTTAAATGATTGGTGTTATTGCTGTGTCTAGATGTCCCCCCAAAGCCTCATGCACTTGTGGGGGGCTTTGCAGAGGTGGCTGGATCTAGAGTGTGTGGTGCTGGGATCAAGGGCGATTACTGACTGGCTTGGCATGTTTCTGGCTGGGATTAAGCATGAGTGCTACACTCGCCCTAGGTTGGGTAGACTGCATAAACTATAAGGGACAGAAGAGAGCTAATGCGTGTTCTCTTGCCTGCTTGCCCTGCACTGTTTCTCCTCTGCCGTGCCATACCATGCTGTCTTGGAGCCAGCCAAATAAACCTCTCTACAGACTGTGGGTCAGGTAAACCTTTCCTCCTTTAACTTTGGTTGTCGGCTCTTTTGTCACAGCTATGAAAAACTTAGCTAAGACAATTGGTTTAACAAATTTATGTATTGGACTTTGATTTTTTTTTTTTTTTTTGAGATAAGGTCTCTCTTCCTGGATGTAACCCAGGCCAGCATCCTGCCTCAGGCTCCCCCTGAGTGCTGGGACTCAGGAGTGAGCCCTCACACTTGGTTGCACAATGGCTATTTTAGAGCTTGAAGCAATAAGAACAGGACAAAGGGTCAAACCTTAGGTGGGAACAAAAGGCACTTCTGCTCTTACATAACAAACAACCTCTAAGGGCTCTGGGCTTGGCTTGTCTCTGGGTTGCTTTTCCCAGGTTTTTCAGGAAATCTGGGTTTGGGGGTTTGAAGGGCAGTGCTAGGGCCTGAGCTGGGTGCTGAAGAAGCGGGCCTGCTGTTCTCAGGTCACAGGCTCAGAAGCAATCTCCCAGCTTCTCACTTGGGGCGGGCAGGTCTTCGTGATGTCTCCTCCTGCTCTTGGCCTTCTGTCAGTCCTCCTGTTGTGGTTTTGTGGTTCCTACGCTGGAGATGTAATTCTAGTTTCAATAAGAAAATGTACACGAGCAAGCATGTGAAAATGTACCCATGCTTCGGTCAGTGATACTTTCTGTATCCGTCTTCTGCCTTGTTTCCTTGTGCCATTGCCCCAGAATCCCTCTTCCAGGTTTGGCTTTTATCCCCATTTCTTGGGATTGGTCAGAAGTCTCTTAGCTTGAGCTCCTTCTCTGGGGGCAGTTCCAGGTGACTCACTTCTAGATATGCAGTTATCATGTAGGAAAGAACCAACTTGAATGTATGAGCAGCATTCAGTGTCCTGACAGTGAAGCAGTGCTTTTCTCTCCTGGTGTTTGTGTGAAATGATCTGGCAAAATAGATGCTGCAGACATAATGCATTTCTGTGTCTCCCTTCTCAAGTGATAAATGTTCTTGGCTCATCCTGGGATTTCTTGCCAAATGCTGATTCTGCTACCAGAAGGAATGGAAGCCTCAGATGCTCTCTGGTGATGGGAATACAAAGTTTCTCAGGCTTGCCTTCCTTCTGTGTCATGAATGCTAAGAGGCAATTTGGGGTGGGCTGTTTTCTGCTCAGTCTGGGCTAAAGCCACAGGCTGCCTTCCTTGCCCAGGCCCCCTGGCCCTGCAGAGGACCAAAGGAAAGCCGCTCGAGGAGCAGTGTCACCCAGCACCTTGCTGGAATGTGTCTGTCACACGAAGAGCTTCAGTCAGAAAGGCCCAAGGGTGATAACGCAGCCCTGAGAAGCATCCTCTTTTGGAGGGGCTCTGTGCTGGGGGCTTTCACAGGTGTCCTCTGGCAAGGCTGCAGAGGCCCAGGAGGTTCCATATCTTCCTTAAAGTCACACATCCAGCCAGCCCCAGCTGCCTGGTGTGACCACAGCCCTCAGGACGTTTCTCGGGAAGCCCGGCCTGGCCCCATTGCCTGCATCCTACTCACTCTGTCCAGGTCTTGCCTTCTTTTCCATTCTGTACAGTTGGTGTTTTCAAAAGCGCAGCTCCCCCTCCCCTTGCCCCCTTCAGTGGCTCCTGTTGTCACCCTCCTCTGACCCCTGCATGCCACTGGCCTCACCTTCATGACATCCCCCTCCTTGGTTGTGTGCAGGCAGTGGAAGCGGGTTCCTAACGCCCCAGGCAGCCTCCCTAGGTCTGTGCGCCTTCCTGCTTGCTGCTCTCCCAGCCAGACGCACACATTCCCTTTGTTCTCTCCCTTCCCAGCCTCACCCTCCTTAAAAGGTTCAGCAAGGTGAGATGGGAGTCGCTGCCTGCTCCTCACCCCCCGGGTCCAGCCTGTTCTGTTGTGTCCTTGCCCATTTGTGCCTCAGAAAAGACTGACCGGGAGGCTTTGCTTTACTTGCCATTATGTGTTTGCTGTCTAACCCACCCCTCACCCCCCAGCATACCGGAGACAGTGTAGTCTGTGGAACAAACAGGATTCGGGAGCCAGGATCCTGAGCCACACTGGGTCCCGTCTTTATCCCTGGTCACCAGCATCTCTGTCCCCCTGGCGCCCTCCTCCTGTGTGATTACAGGAACCTGCTAATAGCTTCCTAACTCTGCCAGCTCAGCGGTGACTGAGTTAGATGGAATTGGAGTAATTAGCAGTATAGTTCTGGAAGCTCTAGGAAATAAAGCCTCCACTTCCCACACAGGAATGTGGGGAGGCCTCCTGAGAGGAGGCGTGCCGGGCTTCCCCTGTGCACTGGAGAGCAGGAACTGGGTTGAAACCCACATCGGGCCGTGGAGTTGCTTTCCCAGGGAGGCTGTAGCACTGCCTTTGAAGCATGCTGGCTCCTCTCTCTCCAGGTATTTGTACTGTCCAGAGCTGTGTGTGCTCTTTAGGTCTGGGCCCAAGCTTCCCACTTCTGGGGCCTCACCTGGCCCCGGCCGTGTGGCCTTTGCTTTCTCTGCGATAAGAGTGAGCACCTGCATCGCTGTCGGTGGCGATGTTTCCGGTTCTTGGTATTTGACCCTCTGACAGAGTCTAAGTTACCACAGGCTGCAGAATCGATAGACTGGGGTTTTTATGGCAGGCAGATAGCTTATTTGAGACAGGTTTGTAAATATTTGGACGGTCACTGTTCTGTCCTTTTACTCCCAAATTTAGAAGCGAGGGCAATTGGAAGTCAGGGGTCTGTATTTGACTTTCTCCAGCTGATGAACCTGTCTGTGCTTCAGCCCCCCTCCTGCAGCACAGGGCTAGCACCACCTCTCAGGAGAGGGGCGAAGACTGGACTCCTCAGCAGGTGGAGCCTCTGGCACTGTGCAGGGCCTGTGACGCGGATAGGACTGGCGCTCCCGATTGCCTCAGATTCTGCTAACCAAGACATGCTGCTTAAGTGCATAGATTCTGATTGAAGGAATCTGTGTATAAGGGGCCCATATTCTATTTTAAATAGAACCGGAATTTTCATGTTTTCTAATTTCCAAAATAGTATGTTCATTGTAAAAATTAGAAATACAGGTACGAAAACAGCAACACAAAAGTCATTTGTGATTGCACAGCCTGCTGAACACTTGGCTTCTAGTTGTATGTGTAGTCAGCTTAGTGCTTTGAAACGAAAAGTAATCATTTACTGTTTATCATAGTTGTGACACATGGCTCATGTTTCCTACATTCTTTGACTCGGTGGTATGGCTGTGTAGAATTCTGTAGCTCACACGGTCCAGTTGCTTGGGGTCAAGTCCATTGGTTTCCTGCTGTAGATAACTTTTCAGTGGTTTTGATAGATGTTGCCATTCTAAGACACTGAGGGCTTGTGATGGCTTAATGGCTGTCATTAGGTTATGCTCTTTGTTCTTTGCAATCTTGTGATTCCAGCAGAATGAAACATTTCACAGTAAGATGGAGGCATCATGTTGTTCTGACCTGATTCCAGCAGGCATCAACACATCTTGAAAAGTCAGGGCGCTTTCTGGGTGTAGGATAGCTCTCCTTGGGTGGTAAGAAAGTAGTAAGTGCTTGGACCATTAGCAGCAAGGACGTGTTGGCACATGTCCTGAGGGCAGAGAGGACTTAGGCTGGAAGGGGGATGGCACCAGTCAGCTGCTGAGTGTGCCCCAGATCTGGAGTGGCGTGGAGCGTTGTGTGGAGATCAGTCACTGTGACATAGGCATGAGTAGCCCCGAGGGACTGACCTTTTCCTGGAGTCAGTAGCTGCTTGTCACAAAGCAGGCTCTGAAGAGAGATGCAGGAGGATCTCTTTGAAAACTTGGGGTCGAGGGAGATCAGAGTTAAATAAATTGATTTCCCTCTGGAAGTCTGTTGGCATAGAAACACATGCAAACAGCAGATATGACCAGAATATTGGACCCTGATACAAAAAACAAAAGATTCAGGTAAAGGTTCATTGTGAAATCCACTGGATTAAGCATCTGTCTAGGTCACGTGAAATCACAGAATCTCGTTAAATAGAGCTTCATTTTGTTGGTGCCATAAATATGAGACTGACGTTAATTTTGTTTGTGTAGTTTTTGTATTGAATCAGTCTTGAATGTAAACTGGCCCCTACTGTGGGATCTTGGAGTACATCTGGCAGGCAGCAGAGAACTCTCAGAACTTTTGGCTCCAAAGACTTTGGCTTGCATTTGAATTTAAGCAAAGTTTCCAGTGATTATCATTGAAGTTTTATTCAGACACCGGAGGAGGATGTTAGCTTGAGCCAGGACTGGGCTGGCCAGGGCCCTAATCCAAGACCAGTCATCTCCTTCTGGGGTGGGCGGTCACCTCACACAGCTGTAGGACAAAGCACCCGCCTCCTTACCTGATCTCCCTTGTATTATATTGCATTGCAGCCGTCCTGCAACCAGCTTCATCAACAGAAGTCTTGTGTGTATTTGTTGTGGGTGAGTCAGTAGCCTAAGGACTCATCTTTGCCTCCTATACCACACCAGTTACGAGGACAGGCAAGATGGGCAGAGAGTTCTTTGGATGCTAGGATGGACTATGCAGGCTCCTTATTTTGGGGAAAATAAGAGGGGCTTTGGCAGGAAGGAGGGGCAGGCTCAGTGAAAGAATAGTGAATTGGATGTGAGGTGCACGAGAGAGGCCTCAAGCCAAACTTGTGTGATTTTTTTTTTTTTTT
>NW_022900940.1:40028857-40038091 GCF_012274545.1 Fukomys damarensis | reverse complement strand
TTGTTTGATTTTTTTTTTTTTTTTGGATGTTCTCAGGAAGCAGGGAGAAGCATGGAAGTACAACTTCCGGGCCAGTTCAGAACATCTAATTATCTAATTAATGACATAACAGGTGTTTGCCTTAGCCTAGACTCAGGTGGCTCAGAAGCAGTTCTTTATTTCTTCCAAATCAACTTAATTCTGAGACACTCCTAGACATTGGTCCTGCTGTGCCGGTTGCAGGTCCTAACCCCAGTCTTCCTGCTCTGCTGGTGTTTGGGTGCTGCGAAACTCACGTCTGGCCTTTCCTGTTTGCACGAGTGAGAGAGAATTTGCTGCTCCTAGAGTCCACTGTCAGATGTCCCAAGTCTCACTGCTCAGTTCTAGGGATTTTTGTTTAGTCTGAGTGATCTGAAGAATTCTCTTTACACCATTCCTTTCCTTAGAGTCCTCTCACCCTTAACTTCTTTCAGAGCAGCACTTATTAGGGTCTCCGAGGACTTGGAACTTGAACTGCGGAGAGATGTGCTTTGAGTGATATAGGCGCAAAAGTCCCTTCCTGGCTCAGCTTGGGGTACAAGCTGCCTCTGCTGACAAGGAAAAACCAGTCTCCTGTCATTTCTGGAGATAAAGGGTAGGGAGAGTGGGGAGTGAATATAAATTTATATCTCACAATGATTCACTGTTAAAAAGTCATTTCTCTTTCCCACTTAAAAGATGCCTCACTGTACACATAAAGACACAATGTGATGCTCCTTGTTTTTCCCAATAGGGGATTGGAGGGGGGAGCTGTTACCTACTTCAGAGTTTCCCCACCAATTAAAGTAGACATAGAGCCCCATTATTTTTTGTTCCCTAGGCTTTTGATAACAAATATAATAGATTCATGTTTATAGGAAAAGTATTTTGAACTCCATTTTGAAGATTACTACTAGTGAACATTTCTGTCCAGTAAAAACAAAATTAAATCTTCAGTTAAACCAACATTTTGGTCTCAGGACCCCTAAAAGGTTCAGTTTATATGAGTTATAGCTATTGATATTTGTCATATTAGAAATCAAAACCAGTAAATTTAGGAAGTACTGTAGTTAATTCAAAAGATTCATTATTCCAGTAACATATTTTGTGCAAAATAACTGTACTTTCCAAACAAGAATTAGAGGCATTTTCCCCTTCATTTTGCAAATGTCTTTAATATTTGGTGTATGCAATATGATCAAACTATGGTGAATGTTTAAATAAAAAATTATTACAGTAAAAAACACATTGCCATTAATCTGCCTCAAAATATTCCTCCTTATGGTGAGCACAATTCTTTAATAATTCTTGGCAATGTGTCTTTGGCTGTAATAATTTTTTTTTATTTGAACATTCACCGTATTTTTTGCTTGCCCCTTGGAAGAGGAGGTAAGTGGATTCTCCTTGTCTGCTTTTGTATTTAGCCCGTTAGGCTTTGTTGAAGGAAATCACGTAGATACACTATTGGGAAAAGGAGGACTTCATGGGCTCCTGAGAGCGTCTGAAGCACCTCAGGAGTTGCTGGTACACTCTGACAACTGCTAGCTTAAATAGATGAATTACCAGAGCATGTATGGGCTTTAAATGAAAGATTGTCTTTATCTGAAAATGTGAGGAAACCATTGGTCAAATCAGTCTTTTGTGAACCAATGATAAAGCATTGGACTAGCTGAAGGATTGTTCATTTCCTGGGTGCTAGTTGAGTTTCCAATAAGCATCCAAGTTTTTGTTTTCATGATTCTCCCTAGTTAATAGTTGTGAGTTAATAATTGTGAAACACCGTGAACTGTCCTAGATGTCACAGAAAGGCCCTCTGAAGGAGGTATTCTGAAGTCTTACGTGTGACATTTTGTGTCATGTGCCTTTAATGTTGCCCTCTGTCCTTGCAGAAGTACAAGGAATATGAGAAAGATGTTGCCATAGAAGAAATCGATGGCCTCCAGCTGGTGAAAAAGCTGGCAAAGAACATGGAAGAGATGTTTCACAAGAAATCAGAGGCAGTGCGGGTAAGGCCCCTGGTTTTGCTCTGTGTTGCCTGAGGACTCAGAGGCAGCTTCAGGGACAGGTGGTGGGACCCGGCTGTCAGAGATAAAAGTCGACTACCATGTCATCAATTTGATCCCTTCAGTCTGATTAACCAGGAAAAGCAGTTACTGGGGACTCTATTGTCAATTTCCTGCTTATGATTTTGTTTCTGCAGCAGAGATGCCACTAATTCTACAGCCACACGGCGTGGGCCCCCAACTGTGTAAGGCCCTCTTTAATGGCCCCGGATCGTTCAGGGGTATGCTTTGCTTCACTGAAGCCAGGTGTAAGAAGTATCAGCAGTGCTTGTTAAAGGGCGGAACTGAAGATTTCAGTGGGCTTAGTGAGGTGTAGAAGAAATTGGAGTTCTCCTTGTCTTCACTGTAATGGCAGTGTTTGTGTTGAACCGCGAGAGGTCCCTGAAACTTCGTAATACGGCCAGGCAAACGGAACCACATGCGGTACCCACGCATGTATATCATTTTGGATTTCCACGATGACTTCTGACTTTATTTCTTAGTGTGTCATTTCTTCTTCTTTCTATTTCTTATCCTTCCAAATAAGGACTCTTATATTCTTAATTTAGGGCATGTGAATGTTTCTTTTTTTTGGTACTGGGGATTGAACTCAGGACTTTGCGCTTGTGAGGCAGGCGGCCGAATCACTGAGCTAAATCCCTGTCAACCAGCATGTGAATGTTTCCTATGTTACTGCTGTATTGGTACAGGATCATGGGAAAAGTTGCAACCTAAAGAGTCCTAAAGAGTCTTAAATGTCTAATGTATAGTTCATTTACCTTTCAGTTTTAATAATTTTCTCCATATTTTTAATAATTAATTTCAGTTTTTATGATTTTGTTATAAAAGACTTTCGACTCTAGCTTTTTTCATACTACTTGGCCAAACCAGATTTCTTTAAGGTAATGTAAGTCCCCGACTTGGGCACATTCGAGTTGGGAGCTTTCACAGTGTGCTCTGTAAGACTCAACTATGTTGGACTAGGAATGAATCCGACGTATGAACTTTCTCCTGGATCAGAACTCATTTGTAAGTCAAAGACTTAATATATTTTGCTTTAGATGTGATAAGGCCGTACCTTTGCTTATCCGTAAAACATTTCTGTATAGTTCTGATTCAGGGAAGGAGAAATCCTATCTTAGTAAGAACTCGTGTGACCTGCATGTTCTTGTCCTTCTGCAGCCTTGATCCTGGGGATGTCTTCCGTTGCCTCCTCTGTAAAATGGGTAGACTTGCGCAGGGGACATGAAGATCTAACAGCTATGATTTTGAGCTGCTCGGCACAGGCCCTGCACATGATCAGTGTTCAGTGAGTGGAGCTGCTGCTAGGATTATTGCTTAAATACGACGCGCCTTCTCCATGGAGGTGCTGAAGTGCCTTTGAACGAAAATAGTGTACTGACAGCAGACCTTGGAAGCAGGGTGGTGGCCTCCAGTGTGTCCTAATGTCTCTTACAGACGTTATCGCATGGTGGCCGCTCACACCCGAGACAAAAACAATAATTTTAAAAATCTCATGTAATTACCATTCTGTGTAAAATGGATACTTCCGTGATAGGATTTTTAGAATACAGTGGACCCTCAAGTTCTGACCGTATTGGCATACGAACAACTTGGGTTAACTAGGTTAATGGAAGATCCATCAGCCTCTTGTTATCTATAGTGTGTACCCAGGTAAACATCCAGATCTCAGCTGTATTGACTTACAACCAGCTTGAGTTATAACCAGCCCTCGGGAACCAATTGAGTTCGTAAGTCAAGGGTCCACTGTATGTCGAAAAAAACAAGCAGAGAAAAAAATGATCACCTAGAATTCTCATCGCCTGCCTCAACGCTGACACACTTTCTTCTTGTGTGTTTTTTCCTTGCATTCTCCTTTCTTTGCATGTCTCTGCATGTGTTTTCCTTTATCCAATTTTCAGTTATAGTACCTGTCCACGTTCTGTATCCAGCTTATCACGTGTTTCTACCCCTCTCCTGCATGTTCTTGTGTCCCCGTATTTTATGATTTTCCTGATTGACTGCACCATTCAGGCTGTGAGTCTCCTGCTTGATCCCACTGCTCTTCTTTACTGGGACATTTCAGTTCTTCGCCAGTGCTGAAACACATATTTCCACAGTGAATCTTCTTCTGTCTCTGTAGTAAGTCCAGCGACCAAACCCCTACAGGTCAGGTGTCCCTTAAGGACCTCCATGCACTCACGGACATGGTGGAGGCCATAGTCGTCACTCCCGCTTTACAAAAGCTACGAGGAGGCGGAAGTTAAGTCGTTTACCAGTGACCCACGTTCTTCTCCACCTCCACGTGAGCGTTAGGAGCAAACACTTGATGTCTTCAGCATAATTTCCCAAACCCAGAGCGCAGCTCAGAGGTTCTGAACCAGCTAGTAAGGTTCTTTGTGCTTAGGAGAACATTTCTGTCCAAAGGAAGCTGTGTCACTTTATACCCCTTCCAGCCGGAGCAGCGTGAGAGTTCTCATTTTCTTGTGTCCTTGCTAAAAGAAATCATGTATGTGCACGTGTGTGTTATGTTTTAAATACACGTAACAACATTGTCAATTTAAGAGGGGGAGATCGTGTTTTAACATGCATTTCTTTGGGGGTCACAGAATTTTAGAGTAGAAGAGGAAGGAAATATATTTCGATTCTACCTCTGCGTTTTTCAGACAGGGGAGCCCTGGTGTCTGGATCTCAGGGGTGGGGCCAGAGGGCTGGATGTGCTACGGACCGCTGAGACACAGGGTCCCAGCCAGCCCCAAACCTGGACCGCCGCCCTTTGAGACAGTGGGCACACATGGTATGTAAGACACGGCTCTAGAAGTACTATTCTAATTCTGAGTTCTGCCTCAAGGTAAGAGGCCGGTGAGGAAGCTGAATAACCCCTGTGGAAGTCTTTTCCTTCGTTACCTCCCTGGTGGTGCTAGAAAAGCTGGGTGGTTTAATAATGTGTATTCACTTATTGAGTTCACAGTACAGCAGGACCTGGGTTCACCATTCATGTCATTTAATTCTAGCATCGGCCCTAGCTGTTGTTGGCATTGTCCTAGAGAGGAACAGGCAGGCTTAGCAGGCTGAACTCATCTTCCCCGGTCACGTGGTCAGGGCCCAGGGGGCTTTGTCTTTGTACCCTGACCTAGCGGTACGTTTACAGTACTTCTGTGTGTATATGCACAAGCTATTAAATAGTGCCTGGAAAAAAGAACCTTCAGGAACACTGGCTGCTACTTCTGGCTTTTCTTTTTTAATCTTACCAGCACGTAACAGTCAAAGAATCTTGCGGCTTCAGGAAGCCCCTAGATAATGACAGGACAGAATATGGACTGAACTGAGCCTTCCTTGTAATTATCTAATTTTGAAACCTTTTTGCTTTCAATTAATGAGATTTTTAAAAGTACTATTTGGTGTGGTTAGTGTGGTTCCTTTGAGAAGGATAAAGAAATTATCATTTAAATTAAAGTATTTCCAGAACAAAGGCAGCCAGGATTCTTTGAAATGTGTATTTATGTGTTTTAAAATAGACCACAGGCCTGTTGGAGGCAGGCTGTGCCTTTGCATCTTGGTAAACACATCCGGTGCTGTGTGGCTGTCCCAGCTGCAGGCTTTGAAGAAGGTTTGTGCATCACATTGGGCTTTGGTCTGGAGACGCTGAGATGGGCTTGGTCCCCATTGTGCACCCTGCAGCTCTGTGGGCAGCAGTGGGGACTCATGTGGCACTTGGAATGAAAATGGTGGTTTATGCCAAAGCCAGGGGAGCAGAGATGGTGACTCTCTCATATTGTAATGCCATCTAATTTCTCTAGCCAGAAAGGTTGCTGCTTGCTCGTGTGATTTGTAGGTAGTGGAAGAGCAGAGACCTCAAATCCAGATTTGTAGTTGAGTCATTATACATAGCATGCCCTAAAATATGAGGCTATGATATGGGGTGGGTTCCTTTCCCGTGTGACCTGCTGAGGGGCCAGGAGCAAATTTTAGTTTTGGCTCTGTCATTGTGATGCACCACTCCCAAGATTCTTCTGTTTGCCAGTCCTATCCCACCTCCAGGAATCCAGTCAGGCTGAGGTCTTGGGACCTCCCCTCCTGGTACCCAGCATGCCTCAGTCCTGCCTGGCTTCTCAAGGTGACTTCAGAGAAGATATTAAGAAGAAACAATACTGGTTCATAAACAACACTGATTATTAAATTTTCCATTGATGTGTATGAAATATCTGAGAAACTGGTAATAGCGATTTAAAAAACTATAATAACAACACTTTCAATGTGTGAAAGTAGATTTACTCCCTGCTAGGGGGAAAAAGAGAGTCCTACATAATCTGCCCTTCGATATAGTCTGTCATCTCTTGGCTGTTGAACAATGTTGAACTCTTTCTGTGTCTCTTCTGGCTTGATTTCATCATTTTCCTGCATCACTTTTCTCAGTGATTAGTTGAATCAGAGTGATTTTATCATGCTCATCTCCTATTTGAATTACTCTCCACTATGCAATTATCCTATCACAGAAAGTCCTATTTTCTCCCCGTCAGATGTCTGAGGTAAATGTGAAACCTAAAGTGGCCTGCCCATTACATAACCTCTGTCGTTCGGTTGGTAATGGACTGCATGCAAGTTTTTTTTCAGGTTGGCAAATTATTAATAACCTCAGCTCCATAATTGCCATTAACATAATGGTGCCGTCATTATGGCAGTGTTTCTTAACTATATTTCCTAGTATTTTTTAATGCATTGGGTGGTTTAAATAATTTTTTCAGATGAACTTGGAGGCCAGCTATAGTTTGTTTGATACAGCAGTGCTGCCGCTTGCTTTCATGCACAGCGCTTGTGCCCAAGGCCCTGCCTCTGATCTTCTCATGCTCGGTCCAACGAGCCTTCAGCTTCATGTTCCTGAGCACTCACTTTATCAAGTTCCGGGCTCCTTTGAGTGGATGGGGAGCGGAATCATCTGCTTTGAGTTCGTTAACATTTCACGGCAGCTCTTTAGCATTGTGGATGTGGAGGAGGTGCTGCGCATGTCCTCTCCCTGGTTGGACGAAGGTGGGTCAGCGACGGACAGTGATGGAGCAGCTTGGCCACAGCTCCCCTTTCTCCCCAGTGTCCGATGTTGAGAAATGTACCCTCATTTGGGAGGAGAAGAAAGGCGGTGGATGTGCCTTACATGGGCTCTGTTAGTGGGACAGCTGCCTCAGTCTCCCTTTTGTCTTTAAGTCTGGCCCTCCACCAAGAGGAGCAGGAACTGTGAGTCGCTTAGAAACATCAGTCTGCTATGCCCTCAGGGAACTGTAGGCAGGAACAGCCAGATCTAACCTAGAGGAGAATCCACAGGGAGTTGCAGTTCATGGAGGAGAATCTGTAGGGAATAACAGAATAAGCATGGTCACCTCTAGTTAGGGAGATAAGGCTTGATGGAGGATTCCAGCATGGGCAGGAGGAGGTCCTGATCCCGTGATCTTGGTGTGGTCCATGGGATCAATGGGAGCTGCACAGTCTGAAAAAATGACATAGATTGGGAAGTGATGAAAAGAGGGACTGTGAAGAATTTGTTTGCACAGTGGCTCCGCCTTTGGCTGTGTGAAGCTGCCCTGGGGTGGGCACTGCCCGTATCACCCAGGTCGGCGCAGGGCGGGAGCAGTTTCCTTCTGCTTCCTGGGTTTTCTGGTTTTGTTTTGTTTTTTTAATTTAAAAATTTTACTTACAGTTTTTGAAAACCATGTTGCCAGATGTCAGGTCCTCCCCTTAAAGAAATGTCAAGGAGAGAGTGTCTGTTTTGGTAGCATATGAAGGAAAACATTATGTGTTTTATTTGTCACTCAAATTTATATTTTTACCCTGAACAAGTAATTAGAAGTACTTAAAAGAATGAACTTCAGGGAGGATTGGGAAGAGATGTGAAAAGCTAGTTTTAGCTAAACTATGTGAAGAATTTGTTATTTTCAAATCTTGCATGATATATGTAATAAATTTCAAAAACACTCAGAGACTCATACCGGTAAATAAACATCTGGTTTCATTTATTTTGATTTACACTGATAAAATGATAAATCAGACACTTGGAAAAGAGTTTTTTGCTTAAAAATAAATACTCTGACTTCTTGGGAAGAGCTGATATTGGCTAGATTTTGCATTAAGTTTTTCCCCTTCCTATGCCTCCCTGCTGTTCCTTGCGGAACTGATTCCCATTATAGCTGTACTGTGGAAAGTAATTGCTGTTGTACAGTAATTCAATTTCGGTGCATTCACGCATCAGTTCACCGATAGGGGCTTATCTGGAGAAACCTGGGACTTGAAAGCTTTTTATTGAGAAATTCCACATGCAGAGAGGCATTTTTCCTAGGTAACGAATATCAGTATTTGCATTTAATAAACATTTACCTTCTCAGAAAAATGGATTTTTTTCCTTGCAGGAGAGATTTAAGCCAGTTTTTCAAAAAAAGCCGGAGGGCACCGTCAAAGCAGCTTTCTTCAGCTGGTTTGGACTTGTGTGAGTCTGCATTTACGTTCCTGTGGAAGTTTGTACACTGAAGCGTGGAGGGCAAGATGCTCTCGGAACGCAGACTGCACCGGAAGCAGAAGCCATGGGAGGGATTAATAGCTCTGGGGCAGGTAGATACTTCTGGGTTCAAAACTCCTGCATCTCTGTAGACCTGTGAAAGCTGTTGACGAGGCACACTCTGAAAAGGCCATTCTTTGAGTCAGAAATGAAAGTAATGATTTTCTTTATAGATTTCTAAATTAAAGAAACCTTCTTTCAAATTACTGATTTTCTTCTTTAGTATTAAGTCCAAAATGAGCTATAGCAGTTTTTAGGAGCCGAATATAACCAAACATTGCTAATCTGTTAGTCCTTAGGCAAAAGAGGTAGCTGAATGGGTCTGAATTATTTTTATTTCTTCTTTTTACTTTTTCTTTTTTCTTCTTGCTCCTCCTCTTCTCCCTTCCCTTCTTTCTCTTCCTTCTTCTTCCTCTGTTCCTCCTCCTCTTCCTTCTCCGTCTTCCTTTCTTCTTTCTTCTGAGGATTGACTCTCTACCCCTGAGCTACAGCCTTTTCATTTCTGATTTCACTTCAGAGTTTCAAAACTTGTTTCTCAAAAAATGAGTAAATTTGTTTTTAGAAAAAATTATTTTTGTTTTGGGTCACAGATGAAGAAGGAGGAAACTTTTTTTTTTTTTTTTTTTTTTTTTTTTTTCAGTGTTTCGGGCAGCC
>NW_022900940.1:39942437-40028588 GCF_012274545.1 Fukomys damarensis | reverse complement strand
GGAGAAACTTTTTTTTTTTTTTTTTTTTTTTTACCTTGATCAGTGTATCTGGCAGCCCGTCCCCTTTCCCCTCCTGTCTTTGTCTTGTGGGCCGAACTCAGGGGCATCCTCCCCCGAACTGCACCATCACTTCCTGTGTTGCCCAAGCTGGCCTTCTACTAGTTGCTATTCCTGCCTCAGCCTCTCTAGTGCTTGGCTGGGATTACAAGGATGTGCCCTGTTCTCAGATTCATTTTCATTAAAACACACAAAAATATTCATTGGTGTGTGTTTGCCATATACAATATTACATTCATACTGGGAAAGATGTGTATCTCATCTTAATCATTTCGACTTTCCCTTCTGCTCTGCACTCTCCCACACTGTTTTAGATACTGGGTTCTATATCTTCAGATTCAACAAACTTCTGACGGAAAATACTGGAAATGTAAATTATGTCTGTATTAACCATGTACAGAGTTTGTTTTCTTATAATTATCCCCTGAACAGTACATTGTGACAACTCTTTCCATAGCGTTTCCATTGTCTTAGGTATGGTAAGTGATCTAGAACAGATTTAAGTATGCAAGAACTTGTGGGCTGGTTTCAGAGTATGCCATTCAACATGAGGGACTTGTGGCCCTGTGGCTTTTGGTAACCAGAGTCCTGGAACCTGTTGCCTAGAATTATTGAAGGATAGTGGATGCCTGTAAGAAGATTTTGTAAGAAAATTCCAATAAGCCTCAAATCCAGAAGAAATTTCAAAATAGCACCGATCTGCCTTTGCCAGTTTTAATGAGGTTAGTGAGCTGTCCTTGGCTTAGAGGGTAGAACCACTTGAAACTACAAGGTCTTGGTGGATTTCACTCCATGTGGGCCTGGAGTTTCCTCTAATGTACTTCAGATGGTGCTAACTGGAGCCTCTTAAGGAATCTAGAGACAGCTCTGAGCCTCTCACCCATACGGAGAGGGTGCCTTCTCTTCCTCCCTGCTGAGGGAGAAGGGGAGTCCCAGGAGGTCTGGACGTGCGGCTGCCTGACTGCCTGCCCGCCTGCCCTTTCTCCTCAGACTTCAGTTTCCCGTTGGCCTTGGAGTTTTGGAGTTGGGTTGGCTTGGTGCACTGTGTCCCCACTCTCTTCCTAACTCTGAGTGGGCTGACTGGTAGAAATCGTTTTTATGTGGGTCGAACCACGATGGCAAACCTGTCAGGACCCCGTGGTTATTGGACCCTTTCCCAAATAAATGGACTAAAAGTCCTCTATTTTCAGAGCACTGTGGAAGATTTGCTTTTGTGTTTTGTATGAATTCCATAAAAGACAGCCATGTTTCTTTTTTAATGTATTTTGTTTTGTTTTTACTGATTATACAAGTAATACATATTCACTATCAAAGGAAAAAGTATACAGAAAATTATTGGAGAAGGTAATGACCAAAAAGACTAGACTAAGTGGTATTAACAGGCACTTAATATTTTTTGTTTTTAAACATTCTCCAACTTCATCTAAATATTGCTGCCTTAGGGCTCAAGCCCTCAAAACACAAGTATTTGGGGGACATTTAATATTTAAACCATAGTACCTGGGAACCCAGCTACTCAGTGCCTGGGGATTGTGCTCCCAGGGTGTTTCAGACCCCCTCTGTGAAAGTCACTAGTCCAGGAGAAGCCAGCTTGCTGCAGCCCTTCATGGGCAGGGCCCCTTTCCAGGTGCTTATTGTCTGGCAACCTGCCGAACTCCAGGTTACCTTTGTCTTTCCTCTTCCCTCTTCCCTCCCTCTTCTTTCCTCCCTTTCTCCCTTCCTTCCTCCTTTCTCTCTTTTTTTTAAAATGGAAAGTCATGCAAAACATTCAAAAATTGTGTGTCTGTGAATGATGAGACTCGTTGGAACTAATTTTGATTTTTTCAGGGAGGAAAGACGAGGAAGTCAGTCTTGGCAAGGTTTCACCAGGCTGAAGAACTTGCGTGTTCCGTGGTCTTCCTTCCTGTGTCCCTCCCTGTCTGGGTCATCTTTTGGTCACAGCCATGGCCGAGACGTTAGAGCTAAGGCCTGTCTCTGTGGGCTTGCTGGACATTTTTCTTTTCACGAGGCAGGTGGTGAACATAGGTACCTCATTGCCCCTGAGAAACGGAACAAGCTGATATTCTGAGCAGGTTCAAGAAGGTTTTCATGATTGGGGAATGATCGCTCCCTGGGTGTCATGGAGGCAAGTTTTACAGTGATGCTAAAAGCACTTGTCCTGCCTCACTACCCATGCTCGGTGGAGTTCTGGCTACAGAATGGTGGGTCAGAACACCCGTCTCAGGTTCTTGCCCCATCCCTGCCAGCATCCATTGTGACATCCTTTGATTTGTCTTTTTGAAATGTCTTGAAATTTGCATACTGTTTCTCAGTGCTTACTGCCCGAGTCCACACAAGGACCCCCAGTGTCACAAGGACAGGGACACTAGGAACCAGGCAGGTGCCTGTGAGTGTCTGTACATGCATGGCCTTGCACATTGGTCGTGACAGTGTTGTGGTATGCACCCTGTGCCAGGGAAGACTGTGTATTCTCAGAACAAAGATCTAGGCAAGACCTGCCATTTCCTGTGTGCCATGCCCAGCCTGTCCCTTCCTCCCACCACATGATCCATTTCTCCTCTGTTTCACAAGGGCAGTTTTGATTTGGTTTCTATCGTGCAACAAAAAAGAGAAAAAATTTCTTTTGTACTCAAAGGGAGATGTCATCCAGAATTATATTTCTTGCTCTCACCTCACATTTTAAGACTCTATTTGCAAAATTCAGTTTTGAAAGATTTCCAGTGGTTTTGATGGAGACCAAGTAGACCAGGCATCTTGGCAAAGAGCAGCCTCGTGTGCAATCACCCCTGGCTGTAGCACCAGCCTTGAGCAGTAGTTGTGTCTCATCAGAGGCCCCTCCTGAGGTGCCAGTCTGAACCACCATGCTCTCTGGCCGCTGGGCCTGCTGTCGCAGGAAAGCCCGGTGTCGGCCTGCAGGTGGGATGTGTGCTCAGTGCCTCCTCCCAGCCACCCTGGAGCGTGGGGCGGGGGTCACAGCAGTATTGCGGCACAGCACTTGTTACAGTTCCAGTTTTTTATTTTATTTTTTCTAAAGAGTATTATGTTGTTGTTTCATTTCAGTGGGCCAGGTAAAAAATAATGCCACTTAATACATATTCAGTCCAGGTGAAATAAATCTTAAAAGGTTTGTGGGTAGGAGGAAATTACAGTGAATCACTGAGGTGTCTCTATCAATAGATCCAAATGACAGAATAAAACCATAATAGTAACAATGATAACAATAATAAAAGACCACTAGCTATAATTGTGTCAATTACTAGCGACAGTTTAAGGGTTTTCAGAAATATTTTGAATGCATATTGAGCATGTGTACCTGAAGATGTGTTGCTGGTATCAGTCGTAGCTTTTTGGCCTTTTACTCAGTTTCCAGTGTGGAGGCGAGGACCAGCTGGGCCCGCAGACATAGCGAAATTATTTATGTTTTCTAAATTAGGTTATGAGGGAAAATGAAAAGGTAGTTAGGAATTCACTGGTGTTTCATTTATGCTGCACTGAGGGAGAGATGACAGCCCTTGCGAGCAATCAGAGTCTTTGTTAAAAATCAGCTGGGTGTCGTGCGTGGCCCGGCCCAGGCTCGCTTGAGTAGGTAGCGCGTAGCGCTGTGTGCTCTCCGGAGCGAATGTGGATTTTTTTCCCTGTGTGCTTTTTAATTGATTTTTTTGTATGTCATTTGGGGAGGAAACCTGAATCTGGGAATGCGCTTAGCCCCATCTTCCGCCCTCCACCCTGTGACTCCCGAGTGGCTCTCCCTGGGCTGTTTGACGGCTCTGGAGAAGCCCGGGGTGGGTGTTGGAGAGCAGACTCCTCACTTAGGTCGGGCGAAAGCCACCGTAGACACCTCTGCATCAGCCAATGGGCAGCATTCAACTCGGGGGTCTCTGTAGAAACACCCGCTGGGCGGAGGTTCTCCGTGGTTCGCAGCGGCCTCGCGGCCTTACCGAGAGAAGTGAGTGGAGCAGTAACAAGTGCAGAGGTGGGTGGAAGCATCCAGCCTGCAGCCGCGGTGCAGGGACAGGCGGAGCAGGCCAGGAGCCGGAGCTGACGCCTGTCTCCCGAGGTCCTCCCCAGAGTGGGCGGATCCCTTCCCCTGCCCAGCTGCTAATCTGTCACTGTGGGCCCTGTGGCCCGCGCGGGGAGCTCAGGGAGGCTTCTGGGGCCAGGTGTTCCAGAGATGATTAGCTCTGGGCAAGGATGTTTGTCTTTTGCTTGGCGAGATGAGTATAGCGTGGAGTCAGTGCTGTTCTCCCAGAGCTTAGCGTCAGAAGGAGTGTGTGTGCCATGCAGGGCCGGGTAGGGGCAGGGCTCACCCCATACCCAGGAGCTCCGTAAGAGGAGCGACTGTGCCGGCCCTGTGCACTGTTCCCCGGCCAGGCCTGCTCATAGCCATCTTTTACTAGGCCCCTGTGAGCTCTAAGGAAAAATAAAGAATTAAGTATAAAGTGATATGAAAACAGGCTTGAGGTTTGAGGAAGAGAAGCGTAGCCGTCTGTGGCTCCCATCCCACACAGCAGCACCTCCAGACACTTACATGGCCAGTCTGGCCTCAAAGAGCTTTCTGTTTGCAACCCCTGCATTAGGCAGATGGGGACTACAGCCTCACCTAACAACTGCAGCAAAGTTTGATTATGCAAGCTTGAAAGCTCATACCCAAGACCTGCACAGCATCCACAGTTCCCTCTGCGAGCTGCACCCCTGGGCCAGCCCTGTCGTCGTCATCCTGATTGCCATCACAGACCTCTGTGTCATCGTCCTCACGGTTCTGAGTGCTTCTCGTGTTCCTAGCCACTGTGCAGGGCCTTACTCGTGTGCCCTCTCATTGAACTGATACAGCTCTGAAGTTAGAGGGAAAAAGACCTCAGGTTGGGTAGAGGGAAGAGCATTCACATGACTCAGGCACTATGAAAAGACTCAGGAGCTGGCTTGGCGGCACACACCTTTAATCCCAACTACTCGGAGGCTGAGGCTGGAGGAACACAAGTTCAAGGCCAGCCTGGGCAACTTAGCGAGACCATTCCCAAAGTACAGCATAAAGAGCTGGGGACACAGCCAGTCGTAGAGCACTCGTGGGAAGGTTGAGCCCCCCAATTTGGATTAGGCCCTTACCCGTTAAAAGTCCTCCTTGTTGGGTTGTGTGTTTTCTCCCAATCTCAAAGAAGACCCGACCCAGGTAAATAACTCCTCATCTGGTGTCATTGACAGAACCAGGAAACACAATCCCGGTGCCCCCTTCCTCCCCAGCCACACTTGGGTACTGGTTCTTTTTTACTGAGATGACAACTGTGGCTGTCCACATCTCTTATGTGGAGAGGGGATGAAAAATGCTCAGAGCAGCTGCATTTGAATATGTGGCACTTATCTCTCTATGCAGGCACTTTATAGGAAAAACAATTCATCAAACTTCATGCTAGAAAAAAAAGAGCATTAGGCCTACATCAGCAACAACAGAAAGAGCTCACCGTGATAGGAACACAATAAAAGAATTATTTTAGCAGAATTAACAGGAAGAAATTAGACCCATATATCCTCCCTTTTTATCACAGTGTGGTACATTTATATGTTTTGAAATTCCACATTTGCATAGTCAATGACTTTAAATTAGATTCTCACATCTCCTCTGTGATGTCTGTCACTGTGTAACTTCTTAATAACCAAGAGTTAGCATTTAAATCACAGTTATCTAATTACTGGCCCAACCTTGAAAACATAGCACCCAGGGTTTTTGTGCAATCTTTTAAGCCGCTTTACTGAGATATAATTTGTGTGTAAGACACGTGAGTGTGCCCTTGTATCTACTTCCGCTACTTTGAAACATACCTGGGTGCATAAATCAAGGTCAGGTTCTCTGATGAATCTGGTAACCACAGCTGGGAATTGAGTAATGCTTTGAACTAATGCCGTTTCCAAGTGGAACGCAGAATATGTTTCTTTGAGAATTCCTGTCATTTCAAGGAGGAAAAACTGAAGGCTTGAAGACTAGAGCTGCAATTGATTTGTCTTTTCTTCCTGTCCTAGTGTCACCATCTTTTGCCTCTGTGTGCGCGCGCCCCTCCTTTCCTCGACCGTGTCGTCTGCCCTGTAAGCCGTGCCCTGTGTCAGTCTGGGGCCCCCATTAACTGGACTGTCAGCGTCAGGACGAAATGCCGCTGCTCCCCACATGCAGCTGACAGTCCGGTGGGGAGACATACATTCAGGGACAGCTGAGTGGGAGTGGGGACAGCTGTGAAATAGGGAGTCCTGGCTTCTCCAGAGGCACCCACACGGGGGCCCTGGGGCCGAGGGGAGCGTCCACCTGGGCCAGGCAGATGGCCAAGGAGCGGCCTGCCCGGTACTGGGCTGAGAGTGGGGTGCAGTGAAAGGAAGAAGGAAGAGGGGCAGGGGTTGGAGACCCGTACGTCGGGGGCTCTGGTGAGGTGTGTGCGGGGCTCCCCGGGAAAAGGCGGACCTTTGTGTATTTATCGAGTGCTTCCCTCACCTCCACCCAGAGCAGCAGTGGGGTACATTCTGTGTCCTCTGCTGTCACTGCACCTCCTGCGTGAGGCTGACAGCCACTAGGTGTGCCTGGGTGTCACCCTGAGGAGGGAAGCTGCCTCCCTTACCTCTGTGTCCAGGGCAACAGGGCTGCCCTGCCCTGCTGTATTCCTGCCCTCCTCTGGATATTTAATTCACACTCACTCCTCTTCTCCCCAAAGCAGGCTACCTCTGAGCAGCCAGACACAGCAACTGTGAGGCGGCTCCCTCAGGGGGCGGTGGGAGGCGGAGCCCCTTTGTGTCCAGCCCTTTCCTCCAGCTGAGGTGCATTTTGGTGGTTGGAGAAAACAGGTTCTTTGTGAAGCCCCTGGAGCATGGAACCCCAGGGCTTACCCAGAAGGAGGGTCCTGGGAAGGTGCAGCAGCCTGTTGTCCTGGGAGACCCCCTGCGACCCTGTTTTCAGTGGAAGTGAGAGTTGCTTTATTTTCAGCTACACTTAGAGGACGGGGCCAGTTCAGGACTGTCCTGTTTCGGGGTGTCTGCCTCTCCCACTCAGCCGTTAGTGGGCGGGGGGCACCTCTTAGGAGGCAAGAGGGACAGTCACCTTTCAGTCGCAGAGCTTGCCTCCCATGGGTCTCAGCTCTCAGAAGCAGTTACAAGGAAAAAGTATGGAATTAGCTGACTTTCAGCAGCGGCCCTTTGATGGATCGCAGCCTTGTAAGGGGGCCGGCCTTGGGAGCCCCCTTCTCCCATCCCAGTGGAAACGCTGGGCCTCTGCCTACACTGTTTTGCTCAGACGTTCAGGAAGCTCCCGAGAGACGTGTGGCAGTGGGCTTCGGGGGCGTGAGGCCTGAGGGAGCTGTTGTTTACTCCTCATCCGAGAGCCGGATGAACCTGGAGACACCTTCTCCTGACGCCCGGGCAGGGGTGGGGCAGCTTGTGCTTGCTCCCTACCAAGGCGAGACTGTCACACAGATGCCTGGGTAACTGATGGAGGGTCAGGGGAGAAGCGGGCACAGGATCACTGGGGTGGGAAGAGAGCACGCTTGGGAAGTGGTCCTTTG
Source organism: Fukomys damarensis (assembly GCF_012274545.1). NCBI lineage: Eukaryota > Metazoa > Chordata > Mammalia > Rodentia > Bathyergidae > Fukomys > Fukomys damarensis. The sequence continues at coordinate 40,020,999 of NW_022900940.1, read as the reverse complement.
TTCTTACTTGCATGTGTAATGGTGCAGCACAGCAGACAAGAAGTAGGCACCGAACTCCTTTGATTCACATCCTGTCCCATCAATTGCTAGCCAAAGAATTTACCCACTTTACCTAAACTCCCTAAACGTTAGTATCCTTGACTGTACACTGGTGATTATGTGACACATCCAGTGGAATTACTTTGAAGATCATATGAAAAAGTTTATGTGAAGTGTTTTAGCCCAGTGCCTGATACATAATATTTCTGCTTCATTAAGATTAGTCATTGTAAGGGCCAGGGATTTAGCTCAGCAGCACTGCACTTGCCTTGCAAGCACCAAGTCCAGAGTTCTATCCCCAGGCCCCCCCGCAAAAAAAAGATAAGCCAGGATTATGGAGATTCCTGAAAGAACTAGCATTAGAGGTCCCATTTGACCCAGCTATCCCTTTGTGGGTATCTTCCCAAAAGAATTAAAAAAATCATACCACAGTAATGTATGCGCACCCATGTTTATAGCGGCTCAGTTTGTAATAGCTAAAGCTTGGAAACAGCCCAGTTGCCCATCAATTGGAGACTGGACAAAGAATATGTGAGTTTTTAAAAAATTAAATAAAATGGAGTACTACTCAGCCATAAAGAATGAGAAACTAGAGTTATTTGTAGATAAATGGATACGCATTGAGGCCATACTCTTAAGTGAAATAAGTAGGACACACATGTGTAAATACAGAACAGTTTCTCTGGTGTGAGAAACTGAAACTGTAAATGAGGATTAAAATGTATAGTAGATAATGTGAAATCGGAAGAAAAGATCCAAAGGTGAAGGAGAAAGGGAAGTGGGAGAGGTAGGGGAAAGGAAAGAAGGGAAAGGAATAAACATGAGAAAAGGAAAAAATGAAAATGAAGTCTTTGTAAATAGGGAGAGGTGGAGGAGTTGAAGGGAGGGCAGGGGAATGGGGAAAAAATAAGACCCAAGATATAGCATGTAAAGGTACAAATTCCCAATGATGAACGGCATCATACTGTATATCCAAAATACACCAATAACTTAATGAATTAAAAAAAGATTAGTCACTACTATTAATTGCTCTAATATTAGTATAATCAATGTAAGAATATATATATATATATATGACAGAACCCTTAATTGTACCATTGGAGGAAATTGAAAAATTTAGTTCTGGATGACTACAGCTCACAATAACCTATTACATATTTTATGAACCTCTAAAAGGGAGGAGCTTGACACTTCTAAACATAAAGGGGTAAGGAGAGGGAGATTCAGTTACCCTGATAGCATCAGCACACACTGAATGCATGTGTTAAAGTGTCACGAGGTGACTGTTACTATTTCACTTAATTCGTGTTAATAGAAAAATTAAAAATTCAGTCCCATGGTGAATACTGTCTCAGGGAGGAAATGTAGAAGAAACAGATTTTCCTTGTGAGAATCTCTGTTCACTTTTGTCTGTGGGGTGGTCCTGGGGCATTGTCAGGTGACCTGCCCACAGGAAGCCCTCTTGCTTTGCCCCGGACACCATCAGCTGGTCAGGGTGGCGAGATGTGGACAGGCAGGACGTCAGGGTGGAGTGGGCCCTGCCCTGGGGTTGACCCGGAGCCCCAGGAGACCCTCTCGGTGGCTCCCCCAGTCCTCTGACTGCCCCTGCTTCTTGGCAAGAAGGCAAAGTGGGAAATCAAACAGACATGTAGATAAGGACACTAGACTGTAACTCAGGCTCATTGTCCGAGCCCAGAATGGTGCTTTCTAATGGGGAGAAGCCCATGGCGAAGTCCAGAGCTACACAGTCCTAACTGCCTGGCTGTTTTAATAGTTATGTGTGTGCTTCCCTCTGTATTAGGACACGTAGAAGCTCCCTTTAAAGCCAGTTTGTGTGAATTTTGTGAGTTGATTTAAAGAAACACCTTAAGAGCCGGCGAGGATGTCAATGCAGCACGGATGTGGACAGAGCAACGCTGGAAATTGCCCAAACTTGGCCTTAGGGACATGGTGGGTCTGATGTCCTGGACGTGGCCCCAAAAGGCAGTGCACTAGAAGTGTGTGGTGACGACCCACACGGACCTTGAGGGAAACAAGATATAAGAAATACAATAAGGCTTACAGCATGATGATACCTATAGAAATTAAAAGCATAGAAAACAAAACAAACACGCTATGTAATTTATGCCAGCACATGCACAATTGAAGACTTTGATCACATCTATTGGGATAGATACCAGTGTGGGAGGGGCAGAGGTCAGGTCTGAAGAGGTAAATATCCATTAGGGGGAGACTGTGCCTGGGCCGCGGGTGATCGTGTGCTCAGCATAGGGATAACTCCACCTCCTGTGCGGACCCAGACACTGAGGGAGGGGTGGATGGATGACAGCCATGCAGGGGAGCGGGCTGGTACAGCGGGCATTGATGGTGGCATGCAGCGCAGTGCAGAGGTGGGATGTTAACCTATATAGTGAATGCTTCATAATTACTCCCTTCTTACCTGGCTCCCCACCTTGTGTTTATGCACTTACTGGCATTCTGATTTTTCATTACCCTTACGAGGTTGGAGTTGTCTTAGTCTCCTTTGTGCTTCTACAACATGGTTCTTCGTGAAGAATTTATCCTGTCACATTCTGGTGGTCAGGAGGTCCAGGATCAAGGCACCACCATCTGGTGAGGGATTTCTTGTACAGGAGGCAGAAAGAGAAGGGGCCTGGCTCTGTCTGCCAAGCCCCATTCACAAGGGGGGAGCTTCCTAACACCCAACCTCTTAATACTGCCACACTGGCAACCCTGAATATGGGCGGGGCCGTGCTCCAATCACAGCAGTGGCATTTCCACCCCTTTTGACGGACGAGGATGCTCAAGGGCCACAGCTATCTGGGCTCCAGCGTCGCAGAGAGAATGCTGGGCAGAGCAGATGCAAACCCGTCTGTCTGATCCCTCAGCCCATGTCTGTCCTTTACATGGCTCCTCCCCCCTCCTTTGTGTTAGGATTCCTTTAAATTGGGTGCACGCCTCCTACCCTGGATGACACTTGCATTGCTTGCGTTTTCTACATTAGCTGACACTGAGTCACCCTGAGCGAGTTCTAGGTTCTTTTGGAAGGATCCAGTTGGGTCTTTTTGAGTGGAGGAAGGTTTGTTTTTGCTGCCCTTTTGCTGCTCGTGATCCTCGATTTCTAACTTGCCTCTACAGTCCCACGTCTCATCTTGCTTCCTTTATGTGTGTTTGTTTTACAGTATTACCCCATGCTCCCTCTGGCCCTCCCTCCCTTACTAAGCCAGCCTCTCAGTTGGCCTTGTTTCAAGCAGCATCTCCATGCTTGCCTCTTACAGTGGGGTGTCACAAAACCCTTGGCTTCTGTGTATGTCTTCAAAATGATTTACCAGGAAGATGCAAGGCTCCAGGTGGATGGGAAAGTCACTGGAATGCTTTAGAATCTGTTGTATTGTCCGCATCACATGATCCTGGCCATTAAGATGCAGCCTGACCCCTTGCATCCAACATGCATAGACGCCTGAGGTAAGGCTCTTGATGGCTGTTAGCAGGGCTGTGCAGCCACTTTCCAAAGCAGACAAACAGCAGTAAATCGTAGTCACAATGCAGCTCAATGGAAGAAGTAAACAGTTCTGAAAATGTGCTATGAATTGTCATCCAGTGATGATTCTGTTTTATTATGGAGGTTAAATTACAGCAATCACTGGTGCACAAAGGCGCTGTAGTAAGAAAACATTTGGGAATGTTGTTTTTCTCCTATAGCTTGGGTGATGGGTGGTACGCAGGAGTTAAAAAGCACAACTTGTTTACCTTGGTCCAGAAAGAAAAACGTGAACTCTAGCCCTCTGTGACACATGCTCTCTTTTTCCTGTATGAACCAAGCAGGTTGTGATTGCCACAGGGAAGGGTGGTAAATTTGACTTGAAAATAAGTCCTAGCTATGTCCTTCTTTCTGTGTCTGTTTTATATCTCCCCACCTCTGGCCACCCCTGTGTATGTGTGTGTCTATGTCTTCTTGTGCTCGGATGTGGTAGGAATCCTTAGTGGTCTCCAGTTTACAGATACTGTACTGTGTTTCTGAAGTTCCCTACGCACCATCCAAAGAACTTGGACATTAAGCTCCACTCAAGTAATTGGTGGGCTGTGGAACGTCTTGCCTCTGGGTTCAAGTCTGGACTTTGCCTCTTGAGAGCTGTCTGACTACGGGAAGGTTGTTTCTCTGGGGCTCAGGATGGTCAGTTATGAAATGAGGGCCAGGACTGACCTGACTCACGAGGCGTGAGGAGAAAATGCTCTGTACTGTGCACTCGTTAATCGTTCCTTCTAATTATCGATATGTGCATCAGCAGCCGTTAGCAGTGTCTGCAGGGATATACCAGGACCCCCATTGCAGGTTGCTGCACTTGACCTGGGGAGTGTTTTGCAGTCTTTAGAATTTGTATGTAAAAGCTAGGGTGTAAAGTGAGGAAGTTGAGCCCGCTGCTGTAGGGAGCTTGCTGCCCTCCATCCTTCCTCATTTCCTTTACAGTGAGGTGTAAGCTGCTAGTTGCACGGCTGTGGCTCCTCCTGCCTCTCCCATCCCCAAGCCTTCCACATGGAGCTCCCTCTACTTCTTGCCCGTGCCCGCCCTGTCTCTCTCCACTGTCCTTTCTTGGGACGGGACGTTCTGAAGGTCATGGTCTTCAGCAGAGTCTGGCCCCTCCGTGGATTCAGGCTTCACCCGTGGCTGTTTTTTGGGAGCAGCCTTCTTTGACAAGAACCCAGCCTGCCCTACCTCAGAGGTCACCTCCACTTCCGGACTTCTCACTGCGTCCACGGTTGTTGTATCTTTTTGTGTAGTTACTTTACTCCGATTGCTGAGATAGAATACCTACACCCCAGATTTGGAAGGGAAGGGGTTTATGAGGCTTACAGTTTGTAGAGGTTTCAGTCCCTAATCAGCTGGCTCCGAGGCAGGGATGGCTAGCAGACACTGCAGAGGAGAAACAGCATGGCGCATACAAGGCTGCAAAAGCAGCAAGAGGAGCCTGGACAGAGTCTCCCAGCCCCTTTTATCTTACTCGGGGTACTCGGGGCGGGCAGCACTCACACCCTTAATCCTAGTGCCTTTGTGCCTACCTTGCATCCCGAATCAATTCACCTTCACACACTCTAGATTCAGCCCATGAGACTTAGGGGGGACATCCAGACCCAAACCATAGCACATTTTTTTTTCTCATGTTACCCTGTTTAGGCCTGATTTATCATGGAACTCATCCCTGTCTAAAACTACTTTTTGTGTTGTTAAACTTTCTGTTACTCTGACAAGTACCTGAGATAAATAAACTTATTCAGAGAAAAGGTGTCTTGTGCTTCATAGTTTTGGAAGTTTTAGTCCATGTTTTGTTGCCCTGATGGTTTTGGGCCTGTAGCAAGGCAGCACATCATGATGTGGGAATGTGTAGTACAGCAGAGCTGCTGGCCTCCTGGCTGGAATGCAGAAGAGTGAGACAGAAGATGAGGTGGGACCCTGTGCTTACCTTGGGTGAATAAAGGCCCCTTCGAGTGTCCACCAGCTCACAGTGATGCCAACCTAGGGACCAAGTCTTTTCTAGATCCACCTGTGGTACCTTTTAATGTGTCTGGCTTATCTTTCCTTCCCTTTGGAAAATGAGCCCCAGGAGGAGAAGGACTGTGTGTCTCTGGTCTCCTATAGTGCAGATGCCCAGTAAGTATTCAGCAAGTCAGTGAACAATCAGATTTTTTTTTTGATGTGTCAGAGATCTGATCAGAATATTTTATCTGTGAAAATACTGGAAACTGAAGTTGTTTGTGTAAATTCTCATTAATGAATAGCCCTGTGAGGCACCAGCACTGTTCTTTGCAAGTGAGTTGAAAAATGCTGTCTAGTGGTAGAGTTAAAACTACTCAAGACACCTCCAACTCCTGGTAATTTCAGGGTGGAAAATACCATTGTGTGAGAGTCCATCAAACCTTGTTTTCTTGTGCCTTTAGAGAGTATAATTTGTGGTAACCTGTAAGTATTTGTGGAATAATCAGTTACTACTTTTACATGCTTTTATTTAGTTTTATTTTCTTTTTGGAAGAAAGACTTCTCCAAATGTGATGAGTCACAGTGGTTATCTCACTTTTAAAGGTGACAAAGATCAAGGAAATGTGACAATACTGAGAGAAAAATAATTTTAGAAAAACTTAGGTTATACGTATGCTAATCCTATTGACGTTTAAAGTACTTAGAAAATATTATTTCAAACAATGTTGTTTTTCTAGGTTTGAATGATAATGTTCTCTATTCCCAGTGTTCTCTATTTAGTATGAAAATGTTCAAACACGTAGCAAAATCAAAACAATTTTACTGAAAGCATCCATACACTACTCTTCATGTGTAAAAGTGATACTAAGTATACACATTTTGTTGCATATTCATCCATCTCACTACCCCTCTAATCATCTTTTTTTTTCAGTTTTTTGAGACAGGGTCTCACTATGTAGTTGAGTCTGACCTGGAACTCACTGTATAGCCCAGGCTGGTCTGGAAGTCACAGCCATCCTCCTGCATCAGCCTCCTGAGTGCTGGGATTACAGGTGTGCACCACCATGCCCGCCTCTAACCATCTTTTAATACGTCTTATTTTTGAAACATTTCATAGTAATTTGTAGACTTGGGGGTAACTTTGTTTTTCTGATACCAGGTCTTCTTGTATTTCCCAGGCTGGGAACTGCTTGAACTGCTAGGCTCCTGCGGTCCTCCTGTCTCATCCTCCTAAGTGGCTCCTGACTACATCTGCTATTGATAGTACTTTTAACAATTCATTTATTATTTTTAAAAAAACAGATGGCTCTGTGTAGGTCAGGCTAATCTATGTGCCTTATATATTTGAAAAGAAATAAGCATAAAATAGACAAAAGTCATATTTCTTTAGAGATTTATTTCAAAATAATTGAAAGAAGAAGGATGTATGGATGCTTTAGTGGTGCGTAGTGCTCCATTATATGGACGTACCCTAGTTTATCCATTCATCACTTGGTAGACATTCAGTTACAACATACTGTGATTGGGAAAGTATGGCTTTTTCCAACTGGAGGGAGCTGTAGGACTTCTGTGTTTTTCTACCAGTTGATGATCGTTCTTCCTTCTAAACAACATCCATCAATCCATTTCCTGATTTCCCATAAAGGTCCTTCCCTTCTTGATGCTTAGTCCACAAAGTGGGAATGTGGTAGGTGGGTGTGAGCACATCCCATCAACCAGAAACTCAGCACAGTCTTTACCCTGGTACCTAGGCCTGAGTTGAGCTGCTTTGATCCTGGACTGCCCTGACCTTTCCTCTTGCTGCCTTCCCCTCTACTCACTTTCCCCTGTGTCCCCCGAACTCTTGTCCTTGCTGTCTGTTACCCGGAGTCTTCATCCCCATGAACCTTGCCTTGCACTTTGTTCTGGCCTCTGTTCGAATGTCAGTTCTCAGAGAGACTTCCCTTGGTCACCATATGGTCCCATCTCTGGCCCCTTTTACCATGAGAGCTGGCACATTCCCTGTGGTCCATGAGCATCTGTGAGTTAGGTTTCCCATCCTTACTATTACAGAATTCCAGGTAAAAATGTGGCACTTGTGCAAGCTGCTGTCAGTGTTTGTTCTGTCTGTGCTTCCATTACCAGCACCCTGGCTCCTCCAGTGGCTGACAAGCCACCCTGGTAGTGCAGCCTCCCGTGACCTCCCCTTGACCATGCCCCTGAGTTCCAAGCTATAGTTCCCACCGACTCCCAGCCAGGTGACTGATGGAGATGTGCCAGTAGTCTGTGCACAGAGATGGTGAGTCCTAGAGGTGCAGTGTAGACGCAGTGCCACAGTCAGAGCTCCAGCACCCCGGCCTCACTTCTGACCTGGAGGTGCCAGGAAGGTTAGTTCACCTTGCCGTCAGGTATGTGTGGGTGCAGTGGTGCTGCACAAGGGATTTAAAGCCTGTGAATGTCAGCTTGGCGTTCTCACCACTAGCGTCCCTTCCTCTAGAACCTCGAAGCCTTCAGAGGTTGGCAAGAATCAGTAGCAACTCCAGCAACTGAAAGCTACTAGGTCTTGAGAACGTTCTCCATTCTGCTGTCTGCTGACCCTTTTTTTCATGGATTCAAAATTTGTACCTTGTCTAGCTCTTAGTTTGGTACTTACATTGTGTGTGTAATTACAGCACTCCCTCTGACTCCCATGCTAGAGTGAGGCTTTGATTTTATTTTACTTCTGTATTCTCGATATCTAGGATAATGCATGGGTCAATAATAATCAATATTGTCAGATTAATAGCATAACAAATAACATTTCTTAACTATATCTAATGGCCAGACATTATATGTAATCGTATTGCATATCTAAGCTTATTTAATCTTCACAGTGATACTGATGGACAGATACTGTTCCCCTGTCTTGTAGCGGAGGAAATTGACTCACAGAATGAGGTTACCTGCCAAAGATCACACAACTGGAGGGTGGGTGACCTTGGATTTGAGCCCAATGACATCCATATAGTATCTGTTTTCATAATACAGAAAGATAACAGAAGTGATGTAGTGTTACTGTGTCCCTTACAGGTACGTTAGAGTGTTTGTGCCCGAGGATCCTGGGCTGCTTAACCACCAGCCACTGAGCCTTTACTGAGCCTTGCCTGTGTGAGCTTGACAGGCATCGAGTCCCTGAAAGACAAGGCAGGTGGCTGGCTCAGGACCAGAGCAGCTTATCCCTGGAGCTGGTGCTGAAATCTGTGCACAGAGCGGTCCTGTGAGGTGACGGAACCGAGAGTTACCATACAGACATATGGTTCTGTCTAAGTACAGGAGATGAAGTGGGTGCTGGTGTGGAGGCTGGGAAGAGAGGCAAGGTCCCCACAGGCTGGCTGGAGTGTCCCAGGGGTGGACATGGTGTGGCAGGGGAGTGGACAGGGTTCCTGGAGCAGCGTGACCAGGAGCTTTGGAGCAGGATGTCCTCCTCCTCAAGGGACACCTCAGCACTTGGCTCTTGTGTTCCATCCAGATTTGTGGGTAGGTGACAGATCATTGGTAAGAACAGTGTTGAACCGATGACTGACCAGTTTAACCTTGGGAAGTCCCTCCTGAATCCTGGGAGATAATGCCTGACCTCAACAGAGTGGAGAAGGTAGCAGTCCAGGGCTGGGTTAAAGTGGAAGTGTGCAGGTGGATAATTCACTGCCAGCTGAAGTAGGTGCAGAGCTGAGCTCTGGCTGTTTGTGTGTGGCAGTCGCGTTCCCTGCGCAGGAATCACAGAATGCCACTCGTGCCTGCATGGGTGGGTGGCTGCACTGGATTTGCCCTTGGCACCACACCCCTCCCTTCCCACCTGAGGCTTGTGCATGGGCAGATGCTCCCACCCAGCAGGGCGAGCTGCCACCCTTGCTGCCCAGGGACAGTGAGCAGCTGAAACCAATTTACTTTGACAAGGGCACTCTTAAACTTTATTTTTTCTTCCTGGAAGAAAGTATTTAATCTAGAGAGGAACTTCTAGACTTTCAGCGAGGCTAAAGGCTCCCACGCAGAGATTGTTGGATACAGATGCCTGGGCCTGTCCCAGAGAATTAGTTCAATGAAATTAGAGGAGGATTCAGACTTGGGCCGAGCCCCCACTCTGTGCTGGGCAGAGTCCAGCTGCACACCATGCTGAGAAGCCTTGAGCCAGCCCGGGAAGTTCAAAAGAAGGGAGGTGGAATGTTCCCCTTCCGTGCGGGGAGAATGCTGCAGGGCCTCTGTAGAAGTGTCTGTCTTTGTGGATGTTGTGTGACGCGCACAGTAGAGCAGTGGTTCTGTCCACAATTGTGACGTGTGTGTATATGTACCTGTTTGTAGGCGTGTGTTCCCTTTGTTTACTGATAGGAATATGATTTTTTTTTTCTCAAATTCAGAGGCAGTGTAAAGCTAGTTTTTAGGATTTATTCTGCTGAAATAGGCCAGGCTTACCATGTCTCAGATGAGAGGATGTGGTAATAGAAAATTACGCTTCACTTATTACCAGTGACTGACGGATGATATTAAGGGGTGTGCTGAGTTGTGCCCACTGCCCTCCTCCTCGGCTCTCCGGTGGCTCCGTCTCCAGTTCCAGGGCACAGCGCACTGGAGTCTCCCCGGAGTTGGCTCAGGCAGAGCTTCATTACCTGGTGTCTGCACGTCTGATTAGATCAAGGATCCTGAATGCAGGGCTGGTTTGTCTTCAGGAACCTTTGCATCTCTTTCCCGCTCCCACCTTTGCCTGGCCCTCAAATATTTGGTGACTGAATCAAGGAGGCAAGGAGGAAAGAAGGACTCTAAATATTGCTTTCTATCATTGTCCGTAACATACTGGAAGCCATAAGGTAAAACTAATTGTGCTTTAACAATAAGAAATCCCCTTTTCCCTATACAGTTCTTTTCTGCTTAACATGAGCTCTGTCCAGACGGTTTATATTCATTGGGGAATTTGAGGAGAGATTCCCAGGGCCTGATTTGAGGTCTAGTTCAGCTACCTATTACCACTGTGACATTTATTTATAAAGTACTTCTCTGGGGTTATGGGAGCCTCAGTTTTTCCAAAAGTAAAATAAATGAGTTGAAATGATCCAGTTTCCAGCTTTCCAGTTTCTTTATAATTTTGCCTCATGTGATTAAAACCTACAGTAATGTTTAAGTCTTTTTGTTTGTTTGTTTGTTTTTTTACATTGACTTCCTTTACCCTTACATTTATTTTGGAAGCAGGTTTTAAACCACTACTGTTAAAGGAAAAGTTTGACTGGGGCTTTCCTTTTCTTTTTCTCTGTTAAGAGCCTTGAAGAAGAACTGGAAAAGAAATACCATTTTCTCCCTGAGGGTTTGAGTTATTTAATGGGGTGTTCAGTGACTGTTTGTGTCACTCCCCATAGCACCTTTAAGCTCTCTTCCTGCCCACTGGCCTTGGCTCTGCCCTAGAGGAAACAAGGATCTTTCCGAAGTCAGAAAATTAGGTGCCTCTGATAGCTATTTTTAGCTTCCACAAATACAGGGAACTAGAAGGATGCCACTGGCATCATGGCATGTGTCGTCTTGTGCCCGGATTTACAGGATGCTGCCCCCCTATCATAGGACTGAGGCCACCTCCACCTTGGCTGTGGGCTGCAGCCAGGGGAGGAAAGCTGTCAGCAAAGTTACTACCCTCACGGAGGGGGAAGTTGAGGTGTGATAACCCTGCTTTGAAGTGGTTACCACATTAGTTCTGTTGGGATCCATGGTCACCATTGTGTCACCTCTTGAGGTGACCATGAGACGTGGCACAGCAGTGAGACAGATGTGGAAGCCTCTTCTGCAGTAGCATGTGCTGCAGGCCTCACCCAGAGTTTGGTGCGCTCAGCTCTGGGGAGGACCCTGGTCAGGGGTTCTGTGGACGGTGGGAGGACCTGCAACAGGGAGAATCACATGGCACTGGTTTTTACCTTAAAATATCAGATTGCTTTTGCCACAGTTTCTGTTTGTATTTCGATCACAGTGAATTTGTTTGATGTGGCAAAAATCATTACTTGTTCCTCTTTTTGTTTTTAAAAAACAATTAACACACTTTTGGGGGCAAGCAGTTTGGGATTTACAGAAAAATTGACCAATAAGTCATATACTCCATATACCTCGTCTCTACCCTCTAATTTCTCCTGTTATTGCATCTTGCATTAATGCGGTACATACCTTGCAATTGATGAATGACTATTGATAAATTATTATTCCCTAAAGTCCTTAGTTTGCATTAGGGGTCACTCTTTGTGTGGTGTAGTTTTACAGGTTTTAACAAATACAGTGTATCATAACAGTGTCCTGTGGATACCGAAACCTGCAGATGGTCCTGTAATATGGCACCATGTCTGCATATGACCCGTGATATCCTCCATGTGCTTTAAGTCACCTCTAGGTGGGAAGACAGTGTAAAGGCTATGGGTATGTAAATAGTTGTTAGACTGTATCAGTTGGGGAATAATGAAAAGTAGACACATTTAATACAGATGCATTTTTTGTTCCCAAATGGTTTTGGTTCATGATTGGTTGGACACCTGATGTGGCGTTCGTGGATACAGAGGGCCATCTGTCCTTCCATACTGATGCATGTTGGTGAATTTCTTTTTTTTTTTTTTTAACATCTGTTGGCATGTGACTGAAAGAGCTATGACTCAAGATTTAATGTAACATTTTTAATGGTGAGGTAAAATATTTTTAATTGGCAGAGTCCTCATACTCAAGTTAAAATGGGTAATAATTTTGTTATTGATGCTTTGATATCTATAATGTTGTATTTCAGTTAGAAAACAGTTGTGAACTCACAATGACATCTATTTCTTTTTAAATGGAAATCCACAGTATCAGGCATCTTATTCTCAGAAGAAATGTTGCTGTATTTTTTACCATAACTCCCAAGCTTTTTCATTTTGGGGGATTATGGCAAAGGGCACTGAAAATATTTGCTCATTTCTCTTTTCTGCCAGGAAGAGGCCAGTGTTAGGAACATATAGGTAATCATGAGGGTTGCTTTTCAGTCACATGCTGCAGTAGAAAGTGAGAGCCCCCTGACTTCCCCCAGGGAGGGAGGCGGGGTCCTAGGGACAAGGGTGATGAGAATCCCCAAGGACAGGCCTTTCGGGATGAGTGCTGAGTTACTGAGTTCTTATTGTGGCTGTGGCTCTCAACCCCACAATCACACAGCGAGACCCGAAAGAGGGGCTTGGCAGGAAGGTGTGAGGCAAAGCAAGAGGTCTCCGCACACCCAGAGCCCTGAGACGGGGCTGCCTCTTCCTCGCCTGGCCTCCCACAACCGTTTGTTCTGAACGTCACACTTTCTCATTAGGAATCTCTCATTACGAGATGCTCCTAAGAGGTGGCTCCTTGTAGGAATTCAGAAGGGAAGAGAAGGAAAGGCTTCCCTGAGCCCATCCACGCACCAGCCCCATCTGTTACTCTTCTTCCCCTTGGCCCGCGATGTCTCCCCTGATTCCACATCAAGCTGTTTCCTCCTTATCTTTTCAGAGCATGGCTGTCTTTATCTTTATTTCACTACACGCCTTTGATTTTTGTCTCTGTAACTTTTCATTATTCCCTTTCTTATCTATAAAATCACCAGTGAGCTTCTTATTTCTTTGTAATTAGGTTTAGGCTGTTTTGTCCACAGAACTTCCTGAAACATCACACCACCTGGCCGGCAGCCGTCACATGTTCGGTGCTGCAGCCCATGGGTCTGGGCGGTCAGGATTTCTTTTAACTCTCACCTCAGTGTCCAGCACTCTGTGTATCTGAGCAGCTGAGACATCTGCTCTTTATCCCGCGGAACAAGGCAGCCGCTTGCTTCCTGTGATGTGTCTATGGCTGCTGGCAGCCAGGATGGTAATGTTCTTTTAGACAATTCTTGGACGGAGAGCCGCCTTTGCTGTACACGTTATCTTGTTTGGTTGTCGGTGTCTCTTCTGGCAGGTTTCATGTATACGGGACCTTTGTCTCTGCTGCTCAGCAGGGCACGCTTAGCAGGTGCATGTACCCACTGGTGGCGTTCCCTTCCCGACTCTGTCCTTTCAGAACTTGCATTGTGAGGACACAAGGGAAAACTTCTTTCACCAAGGAGTGGCCCTCTCCCTGCCTTTTAAAAAGACTGTACAGATACATGTACTCTCTTGTTAGAAATTCCAACTGGGTTTCCAGCTGCAGAATGCAACAATTAGCTTTTTCTGTATTTGTTAAAAAAGATATTTCAAATAAGTATTTTCCTAATTAAGTCTTTTTCCTGTGACTCAAACCTTGATTTGCTTCTCTGCCAGGCCCCACGTTAGAAAAGTGAACAAGACAAACCTGGCCTTTCTCTGGCGGCCCTAGGCTGTGGATGCCGAGAGAGACGGGGATCCCCCACCGCGTCAGGGTTAGTGTTAGAGACTCTGTGCAGAGGTGTGCGCTGTGTGTGGCTCTCCTGAGCTGACTGTGACATAGTTCACACTGTGGGATTTTGTGCGTGGTCGAGTGGAGTGCGGTCAGAAACATCGACATGTTCCAGAATGCTATCCAGCAGTTCCGTTATCAGCACAGTGGATTGTATCCTCTTCCTCCTGTGCCAGGGGAATGTCCCGCAGACGTGAGCTTCCCCGACACTCAAAGCATCAAGCCTGTGGAATGTTGAGAATGCGGGCACGTGTCTTCTGTGTATTCTCCACCCGTCTGCTGCTCAAGTGGTCTTATAACTTAAACACTTCCGCTGTGGCCATGTCTCATCACATTAAGCAAGTATTTGGGACACAGCTTTTTCATAAGTAGAACACAGAGGCTGTTTAGTTCGGGGTCACGTGTTTCCAGATTGCTATGGAATCTGAACCCTTTCTGCCTTCTGATGGCGGCTATTTTTCCTAGTTTTGCTGCCTCTAAACATGCTGCGATTGGGAAAGCATTTAAACAGCATTGTTACAATGGTGTTCAAACGAAGAGTCAAAGATCTTAAATGGTTGTGTTCCCTGCTCAAAAGCCCCCGTGTAACTCCTTCATTCTCAGTATCTCCACGCTTCAAGGTTCTAGGTAACCAAGGGCAACTGTGGTGCACTCATTTGAAGAGGGATGAAGCCTGGCAGTTTGTGTTATTAAGTGAGAAGCTCTTTCAGCAATCAGCAGCCTCCTCCTTGGACTCACTGCCATCCTGAAACATACTACTATTCTTTGCAAAGATGGTTCTTAGAACCTCAACATTGGCCCCTCTGCCTACCACCCCATGTTCAAGGCTGTGCTCTGCTGACAGGTAACTTTTCTAAAGCATACCCAGATGATACCAGCACCTGCTCGGCCTTCTCAGCATTTTAGCGCCCTCTGGATGAAGTCAATTGCCTGGTCTTACCATTGAAAGATCTCCACAGGGTTGTTCTAAGACAGTCACCTGATTCATCTTAACCCAGCTTAGATACATCTTCAAAGTCTGCTTTTCCATTTCTCCTGTATCTTGCTGAACCTGAGGCTAAGTCTCCCTCCTGCTCCCCGTGGCATTTGGTGCTTTGGATTTGGTGGCCTGTATTGCACCAGTGGAAGGATACATGTGTTTGTCTTAGTTCCCCCATTTATGACAGGCTCTGTGTGAGCCAGAAAACCTAATTTGTTCTTGTAATTTCCTTGCACTGGCACAGCCGACAGGCAGACAGCCAAGGGTACAGAGATGAGCAGGTTTATTTGACTTCTGGCTCTGCTTATCCCCTCTGCCCTCCACCATGCAAGCTGCTTTACTTCTGTGAGCCTCTCCTGAGTCATTCATAAAATAGACTTGTTAGTAGCACCTACCTCATAGGTTTGTTAAAGTGACTTGAATCTGAGCACACTGCTCTGTGTTATTCATAGACATAAGTCTGAGAAACTTCGGTGGCAATTCATGGAGTCGCAAATAAATTAGAATGTAGAAAAGTGAGACAGAAAAAATTGAGCTGCTGCCAAAGTTTTTAAGAGTTTCTCCCAACTGAAATCAGGCAGTTTCTGGTCCCTGAGGCAACAGGGGTGCCCACACTGGTTCGGACATAGCTCTAGCAGTTTGGGATTTTTCCAATAACTGCATCCTATCTCCCAAATGTATCACCTTCACCTGTGAATGAATAGGAAGGATAATGTATTTATTTTATTCTAGGAAATACCTGGAAATGTTAGAAATATTCATGTAGAGAAATTTTGGAATATAGATGTGGTAGTAAATTCTGGTAAGTTTTGGCTCATAAATGGGTTGATTTTCAAATCAACTAATCAACTTACTGATTGATACAGGTGCTCCAGTCCTGTAGCCAGCTTCCTGATGCAGCTGCTTCATTAAAGTCAGAAATGCCGGGCTAATTAGGAAAGCGGTTTCTGTGTAGCTCTGAAGGAAACGCAGAGACGAAAGTCTGGAATTCTTGGGAAAGGTCGGTGACCACTCCCAGTGTATTACCAGCAGCTGCGTGCAAAGTGTCCAGCCAGACTGCACAGTCTTGGGTCTCAACTCTGCCTCTGCTAAAGGTGTGGCCCTGAAGCAGCAGGTGTGGCCATGACAAGGTTCAGAGATAGAAATTCTGTGATAGAAATACCGCTTCCAAGGTGTTCAGTTGTCACTGACGTTTGGGACCCCAGCTCTGCGCAAAGGCAGTATGATGGGCGGGGCCTTCTGGAGAGTAATCTAGCTCATGGCCTCCTAGTTCCCAGCCCTGCAGTAACTCAGAGTCCTGCAGGGAAACCTCAGTCTTGGCTCCACCTCAGGGTCCTGAAATGACCTCCTAGAAACATTTTCCTTTTCCCCTTGCAGGCTTCAGGGAGGACAGTGGCGTGGAGACAGGAGATGCTTAAGCAGTTGGCTCAGCCTGCAGGCTTGGGCTTCTTGCCATGCTGCCCTGGTGTGAAAGTCAGGCCGATCAGCCTTGCTCCGGGGGGAGTAGGGGAACCTTGGGAAAGGCCCCCCCGACAGAAGTTGGTCCTGCGCTGAGGTGAACTGTTCTTCCATCTGCATGGTCTTCCTGCCAGGAAGCTTTTTATCATGTTTGCCCAAGACTCCCGTTACCCCTAATTGCCTCTTTGTGTAGCTTTGGCCACTATTTTCTTTCCCTTTTGGTATTTACTCTGTCAAATATTTAAGGGCAGTTATCATGTCTCCTTAGCCAAGCTATACACATTCAAGGTCTTTTCATCTTTGCCCATAAATCTTAGCCATCCAGTCCCTCAACACCTACCCATACATGCTGTGCAGTGTTTGCTTTGGATTAGATCTTGGAAGCAGAGGAATTTTTCTCCTTAGAGTTATTGGCTCACTTAGAGTTAGTGAATACTTTGTAAGTCTGCCACAAACACATTCACACAGGGAATTGAGATATGGTTCAGTTTACTATTGTTTTAAGTACAGCTCAGGGCCTTTTAGCTCCCCTCCTGATATCTCTTTGAAATTGAATTTGACGTATGGGCAAAAGTCAACAGTGACTAGTGTTTCCATTACTTTAAAGCCGATAAAGTATGAGGAATTTTTGCAAGGCCTAAATCCAAAAAAGGAAAAAAAAGTATAATGAAAAATGACAATACTGTGGTGAGTGCAAGTTAAGTGGGGTTCTAGTGGTTTCCATGTACCGGCCCCTCCCGAGAATCTCGGAGAATCATCATTGTGCCTTCTGAGTTTGTTCTCACTGCCTTTACTTCTTGACAAAGCCCATTTAACTAATGCAAAATTGGCCCCCAAATGGACAAAACTATTTAATTATTAAATTTCACTGTATTTGTCACTCTCCTCATCGGTGGAGTGTGCAGCCTATGGATTGGGCTTGTTAGGTCTTCGGGCTGCTTGGGTCTCCTGGAGCTTGAGGAGGACTCCAGCAGTTATGGATACCTGTCTACAAGGTGGCACTTAAGCTAACGGTTGCATCTTTTGATCGACAGTAACAAAAAACAAAATCATTTGCAACTTTGTGGGGGGAAATGACTGTTGAACTTAGTGATGGCCTATCAGTCTTCATTCCTTCAACAAAATATTCACCGAAGACCTTGTCTGTGCCGAGTGTACTTGTGGGCCCTGGTGATGCCACGATAAGCAAGGTTTATTGGCATGTGTACACGTGTTGTCTGAAAAGTGAAGACTACGCTGCAGAGAGTGAAAATAACAGTGAATGAGTGATCGGGTAGTAGTGGGCTCTTTTGAATGAGAATCAGGGACAGTCACTCTGTGGCCTTTTAACACTGGGCTGTGAATGGCCAGAAGGATGAAGTTGAGGTGGTGGACGGAGCTCTCAGGTATAGTCAGCTTTGAAGCTAAACTTGGAAGTATAGATGATAGTCAGAGTGTCACTGGAGGCCATCGAAGTGTCTCAGGCAGTAAGAGAGGTGATCTGACTTGGCTCTGGTCACTCTGCTGCGTGGAGACTGGCCTGCCAGCGGAAGGGTGGCAGAGGCCAGTGATGAGGCTCTTTTCATTTATGCATGGGGAGATCTGGGAATGCGGCTGCATCAGTAGGGATGGAGAGAGATGGTTGGGCTACGTGTAAAGTTGAAACCATGAAGAATTGCTCACAAACTGGCCATGGGGTGTAGGGAAGGGTTTCTGGAAAGAGAGAACAAATGATAACTCCCAGCCCTTGCTCCATACCCTCCAGTTCTGCTCTGTGGCGAGAGCTTGAGACATCTGCTATTCTTGTTAGTAGCGATGGAAGAGATGCCCTTGGCTCATGGGGCTTATGCTGGGAGACAGAGGTTTGGGATCATTGGCATAAGGGTTGAGACTTGTTAGGTTCTGTTGCTGAAAGAGTCTGCAGACAGGGAAGCGAGGAAAGGGGCCCAGTTACACTAAGGCCCTTTTCACATCTTATTGCTTTGTGCAAATGCACATACACCCAAATCTTCACTGCCCTGGTCTCACTGACTGCTCTAGAGACTGGGGCCAGTGACCACGGCATCACCACAGCCTTGGGCGGTAGAGTATTTTTACAAAACCAGAGTCAACAGTGTCGACCAATTATCATTCACCGGAGAGAACTCATGGAAGGAAACTCAGCTGAGCTCATAGTTGGTGTTTCTTAGAGTACTTTCAGTGCCCCCTTTGATCTTCCTTGTCTGTGTGGGCTGCTGTGTTCCATCTTTGCAGTTGTATGTGAATTAGGAGCTGTCTCTTAGGCTCATTTTTTCCCTCTTGGCTAAGAACTTCCAGAGCTCTGTGCCAACATGCAACCTTGGGTCACGGCAAAGGCACTGCTGACAGCAGGTGTTTCCTACCTGATGAGTTGCCGTTGGCATCGGAGTCTGACCTTGACACAGCATGGTGAGTTACACCCTGGCGGTGACTGCCCACACTGTATTCTCGTCCCTGTGAACTCTTTGTCAATGATGCGAGCTGGCTCAAAGGTGCTGCCAGAATAACCCAGCCTCCATGGAGGCCAGAGTCACGGTGGGGGGTGGATGGTGGCTTCACATAGAAGGCATGAGTACCCCTCAAACACATCCAACAGGTTTCTTAGTGCCACTTTTTAAAAATACGGCGTATGAATTTAGTCTGTTACAGCGATATTAACTTTAGAAATCTGTGTTCTTGCATCATTAGTGTTTGCCCATAGTACTTTCAAGGATAAGAATCATTCTTGATTCAGAAACCTCGACCAGCACTTCCTTATTTTAGCTCCGGTTTCACTTTTCTCCTTCGGTTCTTTGGCTGGTCGCGTGGTTCCTGGCAACAGCAGAAACAGCTGTAGAAAGTGTAGGGCCTTTGTTTGTCTTCCTGGATGTGTGTGTGGGACCTTTGTGGTCCCATCACTGGGGCCTTGCTGCAAGCTCCTCCCGACCATGGTTGTTCTTCCTGTCACGTGACCACACATGTCCACACCCTGGCCTCTACCACACCATGAGCCCTGTGACTGCTGGCACCGTGTGTTTTGTTCTCAACTCTGTCTTCAATGCCCACATGTTCCCCAGGACAGAGGAGGGGCTTAGTGAGTATCCGTGAAGTAACAAAGATTAGTCAATGAGTACATTTAATCCTACTGGAAGTTGGAATAAAAAAATCATCATTATGTGGATTGAAGTGTAGTGAATGTCAGACCTTGCCCATTGAAACACAGGAGATCTGACAACCGTGGTCATAAACTGAGGCAGCGATCCGTTGCTGTGCTTTCACCTCAGTTGTTAATCACTTCCTGGTAGGTACCAAATCCCACAGCCGTTTTGGAAGATGGCATGGTGGTTTCCTACATTGCATTCTTACATTACAGTGATCCATATTCTTACTGTGTGATCCAGCATTTGTGCACCTTGCTGTTTACCCAAAACAATTGGAAAATTTATGGCAAAATCTATGCATAGAAATGTATATTAGATTTATTCGCAGTTGCCACAACTTGGAAGCAAACAAGATGAGTGGCTAGACAAACTGTGGTATATCCATATACTGCAATATTACTCGGTGACAACAGAAGCAGCTTGTCAAGGCGTGAAAAGAAGCAAAGACCATCTATGTTAATATTATTGAGTGAAACAAGCAGATATGCAGAAGCTACTCACTGTATTATTTCAACTATATGCTGTTCCAGAGAAAGCAAAAGCCCTGGACATAGATGAAAGACCAGTGTTGCTAGATGTTTGGAGATAATGGAGGTGAATAGGTGGGGAAGGTTTTTAGGGCCGTGAAATGATTTCCTATGTTAACTGTGATGGTGCATGTGTTCCAGTATCTATTTGCCAAATCTCAATGTTCAGCACCTCAAGTGAATCCTAATATAAGCTACGAACATTACTTGATATGACATATGGCTTTTCCGCTGTGACATGTATCGCAGTAATTCAAGATGTTAGTAATAGGGGAAACTGTATGAGAGGAGATCTGGGTGGGAAGATGCAGTAATGTATAGGTGATCTCCGTATTTCCCCTTAGCTTTTCTGTTAAAACATCTCTGAAATATAAAGGTCAATCAAACAAAGTAAAGTAGTATAAAAACATGAGTTAATTCCAAGGAAGGGATTGTTCTTGTCTTTTTTGCCATTGGATTTATGAAGAAATTATTATTTATATCTCAATCCGGAGTTAACTTTAAGTTGTTCCTGAAGAGTGTGTGGTTTCATTTAAGTAAAGGAAATGTTCCCTCCCCAACTGCAAGGAGGGCTGGTTGTGACATATTGTCATTATCATTCAGAGTTCGAGTGAGCCTTTTGGACAGACCACTCAATTTCTCCATGCTCTGGTTTCATCATCTGTAAAATTAGGACGATAATGCCTGAGGATACTTATAATCAGAGGCCAGTAGAAGGGTAAGAGGGGCTTCTCACAGTCTTGGGCAATCTCCCGAAATGGGAGGCATCCCCGGGGGAGCTGCCAGGCCATGGGCCTTATCTGGAAAATAATCGTGTTGTTCCCTCCATCCCTGGTGTTCTGTGATTCCTGTTCTGGCCCTTGGTGGGTGCAATTGCCTATGAATCAGCAACATGGCAAATTAGCTATCAGCCAGAAGCAAGATAGAGGACCACTGTGCAGTTACTGAAAGTTGGAAGGTAGAGGGAAAATTCTGGGAAGCAAATAAAATAATTAATTTTAATAGTTTATACTTGGTATTCGTTGGACATGTTCTGGAATGATTTCCTCGTCTGTTGCCCTTCTTTATTTCCTTTCATAAACACTGCCTGTGTTTCTCCACTCACCTATCTCTTCATGTGGTCTCGGGTTCTCAATAACTTATATGGGGTGGGAGGGGGCGAGACTAACATGTTTAGAATATTTATAACACGTGCTTTATGGGAAGATCACCTCTTAGGAAACTGAATGTGTTGCACTAATAGAGACAAGTAGAAAATGGGTTCAGGGTCTATCTTCAGATTGGGTCTGTCCAAGGTCACCTGCTCAAATGGAAGGTAATTCAAACGGGAACTGCTTACCATCAGTTTAGGAATAAATCCAACAGCGTGGGATAATTGAGTTATGGTTTCAGGTATTCTCTGGACACGAAGGCCTGAGGAGTAAAATGTGAGGAGTGGTTGCTTGGTTGTTGATCAGGTCCAAGGAAGGTAACTTTGCTGGGTGGGGAGGGGGCAGTTAACACCAGTACTTCGGCATGGAGATAGAAAAGTCCCTACCATGTTGGTGACGTGGCATACAGTTGAAGTGAGGAGGAGGATGTGCTGAGATGAAGCTGAGAACTGTGGATCATTTGAGGGTAGATTATAAAGGGTGATTTATATATGCTGAGAATTCTCCAGGGTATTTTTTCCTATAACACAACTTCCGGGTTAATCTGTGGAAATAAATGGTTCCGTAGTGTAGTCAGAAATGTTTTAGAAATGATTCTTGTTCCTTTTTTCAAAAATAGCAACCTGATAACCATTAGCATGTGGTCCTCAGATGTCCCGCACTAAAGAAATCTGTTTACTGTTGTCAAACCTGAAGCTGGCCTTTTCCAGAATATAGTATTTGAAAATAGTATAAATTTTTAAATTTACTTTTTTTTGGCATGTAAGTGACTCATGATGATCAGGGCTAACAGATTTCCCTGAACTTGATTTTGGGGTGCTGGTCCAGGCCATCTAAGGTTTAACAGGTATAATAGCTTTCCCATTCTTGAAACACAGTACCCGACTCCCACACCCCAAGGGAGGTTCTGGGGTTTTTTTTTTCAGCTTTAATTGAGTTTATTGGTACATTTTAGGGATACAGTACAGTTACATTCATTGTTGGGATCTTGTACCTCTACATGACAAGTCTTGGTTCTCATTTTTTCCCCTTGTCCCTGTCCTCCCTTCACCCCCTCCTCCCCTCCCCATCTACAAACACTTTATTTCCATCTTTTCATTATCTCACATTTTTTCCTTTTCCCTTATTACCCTTCCCCTACCCATCCCACCTTCCCTACACCTTTAGCTCCTTTCTTCTCATTTCTAAATGACAGTAAGGTTCTGGGGTTTTAATCCATAGTCCACTGGCTCCTAGCTGGCACATCACGGTGGAAGAGGATGGCGGAACAGAAACTCAGTTTGTGGCAGCAGGAAGCAGAGCAGGAGAACAGCACCGCAGAGATCACGTATGATACCACAGGTTGTGCCTTCCAAAGTGTGCTGCATTCCCCTGCTAGCCTTTTCTTCTTTCTTTCTTTCTTTGTTTTTCTTTTCCTTTTTTTTTTAATATACTGGGGATCAAACTCAGGACCTTGCATTTGCTTGCAAGGCAGGCAGCAGCACCACTGAGTTAAATTCCTGGGCCCTGCTGGCCTTTTCTTAATCTAATCAAGATGATGTATTGGGATTCACAGTCCACCATGAAAAGGTCATCTGTACTTTTCAGTTCCAGTTTCCTTATAAAGATGAATTTAAATATCTATTTCAACCCCAACTTTGACTTTTAATAAAAGTGACAGAGTGGAGATTATCACATTCACTTGCCTTTTCAGCTCTGGTCACCTAGGAGAGCCTAACACCTACCTGCATCTGGGGGGTTGTTGGGTCCCTGTTGTGCCCCCTCCTCCCCATTCCTGTGGGGGAGCCCAGCTGGAGAGAGCAGCAGGAGGCCACTGGTGTCTGGGTGTTGAGCCCTGTGTAAGCTGCAGTCATTACCTTTGGTGCAGCCTTCGGCTGTGTCCCATCCCCACGGGATCCACATCTGGCTGCTGTTCCTGGCTCTTGGAGTTCAGTTTCTTGAGCAGTGTTGATCCTGGCAGGCCTTTTCTGTTCTGTTGGAGAGGAACTTTTCACACGCATTTCTTGGGGCACATATATTTATATGCCATTCATGATATAAGATTTTGTGGAGACAAAATATGTAGTTACCCCATAAGATAGCGTAGAGCCATTCAGTCCCGTCAAAAAGACAGATTTATGTGGTTCATTCAAGACCCGAGCTGCCTCATACCACAAGTGAGTTTTATTTATTTATTTTTCCTCCATCTTATCCATATGGCTTTTCAAAAATCTGAATTTTTGGATTGTTTCAAGGATGGTGATGTGTTTGAAAGTCTCAGAAATTTAGTTTAAAAAAGAAGACGACCAAAACGAATTACTAATTTTTATTACTTTAGTTGAGGTAAAATGTGTCCTAAAAATTCCATATTTTCAGATAGCTGGACACAAAGTATGTAAAAGTGTAGCGTTTATCCGTTGTGAAATGTGCCAGTGGAAAAGTTCACAAGCAGTCATGATTTGAATATATGTTTTTACACAAAATTAAGTACTAGCAAAGAATTCCAGAACTGGTGAGAGACATGGACCTCAGAGAATGCAAGCGTTGCTGTGAGCCACGTGTAAGCTGCAAACATGGCAGCCCTGGCTGGGGTTCTGAAGATTGGCTCAGGTGGAATGGAGCAGGCACAGGCAGCACCTTCTGTGTCTTCACACGGGCGCTTTAATTACATTGCAAAGTCACTATTACCTAAGGGTTATCGATTTTAGCTCCAGTTCGGTTTCCAAGATTCTGCTTATGGGAATATCCACTTCAATTCTTTTATTTGAGAATCGAAAACTGTTGTTGATTTCAGAATGGACAGAGGCCTGCATTACAACCAGACATACTGATTTTAAAACTATGAGGCAGCTTATTACAGGCAAAGAAAGCCGTATATGTAAAATAGAGGAGAGATTTGTTTTTCTTCTTGTGATAGATTAGTTTTTAAGGACCAGACTTGTGGCCTGGTTCTGTCATGATCAAGGCTGTGTGACCTTTCGTGCAGCCTGGGCCTCAGGTTTTCCTCTGGAATAATAGGAATGGTTGTATCTGCCTTTGTAACCTCCCAGGCTATGGCAGTTACCGAAAGAGACATGAGAGTGGTCTAAGAGATACGAGCTGGTGTTTGAAAGTGATGAACAGATTATTCTTCCTACAAAGGCGCGTGATTTGTGGTGGAGTTTTATTGGTGCATGTGTTTGTGGTGGTACCTGCATACCCACCCTCTGCTTACCCTGTAAATAGGCTTGTGTGCATGGCGAAAACTGATCATCAATGTGAACACAGAAGCTTTTGTGAGCTGAGTGGTTTCGATATATGTGCTCAGTAGTTCCTACAAATGATTTAAAATCCTCACAGGCCCCCATAATTAATAGGTATCGCACCATGCATTGGTTTTTTGTTGTTGCATAACAAAATGCCACAAATTTAGCAGCGTAAAACAGCATCCATTTATTATTATCATTTATAGGGCAGAGCCTAGGCACAGCATAGCTGGCTTCTCTGCTCAGTTTCTCACGAGACAGGAAACAAAGTGTTGGCAGAGGCTACAATCTTTTTGAGTCTTAGGATTCCTTCCAGCTCATTCAGACTGTTGACGGAACTGGGCCATTGAGTTTTAGGACTAGGGTCCCTGTTTTCTTTTGGCTGGGAGTTGTCTGAGCTCCTAAAAGCCACTGGCAGGCCCTAGCCACGTGGCTTTCTCACTGAAGGGCAGCTTCCTTCTTCAAAAATAGCAGTGAATCAGTGGCTGTCATTTCTGCCTATGTAATATCCCATCTTACCTACTCTGATGAGAGAATGGTTATCCTGTTGTATCACAGGCCCTGCCCACGATATCGAGAGGGGGGATTATGTGGAGTGGATTGTCAGGAATTGAAATCTTGGGGGATCTGAAGGTGAGGGAGAATTCTCTGGGAGTGACATTCATAAGCCAGTCCTAGAACCAGTACTGGCCAAGCAGAGATTTGATTACTACCAACTTTCCATACATAAAGCACCTCCATTTGGTGGTCACAGTGTCTTTTGGAAAGCACCAGGACCAACTGCACAGCCGTGTGTATTGAGCCTTGATATGACTGCAGCATCGACCAGACTCAGGTGTGCACAAGAGCTGTTTATTACTGCAAAGTTACAGAAATAGTCTGAGGGTACTTGTTTAGAAATACTAATAACACAATGACGTGTCTGTGACATTGAACACATTATACTTTAGTACTTTACAAAAAGAATTCGACTCCATTGGATTGGAAAACACATGCAACAGAACAAAAGCAAAACCAGAAGTAACTGGCCTTTCCCTGTGTATGTTGTGAGGAGTCCTGGTATAGAGTACAGTTGATCATTCGGTCAATGTTGGTCTCATCAAAGGGGGCTTGCTGCCTTGTACTGTAGACCTCATGCTAGAACCAGCTTTGGGGAAGTCACTGTATCGGCCTCCTAAGTTAAAGTAGTAGCTGATGTGTTGGACAGCTGTTTCCAGTGATTTGGTCTTGGACACTTTTTCTTGCTAGTCCAAGCCTAAAAATAGCCCTGCCAAATTTCCGATGATTTAGGGTACCTTTTGAGCCAGAGTATTCAAAAGCTCTCAATACACATTTCACAGTTTTTAGCCTTAATAGAAAGGCCATTTTCCTGCCCTGCCAGAGATTCTTTGGTGGCAGGTCACCAAACCCCACAGGAAGGAGCATGGTCAAATCTTGGAAAGATTGAAGGGTGAAGCAACCGAGGGGTATAATTGCCTCTGTTGGGGTGAGCTTGGACTTGACATCAGCTTTCTCTGGGTCTCTCTCTACCACTGTTGGTGGTGGGTACCTCTCCTCTTGCAGATTCCCTTGCCTTTGCTTAAAATATCCCACAGAGACCGATAAATGTCTCCAACCTCCAGTTCTGCTGCTCACAGAATTGTGTCTGAGGAGCTGACTGTAGGCGGATGGCCACTGTTGATAACGTGGTGGACTAGGGGACAGGATGGCATCTGGGCCTTTCCAGAGGGTTCTCAGCCAGTTCTCAGAGAGGGGCCGTGTGGGCTGGGAGGGTGCCCCAGCGAGTCTGTTAAACTAACTTGGCTTAGATCTTGAGAGGATATATTAATATTCCCTACACGTAGGGCACGTTGATTAGCTTCTTGAAAAAATAATTAGTGACGACCCTTTGACACTTAGTAGCCCAATCACTGCCTGGAACCTGGTCCTGCTTTCATTAAGACCAGAAATCAAAACAATAAGGACATGCAGTTTTATCTTCCTAAAAAATTTCTCCCTTCAGAATAGAAAGACCTCAAGCAACATCTAACGATTCCCGTGCCTCTTAATTTGAAGGCTTGAAAAATGTTTCATACTCTTTACGAATGTCTGTGGAAATTTCCTGTCCCTGCCACAGATCAAATTGTTTAAGTGATGGACTGCAATTTTATATTGAACTGTGATAATAGTAGCTCATTTGCTGCTACTTAAGTGATTTTTTTTCTCTCTCTTAACACATGTAGGTCAAGATACTCCTTCAGTTTAAAAAAATAACTGAATAAAAAGGAATGGCAAAGGGAAGAAAGCCAATTGTACAACAATGTTGGACTCTGGAAGTAAGACCGTTGTTGATTTCTTTTCACTTGATTACAGCGACTCTCTGCAGCTGTTTATTACAATACAGAGTGTAACTCCTAGGCTACGCCTGATCTGAACTAAAAAGAAGTGTAGGGAAGTGGAAGGAGCAAGGAGGTGAAGGAGAGCAGCATTTTGACACCACCGTCAAGTCCGTAATCATATTTAGCTTTCTGAGTGTTATATTTGACTAATAACATATTCAACTCCTGCTGTCGGAGAGACTTGGGCTCCTTCGTGTGTTCTGTTACTCGCATTCTCCCTGCATTTTATACAAGAGGTTGCAGATAGATTTTGTGTTACCTCTGTCTGGTAGGAGAGAAATGAAATATCTGGCCGTGATTGCAGTTTTGTCACCTGGAATTGGGTAGTAAAGTGTGCGACCCTCACACCTGGCTCACCTCGCCGCCTGGTGCCGTTGCGTTTTGCTGTGATTCCCCGTCGTGCCACCTTCTCGGAGTGGAGAGAGGCCGCCCCACGTCCTGCAATCCCGTGTGAACCTTCTGGGCTCACGCTGCTCTGCTGTGTGCCCGGGACGGCCCAGCCCGGCAGATTCTGACTCAGAGGCCTTGTATCCCCGGAGATGTGTCTGTAAATCTGCACGCGTCAAGGCAGCGAGGGGGGAGCAGGTAGAGAAGGGAGCCATTCAGGTGCTATTGCATGATGGAGACTGGGAACTCTTGTTTGTTTGCCTTTTTCTTTTCTCTTTCCCTTTGTTTCTCACTTTCACACATGCATTCGGCCCATACTTCCCGAGTGTTTCTGAGCGCGTGAGGTTGGAAAATCCCAGGTGAATGAGGCCCAGATTTTAGACTAATGGGAGAGGGATGGACCTGGAGAGGTGGAAGGGGAGTCTGTTGTGGAACAAACACAGGGAGCACCAGTGTGCAGGGGTTCTCGCCTGTGCCTAAGGGGCCCAGGGACGGGAGCGGGGAAGGCTCTGCTTCGCAGCTATAGATTGATATTTTTAACTAATGCAGATAAAATGTATCTCTTGACTCAGTACGGGTGTCTCAAATGTTGCAATGACAGAGGCCCAAGTTCCCCACATCAAGAGGCATTCCTTCTGCTTTGCAGTGTTCAATAAGAGTTTTAAAAACAGGGGATATTTGTTTTGGGTGTTGAAGGTGGAGTAGGAGCTTGCTGGCCAGGGATGAAACGAGTCTAGATAGAAGTAGCATATGTAGAAAAGAGACCCTGCCTGTTGTAGATCTGGGTAATTTAACATGCAGTTGTCAATAATGATGGCGTGAGGCCTAATTTTCTCATTATACTTTATGTAGAAAACAACTCTCAAAATGAAAAAGCATTTGGGCTTTTCTTTGGAGAAGTAATAAGCCTGTGGCTAGAAAATAGTTCGTTCTGACACTTGGAAAGAAAAGGTAAAATACGCTTTCCCCAAGTCAGACAATGTCTAAAACCATTAGGATGCGAAGATTAGGGACTTAAAGTGGATTCACAGGAGATGCACCAGCTGCACATATGAAACGCATTATTGTTTTGAGATGATGTAGGCACTTTGCCCACAAAGTAGAATGCGATTTTAAAATATATGTACAACTTAGAGCCCTGAGAAAAAGCTTGGAGATGGGTCCGTGCATTTCACCCTGGAAGCCGCCGGCTTACATATTCAGTAGATGTGGTTCCTGGATTTGGGAATTGATTTTTTTCTCCTTAACTTTCTATCTTTTTTCTTCTTTTCTTTGATGCCTCTTGATAAGAAAAAGGCAACCACGTGCTGTGCTCTGTACCTATTTGTGTTATCGCAAATGATCTTGCATGTGAGGTTAAGATCTTTTAAAAGAGGCTGCGCTTAAGAAGAAACGCAGCCCCCAAAGAGAAGGGCGCTACAAAGTCAGAGCCAAGAAAACAGGGGTGAAGAAGCGAGCACGTTTTGCAAGTGCAGGTTGTTAAAGCAGTTCCTGATTTAGTGTCCGTCCGTTTTCGCTGGCTCACATCTGATAAACTGCCACGGCCATTCTCTTAGTACAAACCTACCTTTTCTAATAATTTTCTACTCCAAAGCTGTCTAGGTGGATGCCTTAGAGTTTTTTTGGTTTTTTGTTTTGTTTTAACTACAGGGCTGACCAGAATTTCTGTGCCCCCAAATCTAAAATTTGTTCAGTGGGGTTTATGTACTTGATCCGTTAGCAAGGGAGGCATTTCTTTAACATGGATGAAATCACAGAAAAGCAGACCACCCCTGTGACCTTCAGATCTGTTCCCAGCCCCTCTGTGGGTCTGGGATGCCCTGGCCATCAGCATTCACGCAAAGGCCCCACTCTTGTTGGGGTGCTCCCCACCTCACCCCTGTGCACCAGCAGGCGCAGGGTGGAGGTGAAGAGTCTAGTGCTGACCGCCCGTCCCTGAGTCAGGAGAAGCAGTGCCAGATGTCTGCAGTTCGAGATGAGTGCCGGGCCCATGAGGATGCGGCACAGTGAGCTAGGCACAGACAGTGCCCAGGATGAAGGCGAGAGCTAAGCACAGTCCTAGTGGGCTTGGACGAGTCTGGCCGCCGACTCTGCCTTTTCAGATGGTGGCCAGCAGAGCTTTCCACCGTTTTTCATCGTCCTTTTTGAAGTCTCCTCAACTTATATTTGCTTGTAAATATATCTTAATCGGGCTAGCTCCTAGCCTCGGCACCATAAATTTTTTTTCAGTTACCTGGGCTACATTTCCACCAGTACTTTGGGACTTCTTCACATTCCTTTGACCTTTCTTGGTTCTAACTTTGTAAAATGCTGTCTGCCATTTGTGTGATTTGGATGCTTGCTTACCCCGACTTCTAGTGTGGGTCCATCTTGTGGTTCATCATCCATTGTCTGTTGCTTATCATGTTAATTATCTGCTGGTTTTTACAGAGTAGGTGCATGGCAACAACTGTGACTTTACTGAAGAACATGAATTGGGTGGATTGTCTTAATTAAGTATTGGTAAGTGAAGGATTTTGTATGAGGAGCAAGATTTTATTAAACTGAAGCCATAGGCACAAGCTGGTGTTTTGTTTTGACTTATTTTATTAATAGTTGTTTTAATACTGACTTATCGTTATGATATCTTAGTTACCAATAACAGGCATCAGATCAAATACTAATTTGATTATGTATTACCTCTTCTATTACTTTTGAGTCTTCTGTGGGGAAGGGGCTGTCTTTGCTTAATAAATAAGGGCTGAACTTACCTTCTTCTGAAAGAGAGAGAGAGGGACAAAACCCCAGGTAAATCACGGGTCTCATCTGGTTTGTAAACGACTCTTCAGCATATAACCAGGATGTGTGGTATAATCAGCTTGACAGTCAGCATATGTTCCTACAGCAAGATAATAGTTTGGGACTTTCCTTATCACTTGTCTTTCTTGCAGTACTCTACTTAGAATCCCCCCAAATAGTGAAAGCTGAATGACCATTATAAAAATAATCATGGATATACATGCATACAACATATCACTGTCTCAAGGCTATGGCAGGTCATTGAAAGGAGGGTGTGTGTGTGTGTGTGTGTGTGTGTGTGTGTGTGTGTGTGTGTGTGTGTTTCAGGCCTGGGACTTTATAGATGAGCATTGTTCTTGTAAAATTATTTAATGACAAAAATTATTTTGATAGTGATTCAGAATAGGACTGAATATATTTTCAGGTGGGTGTGATTTGACTTCACAGCCATAGGGACCCATGGGTGTTTTGGGGAAGGTACATGGTATTCAGTGAGATATACATCAGTCTGATTGTTTTTTTTTTTAGTCAGGTTCTCGCTAAATAGTTCAGGCTGGTCTTGAACTCACTATGTAGCCCTGGCTGACCCTGAACTTGCAGGAATTTTCTTGCCTAGGCCTCCCCAAGTGCTGGGGTTACAGGTGTGTGCCACCGTGCCTGGCTGCATCATTCAGAATGGCTGGCAGTGGGCCAAGGAGATGAACAAGTCCAGGCCATGTGCTTTCTCATCTTTGCGTTCCCACTGTCCAGGTGCCACCCCTGTGGACTCTGATACTCTCCCCTCTGGATCACTTCTCTTCTAGCACCTTTTTAAAGGTGAAATCCTGAGTAGGATGCAGATTAGTCCTTAGATGGTCAGTCCAAGCTCCTAACCCAGGCTGCTCCCTGCTCCTTCCTTCTTGTCTGCCCAGTCTGAGGAGCTCTCCATTCCCACAGTGCACCTTGGTCTCTCTCGCTCCAGACTTCTGTCTTCTTTCCTCTGAACCTGCCTACATCCCACGCACCTTTGAAAGCTAATTCATTTCCATCTGCCCTGTGAAGACTTCTTTGGGCTTGGTTGTAGGAAATCATCATCATCTTTTCCTCTTATCAGCGGGATCCCTTATTTGAAATCTGGCAAGGAGCATTAGGCATGGTTTTTATTGCTAGATGTGAGCACCAATTTCTATGAAGAGGAAATTGTTATAATTATTTTGCAGTTCCTTTCAGTGCTGGGTAATGCTCCTTCCATATATTAGATGCTTAATAAATATTTGGTGACTGGTTAGCTTCATGCTTCTTAAGATCAGATGTTCCTAATTAAATTCATATTTTTTTCTTAATGCAGCATATGAGCAGTGGGAAAACCTTTTCTGGAGTGCGGTGGGGTATAAATAAACAGTAATAAATTCCTGTAAGCCTTCTTAAACGTTATTGCAAATCTCTGATCTTTTCCTCCATTTGCCGTCTACTTACCCAAGAAGTGAGGACATTTTCAATTAACACTATCTGTATCTGGGCTCCGGATGACCTCAAATTCTGCTAGATGCCATCAGAGTTATAATTCTTAAGCTCCAGTAGTTGCATGTGCACCATGTAACACAGTTGTAAGGATCATATTAATATATTTAACTTTTATCACAATAATATGTATTAGTGCTTCTTTTCAGAGTTATTGCAAATGGCAGTAATTTAGTCAGTTAATCTAAAATGGACCGCTGTGTTAAAGATGCATAAAAGATCCTGACTGGGATTCAAGTGGATAACTTAGTTTTTAAAGGAGATTTAATTCTCTCTGCAGACTTGTCCGGTCTCCTGGTGGGTGGAGGAGGCTGTCCCTGGGCTGATGGTGGTCAGCAGTCCAGGGTAACATGCTGCGAAGGTAGAGAATGGCCACTTCGTTGGCAGAGACCGAGAGGTCACTGTATTATTTAAACACCACCACAAAACCCCCCCCATATTTCATTTCGAACTATCGAGTACTCATCTCTCCATAGCTGCAGGTTCTATAGCCATGGATTCAAAGCAGCAATTGTGTGTCTCCTGGACATGTATAGGTTTTTTCTTGACGCTGTTACCTAAACAATGCAGAATAAAAACTGTGTACTTTGCCCTTGTATTATCTTAGGTACCACCGGTAATCTAGAGGCGATGGGAAGCACACAGCAGGACATGTGCAGCTTATGAGCAAACACTGTCATTCTATATGAGGGCTTGAAGTGGGGGCAGACCTTGGTACTGACGGTTTGTCCTGGAACCGATCCCCCCAATACCCAGAGATGGCTGTGTGAAAACACTTTTTGTTCATAGTTTTCAGTAAAAATTTTTCCATTGAGAGTGTACGATTCAGTGGCTTTTAGTGTAGTTACACTTGTACACCTATCACAATAAGGAGCACTAGAACATTTTCATCACCCCGCAGAGAAACCTAACACCCTTTAGCTATTACTCATCAGTCTAATCATTACCCCAGCCACAGGCACCTACCGGTCACCCTTCTGTTTCCATGGATTTGCTTTTGTGGATATTTCATATAAATGAAATGATGTAATACATGGCCGTTTGTGTCAGGCTTTAGTACTTAGTGTTTTAAGGTTCGTCCATTTCTAGTATGGATCAGGACTTCATTTTTAATTGCTAAGTAATGTTCCACTGTATAGATACTGTATGCTGCATTTTATTATCCACATATCCATAATGGACATTTATGTTGCTTCCAGTTTTCTGCCGTGATTTTCATGTCACTAATGAACATGTGTGTATAAGTTTTTGTGTGGACAAAAGTTCCATTCTTTTGGATATAGACCTAGGAATGGAATTGTTAGATCTGTGTATCCTTTTGAGGATATTTCCAAAGTGGCTGTATCTTTCGACATTACTAGGAGCGCTTTTACATCCCACGTAATATGTACGTGTGCTATTCCTTATGAATGAAGACTGTTTGTTTACCTGGCCCTGGGGGATACGGACCTGTGTTTGCTTTTAGAAGCCAGCACCTCAGAGCCTTTGCATCTACTGTTCCTCTTTCTAGAAACCCTTCCTGGATGTTCCCTGGACTCCTTCATGATATTCAGGTACTGGCTTTTTAGGGACCATCCAAAAGTTCTTGCCCCACCACTCTCTACCGTGTTTTTGTTTTACAGTCCTCCTGGCACTTACGCTTACCTGCTGTGGTCTAACAGATTTGTCCCTTGCTTATTATCTATGTCTCTTCCACAGTACACCCTGGCGGGCAAGGATCCTTACTGTGGTTGCCCAGGAGCTGCTCTGGGCGCCGCACAGGGCAGCATGAGGGCCGTGCTCATCTTTCCTGTGCGGCTGAGCCAGCGCTGCTTGGTTCCCTATGGGAATCTGGCTGGCCTTGGCCCGAGGAAGCAGCTTTTGTCAGGCCTCTTCCGGTGCATGCACAACGAGGAGCTTGCTCTTGGTCCTCGTGCCCACCTCCTGTCCTTGTGCAGGTGGAGACAGGAAGTTCACATCGCTGCCAGGCTCAGGAGGGAGAACTTCAAGACTTTGGCTGTTCTCTTTTATCCTCAAAAATTTTATCCTTGAAGGCTTTTCATCCATGTTCTTCAAATAGAATGCAAATTATGACCAGAATATCAGTCTGTTTTTGTCCCTACAGGTGAATAGTGGGCTGGCAGTCTTTTTACCTACTGCAAACCATAATAGTAATGTGTAATTTCTGAAAACCTGGCTTTTGTCTCTCTGTGTGTACACGGTATCAAAATCTCACATGCAGGACAGTAGGACTCCTGTCAATCAGTTGAACTTCAGTTGAACTGGTTGTGAGATTTACATCTTCATTTGCAGGACAGTGGAGGCAGCTGCTGTCAGCTGTGGGTGTATGGTCTGGTGCCATTGCACGGGGCGTTCTCACTGGCCCAAGTCTCCATGACAGTTTGGCCAGGTGACATCTTCCGGCATCCCGTTCCTGGTTCCAACACTTGATGTGTTAGATTAAGGTGGAGCCTGTTTCCTGTCTGTGCTGTAGTAGCTCCCTGGAGCTCCCTGGAAGGCTTTCTTTGTACAGTGTCATGTTCACTCCACTCCCATCCTTGGTGCCTTCCCAGGACTGTTTTAATATGCATAAGGTCATTCAACTCCCTTATGGCAAAGAGACATTTAAAAACCACTAAAATCTAAAGATGCTTTATGAATTATCCACACTATGTGGAATTGTCGATATTCGCTTTGGTTCCACACAGTGGGGATTTTGTGTGGTTTGACTATTTTTCTGTGTGTCTTTTCCACTGGAAGAAGGACGTGGGCAGTAGAAAGCTGAACCTGGCATGTTGGGCTGAAATCGAGACTCCATTCTGCCTGGTCATGGAAGAGCGCCAGGCAGATGCGGGGAATCCAAGCCGGGGAAGGTGAGGGGCGAGAAGGAGGGCACGTGTGAGCAGAGCGTGACAGGTGTCAGGAGCAGGAGGGCAGCGGAGACACTGCGTAGACATCTGAGGGAATTTAAGTTCTGGGTCTCAGTCTCCCTTTTTCATAAAATGAACTTAGTCGTCTTTCATTAGCTCTGTCTTTTCTTCACTGAAAAGAACCTTCGGATCTTTTATCATTAGCATTTATTTAAATATCTGCTTATTTCTTTGTCATTTTGAAGTACAGTTATAATTTCGAGTTGACAAAGGAAGATGAGTCAAAGCTAAGAGAGTAAAGTACATGAATAATTCTCCATCCAGATTCAAGCCTTGTATGTAATTTCATTTCATTACCTGGGCATTAAAAGAGAGACAGTCAGCTTATCCTTTAAGCTACTTTCTTATCCTTGGAAATTTAAAAAGGCTAAGTCTGATTCCAGAAGGTAAAAATGGCATTTCTTGAATATGTGAGAATTAGGAGGGAAAATAGCACAAAATGAATTTGGGGTGCACACACTTCTTTCAGAGGCCTTTGGTTCCCATCTCCTCTGGACACCAGCGCGGTCCCCGTGTGCCACCAGTTTGGAGTTGGAGACTCTTCGTCCTGACAGTGTTAGACAGGGTTCAGGGTCTTGGCTTCAGGATTTAACTTCTGCTTTGGGGGATGAGAGCTTCCTCTGAGGATCCCGCAGTCACCAGTGTGGTATTAAGTGAAGCAAGGGGCTTGTAGAAAATACTTGGAGACCAAGACCAAGAAAATAGTCTTATTTTGCATCATTCATCCTTGGATTTCGTTAGAAATCAGTTCACATGTCAGCATGTGTGGTTGACTTTACCTTACAGGTGTAAAACCCAGCGTGGGCTCATTACCCAGGGCCTTTGAAAGACAAGGGGCACCCAGGCTGTACAGATTGTTTGTTTTTCAAGGCTCTTGGTTTGTTATGCAATGAAGAAATGATTGGGAAGTGTAAGTTTAATGCTGTGTGAACTTGAGGCCTGGACCCAATGGCTATCTGACTCCTGAGAGAAATCCTGGGTTACCGCAAGCTGGACCTCCAGGAGCTTTCCCAGGACAGTTCTCATTACTCCTGTTGCTCTGATCACATTTTCATCTTCAAGTTTCCTTCACCCTGAATTCCTTTCTTATGGGGCCAGATTTTTTTCTGCTCTCTTTCTTTCCTTCTGTTCTTTATTTTTTCCTTTCTTTCTCCTTTTATTTTCTTTCTTCCTGCCAGCCCTCCCTTTTCTCCTTCCCTCCCTCCCTTCCTTTCCTTGATACAGAAGTCTGAAATTCTTGTCCCAAACCTCCACTCCTCCCACTTTAGCTGCTCTGTGTACTTTGGCCCTGCCCCTACCTGTGCTCTGAGTGATTCTTACACTTATCCTCTGGCCCACTCAGTCAAGTCTGATCAGAAAGGAGACAACCCTGTATGTATTCAGAGTGTGTGCAGAGACTTAACGTAGGGAATAAAAGCTCCCTTGTTGCTTGGAAGAACTGGGCAGTGAGACAGAGCCAGGGAATCCTCTACTGAGGTCACAGGTTCAGGGTGTGCTGGAGTAATGGGCAGCTGCCAGTAGCGATTTCCACTGGCTGCAGCCCACATAGACAAACTTTGGGGGCTGCTGGGTAGATGGCACTGGTGGAGGGTACCAGCTGCGGCAGGTGTCCACCAAGTTGCCCACAGCTTCCACTGGATAATGTGGACTTCTCCCCTTTCCATCTTGCAGATCTTTCAGGACTGTAACCCAGAGGGTGGCTGGCAGACAGCTGAGGACATGTATTGTGCAGACTTCCAGCCTTGCCACAGAAGGGACAGCGTAGATGGTGTGGAGAATTAAGACACCATCCAGTGCATGCCATCAGTCACCAGGTCTAAGGGACTGTGCATTTACTGAATTTCCCTGTGCTTGCATCACTTGGTCTTCCCGTGGGATTTGTAGCATCTGCTCGCTCCCACTCTTCAGTGCCCACCCTGGCTCCAGCCCCTCCTGACCATTCCTGCAAGAGAGGAAGCACTGGTGAACGGTTAAGAGCCCCAAGGTAGTTACCGTCACTCTGCCTTCCCATTATTTGCTGTATCTCCTTGGTTCTGTAGATTCTGCTTCCTAAAGAGCTTTCAGATGCCTTCTCTTCCCTTTATTCCTTGAGTCATTTCTTATCATTACAAAAATTTAGATATCTCCAATCCTCAGTAGTATTTGCTGCTTAAAACTCTCCAGCCTTCTTTCTCACCACCTCCATCCACTACCTAACTCCCCCTTCAAGGACCCACGTAGACCAGACCAAGGGCTGTACTCATGTGGATCCTTTATCCCAACATGCCCTTCTTCTGTTTTCTGGGCTGGCTCACCACATAGGTGACAAACCTGTGAACCAGAGATGAGAAGCCTCCTTGTCCCTCTTTATCTGGTATACTTGCTCCCTTAATGGCTTTCCAGAGTCTCCCTTGCTTCCTCAGCAGCCCTCTGACATATCGTATCTCTTGCTTTTGCCTGTTGGGTCCTGTATATTCTCAGACAAACACAGCACCCTGCACACAGCAGAGTGAATAATAGGTAGGATTTGATTTTGTCCAACAACTCTCTTCTGAGTGTTGGCCATATGCTCAGTGCTGGTTGGAGTGCAGAGTGGTTTGGTATTTGTAGAGCGTGGGCTGGCATTGAGGTAAGAACTTTCCTCACCAAGAGGCCAGCAAGGAAGACAGGGACAAGCTTGTGGTCACCTAGGGCTTGAAAAGGTGCTGGGAGTGTGAGCAGCTGAGGGAGCTGGGCCAGATTGTGAAGGGCCTTGCGGTTGTGGACATGATGAACAGGATGGCACTAGAGGGCTTTAAATGGGGGAGCAGTGGCTCCAGATTCGTCCTTTGAGCAGCCGTGTAGAGAGTGGGCTGCAGGGCCCTGAGTAGAAACTGAAGCTGAGGTTGTCCTGGAGAAAAGGACTGTGGTTTTGTCTGAGGTTCCAGCAGAGGAGGTGAAGACCAAAGTGGTGAAATGTGGAGCATATTATGGAGGGGGAGCCCACAGGAATCACCCCTGAGGGAGATATTCGTGAAGTAAATGACATTTATTTTGCTTTCTTTGGTCTTCTTGGTCATTCTACTTTGCTCTCTTTGTTCACTTCTATCCCCTTCCGTGTTTTTCAGCAGTATTTCCAGTTTAATTTAAAGATAAATCGAAACCCAGAGCGTGTTGCTCTTCTGCTGGTAAGACCTCTCTCTATGCACTGGTCATGTGCTCCTTCTTGGCCCATTGCCCTTCCTCATGGAGTACCCCTTGCCCACCTTCTGTGCCTCCACCCATTTCTCTTTCCCAGGCTGATCCTGCAGCTCTGCAGATGCCATGGACCCAATCTTGGAGTCTCTGCCACCGCCGGCGCCTCTGAAGACTTCCACTAGCCCTACAGCTCTGGCCTACCATCACATCATGACTGACACGTTTGCAATGGTTTATTAAGTGCTGCGGCGTCATCTGCTCCCTGCTTTGAGTTTTCACAGTACTTTAACCTCTCTGCCCTTGGTTTTTCCTGTTCATAAAGTTGGGAAGCTTTCTGTGCTTTCCTTAATGCAGGTCTCCGGAGAGTTAGCTAGATCCATGGACTAAAGCACTTCGGATGGTGTGGCACAGTGCCAGTTAATCCTGTGTCACCTTGACTGGATTACAGACTCTTGGATGAGTAGAAGGATCCTGGAGGTGTTATTCTCGCCGTTGGTTTAATCTGCTATTGTTCATAGCTCAGTGTGCTTTTAGGAAGTGGAGCCCCGTGAGAGAAATGAGGCAGGTCAGTGGGCTGTGTCTTTGGAGGGTGAATGGCTTGTGGGTGCCCTTCCCGTGGGTTCTGTTACCCAGACACCAGGAAGTGAATCACT
The DNA here is from genome assembly GCF_012274545.1 of Fukomys damarensis. Classification (NCBI taxonomy): domain Eukaryota; kingdom Metazoa; phylum Chordata; class Mammalia; order Rodentia; family Bathyergidae; genus Fukomys; species Fukomys damarensis. The sequence goes on along the minus strand of NW_022900940.1, from coordinate 39,982,877 downwards.
TGTCTCCCATGTGTCCTGTCATGATGTTTCCGCCTCGGAACCAGCCAACCATGGACTGAAAACTCTGAAATCATGAGCCAAATTAGACCTCTCCTTCTTTCAGTTGCTTGTGTCTGGTATTTTCCCCCAGCAACAGGAAAGCTGATCAATACAGAGACTTGGACCAGAAGATGGGAAGTAGTAACTGTTGGCCGCTATCACCTTGTGTGGCTCTGTAGACTCAGACCCACATCACAATGTGTATTGGCTTCTTCTACCGACAGAAAAAGGAACAGAACATTACCCGCAGAGCCTCAGCCCCTGGAATCCTTCTTCTCACATAGCAAATCATATCTCCTTTGCTGTCCCCCGCAGCAGGAGTAATAAGAGCTGATATAAAAGAGCATTTGTTGTGTGCCAAGGGTTTTGGCTCATAATACTGTTAGGAAATTGCTGGAGCCAGGATTCAGATTTAGGTCGCCTGACCCCAGAGCTGCTCCGTGGACCCAGCTGAAGTGGCCCTGGATTTGCATGGACAAGAGGAAGGAAAGAGCAAAAAAGAAATTGGGACAGCTTTTCTCCTGCACCCATTACATACCAAAATCCATCTTGTGAAAGTCAAGTCTGCATGGCCATAGGCAGTACTCTGCATTATTCCTTTTTCAAGGAGCAAGGTTTTCCTTTCTCCCTGGCCATGGTTTGGCCTGGGGTCCAGGAGCTGCCTGTCACATTCACTGGTCCATTCAGTGTCTCACAGGTGCCATCCGTCAAAGGAGCTCGCTTTGGCAAACAGCTTAATTTCTGTGTTTGTACCATTCTGAGGACATCAGTCAAAGCTCTCAATACAGGCCTTTGCCTCATTTCATTTTCAGCCTCACTGAGCACAGATTTTACGAGTGAAGCTGAAAAAAGAGTGGTGGATGCTGTGAAGCAGCCCTGAAGGAGCGGGTGCACAGCCTTGTGTTATGGAACACGGGGTTTGGAGTCCTTTCCCTGGCAGCAGAATTAACTTTCACGTAACCTCCATGTAACTGTGAACTCAGGAAGTTGCTCCAAGTTCTCCTGGTGTGCGAGCCAGCGTGGGAGGCGCAGACTCTGGGAAGGCTCCTTGTTCCAATCAAGCTGTTTGATACTGGAAATTCTTGTCTCTTCCCCTGTTCTATCTGAATAGCATCTTCTGCCTGTTTGGAATCTTTCAGAAAATGTTCTGTGTGTGCCTTCTCCTCATTCTCACGCTGGGGTACAGACTGAAAATGGTATTACTTCAGTCTCTCAGAGATGAAAGCCAGAACCCAGAAAAGTGAGGATTTTCCCAGTGCCAGGCAGCTGCTGAGTAGGAAGACCTGGATTCAAACCTCCATCTTTGGGTTCTGAGACCTGTTAACAAACAGACCTGAGGCTTTTGAGGGCTAAGTGACTTAAGTCACCCATTTCTTGGGGTCCTACCCAGTTCTTGTTCTTGATTATTCTTGTTACCTGGTAGATTCTCATAAATATATGTCTGACTAAAGCGGACAGAATTAATGGGAAAGGGAGGCTACCTCCAGGAAAGGGGATGCTCTGTGGGGCAGACTGGTTGCCAGCACCAGCACGTTGGAACCTTGGTGACTTAGCTTATTTGAGGCAGAAGCTGTAGTCTTGGTTAGATGGGCTGACAGTGACTTCAGAGCTTTGCCATTGTGATTTCCCGCCACTGTACCTTTCCAGTGAGGGAACCAGGAAAGACTGCAGCTAAGGGCCGGAGCACAATTTTAATCACCTCATCACAGTCCTCAGGGAAATGTGATTTCCTCCCTTTGTGGAAGACAAATGGTCATCCTTGAAATGAGGTAATGTCACAGTCCCTGTTCATCCCGAACTGGCCCGTTGGGAAGTTAAAGATGGTTCCAGTGTCCACAAAGGAAACAGCTTAGTTTCCTGAAGAGGAAGGGTCTTCAGAGGCCTCTTCAAGTTGTGTGACGAAATTGCCGTGGTTTTGATAATCAACACAAAAATTTTCCCAGGAAGCCTTTATAAGCACAAGGCCATTCTTTAAATTGCTGGATCATTTGCAGAAATTGCTTAGGCTGAAACAGAAGCCTGTTTTTTCTTCCTCTGTCCCCACTGAGTTGCCTTGGCCTTCAGTCAGCCCTTTGAGCAGTTTTGTTCACCTCTTCAACACTTGGCCAGCACTGCCTTAGAAGCAGGACGAGCGGGCTTTAGTCTGGAAACAGGCCATCCACATAGATAACAGGTATTAATTTAATCAGCCTCAAATTGATAACAGGTATCTCCTGTGGAAACAAAGATAATTTGTTATTGATTGTGATCGTGTCTCCTGATGTAAACTCCTGGCTTATTTTGTCTCGTAAAAGGCTAGGGTAGCCTTCAACAGTCTGAAAGACAGGAAAGCGGGGAGGAGTGAAGGAAGGGAAGAAAGCTCTCCTGGTACACCCACGAGATGTGTCTGCTCCATTGTTCTGTTCCCTGCTTTCTCGAGACACCTTATAGATTAGCTTTTATAATCCACTTTGAAATGTTTGCCGTTTTTTAAAGCAGAGGCAATCTTTGTAGCTTTCAGGCAGAAGGTCATTTTATACAAAATGTTCATCCGTGTGCAACAAAGCTTATTTCTTCTACAGGAACAAAGAAATAATGAAGGCTTTTAAAAGCTGTTTTTCTCTAAAGAAGCGATCATCTTGATAGTTGGTGATTTGTATGTGCCACTGCTATTGGAATTGAAGAGTAAAAACATTTATATCAATAAGGATTACTGAACATTTTCAAGCTCTCAGCTATGCCTCTAAGTGCCCTTGAGGTGCTGTGGGGAAGGGAGCCATGTCTTGGCTTCCGGTCCAACTGTGTTCCTCTCTCCAGGTTCTTCCTGGGTTTTGCTCATGGGCCAAAGTGGCCTTTGTCTCAGTCGCTGAGGACCAGCTGTTTCCAGGACACCTCTCTGACTTCTGTCGCCCGAACATTTTCTTAGCTCCAGACTCTGTGAGCAACATTCCCGTTGGCTGGAACTTCCTTTTAGCACACGTCTCTCTCCCGGATGCCTCCTCTGTTCCTTCAGAGCTCGCCTGAAATGTCACTTCTTCTGGGACTGTTCCTTAGTTGTCTGCAGCATTTGTTGTCTGTTGCTTGTCGCTTTATAAGGAGACAGACATCTCCCTCACCCTCTGTAAATCTCCTTGCAGTGTTTCCTGGCACCACTTGCATAGTTTGGGAAATCGTTTTGTAATTACTCCAGTTAACAAAAGCCACAAAGATTAATCTCCACTTTTATGCAGTGATGAAAACCGCCTTCCAAGAACAGAAGGGAAGTGCTTTCTAGACCAGCAGCAATGAAAATGTCATTCGAACATCTTACTTTATTTCTTCAATATAATGGTTTTTAAATGGATGGTTTCTGACTCTTGATACAAGATGGAAGTGTTTGAAATGAGTCCTAGGAAAAAAGCAGGGCCGTTTCATGTGGGTTGTTGGAGATATCTTTTGATGTGTTGACTGCTCTTAAAGAGGATGAAGGTAGGGCCAGGGATTTAGCTCAGTGGCGCCACCATCTGCCTCGAAAGCACAAGGTTCCAAGTTCAATCCCCATTACCAATAAAACAAAACAACAGCGACCAAAAAAAGAGGATGAAGGTAGTTCATTTTATTTCTGGGATCTGTTGAGCTTGGAATCAGTAACTGAGAAGAAGCCCGAGGTCTCATGCCACATTCAGTTCACACTGCTGAGTCACATATTAGTTCCAGATACAGGGTGTAACTCTTCCCATCAAACTCCAACCTTTAAAACAAAAGTGAAGAAAACTAGACTAAGACAAAGATGAACCAATGCCACACTGGATACCGTTGTGACAGCAGTTACTCCGCTCCTTCCTTACCCTGTTTCAGTGTTTTTCTGTACATTTAGTTCTTGTTGATAGGAAGGAAGGGTTATGTGATATCTAGCACTGGTTTTAACATTCATTCATTAGCCTGCTCCAAGTTAATCCATGTTAACTGTAATAGATTTCCTTTGGAACTCCCCTAGTCCCTAGCCAAAGTTAAACCTTCTTTGAGAAAGAGTTATGTCTTCATTCCAGAAAAAATATGGCAATAAAAACCCTGGTATGAGTATTAGATATATTGTTGCAGAACATTAAATGAAATTACTCAGCATATTAAGTGCTTTGAAATCTTTGTGAAATTCAAACATCCCGTTATAACAACTTTTATAAGCCGAAGCTTTTTAGTTTTAACAGTAGAAATAAAAATAACTTTATTTACTTTGCTATTCCATATGGTTTTTATGTTGATGTTTTTGCTTTAAGGATTTTAATCCATAATTGTTCTTCCTGTCATTTTAGGGACTTTCAGTAAATTTCTTTTTCCATTTGTACCCAATTTGTTCATTCTGACAGAATCAGTAGGAGTCCAGTAGTAAGTTCCTTTGGGTATGTAATCACCTTTTCCATTACCTTTTTCACCTCTCACTATATATTTCTTTTTCTCTTTTCTCCCTTTGGTAAGCCAAAGATAAATAAATAAATAAAATACAAGTAGAGCAAAAAATCATTTTCTTCTTCTGATCCAATTTTTACTTTGAATCGGTGTCCAATTTTCCCTGTCTAGACCATGACAAAAAATTTGACCTCTAAGATGTCTTTAACCCTAGTTTTGCTTTGTGTTTGGGGAGGAAAGGGGGAACGGTGCCTTCTGTAGTGTTGTCCAGATACTCGCGGGGTCACAGTGACAAGAAATGAGATGTGACTTCCAGTGAGATGCTCTCGTGTCCCCAGTGTTTCCCGTGGCGGTTTTGCCTTCACTGTAACTGTAAATACTACCTGTGGTGCATGGCTTCTAGCATTTCTTATTTATAAAGATAGCTCTCATTTGTGTTTATTTCACTAAAAGCTAAGAGTTATGTCAGAATGTAAAAAGTCAGTGAAATGTGCATCAATTTAAGAATTACAGCCTTTTAACTGGCAGATGCTTTGTTAGAAGGCTAGGATGTATATTCGTAACATTCTTATTGAGTGAGGAAATGCTTTAGCATGAAAGGAAGGAAAACAAATCTGTAGACAGGCTGCTGTTTCCCCTTACCTCAAAGCTTGGTTCTGAAGATTGGAGCCTTCAAAGCCACTTTTTTCCAGTGTTCAGTTTTAATTAAAAACCACATTCACAGTTCTGTAATCCCCTGTGCAGATTCAAAAAGAGAATTCATATAAGAGGAAATTAACTTATTATTATTAAAAGTACCCAGCCTTTTTAATAGATATAATAGAGAAACCATTCTTCCCAGGCTCAGTGGTAGTTCCTTATGTAATAAGCAAAATATTAGCAAATTTAATGGATTTTCTTGCCTGCAAGTGATAATCAAACTTATCTTTTAAACATACTTCATTTGACTTAGGTGATAAGGATATTTGCCCACCAGAGAGATGTTATAGGCTATGATATTTTTATTGGCAAGCATCAGAAATGGAATGGTCTTGACTTTAATCAATGAGGAGTTAGTTTGTTTTTATTTTATGAATGGTAGGAACGTCTTTCCCCAGGGAATGCTTTTAGGAAAATATATGGCATATGGTTTCCCTCTTAAATAACACTTCTTTTAAGAAAGCCCACCTGTCCTGTTACTCCTGCTGATGGGTAGTTGTTGTCCTTAGTTGCTGAGCCAAAATACCCAGCACCCAAAGTTAAAGGAGGAAATGTTTATTTGGCTTCCAGTTCATAGAGATTTCAGTCCGTGGTAAGCTGGCTCAAGGCAGGGTGGCACGTGACAGAGGGGCGACTGTTCATGGCAGAGGACAGCAAGAGCCAGGAGAGAGCAAGGGCTGTCTTTCTGCCCCTTTTGTTTTATGCAGATTACTTAGGACTGGTAGCACTCGCACCCTCAGTCCTAGTGCCCTAGCGTAGCATTGCACTATGAATCCAGAACAAGCCTCACCTGTGACCGCGTGAGGCTTTGGGAGGACATCTAGACACAGCCATGGCAGTTGCTGGTATGCAGATTGACCCTGGAGATCCCTGTGCACAGTGGCTCAGCTTGTTGGGGATGGGGGGAATGGAGTTCTCCTGGAGAATGCAGGCCCGTCTGCGCCAGTGGTCTCTGCAGGCGGTTTGGGATAACCCAGGGGCCGGCTGCAGACGCCTTGCTTCACAGGAGGCGACTATTGTGTGCAACTGCTGGTTGATAATCTTCCTTTGAATCGTATTTCCTAAAGTTTTGAGATGAGAATGTTTGGAAAATATCTTCATAAAAACAAGAAATATGTGAAATGAGTGAAGTTTTAGACAGATGAGCAGGAAATGTACCTTGAAAATGATCATAAAAACTGTCTCTCCGCAGCAAACCTCCCTGTCCTCTGGGCTCAGCACAGAAGGCAGTGTCCTGGCTGAAATTAGCCGTTCAGACGGCATTAGTGAATTATTTCCAGCTTGTTACCTTGTGTGTCGTGTCTCGCGTGTTACATCTCGCATGCTATACAGGGATGTGCTGTCTGGTAAGAGTGAATGAAGCACATGGACTACCACATGTCAGCATTTCTCATGCGTGCATGCATGGGTGTATCTAAATGAAACATGTATGCATGGGATCCATTTCGTGCTATGTTCATAGGAGTATGTGCTGTGATACGTGGCCAGGTGGTGAATATGCACTTGCATATGTGCCCGTACGTAGACAAGATGTTTGTAGGAAGTACATTTCTGCTATACCTTTCGCGGCAATTTAGCTTGCACGTTAAATTTAACATGCATATCATTTCCATCTTGTCTTGTCAGTAAGAAGCAAGTTATTTTCCTTCCCAATGTTTTACTTTTTTCAATATTGTCTGTCTTGGTATTTGTGAAGTTCTATTTTGGACATTTCTTTGATGTTTTTTCTCTGGATTCGCAGAGTGCTGAAAAACTTTTTAGATCGTTTAAGTAAATAAGTACTCAAAATGCATGACTTGTTTTGATAACATAAGTGTTCAGACATGCATAATATTTATACACACCATATAAACTCAGTATGTAACCGGTTTTGTGATACATGCATAGAAATTCTTAAATGTGCTACAAAGATGAAGAGAATAAGCTCTCAGAAACATAGATTCCTGATAGCACTGCCTGTCACTCACGTGTCAGGAACCACCTCAGTGCTTCTGCAGGTCGTATGTGTGATTGCAGAAGGCCGTCAGGCCCACTGATCGCAGTGTTCCCAAGACAGCTGCCACGGTGCAAACCCAAGGCCAGAGTGCCCAGTCCCTGTGGATCTTGCCCTTATTGTCCTTTTTGTCCTGCTGCTCATCCCTCCATCTTCTCTCTTCTGTAAATAAATTCATGTTTAAAGTGAATATATATACGAACAGATTTTAAAACAATGACTGAGGTGTTTAGAGCTCATTAACAAGGCATAAGCTGAGTTAGGGCATGGGATGAGCACTGCTTTTATTTTTTCATTTTTATTTTTTTGGTTTTTTGAGGCAGGGTCTCACTATGTAGTTGAGACTGACCTGGAACTCGCTTTGTAGCCCAGGCTGGTCTCGAACTCACAGCGATCCTCCTGCCTCAGCCTCCCGAGTGCTGGGATTATAGGTGTGTGCCACCACGCCTGGCTTTTAGCCTGTGCTTCTCAAACTTCATGAACAGGAGAACCATATAGGGGATTTGTTAAAGTTCCTTGCCGGCCCTACCCCTAGAGCTTCTGATTTGTTAGGGCTGGGACAGAGCCGAGAGTCTGCATTTCTGGCAAGTTCTTAGGTTAAAACCAGTGCTGTCGATGGGGAACCACACCACATTAGGGTCACTTCTTCATGTGTTTTCGGATGGGGAAGGTGAGGCTCGCAGGCCAGAAGGTAATTCTTGAAGAGCTCATGGTTGAAGCAGGTTAGCCTCAGGCCAGAGTGAGGACTAGGTTTTCTGTCTCTGGCCTGGTAGTGTTCTTAGGGTTCTTTTGTTCTTATTGATTAGAGAAGGGGAAGCCTTTCTTGAGCCCCTGAAAGGAGTGCAGAGAACCAGACACTACCCTTTCCCTTTTCCTGTCTGGCACCATCATCAAAGCTGGCCTCTCTCTCTTTGGGTATGTCCTGTGGAGGAGGAGGGATCTGTGCTCTGTGCACTGCCTAAAGTCACCATCCGCAGGTCCACACCAGCTATCAATGGGACATTTGTCTGCTGATTTGTGATTTGGAGATTAATACCAATGTCATCATTTTTCAAACATGGTCTGTTAAACTCAGGTCTGTCGTATAACAAAAAGCAAGTTAAAGGCACCAGAGGCTATAACTGTGGAGAAAATAGAACTGGTTGAACTTTTATATTAATCTAAAGTTTTCCATTTAGTTTCACAAAATTTCTGTGAATTACTATTTGACTAAATGAGTTTTCTGCATTATTTTTTAGCCTACATTTTCATGATGGGAAGTGGCTTCTGGTTGACAAATTTAAATTAAAATAAAAATGATTTTGGTAGTTGACTATAATTTTCTTTAAATAAAGACATGTCAGGAAATTCTTTTCACAAAAATATGAATTTGTTGAATTTAATTGGCTAAGAATAATAAGGGTTGCATTCTTACAGGTTCTGAGGATTGGTTTAATTTCAGTTGAGTGTTTTATTGGGATGCAGATTGTGTCATAAAATGCAAATAATTACTTATCATGATATAGTAGAACTGGGTGCCAGAAAGAACTGACCTTGAATGATTGAGGAAATTAAAATAAGTACTCTTTTTCCAAACCAGTGGAGAAGAACTGTAACCCACTTACAGTTGGACTCACTTCAACTCAATAAATCTTGACTAAGGGCCTTCTGTACCTAAGGAACACACTGTTCTAGGTATGCTTGGGTTCTGCAGTGGGCCTCAGGAGCCAGTTCTTTGAACTGTCATGTACACAATGCAGAACATGTCTGCATTCATAGATAAAAATAACTGTACCTATTTATTGGGGGGAATTGTCATTAAATGATGAAGGCAGGAACTGAATTCTGTCACTGATGGTATTTTAAGTTTTATTGAGCAAAGGCACCAGATACCACTGCATATATTGTGAGATCGTCTGTCTTTTTTAGAGAACAGAGAAACCTCTGTCTGTCCGTGTTGTCAAATACTCTGGGGCAGTGGTGGTGAACCTATGGCACCCTTGCCACCACGGGCTGTTTGTTACTGTGTTTTTCTTTAAAGACTTGTTAATGTATGAGTTGCTTTTTCTAAACTACAACCTCAGTATTCAGGTTCAATTACAGTGTTGGCACTTTGAGATAAATAAGTGGGTTTGGATTGCAGTTTGGATGCTTCTCTATAAAAGATTCACCATCACTGGCGTAATTCTGACCCTGAGTGCTGTTTTCTGTCTTTTCAGCGTCTCGTGGAGGCTGCAGAAGAGGCACACCTGAAACACGAATTCGATGCGGACTTGCAGGTAACTGACTGTTTGGGTTTAGTTGTTTTATGTGTTTCAGTGATTGGGAGAGAAAGGCTTCAGAAGAGATGGTACGGTTGGAATAAATCTGCCTCTCTCTCCTCAGGGCAGAATATCACCTTTCCACAATGGCTGCCGTCATGTGTGACCCACACACTCACACATGTGTGAACACATTTCAGGGAAGTTTTCCCCAGTGTGTGTGTGGGGGGTGGTGATCCGATTGCTCTGTTGACAATAATTGCCAGAACTCTTAATGATAAGTTGGTAAAATAGCAGAACATATCCAAACCTACTACCCTGGCTGCATTTTGAAATACAAGTAATTGAAAGCAATGTGGTAAGGATCTAATTTTGAATTGGTTGCTAGAAGTTAGCAATATTATGTTTAAAACTTAAACCATTTTGTGTATTTAGGATCTGAAGGCCTATTTCATAAATTCTTGTGATAGATCTTGTGCCTGATCATGGCACATCTGTGCTTGGTTGAGAAGAATTTAGATATTGACATGTATAGAAAACATGCTAAAAGCAACAAATCAGTGGGATAATACTTGGAAGATTAAGGGGAAGCTTCCTGAAGGAACTTTTATCTGAGTTGTCATTTTGAGTTTTGTGGGTTTTCTTCACTATGAGGAAGACAGAAGGAATAAATCTTTAAGTCTAAACTTTACTAGAACGAAGCCCTTTTAGTAGTGTTTTGTCACAATTAGGAAACACTATGTGTTTGGCTGTGTTTTCATTTATATGGAAGAGATAAAAGGAGATATAAATCTTCAAGCCCAAAATGTGATGGCAAAACCAAAGATGGCCCTGGGCTGTGTCTTCTCCCACACATGTGCCTCTTTTCATCACTTTCATCATATTTTTATCCTTGTGTGTAAAAGAGCGCACATTCAAATGGGGCGATGCGGGAAACTTTCATATGGGGAATATTTGCAAAATTTGCGTGGTCAGGGTTAAGAGAAACCAACAAATGATAGTGTCCTGTGGAACGAACAGGTGGTGGTGGTGTACTCTAGAGCCAGCCATGCTTCTGGCCTGAGGAAGTAGGGAAGAAATGGTTTCCGGGACCCAGAGAGAGTGGCCACACGGAAAAGGCACTTGATGTAGTAGTGCAGTCCTTCATGGTCAGCACGTAAGAGAGGAATCTGGGGGAAGCAGACCTCAGTACCCACTCCTGCTTTCTCATCTCTCCCCCACCATTGCAGAACCCACTTGTTGGTGTCGTTCATGGTGTCCGGTTTCCTGAGTCATTGGGTTGGATGGAGAAGGTTGGAGAACGGCTTTGGAGGGGTCAGCAGGAATATCAGGCCCATAACCAAGGAGTCATCTTTTAAATTAAGTTTATTGGTACACTTTAGGTACACAGTACAGTTACATTCATCACTGGGGTCTTGTACCTTTACATGTTGTATCTTGGTTCTTATTTGTTCCCTAGTCCCAGCCCTCCTTTCACCTCCTCCACCCTTCCCTATTTACAGAGGCATTGTTTCCATGTTTTTCCTTTTCTCATTTTTTTCTTTTCCATTTTTACCTTTCCCCTACTCCTCCTACCTCCCCTACTGTTTTGGATCTTTCTTCCTGTTTCACAATATCAATTATACACTTTGATCCTTATTTACACTTTCAGTTTTTTGCACCAGAGAAACAATTAGGTGTTTACACCTAATTATTATTAATTTCACTTAAGAGTATGGTCTCAATATGCATCCACTGAGCTATCAGCGTTTCTAGTTTCTCATTCTTTATGGCTGAATAATACTTCATTTTATTAAAAAAAACACATCTTTTTATTTATTTATTTTTAAAATACATCTTCTTTATGCAGTCTTCAGTTGATGGGCAGTTGGGCTGTTTCCAAGATTAAGCTGTTATAAACTGTGCTTCTATAGACATGGGTGAGCTGTGGTATGATTCTTTTAATTCTTTTTGGAAGATACCCAGCAGAGGAATATCTGGGTCAAGCGGGACTTGTAATCCCAGTTGTTTGAGGTATCTCCATATTGATTTCCACAGTGGTTGCACCACTGTTGGTGGTCTGCACTCCCACCAACAATGAAGAAGTGTTCCTATCTCCCCACAACTCTGCCAGCATTTGTTATTGGTCGATTTCTTGATAGCACCCATTTTTTCTGGGGTGAGGTGGAATCTCAGTGTTGTTTTCATCTGCATCTCTTGAATGACCAGTGAGGTTGAACATTTTTTCATGTTTTTTGTTTTGTTTTGTTTTGTTTTGCTTTTTTGCTGCTTTTACTTCTTTGTCTGAGAAATGTCTGTTCATTTCAGATGCCCATTTTTGAATTGGGTCTTTATATTTGGGGGGAGTCTGATTTTTTTGAATTCTTTGTATATTCTAGATAAGTAGACCTTTGTCTGAGGAACAGCTGGTAAAATTTTTTTTCCCACATTGTAGGTTGTCTCTTAGTTCTGTGGATGGTTTCTCTTGCAGTACCGAAACTTTTTAAAAATATGAGATCCCCGTTGTTGATTCTTTGTGCTAGTTCCTGTGCTACTGAGGATTTGCTCATAAGGTCTTTTCCTATGCCAGTGTCTTCAAGAGTTCTGCCTAATTTATCTATCTTCCAGCAAGGAGTCATTTACAGGGATAACACCCAGTGTAGAAAACAGAGCCAGAAATGTAAACTAGCATAAGGGATTACAGAGGGAGGTGGAGAAGGGCCAGGAATTGTAGGCAACATTGGGAGAGGAACAGGAAACTCATCCAGATGTTTGAGCAATGCTATTAGAGAAAGGGCAGAGGATAGAAGCAGCACTTTGAATATAGCGAGAAGAGATTTCCTTTCTTGCACCCATACTCACAAGGTAGCTATATCAAGGAGCCATTTCCTGGCCATATTTGTCTTTCGTGAGTCTCATCTTCAGAGGGTGTGGACTTCTAGAGTGGACGGAGGAATTCAGTGGAGGCATCAGGAAGCACCCTTTGCAAAAGTGCAGCTTACTAGGGCCTCTTGCATGCACTACCCCAGAGGTATGCCATGTTCTGTGAACTCCTGGAATTGTTTCATTGTTGTGGTTGTAAATGACAGAAATGCAACCTAAATCAGAGTATGACAGTTAATAAAATAAGAATCTACATGTCTACTCTGAGAATAGGTTGATAGATAGAAAAATAGATAAATACAGTCGTAAATGAGGAAGGAAAGTGCTCATAGTAGACAGGCAACAAATACATATGGAAGAAACTGAGTTCAGAAGTCATGGTAATACTGCAGACAAGGATCTTCAGTCGTGCTAAATTTGGTGGGTAAATGTTTGGTGAAGAATAGGTCATTGAGAGTTCCTAAGGATCTACCCACAAATTAATTATACAAGGAAAAACAGCTTTACTGTGGAGAAACCTGGAAGATACCACTTTAAACAGGTAATTAGTGTCACCAGTAATGAGGCAAAGTGACCACTGAGTGCCTCCAGTCGTGATGATAGGGAAAGATACAGAGTCACTGAGGTAGAAACTCCGCTCAAAATACATAACCTGAATCTCACCATAACAAAAGCATCAGACAACTCTAAATTGAAGAACATTCTGCAAAGTAACTGGCTGCACTTTTCTTTAAAAATGCCAAGGATAAAGAAACATTGAGGACTTGCTCCAAATTAAAAGTGATTTAGAACATACTACAGCTAAATGCAGTGTGATTCTGGATTTAATCCAGAACCGAAAAGAAAAACTTAAATATGGACTGTCATAATAATAATGTTATATTGCCCAATTTTGGTCCCTATTCTGTGATTATGTTAGAGAATAGTGTTGTTGTCTTTCTCTGGATAAGCATTTGGATTCATTGACTAAAGATGGGAGTAAGTTTGTAGGAGTGAGAAAGACTGTTGGAGGTAAGGACGGCTTGGGAAAATCATTCATTCTTCATTCATTCATTCAGTGAGACAGGATCTCACTCTGTAATTCAGGTTACTCTTGAACTCACTGTGTAGCTCATGCTGGCCTCACATTCATAGCGATTTTCCTGATACAGGAATGATATCGGACCTCCAAATGATACAGGGGAAATATAACTCCCAATCTGCTAGATGTCAGATATTCCGAGTTGGTGTTTCCACAGAACCGAAGAAGGAATTCTAAGGAGCAGTGAAAATTAAGAATAGAAAATATTTATTGAGAGATATATGCTCCTGAGAGACAGGAGGGTTCCCAATGGGTTGCTGGGGGCCCTGCTTTACAGGGAAAGTTTTGTAGAGCACAACCCTGAGGATAAAACATGGGTTAAAGATATGATTAACCAGTAAGGTTGAAAGTATAGTTGAGTAGGTAATATTGATCCAGTGGGGGAACAAGTCATATAGCAAGTGTACATGGAAAGAACAAAGAACTTTTCAGGGAGGTGATAAGTCCCAGGGTCTTGGTCACCTACTGGGGTGATGGATGTCTATCTAGACTTCATCAGGCCAAGTGTTACCGCTTACCCCTTGGGGAAGTGTGTAGGCCCAGTTATTTCATCTTTATCTTGAGGTCTAGTCTGCAATGGATGCATCTCTGGTCACATTTGTAATGTGTTTTTATCTTTTGCATGACTCTCTCAAGGGCCCAGCCCTATCTGACTGCTTATAATATTTCTACCTAACTTAGCTGTCTATAATCCTCTCGCCTCAGCTGCCCAAGTGCCGGAATTACAGGCGTGTGCCCCCATGCCCAGCTAAAAATCCTGGATTTATGACTTGAGATCAGTTCTCTAAGCGTGGGTAGGCTGGAACAAGGGAGGAAATGGTATGATTGACTTTAGCAGATTATTTACCCTTCAGCAAAGGAAAAATTTTCAGGGCTTAGTTCAATTGCTATAGAGATACTCTTTCTTTTTGCCTATCTGAAGCTGTCATGCTCCAAGAGCGTTCTAGCTTTCTGTAATTGAAGCTTTGCAATACAATTGTGATGTCACACAACTAATTCCCCTTGCCAGTGTGTTTCTGTGACTGCAAATGTAGCACTGGGTCCCTTGGAAAAAATAGACATCCAGAAAAAAAGTCACTAGTTTTTGTTCTGTGGAGAATAAGAAAGGAAAGTCTATGTCCTTCTCAATCACCCTTTCTCTACATGAACAAAAAAATACCAGGAGACATGACTATAATCTGAACCCAAGAGGCAACGTAGAAACAATCTGCCAATCGTACTGTGTGTTATCTGCATCAGGGGCCTTGGAGCCTGGTGCAGTCCCTGGTCTGCCTACCCCCTGTGGATTCTCATGGAAACCTGTAAAAGTGAGGCCTTAGTGAAAGTGGATGTGCATGAAGGAAACCATCCTTGCTTAGATAAAGGTCTCAAAGTTGCTGAAGCTTCAATGCTATGAAATGCAAGGCAGGTAACAGTGAGGGTGTGAGCCCGCTGTTACTACGGAGGCAGCTGGCCTGTGTTGGGCCCCAAGTTCATTGCCACCATTGGAGCCGATCAGTTGTTAATCTGGGTGCTTCTGACCTCACAGCAACCCTGACAGAGGGTTGTTTCTATCAAAAACATTTCAGGCTACCATCTGCTCCCATGAAATAATGCTGAGGAGGGCTCTGCCCTGTTAGCTCAGGAAGAGCAGAGGGAGCCGGAAGTGTCTTCCTATAGGGGAAAACAGAAGTGCTTTTGTGAAATTTCCCAAAAGTGTGCAGCTGCACTTGCATGGGTTTTAGCTTCCTTGTTCCCCAAACAGAAAAGATAGGTCGTACCTGTCCTTCCCTCACTTCAGGACAGTCTTCACGCCATTGCTACTTGCATGTGCTTAAGAGTGGAGAATTTGGTTTTCATTGGTAGAATCACCAAGTTACCAAAGACAAGTTATGCTTTCTTTATGATCCAACTGTTATTTTCAATTTAAACTCCTCTCACAGTGTCTCAAGAGGTTTAATGTCTTTCCTGTGGGTTCATAGTCTTGATATTTGCTCCCCTCTCTGTGAGGCCCTTAGATATAGCCTTAGGTTATTAGTTCTTGACTATATCTATTGGAGAAAGAGAAAGAAAGACTGCAGCCTCTGATGGTAGAAGGTGTGAACAACCCAGTATTTTGTAGAAACCAGACCTGCCTGATCTTCTGTAGCTGTTTAACTTCTGACTTCTGCCTCGTCCCCACTTATGGTGGCCTCTGGGTTGTAGACTGGCTTTCTCTGGGTTCGCCTGATATCTCTGGTAGGGCAATGTTCAGTCAAAATCAATGTACAGAGGCCTTAGTAAAGTGACATCGCCCATTTAAAACCTATTTTATGCTGTGAATTGATGTAGACATTTAAAAAAGATTGATGATTATAATAAGTTTTTAAAAAATAGCTTTTATGTTAACTATCAAATATGATTATTTTGGTGTTTCACCCTCATTATTTTGATGGCAAAACCTAACTCAGAAGAGGGGTGATGAGCCCTAGTCTCAAATTCCCTACTTATTGATAAATTCCTGGAAAACTAGATCAAGCATATCGAGTTAATGCAGGAAAAAAATGTTTCCCCCCCTCTTACTCTCTTTTTGAGTTTTTCCCATTGGCAGCAGAGAAGAAAAAAAGTCCTTTTGACAGTTTACTAAAAACCTGCTTATCTTTGAATTGCAAACATTTTCTTTGAAACCTGTCTCAAATAAGTGCCAATTGCACAGAGCTGGTGCACAGCGGAGAAAAAGTGCTTTTGAGTTGTGTATCCTGCAGAAGCTTTTTCTATCACAGTTTTCTATCATAATTTTTCTTTGCTGTTTTGTATACAATAGGACAAAAAGCTTGGTGACATCCAAGTGTGAGAGTGACAAGGACCTGGAGGTGGGAGAACTCAACAGAGCATCCTGAAGTGGCCCCTGGTCCTCCCCACAGTGCAGGGCTGCCTTCCAGGCACAGTGGCCTGATTTAAAGTGGGGTGAGGAGCTTGGAGTGGAAGGGGTGTAGAGCCCCGTGTGGGAATTCTGAGAAAAAGGAGGCTGGGGAAAGGAAGCTTTTAGAGGAAAAGAATTAGAAAGGATGGTGGAGCAGGAGATGGCAGAGCCCAACCATCTCTTAACCTGACCCTTAGGACAGCAACAGCAGAGTTCCCTGCTATAAAGTGAGGTTTTGCCTTGGGAAAAATGGTGTGTCATAAACCAGAGCAAAGGTCTGGTCTAGTGGGAGCACTTCCAGAACGGAGGACGAGGATGTGACTGTCCTCTTGGGGGGCCTTTCCTGTGTTCCTGCCCAATCTGGGCTCCTTGCTGTGGGATTGGGGGTCAGAAGACCCAGGCCCCAGAGCAGAAATGGTGTTTTCTGCAGAGATAGTGAATTACTTTTGTTCAGCAGATGGGAAAGGTAGAGGTCACACCCTGGGAGAAAGCAGAGGGGAATTTACACTTTGTAGTAAAGTGAGCCCATTGTTTTGGTTCTGAGGAAAACATGCCTATTGGTTTTTTTTTTTTTTTTTCCTCCTTTTTCATCGGCTTGGCAGGGGATCCTGTTAGTGTTCAGCATTTTGAGATTTTAAATTGGGCCTTTCTTAGTTAGGACTTGTCCTGTGTCATTTATTTCTAAATCTGATGTGTTGTTATTGCTTCTTGGCCTTTTGGCTGAGATCAAGTCTAAATCTGATGTGTTAATAGTTTCCACGGAATCTTGAAGTATGAACCTTTTTGAAATCAATAATTTCTCGTTGTTTTCCCTCCCCGTGTAATACTGGTTTTGCTCATTTTACTAAACATTATAACTTGGAATGAAGCCGATGTCATAACTTTACACTTCGAATTAATGAGTTATTTGGTATTCGTATGTGACACTTGTAACCCTACTGCTGGTCATGTGGGAGAAGGAGGAGGAGCAGGGTGGAGCCTTGGCTTGATTCCCCTGAGTGCTTTGTCTGGGAGGTTTGGGAGGTTCTGTTCTACTACTTCCGGTGGTTTAGGTTGTGTTTCCGGGGCTTCTCTGCTCATCTGTGAAACAACACATTTGTAAGACAGAGATCGTACTTAAGATCCTCTCCATTGAGAAACTATAATGGTACATAAGATCCTAATGATATAATTGACAATGTGAAATAGGAAGAAAAGGGCTAAAGGTGTAGGGGAAGTGGGAAGGGTAGGGGAAAGGAAATAAGGGAAAAGAAAAAAAATATGAGAAAATGAAAAAATGGAAATAAAGTATTTGTAAATAGGGAAGTGAGGAGGGGTGAAGAGAGGACAGGGTCAAGGGGAAAAAATGAGAACCGAGACCTGTCATGTAAAGGTACAAGATCCCAATGATGAATGTAACTGTACTGTATACCTAAAATGTACCAATAAACTCGAGGAAAAAAAAAGCTTTAGTAAACTGAAAATTTAAAGTTGAGATTTCTTTAATTTAAGTAAAACCATTGATAGTATTTTATAAGAAATAAGTCTTAAAAATCAAAAGTAGAAAAACATGTTTCAAAAAACAATTTTTGGACTGGGGATGTAGCTCAGTGGCACATGCCTGCTTGGCAAGCGTAAGGTCCTGAGTTCAATCCCTGGTAAAGAAAACAAAATTATTTTTATGTTCACTATGGGTAATAGTAAACCTCATTTTTAAATGCACATTGTGTCCTAAAATTGCATCTTGTATTTCATCTTTGCTTAATGTATTTCTTTCCATCTCTTAATGTAATGTGAAATCTAATAACATGCAAATGACTGTATTAATTTTATTTTACTTAAATAATGAAAAAAAGAGATCCTCTCCAGCTCGCAGGCACAGAGAGAATAAGCAGTGGTTATCAATGGTGCCCTGCCTACAGGGCAGCTGGGTGTGGGTTTGGCCATGAGCTTAATGGCCGGTCACTGACTTTGCTTTCATGGAACTTGACCTTCTGGTGAGACAGCTGTTAAAGATGGAATGGTGTAATAATTTTAAAATTTCAACCATGATAAATGACTTGAAAGAGAAGTACAGAGAATCATCAGGGCTGGGACAAGGGCCTCTCCCCTACTCTGGAGTTGAGGGCATCTTGGAGAAGTCTCCAAAGGGTGGCGAGTCTGGATGGGGTGGAGATTACCCTAACCAGGACAGATCACCCCAAACAGAGAATATCTTTATTTTCCATAAGTGTAAAACCACATTTATTTTATCATTTTTTGGTAAAACCTCTTTACTATTTTAAATAAAAAGTATGAGAGCCCGCTCTTGCTGTGCTGAGCTCCCGCACCAGGCCGCACCACACCAGGCCGCACCAGAATGACCGCACTGAAGCTATGAACAAGCAAATACATCCCAAAGGACAGGGGACTCCAGTCTGCCAGAGCCAATAGAATAAGGGGATCCATTCTGCTTTAACCCTATAGAAAGGTGTCCTGCAGTAACCTGATGTTAACCAGTCAGCTCCCTACCCCATTGTTTTATTTCCTGGTTCCCACCTTTCAAAACCCACTGATCCGTCCTTGCCCAAAGGGAGCCCTCATTTTATTTTGTACAGTAGAGGCTTCCCGCATCATGAATTTTAAATAAAAGTCAGTTAGATCAATAGTTAAATTAATTGTGATTTTGTCTTTTGACAACTCTCATGCCACTTTGCTTTTGTCTTTTCAATGATGTATATCTCTTCTTGTCCTGTTCATTTTATTCACGTGAGTGTCCACTCCTTGCTTAATTTAACATTTATTCAGAACTTAACCTGTGTAAGCCCTGTTCTAGGTTATAGAAATCTCCCAAAGGAGAGGGAGAGGGAGGGCCTATGCCTGGAGAAATGTCCCATTCTAATATATAGGGATGTGGGCAAATGGCTACCGTATAATATGGAGAGGGCTGACCAGTTAAAATACAGTAGGAGCCCTGCAAGGAAAGGATTGGTTGTTCTTCAGCGTTTTTTCCAGTCATTCATTTATTCCCTGGCAGTTGTTCACTGAGCACCGGTTGTATTTTCCGCATTCTGGTGCTAAGCACAGGGGAGAGGTTTCAGATGCAACAGCAAACAAAAAAGAGCCATGATTGTCAGCCCTTGGTGTCATATAACCAGACAGAATATTGGCTGATTACAATTTCCATGAATACTACTTTTCATTTTATTATGTAAAATCTGGCATGCAATACAATGCATAGATCTTAAGACTTAATAATTTTACTTTATGCGTAGAGATTATAAATCCCCCTTTGTGGGCCAGGGATTTCGCTCAGTGGCACTGTGCCTGCCTTGCAAGTGAAAGGTCCTGAGTTCCATCCCCAATACCAAAGAGAGAAATTTCCCCTTTGCATTCAACTCCTTTTTACCTCCACAAGAAACCACTATTCTTATTTCTGACACCATGGATTAGTTTTGTATATTTGTGGACTTTATAAAAATTAACAAAATAATACATCATTGTTTCGACCTTTTTTCCTTCATTGAACATAAACGCCTGAGATTCATCCTCAGAGTTGTATGATTTATTCTTTTTTCCTGATACAAACATTGGATATTATAAATTTCCCCTTAAATAGTTCTTGTTTTACATTCTTCCCACTTCCAATTTTAATATATTTTGTTTCCATTATCTTTTGATTTAAAATATTTTCTAATGGAATCCCCTGTGGTTTTAAAGTCCCCAAATATGATCATGAACCAGTCTGTTTCTCTATTTCTGAGAGATTTTTTTGTTCATATATGCTGAATAAATTATTAGGTGTTACACATTTAGGATTGACTTCCCTGTTGAATAGAATATTTTATCATTAAAAATATTCTAATTACTCTTAGGATTCTTGCTTTTATAGCACACTAGCTCTTTTTATGTGGTTTATTTTTTATTCTGTTCATTTAGCCTGATTGTGTCTTTATATTTTAAATGCCAACTCTGGAAGCATGTAGTTGGGTCTTGAATTTTTTTCAGCTTGATAACATCTGTCTTTTTGTTAGGTACTTTAGTTCTTTTATATTTTATGTAATACTGTATTAGATATTGTATTTGTTTTGGTTTTGCTCTCTGTGTTTTTTCTCCCTTCTTTTTCCTACTTTCTGTGGGGATGATTGGATAGGTTTCAGTATTTCATTCAATTTTTCTATTGACTTTAATTTATCTTATTTTTAAATTGTTGGCTTGGGGGATTTTAATAAGCATTCTTTTGGGGAGGGTCCTGGGGATCAGACTGAGAATCTTCTGCTTGCAAGGCAGGCATGTGCCCCTGAACTGCACCCTGGCCCTTTAGTAAGTGTAGGGAATTGTAGAGTACAACTAGAATTAATTTAAGCCTTTTTAGGTGATCGGTTAATATCACTTACCACCGTCCTTTTCCATATTATCAGTGTATTTTACTTCATTTTTACTATAAACCACATAAGAAAATGTTGTTTTTGTTTTGCTTTTACTTTAAAAAACTGTCTTTTAAATAAATTAATAGAAGAAAAGAGGATAATGTACCTACTGTCCTGCTTGCTATTTCTGGCATTCCTTTTATGTCTTATAGATTTGAGTTTCCATTTCTGATTATTTCTCTTTGGCCTGAACAACCTTCTTTTCTCGGATAGGTTTGGTAGCAACAACTTTGCTTTTGTTCATCTAAAAATGCCTTTATTTCATTTTCACTTTTGAAGGATAATCTTACTGGATATAGAATTTTGAATGAACAGCTCAGTTTTTCTTTTAGCACTTCAGAGTATAATTCCATTTCCTCTTCTGATCTGTCGTGTCCCTGATGAAATATTGGCTGGCACTTGTATCTTTGTTCCCTTGTATACAGTCAGCCCCTTTTCTCTGCTGCTTTTCGGATGTCGTTTGCAATATACTACACCACTGGTGATGAAACTGTGGAACAAATTTTACTGGTTTTCCTTTTGAGAGAAAGGATGTTAATGTATGAGTTGTTTTTTCTAAACTAAAACCTCAGTATTCAGGTTTAATTAATTGTGGTGTTGGTACCCAGTGATAAGTAAGTGGGTTTTGGGTTGCATTTTGGGCACTTGTCTCTAAAAGGTTCACCATCACCTCATTATAGAGTGTAATAAATTAAGGATGCTCCTAACTGTATTTTTCTTTCTAGTTATTCTGCATAGAGTTTGCTGAGATTCTTGGATATTCTGACTACAATTGGAAAACTTTAAATATTTATATGCACAGCTCTCCTTATATTTCCATCTGAAGCTCGAATGGGATCATTTAGAATGCCTAGTAATCCATAATTTATCTACATGTTTATGAACTCTTCTGTAGTGTTTACTCTGACATTAAACTTACCCAGTGAATATTTCATTTCATATCTTGTATTTTTTTGTCTCAGGATTTTTGTTGTCTATTTTTAACCTTAGTGTTTATTTCTCAGCTGAATTTCCTCATCTGTGTACTGATTATGTCCATATTTTCTTTTAAGTCTTTAGATATATCTACAGTAGCCATTTTGAATTTTTTACTAATTCCATCACCATTTGTTTCTTTTATTGTACTTTTTTCTTTTAAGTCACATTTCTCTCTCCACACAGCTGTTAATTTTTTATTTTTGCTGGATATAATAATTACATACTCTGGTTGACTGCTTTTATAAATTTCCTTAATTTAACTTAGTATAATTTCATTACTCTGTGTTCTAGAACAGCCAAATCTATTTAATCAATCTAAAATGGATTAGGAAATATTAAAGGGATGAAAAGGAGAGAAAGATGTGTCAAACATCACAAAGTAGCATCCAGTAATTTGATTCCTAACATTGTATAACCAGTGAGTACAACATTGACTACTTTTTTTTTCAAAAGAACTGCACAAAGACATCTTTCATGTAATAGAAAGAGAAAAATGATTTTTTGTTATAGGATCTTGAAATGTAAACATTGTTTATCAAAAGTTTACAATTTCTATAGTTTAGTTATATTAGTTATCCCCTATTTTGAATCTAAAGATGTCAGTTAGTTTAAAAACAAAGTACAACTTTAAATCAACAATACTTGATGTGATTTTTTGGGAGTAGTCTTTTTATTGTATAATTCAGAGAGAAATGAGGGCATGATTTGCTCCTTTTGGAGTCATTTGATTGTGGAATGTGTATACATTGGTGGACCTCTTTTCTTTGCTACTTATATGTTTAGAAACTCAGTTTTTTTTGTTTGTTTAATCTCTTACTGTATCAAGAATGAACCATCTGGTAAATTCTATTGTTTTAATCTTTCTGGTTAGAAAATCTTTTTTTTCTTTCATGTTCATATTTGACTTAATTTGTGGGTAACAGTTGTTACAGAAGTTCAAATTGTTTCCTCAGAAAGTGCAGCCCCACCAAAGTCATTGGTTCTTCTCTACAGTAATTCTTTCAAGCCTGGGGTTTCTCATTTGGGCCTTCTCAGGCCTGGGAATATTTGTTTTCAAATAAATATTTACTTAAAACGTATTTGTTTTAAATATTTTGAACAGAAGAATGATATATTTTAAACACAAGAACATTTAAACTAATTTAAACCTCATTAAGCATTCGCATTAACTAGTACTGCTGAAGTTGTATTGCTTCTCCATTCACAATGTGATTGTGTTTCAGGCTCCGGCCAGTTGGTGGAAGGGACATTTAGGGACACCGGGACCTTCTTGGCATATCTACAATCATGTGAGAGAAATACTTGGTGGTTCTACTAATCACAGTGCAGAGCCTTGTGGTAGATTTCCAGAAACCCTAGTGTCTTCCATTAAGAAGGCTGACTGCACAGGTCATTGGCAGGCCCCAGAGATTACCTCTGGATCTGTCTCCAGCAAATTCTTTGGCACTCACAGGAATGCCCTTGGGTTGCTGATTTTTTTTTTTTCCACCAAGGATCTTGTCCAGGAATTTGCCAACTGCTGTTGAATTTTTAAGTAAATCTTGAATCTTGTGGTAATCCAAAAAGTAGACAACTCAGATGAAAATTTCCAATTTTGTGAAGCTTGCTAAAAAAGCAAGCATCTAAACACAGACGAACTATTCTTACCTTTTCTATTTTCAGGTTACCTTGTGATGTGGGTTTTCATAATATACACAGCTTCACGCGCATGCCTTTCATATGATAATCAATTTATTCAAATTAAAAAAAATTTTTTTTGAGACAGGGTCTCACTCTGTAGTTGAGACTGACCTGGAACTCACTGTGTAGCCCAGGTTGGTCTTGAACGCACAGTGATCCTCCTGCCTCAGCCTCTCGAGTGCTGGGATTACAGGTGTGTGCCACCATGCCCATCTAAAAAAGTTTTTTATGACTAACAATTTTAGGATTTTTCTCTTTGTTGGTTAATACTAGTAGAATATAGTAACAAAAATAAGAATGATAGACTCCATTATTAGAACTGTATTAAGTGTAGGAAGTGACATACATGTTTGACAAACAAGATGCCATTTTTTCTATCTCTGAAGCCCTGTGATATAGGTACTGTTATTATCTGTTTTGCCTGTGGAGAAACTTAAGATTGAAAGGCCTTGGGATGGATGGGCTAAGAGTCGCATACTAGCAAGTGGAACCCACATCTGTCATGCTCCAAAGACTGATAAGCTATGTTGTTTCACAGGACTACAGACTGTAACATCAACCTCAGTTTACACTGGAGAAAAAAAATCTAGCAAGAAAGTCAATTAAATGTGAAATTTATCAGGGGTTAGTAGAAAGATCTATCAAATGATTCAAAAAGAAACGTAGGATGGTCCTGACTCCTTCCTTTCCTTTCATAAAGCCAACCAATAGGGTATTTTTTGCTCATTTTCTGTCTCCGTTAGCAAAGATGAGCTATGTGAGCACAGGCATCTGACGCCTGGTAGGGTATCCACAAATATTTATTAGAATTAGTTACCATCCCAAATGGTGATACAGTTAGTAAAAACCATAGCTGATTGGTCGTCACCAGTTGTGAATTGTAATCCCTGAAGTTGTCATCTGTGTATTTCGAGTAGAAAAGTTGATTATTTTCTTATATAATCATGGCTTAACCAGAGGTGGATTCAGTTATTACTGTAAGATTCAAAAATATTTTCATATATTAGTGGCAGCTTTTTAATGAAACAGTTGGCCTTTAGTGTTACTCATAATAACTTCATGAATTTGTTAGTTTTCCTCACCCAAATAAAATTTAGTATACATCTGTAAATATGTGGCCATACTATTTACTTACAAGCAAGATAGTTGATTAATTATATTTATTGAGTACTCTAATAGATGCATACTTAGGTTTCTTTATTAAACAGTTTTGTGCTTGTAGAGAAAACATTTTAAAAATTGAACAGGAAGAGAAATGGAAAAGGAATGTGCTGTTCTAACAGGCTTCTGCTGCTGGGCAAGTTTCCCCCACCGTCCTGCAGCAGTCTCTTCGAATACAGGTGCTCAGAGGGAGAAGTGAATAGCTTCGAAGGAGATGTTTTCACAGCATAAATGTGTGACTGAATCTGTGTGTCCACTAGAAAGTGTACTTCTGACACGATCATGTCCTGATGAGACCTCAGCACGATAAAAGGCACCTGAGTTGGAAACTACTTGATTGGCATTTCACCCGTCCACAGCAAAAGAAAACCACAGCAATAGCAAAAACCTGGGGTGAGTGTGTGGCAGGGACAGGAGAAAACAGCTTTTCTCCAGTGGTAATCCTTAAGGAAAGAGATAAAATTCATTTTCTTATTTTTGCATTAGCAGCCAGGAGCCTGAAGCTGCTCATCAACCGTGTGACCTTGGGCAAGTCATGTGTCCCTTCGGATTTGCGTTACTGCAGGGGCTTGGGACTCCTTTGATTTTCCTTTCTGATTTGGAATTGTTTGCAAGGTCACAATTTTTTTTTTTAGAGAAAGGATGGCAACCACTTTCTCAAGGGTGTGTGTTCATTCTTTTAGGAAATCCAGCAACTTCCACAGGCAAAGTATTCCCCTAAGAGAAACAATTTCTGAGAATAAAGTGCCTTACTGTATTCCCCCACTACTGCAAACAGATCCAGACTGAGATAGGAAAATTTCAAGGAAAGATTGTTTGATTAGATCATACCCAGCCCCTTTAAATAATGTTATTTCAAAGGGGTTCTTATGACTAATGTAAAAAACAATGGTAATAATTGTATAACTTAACTTTGAAGCTGAAATGAGTTATTTTACTCCAAACTTTAGTTTGTTGTACAACTAAAGACATTCAAAACCAAATTAACCTGTGCTTCGACTTATTTGGAAGTGATTATGCTGTGCATATGAATGTATTCATAATTTATCCCTCTTCCTCAGAGGTTCCACGTGACTGAGAACGTAGAATCACTCTGAAGTGTTTTTTTCTAAAATTTAAAGCCTTTTGTCATCTCATTCTGTTTGGGGTGGCTGAGTTGTAGAGGTCATTCTGATTGAGAGGAAGACGTGGGGGGAGGGGAAGGAGGAGTGGTGACAGCTTCATAATGATGTTTGCTGAAACCCAGGTCAAGAAAAACAATGAGCCACAAACAGCTCTCGTCTGGTTTAAATGCTTTTTTGATTATAAGGAAAGAGAAGAGGTTGCATACGATTAACATTCTAGATGAGGTAGTTACTTCTTGTTGAGAGAATGTCTGCTAAAGATAGAAAAATGTGGGTTTAAATCCTGGCGTTCTTCCCTTTCCTGTGGTAAGACCCAGGGTGAGGCATATACCGTAGCCTCTTGAAGCCTCAGTTTCTCCAGCTGTATGATTAGGGTGACACCTCTCTCCTTCAGCGTGTTAGGCTTAGTGCCATCTTAGTACCTAGGGTACCTGGTTTGGGGTGGCCATTGTGACTATTGTAATGGTTCTTTTGACAAATATTCTTGAAATCCAAAGCTTTAGATCACATTTATAATTGCATATTTTGTCTCTGCCTCCTTTGTGTACTGTGATCTCTGTAGTGCAGGGACCACATCTGCTTTTAGCTCTGTCTTCAGAGCCGAGGCATGTAGCTGGAAGTCATTATCTTTTTGAAGGACCGATGACTAAAGGGAAAAAAGGGAAGTGTCAGTTATCTATTGGGAAGAGTGTTAAACGCATTATTCGCAGAAGAAAAAAAAAGATAATGCTGTCAGAATTGACAGTGACTCCCTGGGCAAGATGTTTGTGCAGGTTCAGAATCTGACCCGCTTCAAGCCTGTCTGGAACCAAGAAATTTAGGGGTGGTGGCGCTTTATATCTTCATTGGGTGCTTTATATCTATCGAAGGTCTGTGCTTTGACCACAGCTGAACCTTCTGAAGTGTGTGTGGCAAGTAGAGAGGGCCCTGCCTGCAGGCAAACAGAGCGGAAGACTTGGAGAAATTTCCCTTCGCCTTCAGTTTTGGTGCAGTAGACTGCTAGGATTTCAGCATTGTTTGTTTGATGTTTCAAGCAGGTTTCTTTATATATCAGAAGAAAAAAAAATGAACATTGATAATACTTACAGGATATGTTTTATGTTTTTTCTAATTTTTTAATGCCTTTAAAGAAAATTTATCTTATAATTGCCTTGTTGTCTGCCTTATTCAATATTAGCCATTATACGCTACACTTATATTTGGCTACACATGTCACATTTCTCTGGGCCTTCTGAATTAAAAGTGACATTTAACTATAGGGCACTTTCCCATTTACATTTCCAGGAACACCTTGGTGCCCTTAAAAATATCTTAGCAGGTACAGATGTTTGGAGTCTTGGACTGCATTCAGTCCCTTTTCAAAGACACCCTTAGCTGTCAGGTTAAAGTCAGAGGTATGGTCCTTGTTTTGTAGTCATCCTTAGTGGCCTTCACAGGTCCCATGTCCCCCAGTTCGCAGTTTGGGTTGTGACCGTGAATCTCAGCCACGTCCCCAGCAGGTCCACGTCTAATCTCAGGTTGTTCCATGAGTGGAGTTATGGGATCTTGGCTCAGATTCGCAAAGTGTGCCTTGCGCTGCAGACTGCCAGTAAGCTGGTCCAGTGGACCCTCAAGTTACGATCAGCCTGATGTAAGAACGACTTGGGTTAATTCTGTGATTGGAAGATTCATCTGCCTCTTGTTATCTATAGTGTGAACCAGGTAAGCATCCAGATCTCAGTTGTATTGACCTACACCCGACTTGAATTACAACTAGCCCTTGGGAACTGATCGAGTTCCTAAGTCAGGGGCCCACTGAATTTTGGAGGCTGTGACTATTGAATTTAATACCAATACCAATCCTATACCATTGCTCATACCAATCTGTTATTGTGTCTACTTCTTGAAAGATGCGACTGACATTCAGAAGTTAAATATATTTTGTAAAGCTGTATGGGAGAGAATGACAGATCTGGCTAAAAAATTACCCGGTTTTCATTCCAGGATTTGTACTTGGTTAGGCTTTTCAGAAAGCAACCTTTGCTTACAAACTACATTTACCAGGTTGTTCTTTGGTCTGCTGTTGAAGGGTTATTTGAAGCTGTAATGAATTCAAAAAACGAAAATACAAAAAGATGTCAACACAGAGGTTGGATTCAGCTGAGTCAGGTGGATAGGGTTTCTGTATTGTGCCTCTGTTGGCTAACAGCATTGTCTCCTGCAGTGTTTGACGCTACTGTTCCTGTTTTCTTGAAATCACCATTCCCAATATGCAATGTGCTCTTTCCTGGGCTGTCTTCTACAGTGTTGGAAGGCCAGATGACGGTGCAGTGAACTTATGTGTGGAAGCATGTTTGTAATTGACTGCATTTTTATACCAAGGTCCCTGGGTGCCTTTTGCTATACAGGGGTGATCAGAATATATGGTGAATGTTATGCATTTTTAAAAAGATTTATAACAGTGAAAGACATTGCCATTAATCTACCTCAAAATTCTTCCTCTTACTTTGAACACACTTTATCCCATCGTGCCTGCCACTTTATGAAGCAGTTCTGGAAGTCTTTTTTTGTGAGTGGTGAAGACATTATGATGCGTCCTTGTCCCCCTTATTCACCAAATTTGGCCGCCTCTGACTTCCAGCTCCTCTCCAAAGTCGAAAAGACTGTGAAAAGCAAGCAGTTTTGATTAATTCAGGACACTGAGGCAGCCCCAACTAAAGACAGTCACAAGGGACTACAGAACTGCTTCAGAAAGTGGCAAGAAGGATAGGAAAAGTATGTGCAAAGTGAGGGGTGTTCATGGCACTGTGTATTTTAACATAATTTTTTAACTTTAACGTTCACTGTACTTTTGGTTAATAGCTCATAATAGAGGTTCACTTGTTGTGAAGGTAAATAAATGTCTTGTTTGCTTGTGCGTTGTCTTCTTGGATCTACTGGCAAAGGAAAGGCTCTAGAACATTTTCCTGAGGCTGCCCAAGGCATCCAAGGAGCCAGCAGCCTCTGGAGGGGCCAACCCTCAGGGCAAGGCAGACACACTGTGCTCTCATGTGTTTCCTCCTTCTGCCTTTTCCTGTTGTCTGAAAATTTAATGAGATAAAGGAAAAGGCAGGGCAAGTGGCCTTGTTCTGGAGCAGGGAGGGCCTGAAGGGCCCCCTGGAGTATCTGCTGTGGGGACTCAGGATGTTGGCACGTGGCCTTCCAACACTGTAGAAACCACACCTGGACTTGAAAGGTCGGTCTGGACTTCCTGGAGGGGTTAGGGAGCTGTTGTAGGCCTGCTTGCTTCTTCTGGGGGAGGAACTGTTTCCTGCTGCAGGTTTATCTTGGTGCAGGTTGGGAACCAGCTCACACTGATGATAAGGATTTAATTAATATATATAGGGGGGGATTTGAGCCACTGAGCAGCACAGTGCCCTAGGCCATTTCTTATTTCAGGATGGGAGAGATCTAAGGAGTACATTTCAGACCATCACAGGTGAAAAGATGTGTGAGGGGCTCTGGGATGAGAGCTGTGTCCTTTGCTTGATTTCCAGTAGCAGGCAGGTGTTCTGCCTCGTCCAGAGCCTTGGGAATCACCTCTTAGTTGTGCCTATTGTCTTTGTTTCTGTGATTCACTTACAGCTTTAAAAAATATGACTAGGCCTGCCCTGTGCTCATTATTGCATGTGGCAGGGAGGACGTGCTTTTAATTTATTCTCTGCTTCTAATTGTAGTGTGTGCATGTCAGGGTTCACTGGCTAGAGAGAGAATGAGCCCTGCTTTTGTAAAGCAGTTAATTGAACCTGGTAACGATTATTGTCAGCAATCCCCTGAGGCTATGCTAGTCCCTGTGCCTCATCCCTCATGGTGATTTCCAGCATCCAGTGTGCTGGGACAACGGCAATTTCCAAAAGGAAACAGCAATAGCAGACTAGAGTTCCCATGCCACAGACCACATGAACTGTAATGTTGGTAACCTCATCTGAGTTTGTGCTAGTGTCTGCTGCTAAGAAAGCTATGAAAAGCATGCCTCTTGCTTTGAAATGACAAGAGAATTGTTTTACAATACTGTACAGGCAACACACAAAGGACTAGTATCTGTAATATAAAAAGAACCCTTCCATGTCAGTAAAAAATGTTAAAATAAAATTGTAAATATTTATCTACTGCAAAGTAGCAGTAGAGAAATGGGCAAAAGACATGAAAAGTCACTTTGCAGAAGTGGATTACACAGACAAAGAAAAGATGTATGATTTCACTTGTAATCAGGGAAAAGTAAATAAAAGCAGCAAGACACCATTTTATCAAGCAGTTGGCAAAATAATAGGACAGTGATGTAATAATAATATCCGCTGTCAGCAGCGGTCTGGGGAAATGGGAATCCTGGTGGAACAGCCCACACCACGGCCAGTTGTGGGAGTTTTTAAAGCTGAAAATGCGCAGACCTTGTGAACTAGCATCTCCACACTTGCAGTTTGCTTGCAGAAATACTAGCACGAGTGCACCAAAACACGGCATTGTTTGGTTCAGCAAACATCAAACACTAGATGTGTGCCAGTGTAGGAAAGTCAGGGAAGATCGTGGGGAAATCTCGTCGAAGGAGTTATTGTTAGGCAGTAGTCCGAAGGAGAGAAGCAGACCTGCGGGTGACAGATCAAGGACAGATCCAGAGCGCAGTGCTGACTTTCCAAAGCAAGGATAGACTTATTTGTACAACCTGATAAAATTCAAGTTCGAAAGGAGGAAAACAATGCTACATGTTTTGTGTATCTATATTCCTCTCTTATTACTGTGGAAAAATGTTGTTAATGTCTGGGGAGGATCAGCAGTGGGCCCGAGAAGATGTGAGCCTTGTCTGGGCTGCGTAGATTTCTAGAAGGGAATTGCTTGGTGTAATCAAATTGAATGATAAAATTTATTAAGAGAAAATGAAATGAAATAGAATGTAATTATTCATTTGTCTGCAACTTGCTGGCAGTAGTAGCCTTAGAGGGAAGCTGGAGATCAGAGCCCTGACAGCAGCCCTCACAGCCCCTAGGTTTCATTCTCTTCCTCCACCCCAGGATCCTGCCGCCCTGAGGGTTCTGGTGAAGATCAGTGGGACCCTACGCTGCTCCTCCAGAGAAGAGCCCGGTGTGGAGCTGGTGCTAACTGCGTGCTCAACCTCACATGGACCTGGGCGGGGGCCTGGATGGTGCTTTGTGCGGTGTGACTGGTGATCGATTACTGTCATCTGCCTTACGGCTTCTGATTTTGGAGAGTGGACTCTGTTTGTGCTCCGGTTTTTAAATAAGTCTCTCTCTGCAGAAAGTCTCTCAGTCTCCGTGTGGTGCCCGCAGCTCTCTGTGCTGGTGGGGTGTTAGAGCCAGCTCAGCCTCCCATGCCAGCGATCGGCGCCACTGCACAGTCCCCACACCCTGAGGGGCTCCACGCTGGTCTAGTGCTCTCCTGTTGCCATCTTGAAATTCTTCCCGAAGCTAGCAAGAGGGGCCCTGTGGTTTCAGTCATCACGTCCTGTGCATTACGTCATTGGTCTTGGTTAGAATGACGGATCGGGTCAACCTTGCAGGGCCGTGAGGGGAGCTGAGGGCCCTTGGCCATGGGCCTCTGGCTCCGTGAACAGCAGAGGACTGTGGTGTTGAAGCAACCAAAGGAGCTCTCTAGGACAGCCTGGCCTTCCATGTGTTTAAAAGGCAGCGAGGCAATCTGTTCCTGCTTTTGCCCTGAGGGCGACAACCACTTCTCCTGTTGTGCCCATCTGTCTGTCAGCCAGCACATCTCCTGATGGACTCCGAGGAAAAGCTTTACTGTGTGGTACAGGAGATGATGAGGCTGTCACCTCCCTCTGGTTTGCATTTATTCAGATCCTAGGTGCAGAGAGAACCAGGACCTGGGGCAGGCTTTGTATCCAGGATGGAGCAAGGGCCTGGGAGACAGTGTCCCTCTATCCCCAGCAGCTTCCGGTTCACTGTGGTTCATAGCACTTGCATGGCTCCACGCCGTCCTGTTCCCCAGCTCCGCATCTCCATACCCTGTGTCCCTGCATCCCACACCGTTCTCATCTCCATGCCCCCGTGCTCTCCCTACCCCCAGCAGCTTCTGTACTCCGTGCCTTTGTTCCCTGCACCCCCAAAGCTCTGCATCCCATCTGTCTTGCTCTCAGAGCTGGCCCCAGGGGTACAGGAAGAGGGGAGAGGAAGTACCCACAGCCATTTCCTCTCCTTGAAGCAGCCTGGCTAATGAAGGAAGGTGGATTTAGAAGTCAGAAGGATCTAATTTCAAAGCCCAGGTGGCCATTTAACAGCTGGGCAAGTTCTTGGGCAAATTACTTAACTCCTCTGATCCACAGGTTAAGGGTTAGATGAGCAAGGCGTTTAAGGCTCCGGCCTGGAAAGCGTTTAAGTGCTTCCCGCTCTGCTCTCCTTGTGTGGAATTCTCCACAGCGTCGTGCCATCGCTTCACCTGCTCCAGCTTGACTTCACCGAATGGCTCTTAGGTGTGAGGAGGAGCCGAGGCAGGGGCGGTTGGGTTTTCCTCTGAAGTGCGCAGAGGCTGAGGAACCGACTTCTCCTTCGTCTTCACTGGGGCAGAGCCCCGGCATAACCGTTCCTTCAGTGAAGGAGCCCCACACTGCAGACTTTTGGGATGCCAGGTCCTGGGGTGGGGTCAGGGCAGGGGTAGCTGCAGGCCCTTGAGCCGGTCAGGTGTTAATCACAGAACAGAGCCCGCGAGTGACCTGCTTCAGTGGAGCTCTTGCTGCCTTTCCCCAAACCTAGCTGGAACGCGGACAGATGGGCTCTTTGGTAGCCCAGAATCCATCAGAGCAGTTATTCCAGCAAATTCCAGCCTGGGAGGCGGCAGCAGCCGTAATGCGCCTTGGAAGTTGGTGTATCTAATGAGTTGGGAAGGTCCTCTGGGTCACGCTCCCAGGTGCCTGCCTGCCTGCCTGGCTTTCCAGGCAGATGTTGACCTGGCTTATTGGAAGAGGTGAGGGGCATCTCTGCATTCTAGGTTTGCTCATTGGAGAGAGCTGGGATGTATACTTTTGTCTGTTGTCCAAAGTTACAGGGTGTTTGCAAAGTTTATTTCAGGCACCAAACTCTTGCTTCATATGCCGTAGCGTGGCAGTGGTTTTTCTAGCTTCACATTATTTTGGCGTTCCTCATCTTCACATCTTTGTTATAACCACACTGTATGGATCTGTCACAATGTTTGCTTTTCACTCCTGTTAATGGGTTGGGATGTTTTGGGATCAGTTACATAATGCTTTTGTTTCTCACATTAAACGTACCACCAGTTCTCCCTCTCAATATTTTGAGTATTGAAAATAATTTCTTAGGTGACGTTAATTATGATGCGCCTGCCTGCTGAGCCGTTTTTCGCTGGTGATGGTAATGATAATGTTTCAGCATTCCTGACTGGCTGTCATTAGCCCACCCTAAGCACCAGCCCCCTGTGTAGTATGCAGGAGTGAAATCATTCGAGAAGTGAAATATATGTGCTGCAGATCCAGGAGAGTTGTTGTGTCTTTTCCCAAGGTATGACTGAATTTTTCAACTGTCAAATCTGAATTCTTAATTGCGCTCTTTGTGCAAAAATGCATTCTTTGAATTTATTATGTTTTTACAAAATAATTTGTAACCACAGTTGGCAGTGATTCCTGTTTGCAAAACCTTATCCTTTGACTTCTTTCCGTTCCGCTGGATCCGAGAACCTTTCCTAGACGCGAAGATCTTAACGTCATGTAGCCCCTCGTTGTCTTCCTCTTCTGTTGTTTGCCTTTCTCTCCTCCTCCTGCCTTTCTCCCTGTCTCTCCCTCTTCTCATTTTCCTTTCCTTCCTTCCTTTTTATTCTGTGACCCTCACTTTGTGTTACCAGAGTCACAGTGGAGACTTTATTTAAATGTGTGCTCTGTCAGCTCAGGGTGAACTGAAGGTGCGTTCTGTCTGGTCGTGTGGAGTGCTAGCAAACCACACATCTGTTAACTGATAACAGTTTTTGTAGACAGGATTTTCAACGTATGTTAACAGAGAGCAGTTTTGAAATTAGCCAACATCTTAGACGCATGTGCTTGTTCTTGAGTCCCCCACCCAGAAAAGGGCTGTTCATTTGGTGGTTTAAGGTATGCCCCGGAGGGCTTTGTACTTGCTTGGCATTGTGCTTGGTGTGAGCTCCCAGTTAGGGATCCAACATCATTTATCTTCAAAATGATGCTCTCTGAAATGAAAGAGCAGTGACTGATAGTTACTCTTGGACAGCAGCTGTAAGCCAGGACTATCAAATGGTAGAATTTCCAGACATAGGATATGCAGTTAAAGTAGAAAAATTGAACCGTGCATCCCGTGCTTTTGTTTGCTGAATCTGGCAACTGCATCTGTCATCATGAACACATGAGGACAAGCTTCCAGTCGGCCTGGAGCTTGTGGTCGGGAGGCAAGAGTGCAGATTTCTGACCTCGGATGCTAGGCTGGGTATTGAACACCTCACAGTATCCCTGGAAGGTGGGTGGTGCTTTGGACTCCACAGTGACGATGAACAAGGCTCAGATAGCCAGGATGTGGGTTGGGGGACAGAGTATCAGGAGCTCACACCCTTCTGCCTACAGAGAGAGCCCTCGTTTTCCCCCGTTACAGCCTCTTGTCTCCTGACTGGCAGTGTGGCAGCAAGAATCTTCTTTTGCTGGTTTTGAAGAGATCCTGTGGCAAAGTTAAGAGCCCTTAACGGTACTTCTCCGCCGCTGGATTTTCCAGGCAGCAGGAGGCAACCAGCTGTTTCCACTGTATCAAACCCAAAACATATCATGCAGAAAAAATGTCAAGTCATTTTGAAAAATGTCTGAAGCATAATGTGCTTGACAGGAGTGAAATAGCATCGGCCGTAGTCACATAATTACTACCTCAGTGTTGCTTTCCTGAGAAGCCCTTTCTTCCTGCACTGGAATTAAGTCAATCTGAGCATCTGGGCAGCTGTGTACAACTGGGGTCTCACGCGTACAACAGACACGCGAGTCCTGGTAGGTGTGATACTTGCAAGGTTGGCTGAGCAACTTAGCAGTTTCTTCCGTGTTCCTTATCTTCCGACTAAGCTCAGGCAGACTTATTAAATTAAAGGAAATGAAGGTCACCCAGTTTCTTCTGCAAACAATAAATGTTAAGATAGGGTGAGATGGAGGTCCAAAATCTGATTTGAATTTAAGCAGCCAGATGCCATAACATTGCCATCCACTAGATGTCGCTGATGATTCACACCAGGGCAGCTGTAGGCCCATTTGTGGACCTTCAAAAATTCCTTAAAAAGGTCTGGCCGGTTATGACTCTGGAACTTCTACATACTTTTCTCTTCTTCATCTTTTTTTTTTTAAACTTTTACTTTTTAATATTCTTGTGTTCACTGAAATGGACCTTATTTCTCCTCCTGGTTTTTTCTACTTAAGTTAGCAAATAACCAGCAAAGGAAAGTGACAAAGTCTGTCTTACTTTAACCATGCTGCTCTTCGTGTGTGTTACCTTTTTCTGATTTTTGGTGTAGCTCCCAGACTTCATTTCCGTGATCAGTTTGGTGTGCAGTTGTCTAGTTGCTGTACACTTCCTACATCCAGGAAAGTTGATTTTTCTTTTATGGATTTATGCTTAGTTTACTCTTGAGAAAGGAAAAAAAAATCTATCTTTTCCACTGGGGATTTGCCTTTGACAACACAAGGGATCAGATGCCTGCTGTAACCCAAGTCGTTCTGGCTTAGAGACTGCAGCCAGTGGGCCGATCCGCGGGAAGACGGGTGGGTCCGTGCGGGGCCACGAGTCAGTTCTCTGCCTGTACTGAACAAATTCCCATCCAGCCAGCAACAAAAGCAGAGAGACTGGCAGCTGCTATAGATTTCCACTCCTAATGAGCTACATTTTTTTCCCCAGAGCATGGCTAATATGGGATGGGATCCTCAAATTTTAAAAAAGGGAATGTTGAAAGGGAGTAGAGTTAGCTTTAATCAACTTTAAAAAAAAATCATAAAACTAATTTTCAGGAAAGCTTGAGACCCATGGAAAGTTCTCTCGTAAATATTATAATGGCAAGAGTTCTTTCTTTCCTCTCCTCTCTCCCTCCCTCCTCTCAGAAACTCTCCTAGTTTTCAGAGTAGGAGCCACCTAATTGGCACAAGGGTTGGGAGAATTGGGGTGGGCAAGGGTCTTTGTATTAGAGGGTGATTTTGCTTCATTTATTTATTTATTTATTTATTTATTTTTATTTTTTTAAGCAAAACATTTATTGGTACATTTTAGATATGCATGATCACATTCATCACAGGGGATTTGTACCTGTGCAGGATTATATCTTGCTTCTTCTTTTCTCATCCCCCCCACTTCAACCCCTCTTCCTCTCCTTATTTACAAAAGCTTTGTTTTTCCATTTTTTCCTTCTATTTTCTCCTTTTTCCCCTGTCCCTCCTTTCCTTTAGATATTTTGTTTGAGTGGTCTTACGCTTCTCTGCTGCCAGAGGGTTTCAGGAAGAATTGAAAGATTCCTTGGCTTCTCCTGCACCACATGGGCACGTGTGGCCCCTGTACAGCAGGTGCCCTTTGCAAAACTCTGCTCAATTTCACGCCAGCCCATGGCACCCAGCAGTGTGGAGCCCCTACAATGCGAAGTCATTGTCTTTTGCCTTGGACTTCTCTTGAATGGTGGTGTAGCCTTCACTTGAGATACTTTTTAGGTAGCTTTCTATAGATTTCATTATATTGAAAATCTAACCTCCATAAAGTAAGGACAATGTAATCACAGTGGGTCTAGGTTTCCCAGTCACTGGGAAGAATGGTTCAAATTCCTGATTATA
Source organism: Fukomys damarensis (assembly GCF_012274545.1). NCBI lineage: Eukaryota > Metazoa > Chordata > Mammalia > Rodentia > Bathyergidae > Fukomys > Fukomys damarensis. The sequence goes on along the minus strand of NW_022900940.1, from coordinate 39,946,600 downwards.
ATCTGACATCCTGTATCCAGCCTTACAAATGTCTGCTTGACTCCTGTGGATGAGGTGGGAGAAAAAGAAGCTGCAACCCAGTGTGAAAACACAAGATAACTTCCTGACTTTATCCGCAGTATGAATTATATTTAATACCAATCATGTTCTTGCTACACAGCAGCTTCCTGTGTAAATTGTGGGAAAATATGAAAACTTTTCCAAGTACCCAGCTAATCCCACGTTGGAATCTGCGATTGTCACGTATCTCTTTTGATACAATTTATTCTCTGCAGATTTGCCAGTATGTAGTGTTGCTCTTTCAGAAAAACTGTTGATATGTTCTCTACCTGTGCGCTACAGTGTTGAAAGTATCGAGTTGGGTCAATAATATAGTTTTGATGGAGTCATTGGACTCATTCAGGGTTTTTTGTCTAAATGTTACTATGAATCTCTGGGACTTATTTGGCTTTTATGGCTTAGAACTTCATCTCTAGAACCAGCATTTAGAACTTATACCAAATAACCATGCTTTCTGTCTTATAGCTTCCAACTCAGCATATGCAGAGCTGGCTCAGTCTTAGATACAGTTTGGCTTGAGTTTTGTGAATCCCTCAGATATACCCAGGTTGACCTTGTGGTCAGTTCCAAAATCAGATGCGCCCTTGGGTTGGGTCCAGACATGTGATGAGTTCGGTAAAACCAGACTTTGAGTCTTGCATCTATGGAGAGACCCTCTTGGTAAATGGTTTTGCTAAATTTATTTGGTTGTTTTTATGGAAATCTGATTAATAACTAATTTTATTATATTTTTTTACATTTATAGTTCAAAAATATGGCTTAATTTGTAAAGCTGTATTAAAACATGAACTTGTTTTATTAAAATATGAACTTACAGGCTGGGGATTCAGCTCAGTGGTTCCACCACCTGCCTCACAAGCTCATGGTCCTGAGTTCAACCCCCGGTACCAAAACCAAAACCAAAAAATATGAAGATATGAACTTATAAAACACATTGATAAAGTTGATTGTTTAAACCTGACGTTCATCCATAGAGGCTTACTGGACAAATTACAGCCATAAGTTATATAATCTGCCTGTGTTTATCAGTGTGGAAAAAGAACTGTGCTCCATTCCTAAAAACTGCTAAATATTCAGTATCCTTGTGTCCCATTTTTATAAATGCATATTTTAAAGACGTATACCTAAAAACTGCAAATCAATAGAAGGATAGAATTATAGCTATTTACAAATGCTTGATCTTTCTATGCCTTTAAATTTTTATGATGAAATTATATTATTTTTGCTATCATAAGTCAGGAAGCTCTTTTCTGTTTAGAACAGACAAAAGTTGAATTTTTTTTCATCTCTCAATACACTGTTTTTGCAGATGCTGTTATCAAACTATAACTAGATTAAAAATGCAGATGCATTTCTTTAATGAAATGGATTCTAGACTACATTGTCGTTCTCTTAAATATTGCAATCCCTTTTAAATATTGCAGTTCCCTATTACTGCTAAAAATACACTCTTTCCCTGACTCTGTCAGTTTCCTCCTGAAAACAAAAGCCTGGAAGTCACTTTCTACGAATGTGCAGTGCCTGCAGATCCATCTGATGTGTTTCTGCCTATCGGGGCTTGGTTAGGATTCTGTTAAGTTTCATTGAAACATTCCAAATGTATGCAAATGTGAGGCTTGTGACATATGCATATTGCTGCTGCTGTTTATATATGTTGTTTTCTTTTCTAGCTTACTTTAGGCATTGATTTTAGGTAAAGCTCCTTGATTCATCCTTTTAAAAATTAAAATGTAAAATGAGACTGGAAGCAAGGTTGGCACCATGGGAAGGTTCTCTAACATGCTGTCTGCTTTGCATCTTCTAAGTTTGAGTCGTGTTTAAATGAAGACCGGGGATTTCTGGGTCTCGCTGATGTGATGGTCTTCTGTGTCATGCCTTTTGCTTGGTCAAAATAATTAAGTAGCAGAATTAGTTTTTGAAAAAAAGGCAAAAGTTTTAAATTTGGGTGTGTAAATGCCTGTTGCTCAGAATGTTACAGACCTGATGTTTTGATTCAAAGCAAAAATAAGAGAGAGAGAGAGAGAAGAGAAATAACTTATAAAATGAATGATAACACGACCGTCTAGTACGCTTAATTTGCCATTGGGAGCTGGGAGGGACAGAACAAATGAACTCTTTGGGAGCGCAATTGCTGCCTGTTGCAGCTGTGTCTGTCCAGGCATTGACGATCTTATTCAGTGTCCGTCACGTCGTGAACTCCACATTTGTTCTTTGGATTGTAACTCCAGGATCTAACCTCTCCCTGCAACTGTGAAGACAATCAAAAAATAAATATCAAATGAATGAGAATAGTTTGGATGTGATGCAGTTGTTGTCTTCGAGCATTTTTGGTAGAAGTCGGAATTCTTTTAGCTAAATATTCTTTTGGCTTTGTAAAATCAAAATTAAAATTGTACATGAGACCTGAATCTACCCCTCTTGAGAAGCATAAGAACATTTTTGATATTTCAAGTTCCAGCAAAAACAGCCCCGTGACACCCAGGCCCTCCCTCTTGAAGCTAAAAAGCTCTAGACATCACATAACAAATGAGTATAGGAAGGATCTGAATGGTGGAAACATGAAGACAGATGGTCCAAGGACCTCTGGACACCAGGAGCAACATTGCTCTGGGTCCCCTGGGTCTCCTCATTAGTTCTCATACGTCGTGAACAGAATGCTCCAGGAGCCTCCCACCTGGCCCAGTAACAGGCACAGACCACAGAAACCCCTGCTGTCGTCCCCCTCCATCCGCAGACAACGGACTGGCAGAAGGGCCACCTGACAGCCGGAGAACTTTTTGGTGTACATCCTATGCCAACCAAATACCCGTGGAAGAGCCAGCCCCTGGGTGCTCTGTGGGAGTCGGCAGAGCAAGAGAGAGCTGGTCTTCTGCCCTGTGCTCTGAAGCTCAAGGAGGCAGTGCTGCTTGGACTTCTTCCACCTAATAATGTTGGAGGACCTGAGCAGGGAGCCAATTTTGTACTTCCTGCTGGGCAGAAGCAGGTACAGTTGACCTCCCAGTAGGTGGTGCTGTGTTCCCCAGCGGGAACCTAATCTCCATGAGAGCAGGTGGTGCTCCTTGTCCCCTCTCAGGGCACTGTCAGCAGGGCCCTGCCTTTCCTTGTCTGCCGCCAACAAGACAAGACAGAGCAAGGCGGTACAAATGGGGAGTACTCAGCGTTCTGTCTTCTCCCACAGTACTGCTGAGCTGAGCTTTCGCTCCCCTTCGTCCTCAGAACTGAATGCAGCAGCCCAGGTAGAGGCCTCCAGCGTCCTCCTTTCTCCACGCCCACTCCGCAGACCCGAAGCTGACAGGGCTTCCACGCTCTGCTCTGGGGCTGCTCGCCTCCCTCACCCGTGTCGGTGGGGTTGTGGGGTTCCATGAGGTGGTAATGAGACTGATCGGTGTTGCTGGATTTGGGAATCACCTCAGGGATGAATTTCCCCCCAGTTGATTCACTTCAGAGAACTTACCAAGGCACGTTTTAGGCCTGGTCTGATATTCTGGCGTTTTTTTCTCATGGGCAGTATTCATATGATGGACAGCAGGAGCAAGCTGGTGGCGTGGATCACACTCAGAAGGTGCCCATCTGAGGCCATTTTCAGGGTATGGGGCATTTCCCCTCTGTGATGTCTAGAAACAGTCAGAGCTTTTTACCAGGCCTTTTCCTTTCATGAGGAAGTTTAAACTGTTCTTGTAAGGGTAGGCTTTAGAGTTCATAAAAGTTGCATCTGTGCTAAGATGGCCTCCTCTCTAGGATGCCCATAGTGTTTAGGTCCTGTGGTCATAGAGACGCTGTGATCCCTGGGCCAGAGTTGAAAATTCACAGGCCACGTGACACACAGTATTATTAATGTCACAGCTATATATCTCTTCTAGCATATACAGAGGTGGTAAGAGGTGGGCCAGTCCAAGCTCCAGCTCCCCAGCCTCAGCATGTGTGGAGCTGACATTGATTAGCGACTCCCCACTTTCTCCTCCCACCAGTGCCCAGCAACCACATTACACTGTACATCTATGCCCCATTTGCTCTATCTGTTCACCGGTCAATAAACATTTAGATTGTTTCCACATCTTGGCTGTTAGATGTTGTGAACAGTGCTACAATAAACTAAAAAAAAA
>NW_022900940.1:39924765-39942380 GCF_012274545.1 Fukomys damarensis | reverse complement strand
TTGTGAGAGTTTGTGAAAAGGGAAAAAAAAAAAAAAAAAAAAAAAAAAAAAAAAAAAAAAAGCAAGAATGGAGCTGAGCTCTTGTTCCTACCTGCACCAGTGATGTGGAGCAGGGTGGTGGGGAGGAGCTGGTTAGTGCTGTACTCTGCTACCCTTTGCCTAGGCCAGAACTCAGCAAGTCCATAATTCTGCAGTTCACAGAGGAACTTCCATGTGTGTTCTGCAGTATTGGAGCAGTCTGCTGTCTCTCAAGTCCCCTATCTGCCAGTGCGTTGGACCCCACAGGGAGTTGGCCTTACACTCCACTCACAGGCAGCAAGCTGATGTGAAGTGGAGCCTCTGTCACACACACTGGGAAGATGTCAACAAGCCCGGGAGGAGAGCTGCACTGGCTCCGCACCTGAGCGCACGGGGCAGTGTGTCTCGGTGCTCTGCTTCTGCTGAGTGTTGCCAGAGCCCAGCATCAATCTAACAGGACACCCACCTGGCTCTCCCACCCCACCGTATCTGGGGGAATGCCCTCTACATGGAAAGGTTAAATAGGAGCCAGGATTGGAGTATAATATCCAAGATGTCTAGGGTGCGATAGAAAATCAATCATCATTCCAAAAACCCAGAAAAATCACAACTTCGCTAAGAAAAGGCAATCAACACAAGAATGAGTCGGATGCTGGAATTACTTAGCAAAGATTTTAAAGAAGCCACCATGAAAAAAAATCCTTCAACAAGCAATTACAAATGAAAATTAGCAATCTTTGCCAACTAATAGAAATTATAAAAAGAACTAAGTGCAAATTATGGAGCTGGAAAATACAGTTACCAAAACAAAAACCTTACTGGATGATTATCTGGTTTGAAAAATAGAAGCAGATTTAACAGATTTAATCAGAAAACTAAAACAGCAAACCTAAGGGATCTGTGGGGCAGTAACAGAATAACATTCATTTCTTCAGAGATCTAGATGAGAAGAAAGAGTGAGACTAAAAACGTAGTCAAATAAATATTGGTTGAAAATTTCTTAAATTTCATGAACTATAAACCTACAGACTCAAAAGGCTAAGCAAACTCTTAATAGGTTAAACTCAAATTCTCATAGAGGCACATCAAAATCAAACTTCTGAAAACTAAAAGCAAGGAGAAATCAGTCAGGGAGAAATTAGACATCACAAAGGAGGGAATACCTCCTTGAATGTCTGCAGATTTGTCCCTGAAACTGTGGAAGCCAGAAAAAGTAGTATAGTACATTTTAAGCAGTGAAAAAAAAAAATGCTGCCAATTGAAGTGACAGTATCCTTCAGGAATGAATGAAGAAAAAAATAAAGATCCCAGATTATGACATACTAAGAGAGTTTTGTTTGCAATCATCTATTTTTGAAGGTCGGATAAAAGAAGTTTTCTGACCAGAAAGGAAAAGAGAGCAGAAGAAGGCTTGGATCAGAAAGATAAGAGCATCAGAATGGGCAGAAATAGCATCATCCTTCTCATGCGTTTCTTAAATTATGCTTGATGGCTCAGGCAAAACTTCGGCAACCGCTAATGTGATATTCATTGTATACAGAGAAATTGAGGTGATTATACATAAAAGGTGGTAAAGGTAAAAGGACTTGAATACAAGAAAGGCATCTACACTTCCCTGGAAGTGGTAGGATACCTGCTAGTAGACTGTGGTAAGTTGTGCATACATGTTCTTATACCTTCACCAGTTACTATCTCTAACTGGCAGTTATCTTTCCTGGCACTTTCCAGAGCATACTGATAAAACCTGTATCCCTAGCAAGGTATTAGTCTTGGCTTATGAGGATTTTACACAAATTTTGATACATTACAGTTTTAAAATTCAGTGTGTTTTTACGATGATTCATCATAATCACTGTAAGACATGAGTGCCTTTCTTTTTTGTTCCATTGTTGAGATGTTTTTGAGACATTTTCCCCGATTTTAGCCATTACAAGCAATGCTTAATGGATATGCCTGTTGGAGGCTCCTTGAGGATGTATATGTGTGTTTTTAAATTTTTCTAATTAAAATAAAACCCCTTGGGTATTTTTCTCTGTATTGTTTCCTGGGCTAATTCTAGCCCATCTGTTAAATTAGACTTTTTTTTTTAGACTCCATTGAGCCAGGGAATAGCTTTCCTGGAAATGCAAGCCCTGAGAGAATTAGAAGATACATTCCTGCATCATGAAAGGCCTTCAAGAGACCAAATGGTGCCAGCCCCGACTCCCAGACCACAGAGATGTTCAGGAAGTCATTTCATTATGTCCGAGGATTCCTGATTACCCACTGATCCATTCCTTGAAGATGTGGATGGCCACTAGAAAACTAGCTTTTTGCCATCTTCTTATCCTTCCTGTCTTGCTGCTTTGCAGTGTCTTTGGGTATAAACTGTTCCCCTATGGGCAACCTAGATGGTTTACCCTAGCTAGTCTGGAAGCAGTTACCCAGAGTGCCAACACATAGGCCAGGTAGCAAGGCAGACAGACACCTTAGGCCGAGAGTATGTGTGGGTTGATGCCACCCCACTCTTGGCTGGGGGAGGAAAAACAGTGTCGATGCTCAGCTGGTCACTGGTGGGGTGTCTGTGTGTGTGTGTGTGGGGGGTGATGGTACACAAATACAGCTATGCAATGCAGTATTTGTACAAGTGTTACAGAGGTTGTTTTAGGAAAGTAGTAGAGACAAATAAAAGTTATAAAAATGAATGGCGAACTAAAATTTTTTCTGAAATGGGGGGTGCTTTTGTTAACTTCATGGAAAGAGCTGTCAAGACTAGGAAGGGCCACCTGTTTATTCCTCATTGCCGAGGAGAGTTTATTGGTTTTAAGTGAATCTTTATAAAAACTTCCTTGTAGATTACTTCTTAAATGTGAAGTAATTCATTTTAAAGTAATATGTAAAATAATTGTAATTACATAGTAAAATAATTTGGAAGCTGATGTGTAAGAGGTTGTAGTTACTAATTTGTGTTTCATGGTTTGTCATAGGGTGTGTGATTCGCCTGTAGCAGCTCCTACATAAGGGCCAAAAAGACTCACAATGATCCCTACGAAAATGTTGCTTTAGGAAGTTATGATGACCTTTCATTGCGTTTTCAGATCAACTCCCTAAGAGACCAGAAAGCTCCTTGAGAATTCAAAGTATAATTAATGTACACTTCTTTGTTTAAAAGAAAGACTGAATCAAATTTGTATTAAAAGCAAGGAAGGTGACCTGTCTTTTGTAGCAAGGGCATTAGATGGCTGAATTATGATAAAAGGAGCATTGTGTTTGTCAGCTGTTATCATTCTAAATTTGCATAGAAGTAGTTATAATACCGAGAGACATTAAGCACATTAATTATCCATTAAAGGGGCAATTTAACAATCATTAAGGGAGGCACTAATAGATCGGTGTTCATCTTTACAAAGGATGTATTTGATCTGAGCTTTACCTAACACCAAAAAGATTAATCTGCCATTTTTACTTCCATGGGCTGTGTACTTTGTATTAGTTTTCTGTTTGCTTCTGGTAAGAGTTGAATATTGGAATGGATGAGCAAGCCTGCATTTTGTGCCTGTGCTGTGGGAACAGCAGCACCTAGTCAGTCGAGCAGGTACAGGTGATCTCCTTGGCTGGATGGATCCACATTTCACCTGCTGTGTGGAGAAGCCTTGCCGTTGTCTTAGGATCAGCAGCTGGGAGTGCTTTCCAGTGCCCCACCACTCTGCTCCTACAGTGCTTTGGGTTCGGCCACCTCCCAACTTCTGGACATCACAGCTAGGAGCTAGAGTCTCCTCGTGTCTCGTGTTAAAATGTCTTTGTCTCCTCTGTGGCTATTGTGCTTGTAGGTGAAAGAAGCCGCTCATGGTAGCCCACGTGGTTCTTTTATCAGTGGAGTGAGTTAGTTTGTGGAACCCAAGGGCAGAATAAGCAGACCTCCAGAGGGCCTGGATGGAGAAGCAGAGTGTCGAGCCTTCAAAGCAGTCTCTCTCACAGGCACTGACATCTGCTGGTCTCAACCTGTTGCCTCGCACACCTGGCTTTGCCAGGAATGTGGCCCTTTTTGAGGCCAGTGAGAGCAGTTAATGAAGTGGAGGATGAGTCCCAAACCCGGGCTCCTGGCAGCGAGGAGCAGTGTTTTCCTGTGCATCTACATGGTACAGTGAGCCATGACCAAGGGGCTGGTTCACACCATAAAACATGCCCCGGAAGACAGCCAAACCTGGTGGGCAGCTAATGCCCTAAGGTCCTTGTGCCACCTCCAGGAAATGCCTTTTTCCTGCCACAGGAGACCGATGAGAAGGTAGTACCTGCTCTGTCTTCTGTCTCCTTTTCCCCCTCCTCCTTGCCAGGTGACTGAGGTATTTATCAAATGTATCATACACAGTAGGTTACTGTCACATTCAGTAAACTGAGATCTTTCACATATCTCCATATCTGTAAATCGGGCCTCTCCTGCCTCCCCGTTTCTCTGATCTTGTCTTCCAGCCCCAGTTTCACTCTTCTGTGGACCAGCAAGTGCCCAGCAGGGCTCGCTCGTGTCCTGGCCCTTTGCTTACCCATGGCCTGGACCTGTGCTCCCATTGGCTTCTTGATTGGAGTATGCCTGACCTCTTCCCTCTCTGGGAACAGATACCCATCCCAGCCCAGGAGGACCTCTGTCTCCCTCCCTGACTTAGGAAGAGGCACACATACCTGAAGGAATTAGCAGGAAAGCCACCCGGATCTCACCCTTGGGTCCGGGCTGACCAGCGTATTGGGTGGGATGTGGGCAGTGGCAGGCATTTGATGCTGAGGCCCGGTGAAGCCTCAGCCTCACCCAGCTGCTCTCTGGCCTGTACCCTGCCTTTGTCTTAGTAGCAGTGCTTAGCCAGAAACTGCTGTCAGAAACACAGGCTTTCCAGTGTGCCTCATGGACTGCAGGCGCCTTCTGGATAGGAGTGATGTCTTCTCCTTCAGCTGAATTCACTGCAGTCAGCACTCAGGAAACACTTTTCTTCTTTATTATTAGACCGACTTGACCCAGTTCAGTTCAACTGAACATTTCTAAATGCCTTTTATGTGCCAGATATCATTCATTGAAAAGATTATCCTTGACCCAACAAGGGCCCGGGGGTGAATAAATTATGAAGGATGATATATTTGATTGGCATGGCAAAGACACAGAAACTTTTACTTTCAAGTCTCTAATTATGCATGGTTTTATACTGGCTCTTGAACAAAGAAAACCACAAATATCTTTTCCCTTTGCTCAATTATTGATATGGACTTAAGTAATGAGCCCGCGATGCTGGCTCTGTAGGATTTCAAGTGCCTGCTCCAAACCCTCCTCTCTGCCTTTTCCCCTGGGTTTTCCAGCCTTCCTTGCATGTTGGAATGCCCATGTGGCCCAGTTCTGGTCTACGGGGGCATGGGCAGGCGCTCCTAGAGAAGGCCTCGATCATTGCTTGAACACATTAAGTATTTAACATGAGAGGGCTTTCCTCTTCCTGTCTTCCTGGCTGGAATGCAGATGTTATGCCTAGAGACACAGCAGCAGTTCTGATACCATGAAGGTGAAAGCCTCAGACTAAGGGTGGCAGACTAGGAAATGGGAGAAGATCCTTGGTGATGTTTATCATCACCCCACTGAGCCCTGTGGCTCTGAATGATGTCCACTTCTTGACATCATTATTCATGATAAAAAACACTCCTACCTGTTTAAACTTGGGACTGTCATGTTAAGTGAAATAAATCAGATGCACCAGCTTAACTATTGCATGGTTTCTCTTGTAAGAGAAACCTGACGCATAAATAAAGAGCAAAATAAAAGATGAATAAAAGGGGAGCAGAGAAATAGCTCTTTCTCCAGTTGGGAGGGGATCAAGAGATGTAAAAAGAGGGCGGGGAGGGAAAGGGGATGAAAAAAGGAGCTAAGATGTTCTGTGTACAGGTACCAACTCCACACAAGAAGTGTAAAAATTATATGTGCTTTACACAAGGACTAGTGAAGATGAAGTATTTGTCTTTCGGATTTCTCGTGTAGGAGAATGCATGAGATTAAACAAAACAACAAACAATGCACTGTTGTTGGGGGGCTCTTCTGTCCCTTGCAGCTGAGTGGGCTGTGACCGAGAACCATCCATAGAGCGTACCGAATCTTTATCTGAAGGGTGTGATTCATGCCGTGTGGTTCATGGAGCCTAATCCATTTGCTCCTAAGTCAGTGCTTGCTCATCCCTTCTTCTGTCCTCTGCTAATCTGACCAAGCACTCCTGTGTGTGTTCCATCCTTGTGAGCCGAGAGACCCTACTGGCCAGGTCTTCTCAGGAACCAGGTCCCGCCTCCCCACAGTCAGCTGCTTCACCAGTTGCTCTTGGGATGAGAAATGGAAAGAGCTTGGGCTGTGTGACTTGTGAACCCCGTCCCACCATGTGCTAGCTTCTTGCGAACTTGAATGCCTCCCACCTCTCTCTCCCCTGGTCTTTCAGGTCCACCCATAGGCAAGGGCTGAATGGCACATGTGGAGCTGCAGGACCCATGGTACTCCTGGTCCGCGGCAGGTGCTCACAGAATGAAGGCAAGGTGGCACAGGGAAACAGTGGCGGAAGAAAAGCACTTGAATAAGCATTCTGATTTTAGTGGTGGGAGACCACTTATGGGCTAAAGGACAAGGGCCATGCTGTACCCCAGAAGTGGCCTCTGTGTTACTCCTTCACACCATTCCAGGAGCTCTTCCCTACAACCAGCTGGCTGCCTTCTTCTGTAATTGTTCGCTTTTGTCACATAAAGAATGTGTGTCTGTGTGTGGCAGGAGGCGGTTTGGGAATGGTAGGCACTCAAATGAGGCATGGTTCACTTAGAGTAGCATCTCAGATTGTGGAAAATTTGTTGTAAAACTGTGATGGGCAGGCTGTGATTTCGGTATATTGGGTCTCCATATAAGGTCACCCTATCCATGGCTGTTCACTGTCTGAAGCTTCTTTCCTAGGAAGAATCAGGAACCTGGGGGTGGGGAGTGGGGAACCTCCGGACTGAGGATACTTGCTTCCTCTCGCCTGCCGCGTCTGCCTGGTGTTGACCTGGAGGAGGAGACAGAGCCTTGGCAAGCCCTCCTGGCCCTGCTCTGCTCTCTGTCTGTAGACACGCCAGCGCTGAGGATTTGGCGTTCCGTCCTCACCAGTCCGGCTCCACTGTGTTTAGCTTTCACATTTGTCTCTTGTCTTGTCTTGTCTTTAATACAAGCAGATAGAAGAGATTGAGAAGGGAAATGACTTTCACGGCTTCTTCCTTTGATTTGAGCCATGGATGAGAGATCAAAGCAACCACAGAGTCATCTTTGCTTAATAGGGCTCTATTGCACAACATGCCACTGTTCCCTTGTATTGGGGAGAGTGGGGTAAAGAGTTGGTTTTATTTATATCCATTCCCTCTGTGTCTGGACTTCCCCATCATGCTGTTCAACATTTGCCTGATGGAACCCAGCAAGACAAGGACATAGAGTATATCAGAGGCACCACGTAGGTGTTCTGTTTTCCTCTATCTGGTCTCAAGTGCCTTTTCACACTTGCTGATGAATTTCCTGGAATAAAGACACTAATCAAGCTTTCTCCTAGCCAAAGGGACCCCGGATCCAACCTTAGCCCGTGGGACCTTCTGAGAACTTCACCTGGAGCAGAATATCTCAGACACTGTTTCTCAGGCATTTTCTTAACTGTGACATTAGACAGTTGCCACCACTTAGAAATCCTTGTGGACCAACTCCTTCTTCTTTGAGTTTTGTTGTCCACTCTTTTTATTGATTGGGAGAGGGTGTGGAGTTTCCTTGCATTCTTTTAAAAAAAACTCTTCTTAAGTTGATGCCGTAAGTATCTTTTGCTTGTAACTAAAGAACCCTGGCTTTTATAGAAGACCTTTTTGTAAACTGGCTGATTTCTTCCTCCCCTCCTTTTCTTTTTCCTTCCTTCCTCCCTCCCTTCCTCTTTTTCTTTTTTTAGACAGTGTCTTGCTTAGTTGCCCAGGATGGCTTCACATTTGTGACTTCCCTACCTCAGCCACCTGCATAGCTGGGATTACAGGTGTGCACCGCCGCAGTTAGCTGGTGGATTTGTGTTGCACTGTTTTTCTGTCTCAGTTGCCCACGGACAGCTGGTAAACCAATCACAGACCGAACACTGTGAGTCTAAGGCCTGTGTTAGGGAACCGTCCCTCTTCAGGAACTGTGAGCAGCTCGGAACTCTTTTGCTTTGAAGTCAGTCGCTCAGTCACTTCCATTTAGAGGCCTTCAGAGCTGTTTCTTTGTGAATAACATGGCCTCAGGGGCAAAAGAATCCTTGCTTAGAATTTGCCTTATCACTCAGTGCTACTTTTATGGTTTCCCTATAGAAATAAGCAAATTTGTGTTACTATTCCTTTGGAGGTGGGCATTGTCTTTCTTGGTGAAGCGTCTACTTCATCAAGTGCATTTCCCCTTCTGTGTCCTCTCAGGAAGCATCCTTTCCTCATTCCCTCCTCTCTCCACCCCTTTCAGCTGTGTAGGCTGTACCCTCCTTGACAGAGTCTGAGTTAACTAATGGCACTAGAAGATGGACACTCCAGAAGTGACCTGTGCCAGACAGGCAGCAGCTGCTGGTCAAGTGTGAGACACAGGTCACAGCGTAGTGACAGGGAATGGGACTGAGTCAAATGAAACCCATACCCTGTGCACAGGTGGCCACGGCTGCAGTGAGAACGGTAGGCCCACTGCTGTCAGAGCCGAAAATCCAGATTTTGATGCAAACCGTCCCATTAAAAAACGTTGGCAGTCAGAGTTGGGGATTTAACTCAGCGATTCCGCTGCCTGCCTCATAAGCGCAAGGTCCTGAGTTTGATCCCCAGTACGGAAAAAAAAAAAAAACGTTGACAACTAGTTAAAACTCAAAACACTGTATATGTAGACCTCATTACTTGGGCCAACAAAACATGCCTGCCGACTGAACCCAGCCCAGAGTCTCAAGAATTCTTGACCTGTGATACTCTTAGGAAATCAAATCTGAGTTATACAAATTCAAGAAGGGCGGGGGAACAACGTGCAAACTTGGCATGGCAGCACATACCTGTAAAATCAGCTACTCAGAGGGCCAGCTTTGAGGCCAGGCCAGATAACATTGTGAAGAAACATACATAGAAAAGATATTTATGTGTATATATTTATTCTATGCACGGTCTTATTTCTCTCTACCTGCACACACACATGCACACACACACACACACACACACACACACACACAAACACATTAAGAATGGAGAGAAAATAAAGAATCCACATATCCATGTCATGATTGCCAGGGATTATGTCTCAGAGGGGAGAAGACATGGAGTCTTGAAGGACTTCAATTTTTGTTTTTCATTTTTGTAGTAAGTTTTTAATTATAAACATGTTGTGTTGGTAGTTGGGAATAAAAGAGATGCAGTCGGAACGGGAGGACAGGAGAGGCCCAAGTGGGGACACCATCACAAGGCCTCTCGCCTACGCGTCTAGAGCTCTAAAATCAGGACTGGCCTCATGTTTGTTGCATCACCTGCGCTTGGCATAGAAGCTGCCCCAGCATATGGGTAACCATCTGTGCACCCCAAGTGCACTAAATTGAGGGGTGAAGCAGGTGATGGAAGTAGCTGTAGCAAGGAACTGTCCCAGGAGCGGGGTGGGCTGCAGTGTTACTTATGCGATGCTCTCAGCTCTGACTTCCACCCACAGTCTTCATGGAAGAGGGAACATGTCCCTGTCTGGCTGGAATATGTCTCTGTCACCCTGCCATCTCATAAGAGGGCTTTAGTTCCACACTCTCCATGTGTCCTCACTGGCTTACTGTTTGCCTGCCTTTTCCATCTGTGGGTGACTGGGATAAGTGCCCTTACCTGCTCAGGTTCTCAGTTCTCAAGCTTTGACCAACTTGGTCAAGAACTTCATGGGAAAAGATCCTCAGGGAAAACAGAAGAAAGAGCTCTCTCTGCATAATTGTGACTAAAGCTTCAAGTGGGACTTGCTTAGACAATCCCCACACATGGCGGGGAGAGGCAAGAAGCCAGGTGTCTGGGTCCAAGATCAGGCTTCTTCTCATACTGCACTGTTGCCTTTTTAAAAAAATCCAGGAAAGGACAATGAATACAATAACAAGCACCACATTCCCATCCAGAGCCGATTGATGCTTACTGTTTGTCTCTTTTCCTTTTGTTGCATACCCGTTCCTGTCCTTTCCTTCAGGAGCCCTGCCCTGTCTTTGACCAGCTCTTTGTGATGAAGTCCTAAAGGGAAGGTTCCTGAATGATGTGGTTTGAAGGAACATCCAGACCCACCAGGCCCAGGATGACCTCCTCATCCTGCCATCAGTGCCGGGGTTCACCCAGAGAGTACAGTCTGACAGGCGAACCAAGGCCCCCACCCTGAGAGTTCCTAGCACCTTTGGCCCTCCTTGAATGCCTAAGACATTTGGTTTATGGGGCATTGAGAGAGAATCTCTGAACACTCAGATCCCAGGATGAGTCTTCTTCCACCTCTCCTAGGTGGGGTCTGGGAGGAGGCATCCCAGGAGGAAGCATTTTCTCAGTTAATTATACAGTAAGCTCTCTTCAGACAGCAAGGCTGCCCTTGTTTTCAAACAGTGTGAACCAGGAGTTCTGAGCCAGGTTTCCTTTGATCAGTGTCACACAACTTCTCTGAGCCCTAATCTGTTCCAATTCCAAGTAGATGAAAACCACCACAAGACTAGTAGATGCAGGTTTTTTGCTGCCCTTAAAAATTATTTTAAGGAGAGAAAAATCTGAAAATGTATGTTGTGATGGGTGAGAACATTAACAGTGAGTTCTCTTCCAAGAAGATTAAAATTGGAAAAGTATGAGAATTAAAAATAAAAAATCTTGGAAGAGTAAGTTGTCTGAGGAGAGCATCCGTAATTTCAAGGAAGTTTCCAGAAAGCAAACTATTGCCAGCGTCTTGTTTTTGTGTCCGTCAGATGTTGTATGTACAGGGAGTGGACGCCAGACCAGAGAGTAGTCTCAGATGACGTGGAGGGGCCTCTGTGGCCTGGGAGCCATGCAGAGCTTTTGCTTATTTAGCTTCTTGTTGGCATTGAATGATGACAGAAAGATACGCATCTGTTGCTCGCACTAGCGTCCAGGCAAGACTCAGTCATATTCAGTGCCATAGCTGTATGTCAGGGCAGATGCAGGCTGGAGAATCTGACTTTCCTGCTCTTTTGACAGTGATGCTTTGGTAGTGGTAGAAACATGCTCCGAGGACTCATCTTTTCATCAACATCATATTACTGTGAAGCAGCCTTTGTTGTTTTAGTTGACTATTCTGGTGATTCTGGGGTGGTTGATTGTCGTCTTGGCCTTGGAGTCTTGTTATTGGATTCAAGTCTGTCAATGATACTTCTGGGAGAGGGTTCCTGAAAGAAATAGCTTATACCAAATTTAACAATAGAAAGGGCTTTATGTGATGGTTAACGTCAGTTTTGATTCCAAGTTCTCTGAGAAAACTCAATGCCACATTATAGAAGCACAGGAGAATTTCCAAAAAGGTCCAAGGGAAGATCTGGCTTCAGCCAGGGATGAATAGGGGCTCAGGTGATATCCTGAGGACCTGAGATCCTCCTTCCCCAGCGTTATAGTTCAGTCTCTTCTCCCTTGGCTGGCATTCACAGGCAGGCTCAGGGGCCAGAGTACCAGATCCCTCTTCTCCCAGGTCTAGTCTACCAGGAAGGAAGAATCTGCTGTTCTGGCAACTCAACATGCAGGTCTCAGAACTGATCAGCCTTGCAAATATCACAGGCCCAGCTCTGTGTTAGTCACTGAGCACTAGTTGCTCAAGCTTGGGTCGGGCCCTGTTGTAAAGGAGGAAGAGGAGCTATTTCCTGTGGATCCATGTTCTAGACCGGTGGTGGTGAGCCTATGGCGCATTTGCCACAGTGGGCTGCTTGTGTCATTGTTTTCTCTGTGAATTTCTTCTTCCTGTGCATTTTCCTCCCTCTCAGATAAGCTGTGCCCCCATTGGGTCCACAGATGAAAGCAGAAGAGGTATGGTTCCACCAGAAAACTCTAGAGGATGAAATACAAGATAGGGCAAGGAATACCGAAAGACCCAAATCCATAAACGTCCTTTCTGGAAAAGTGCCCGTGGACTAATGAGTGGGAGAATAAGTGGCGGTCCTTACGTCCCCACTGACGTGGCCTGTCTTCCCATCTCTCATCACCAGTGAACCATGGGTTACTCCTCCAAGCCTGTGGTGTAATTAGGAACCAAGCCGACTCCGCTGTTTCTGTTGTCCAGAACTTGGGTCTTATGACAGGTGCTTCACTTCGGCATCATTTTTTTCATTACAGTCTCACACTTTTGCTGTAATGAGGCCAGTTGCAGAACATCATTAGAGGAGCCATCCACATTTGTGCAGGGGTTGGCTCCTCTTTAGTTTTGTTGTCTGTGCCTCTCAGCTTGACTCAAGATGTATTTGATGCTAAGTACTCCTGGAACCACAGGAGAGTTTTTCTTGAAGGTATTTATTTTAGAGTGGTCAGTATAAATCAGGTGATCCCTCTGGAGAAAAGACAAGAAACAGCAAGCAGTTTTTCATTGCCACAGTTAAACTATGGTTTTGAATCTTTAATTTGCACATGGCAGGTTGGAATGACGGGGAGCAGAGAAACTGGATGCGAGAATTAGTGTGTGCTCCGTTAATAATCACGCCCAGTGCACGCTTGTTACAGAGTGTTGTGGGGCAGGAGAGAGGGGGGCTGGATTCTTTTGATACAAACAGTGTAAAAGGAAAATAATTTCTCTTGTTGACAAATACTGAAGAATTGGCTAAATACAAGAATTCATCTCCATGTGTTGCTGAGTACCTTGAGCAAGGCAAATTCTCTCCAGGTAAAGAGCAGAGTGTGTTTGCTTCATGTTTTCATTGAAAGGGATTTGGTGTTTCAAGATTTTCTTTCAAATTCATTTTTCATTTTATAAAGAAAAGTAATAAACTCAGTGCCTGTTTTATGTCACTCTGCATCAAAATAAATATATATGCACTTTCTCTACTGTTTGTCCTTGCTCCTGGGCATTTTATCTATAAATGTAACAGTTGAAATCTTTCACTGCTTATGGAAGAAATACTTATTCTAATATTCACCTGTGTAGTTTCTTTCTCACCTTCATGTGCTTAGTCTATAAGTCAGACTTACATTCCTCAGGCTGCCTCTGATTGGCTCTGTAAAACTGGGTGAATCTCTACAGGGAGCTTCCAGAACTTTCATACAAAATTGAATCCAGTAGTTTAAAACAACAATATTTATTAGCTCACAGTTCTGGAAGTTAGAAGTCACTTGCACTTGTACCTAAGGTTAGGGTGTCACCGTATCTTTTTAGGAACGTGATTCAACCCACAGTAGTCTGCGCCTCATTCATGGTCCTGGCCATATGAAAAATACACTGAACCCTATCTTGTCAGCTCTCAAAATCTTATTCCAGCATCTACTCTAAGTCCAAAACTTCTTTTAAACATAACACATTCCAAGGGTCCCAAGTCTGATCTGCTACATCCTTTAGGCAGGTCTGGGTAAGACTCGGGGTGTGGTATTTCATGCCATGAAGTTCTTCCTAGCTTGAGGAACTAAGAAGCAAGTTATCCCCTGCCAAAATAACAATTGTAGGATGGACATAGGATGTACGGTCCTATTCCAAGTGGGGGAAGTTTTAAGGAATCAGAGGGACCTGGGTTCCAAGCAGGTTTAAATTTTCAAGGATCAAGAATAACTGTGGTTGGAGTAGCATTTTCTGGGTGTCAGATAGCAGTTGCAACCTCCTGGCTTTGCTTTCTCTGGCTTCTGAATCTGTAGCTCTGCCCATTGTGCCATTCTTCCTTCACTTCATCCTGTCTTTATCCCTTTCATTTCAGGCTGACAGTGTTTGTGCTGATGTAATTACCTTAAAAACCTTGCCAATCTACCGTGAATGTTAAGGGGATCTGTACCGTTGGACACAAAGGTTCTGCGCTACTCCTGGCTTTGCTTGGTGATCGGATGGACTCATGAGTTGTATGTCTAATCTCTCAGCTGTTGTTTGTACAGCCATACTGGAGGTGTTCTCCAGAACACACTTTCTCATTTTTTTCTTTCCCATAGCCTAAAAACTTCCCAGATCCCCCTAAGTACTGGTTTCTTTTCTTTTTTTTTAAGCAATTCTATTCTCAATTTAGCTCTTTCCCCATGATTTTACTAAAGCAACAAGGAGAATCTAGACTGTACCTTCTACCTTTGCTTTGAAATCTTAGCTAAATACCCAAGTTCATCACTTACCAGTTCTATTCTCTACCCAATGGTAGAGTATAACTTGGCCAGTTTTTCTCCCATTGGATAACAAGGCAGATAATAGCTTCTGTGTCAAGTTTATGTTACTTTGTATCTAAGAAAACATAGACCCAGAAGCTGCGCTAGCTCCTGCAGACTCCTATTCTCCTGTGCTTTCTAATGTTTAACAACCTTTCCTCTAGTATTTGGTAGCACACGTCCTTTTGATCCAGTGTCCAGTGGCACGTTCCTCAGAGGTAACTTTAACATTCCTATTTCTCAGATTCTTCTCTTCTTGTAATCTGTGAGATGTTAGAGCTTCTCCTACAGAAGCCTTTCTCTTCTCATTGGAATTGCCTGTAATGTGTGTATTTCTACTTCTTCAAGACATCCTAGCTTTTCCTAGTAGTACTTATCTCAGAATTCTTCCCTTCTCTGCCTCTTGCCCAATCCTGAAGCCACAGCCACTTTTTAAGATATTTGCTGCAGCAGCACTCCATGTCTTGGTGTGAGACCTGAATTCTCTTTCTAGGGCTCTCGTAACATAGGACCGTGAACTGGTGGCTTAGGACAATAGGAATTTATTATCTCATGGCTCAGGAGGCTACAAGGCTGGGATTGAGATGCCAGCAGGGCCATACTCCCTCTGAAACCTTCACTGGAGAAATTTCTTGGCTTCTTGTGTCTCCTGGACGTTGCTGGTGGTCCTCTGTGTGCCTTGGCATATAGCTACATTGTTTCCAATTTCTGCCTCTTCATGTGGCCATCACCCCTCTGTGTCTGTCTTCTCTTCTTACAAGGACAGTAGTCATGTCAGATTTAGGGTGTACTACAATCCAGCATGACCTTATTTCAACTTAACTTATTACATATGCAGACTCTTTCCAAATAAAGTCACACTCATAGGATTAGGACTTTGACATTTGTGTGTGTGGGGGGGGTGAGGTAATTCAGCCACAGTACTCTCCCTTTCAGGGTTTGCAGTCTCCACATATGTACAAACAGGACCTCTTGGTAGCAAATGACAGAAAATACAGCTCAGTTTAGCGTAGGCAAAGGAGCCTCCTTGACTCTCCTAACTGATATATTTATGTGTGGTCTGATCCAGGAATTCAAACAGTGTCATGCTCTTGCTTTGCCTCTCTTGCTCCTTCAGTTTATTCTTCCTCTATTTTGTGTGTGTGTATGGTACCGGGGATTGAAGTCAGGACCTTGCACTTGCGAGGCAGGCGCGGTGCCCCTGAGCTAAATCCCTGGCCCCTCTGTGTTGTTTTAATTCTTAGATGAGTCATGTCCACAGAGTTGTCTACACCAGTTGCTCAGCTACATATATCCCAGACAAAAGCAGATGTGCGGTTGTGTTACTTGCATCAGCGTTCTAAGGCTGCCCATCTTTAGCTCCACATGTACGAAGTATCTGCCCCCTCCTGCTGGGGAGATGGGTTTTATTCTGTGATTCATCCTCTCCTGCACCAGACGTGCAGTCAATATTAGCCACACTACACAAGTTGAGATCACAGACAGTGGCGCCCCTGAGCAAAGTGGTCCTGGGCCAACTGGCATAGGTAGGAGCAGTGAGTCTCAGGCGGGAAGCAGAGGGGTTGCCAGCAAGTTTCAATTCCGACCTTGTCCTTCCGAATCTGCACGTGTCTGCCATGATTCCTGGTGAGCAGTCACATGGCATAGCCTTAGTTTCTTCATCAGCAAGACGCTACTTCATAAGCTGTTCTGTGTAAGTGTATTGCTTGAGTGCGCGTCTTTAGTAAGCTGTATTTTACACAAGTAAAATCTGCCACAGGTGTGCACCTGGTGACAGGCGTTCAACTGTGTAGCCACAGTCATTGCACAGACCTTTTCCTTTACCCTCAGTGTTCTCCTGTACCCCTTTGCAGTCAGTCTCCTTACCCCAGACCCTGGCTTGTGGAACCACTGACCTGGGTAGTTCTGAGGTACTCCTTTGACGGACTTAACATTGTACTTTTAGGCTAGAGTCAAAGTCCTGCTACACGTTCTGGATAATTATGAGTGTTTTTTAATTAGTATTGGGGGAGATCAGGCAGCAGTTCTCCTGCCCTGGCACATGGCACCCTGCGTGTTGTGTTGGGTCCTTCTTAAGCTTTGAAGCCTTCTGACTGCCCTTCTACTAGGGAGACACCAGGGAGAGAAAAATGCTTCGTGTGTGTGTGGTATGGGGACTGAACCCAGGATCTCGGATATGTTAGGCAAGTGCTCTACCACTGAGCTGCATGCCCAGCCCTTTTAAAATTTTGTATTGGAGATGGGGCTTTGCAAGATTGTCCAGGCTGGGCTCCAACTCGAAATCATACACTTTTATCCTCCTGAGTAGCTGGAGTTCCAGGCCTGAACTGCTGTGCTCAAGCTTTCTAATGTCAAGCAGATCTTCACATTTTAGGATAATCTGGCTCGAGACTTTCATTTCACTTGCAGAATACCTACATTAGTGTTTGATCGAATAACTGGGACATGGGAATCTTAGATGGAGCCATCTTTAGAATTCTGAGTGTCATAATAGATGTTATGTAAACCTATTTTGTTTTCGTATTGAATCAAGGAAAGAACTGAAAAAATATTAATAAAAGCCTTGAATTAATTGATTTTATGTGTTTAATTTCATCATTCTTTCTCTATGATATCACTGTTATGCTGGTTATAATGCCCATTGTAAAGAAAACCACAACCTAACTGAGAAAAGAAAAACAAAACAGTAATTACGCTGATGTTGTTGCCTTTTTTATTTTTGGAAGGAAGGAAAATGTACTGGTCTGAGCCAACTTTTTCCCCTCAATGGCTGGCACTGCTCAATAACATTACAAATGTTATTCATACATACTGTTTATTTCTGTTGGGGGCCTAGGCAACAAACTTACTTATTTTTAAAATGAAAAAAATTGATTTAAACATGTGGAAAAGCTTAAAAGAAGGTCAGTATGACTGATACACAATAGTTATAAAAAAGTGACCAGCTTGGTTATATGTGATTTCTGACCTATGCAGCTGTCCAATGCTAGTGATTATAAGTATAGGTACAAAAAGTGGGTGTCCTTCAGAAGTTTGGGATAGTTGTTTGGGATTTTATAGCCATCCATTGCTAAAAGGTTTGCTCCATTGTTTTGTGGTGCTATCTTTGGGTTGAGGAACAAGGATCATTGAGAAAGAAAAGTGCACAGTTCTGGTGGCTTCTGCTATACTGAGCCCAGTAGTTTGTTTGCTAAAAGCACCGTAAAGTTCTTAGTACTAAAAACCAACTCTAATTAACTTTATATTTAAGAGCACTTTTTGTATGTGTATCTTTTTTTTTTTTTTTTTTTTTTTTTTTTTTTTTT
>NW_022900940.1:39910952-39924460 GCF_012274545.1 Fukomys damarensis | reverse complement strand
TTTTTTTTTTTTTTTTTTGGTACTGGGGATTGAACTCGGGTCCTGTGCTTGCAAGGCAGGCCACCAAACCACTGAGCTAAATCCCCGGCCCTGTGTATCATTTTTGAATGATAGGGCCAGTGTAGAATTTTCCACTTGTTAAATAAACAGTAGGGGCCTTGATTGACAAAAGGATATAGACCGTTTTTGATTTGGCTCCAGGAAAATAAGTTCAAAGTAGAGTTCCAAATGGTTTCTGAGTGGGGGTCTGACCCACTGAGACTGGCAGAGACACCGGCCCTGTGGGGTCTTCTTGACAGCCCACGTGGGCTTCTTCTGTGTTGTGAGCTATACAGTGGGACTAACAAACTCAGAATAGCCTTGGAAGCACGTCACTGTTGCCTGAGTCCACTTAGGCTTGTGGAAGGGGAGAAGGAAGAGGCAGCAGAGAGCCTCAGTGGGTGATGGATTCTATTGGGATTCAAGTCTTAGTTTCAATCAGACTGGTACAAGTTGTGAGATACTGAGCGAGTCGCCTCATTTTTCTGAGCCAATTGTACTCACTGTGAAGTGGAGTCAGTAATAATAATTCCAGTTCATTTTTCATGTTTATATGAAATGATGCCCAAAAAGCAAGTAGCAGGGCATGAATATAGAAGTACTTAGGAAATGTTGGCTATAGGTGAACAAGGAGGCTCCTAAAGGAAGAAGGAGAGATTGAGAGAAATAAGAGGAGGAAGAAAGAGGAGGGGAAAATGAGCCTGTGAGGTCAGAAGAAGGAAGGTGATTTAGGTCACCAGCATTTCCTGTGCTTAGAAGAGTAGGGCACAGTTGGATTTTTCCATTGCATGAGTGAAGTTGAATTTCAGAAAGAAGACTTTATTTCATTCGTCTCTTTGAGATATTGAGGTTTTCTATCCTTTGATTGAAGGCTTAATAGCCGAGCCAAGGTGGCTTCCAGAAAACCTCTGTACTGCAGCAGTGATACTAGTAGAGCCCCAGAGGTCATTCATTGCACAGCCACTAGTCTTTTTATTTGCAGGTTTAGTCTTCACTGAAAATGTTAGCATCAAACTTTTCACCTTGACTGAACACAGACTCTTAGAGAACTGAAGACTAGGTAAGATATTGCCTTGCACAGGAGAGCAAGTTGAGGATAAATGAAGTAACTCGAGGCGTGGAGATTGTCTGGCAGAGCCCAAGACTGAAGACTTGGAAGGTGCTTCTCCCCCAACACTGAGCTGTGCTCCTGAACTCTGTACCACTTTCAGCCACCCCCTTTTGAACGGCAAAGGAAAGAACACTCTGTGTGCAGTGAGGAGTCCTGATTTAATCTGTGGCAGAAAATCCCCAAGGTTTGCTAGTGATCTGCTTTTTGGAAAAGAAACTAATTGAATTACCTCCCTGGGCAAAATTGCAAATCACATGGAAAGTCTCAGTTGCAGCAAAAGGAAAAACAGGAATAAAAGGCTATTTTGCTTTGTTTTGCTTTGAGTTTTGGTACTGAATTCCATTCATTTAGAACAAATGAAGAAATCTCCTTTTAAGAAAGAAAAATGCCAACATGCTTGTGAGGTCCCAGCAATTTCCTTGGACTGCTAGGGTCAGAGGAGAGCTGCTGAGGCCCCCATTCCAAGACCAACCATTACTCTCTACGTAACTCTCAATTTCCAGGTCAGTCTTGCTTTGAGAATCAATCCAAAGAAAAAGAGGGCTTTTTATTTTACAAATAAACTCTATGCTTAGATTTGTTCTCCATTTTAAGCTTTACTGAGGTGTGATTGACAAATACAAATTGTATGCATTTAAGCTGCACAGCATGCTGTGTTGATGTACATATGCGCTGCGAAATGATTACCACAATTAGGCTCACCAACATATCGGTCATCTCACATACTCAGCATTTTTGTGCATGTCCTGAGAGCCCTCGAGATCCACTCTTTCATCAGTTTTCAAGTGTATAATACATTGTTATCAGCTATACGGCAGGTTTCTAGAAGTTATTCATCTAACAACTAGACATGTATGGCCTTTGGTCAGCCCTCTCCTTCCCTACACCCCACGTTTGGCAACCACCCCTCTACTCTTTGCCTTTTTTCCCTGATTAGGCACAGCAGCGAGATCATACGGTGTTTGTCTTTCTGTGTCTTTGCCATTTCACTTGACACAGTGTTTTCTAGGTTTATCCATATTGTCTCAGACAGCAGGAATCTTTCTTTTTAAAGCTAAATAATGTTTCACTGAATATGTATACCACATTTTCTTTATCCTTCATCTGCTAGTGACATAGGTTATTTCCATATCTTGGCTGTCATGATTGTGATGTGCACGTATCTCTGTAAGATTTTGGTTTCATTGCATTTGGATATATGCCCATAGTGTGATAGCTGGATCATGTAGTAGATCTATTTTCTTTTTCTTTTTTCTTTTTTTTTTTTGAGGAATCTGCATACTGTTTTCCATAATGGCTGTACTAACTTACATCCCCACCAACAGTGTATAAGGACTCTCTTTTCTCCTTGCCCTCATTGGTACCTTTTGATTCATTGATAGGAGCCATTCGCCAGGTATGAGGCAATGCCTCATTTTGATTTTAATTTGCAATCCCTCCTCAGCCTTTTGGCTGAGATCAAGTGATTCTGATTTGCATTTTGCTTATGATTAGTGACGTCCAGCACCTTTTCATAAGCCCACCAGCTATTTGTATGTCTTTTTCAGGAAAACGGGAGCGAGATCTTGTGGTATTTGTCATTCAGTATCTTTACCCATTTTGAAATCAGATCATTTTCTTGATGTTCTGTTGTGTGGGTTCCTTAAGTATTTTGATATTAGCTCTTCATTGGAAGTATGAGTGCAAGTAGCTTTCCCTAGACTTGGAGGGAGTTCCATAAAATAACTTTTATTCTGTTAAAGTCCTAAGTGGTTGGTTAGATAGGGAGGTGGAGATGAATTTCCAATCTGGTTGTAAAGAAACAGTAGAAACCCTGGTGGCTTAGTGCCTGAATGCCCTTATCAAGGAAGACAAGTCTTGAGGTGGGGGCTGGGAGTCAAAAGAGAGCAGCCCAGGGCCTTGGTCACAGAGTCATTAAGAGGATGTTTGTTGACTAGTAAATATTCTCGGGTAGATTGGGATTCTAGGAGCTCTAGGAGCGACACCAAGAGCTGACAGTCATGGGGTGTTAGTTCATATGTAAAGTGATCAGATAGGTTCCTGGCACAGATAATTACATCCTAGGAGTCAAAGAATTATTCTTAATTTTCTAAGATGGGGAAAACGAGGCACTGAGTAGATGAGGAGGTCAGCTATGGCCATTGCAGTAATGTGTAGGAATTGACGGAGCAGCGATTTGAAGCCCGACTCGAGGGCCTGCGTGTTTATTGATCATGCTGGGTTACTTTCCCTGTAGGGTTTAATACTAAGCAACCATCTTTTCTCCTCCCCACCCTATTTCTCATCTTGTGTTCACCGTCACGAAAACAGTGCCCCTATGCCCTGATTCTCTGGGGCCGGTCCTGTGGTGCCACCTCCCTTCCTCTTTAGATGATGGGGTCCAAGGCTAAAGCAGGCCTCTCCAGTTTGTTCCCTTGTCACTCAGTGGCACAGAGCAGTTTCAGGTGATGTCAGTGGGGTTGCTGATCCAGCAGGGCTGGAGCTATCGCCTTCCCATACATCCCTCTGACCACCAGGGAAAGAAAGTTTCAGCATTTTTCTAACTCTGTCTTATCTCTAATTTTAGGAACGTGCTTAAAGCAGCTGTGGTTAGCTTGAATTTAATACCATTTTTTTTGTTGTCATTTTGTTTTAATGATTTCTTCCTGCTCTGTGGCTTGTGATATGAGTCTTCCCATTTCTGGTTGCAATTATAGAGTTCTCTTTCAAAAAGAAAGAATTTAAATTGTAAAAGACAAAGCATAATAAAGTTATTGATCAATGGCCAGGGCAGGTAATCTAGTAAAGCACAAATTGTACATGGCACAAGCAAGTACTCGAGTTTGAGAAACCCTAACAGTAGATCTTTCTGACCTCTGGTTCCCCCATTTTAAGTTGCTTCTTGAAAAATGACAAAGCCCTGAGCCACACGGTGGCCCTGAGCTGTGTCTCCCTCCCTTTTCAGAGACACCTGACCCCAACAAGAACGAAGATAGTATTAGTCCGTGTGTCCTGCAGCACAGAGCTGTGGTTGACGGACAGTATGTAATTGTTTGAGAACTATTATTAAACATGTGGCCAAACACTTGAAAGCAAATGATTGAATGATGTATTGAAAGATATTGCAGTAATGAATACTCAGTAGGCAGCTGTTACTAGAGCTTTTTATAGTTATTTATTCCATCAAACTTTGTGCCATCTTCAGGAGCTGGGAAATCCAACTCTGCTTAGCAGGCTGTCTTATCCCTTTCAGGATTAGTTATTTAAAAACCTAGGAGAATTTTTTTCCCCTAAATCACAAGCCAGAATACAAGAATTCCAGGTAGTGCTTGTCCCCAAATGCTGCCTACCTCCATGGGCTCACAAAAGTTCAGTCTACAGTCGGGTTTAGCACTTCCCCCTAAGCCCTAAAGGGGTGGTACAAATGCCACCAATCACTTTGGGGTTGTGCCTGCCCTAGAATGGATTTCTCTGATTCCCCGTCAGGCCTCCTCCTGGAGTGGCGAGGAGAAAAGGCCTTTGCTGAGATCAGTGCTTGCTAGAGTGCAGCATCTGAGCCTGCACCTCACAGTCAGAAGTTTTCCTCCGCCGATGGCCTCCCTGTGCTTTCTCATCCCATTCCACTGCTTTGGCTCACTGCCAGCCTGGCCTTCAGTCCCCAGGGCGTAGCAAATACATGTCTACAACGCTGAAATGAGAGACTCTATAAATCACAAGAGCAGGGGCTACAAACAAGTAAGAATATGAAACGTGCATGAAATTTTTAATCTGAAACATGAACCTTTTGGTAATTTAATGATTGTGATTGGCCAACATGGACTGCCTCCTGATTTCTAGGAATACTTCAATTTCATCTCCATTTGGGATCCTTATTGTGGAAAATGTGGCCTTGTACTTGAATGTAGCAGAGTGATGGATGATATTAAATGCCTGAAAAGCCTGGAAACACACTCCAGAACCCGAAAGGCATAGACGCTAAAGGGGACCCTACGGTCACGTAGTGGAAGGAATTTGTTGGCACATGGGGGAGACTGACTTGTAGGTGAGTCTTGTAGGTGAGTCTCACTTGTAAGTGAGGACCTGTCCAGGTGAAAAGGGAATCTGCAGAAAGACCAAGTCTTCTGCTCACAGACCTGAGCTCCTTCCTCTCTGTGATGACCTTGGGATCCCTAGGTTGGGACACGTTCTGTTCCCACGTGTGGAACCTGTGTTTGTCTCTCTTGGGGAAAATGAGCAAGCCCTAGAGAAGCTTACTTCTGGATGGCCTCGTGGACTCAGCTCCTGGAGATAGACAGCTCTTCTGCTGTTGTTTCCAGGAAGGGGAGCCAGAGGTCAGACATGAAAGAGTGGCCTCTGGCTGGGCTTCCTTTGACTATTGAGACAGCAAGGACATGGTGACGAGAAACCACACAGGCACTTGGCTTCCAATGCACTGGGACTCTCACCAGCTCCCCGCAAACACTCACTTCGCTCTGATGTTTCATGTGCTCAGCCAAAATGGGGTTGTGTTTCTAATGTGTTCCTAGGATGCTTGTAGGATTTCTTGGAAACCTCAGGCAGATGGATAACTTGGGTGATCTCTGTTACCACTCTCTGGACAGCCTGTGGCTAATATTCCATTTTGGCCTTGGAATCCGGGGTGGCTTCTCAGTGACCTGGCTTCCGTGGCTTCTCAGGGAGAGATCAAAGGCTTGAAAACAGTCTGAGTGTGTGAACTGATTAGTACTGTGCTCATTGCTTCCACAGTTATTTGTTCTCACAAGCCCAGCCTTTACATCTTTTTCCAAAAATTGTACATGGCATTCATCCTCCAGAGTGGTTGAAAAGCTAATAGATATTCTCATTTTATTCCACCCCCGACTAAAGCAACTCTATCACTAGATGAGTTTTCTGAGTTCCATTTGCTCAGGCCTTATGAAGTGAATAAATTTGAATTAATGTGCAGCTTTCTGAGGAGGAGAAAGTTACGCTTTGAGGGGTTAAGTGATGTCTGTGTTCATGTAAGTGGATCTTCATGAGTGCAAATGTACTCACGCTACGTTGCCATATTGGCTGTATTAGTTTATACAAAATTTTCATTAAATGATATTAAAATACAAATATGGAGATTTCTGAAGCACGTGTTTCCTCTTGAACACCCAGATATTTATGTTCCTTTGGGTTACATTGGCAGGTAAACTTTTTTTTGTTGTTCAAGGTTCTACTTAGAAAAAAAAATTATCAATAAGCATGTATGTAACAACTCAAATGCCAATGAATTTTATTTGCTATATTTTGTAACTCTTTAATAATATTTCTTTTTGTAAGAATTAGAGCAGAGTTGAGATGTCATAAATGTACTCAGTTGTCATTTGGGGGGCATTGAGAAGCATTTGGCTTATCTCTAGATGAATATGAATAGAACTGTGGTGAATTAACCTCATGAATGTTAATATGGCTATAGCTTCTCATTACACCACACTTACTTACTCTCTTCTATATTACACTCTTATAGATGTTGATGGTTCAACAATTGAAGCTTTTAAACTAATGGAAGGCTTTTAACCAAATAGAATGCCTTTCTTACTAGCAAGCGGGGAGATCTGAAAGTGAATTGAGGTGATTTAAAACAATCTTAGAAAACACTTTTATAAAAGTCTAATACCCATAATTTATGTTTATTTTCAGTTTTCTTTGATTTGAATAAATGAAGGCAACAATTTATGCTATTTGTACTCTTTTCACGTGTCTAGGCCAGTTCCCAACTGCATTCGTCAGATATCTCTGAAACCTCAGAGACTTCATGTGGCCAAGTTCATTTCTTGCTTGTGTAAGTGTCACTGTTGGTCTAGGAGAAAACGACTGTAATTTTGTCCTGTCAGTGGAGGTGAGCCTTCTGTGTGCCTTAACAAGGCTCACCCCCAAGGGCAGTTTCCTTGCAATCGGTGACTCAGGTGACCAAACACTTTCTGTCCTAAATGTGCTATCTGGAAAATGTAGCTTTTGCAATTTTACTAGGGGGAGAGCCCATGTAGGAACTTAAAACCCCGCTCAAGTACTTTAAAGGAGTGACACACATCACTTCCACTCACAGCTCATTGGTGAACCAGTCACGTGCCCCACATCAACCAAGGGATGCTGGGAGACACTGGAGAGTGCATGAGATCCACAGGAGCACTGCTGTTCCCATCATCCCAGGTGTTTGGCAAGTGCTTAGTAGAGTGAGTGAATGAATGATGGGTCCTTTAAAGTGGCTTGGCTTTCAGAGCATACTACTGCTGTTTTAATTGATAGAAGATTGCAAGTATCTGGCAGAATATTAACCCTAAGGGCCCTTTGTGTATATTTTTGCCATTAACATAGCTAGAAGAGCTTGTGACTGGCTTAAGCCTAGTTGTTATACAGTGGTTCTTTTCTGAGGTCCTGACACACAGACCTGGAGAATCTGTTTTCTGATCTCAGTGAATGAGGTGGAGGTGCTTCTGAGCCTCCCCAGAGTACATGTGGGGATGGGCCTCGTTAAGGCACACAGCAGGCTCACCTCCATTGACAGGACAAAATTACAGTCTTCTTCTCTTGCCACTGAGCCAGTCCCCAAGCTGTATGGTCAGCACAGAGGAGTTCATCCATCTTCTCTACGGCATTGTCTCACACCAGGTGTCAAGGCACTGAGGGGACTCACCTTTTCATATATTTTTATTTTGATGTGTAATTTATTTGTTCCACTTACTTATTGTCATATGAATTTAAAACAACCAGAAAAATAGAGAAGGTTGAGAGAAAAAACATTGAAGTCCTACTACCTTATTTCTGAGCGGCTGTTGTGAAATCCATAAGGCATATCACTATATTTTAATTTCTCATTGCTGTATTACAATTTGGATAATAGTATCATCATTCAGATCATAGGTCAGTTCACTCAAACATAATTAAGAGAACCCACTAAATACTAGACAGTGTAGAATGTATATACATACATACATACATAAATACATGCATACACACACACACATGCTGTAATGGATGACTGCCTTTCTAGAGTATATCATTAAATTGCGATTCTGGAAGGTAGCCCAGGGCAGCCAACATAGAGTGAGCATTGGGGCTGTTCATCAGGTTCCGGTATAAATTCTTTTCCCTCCTAACCATAGTATGTTTGGACAGTTACACAGTTGTGCTGAGCTGCAGTTTCCTCGTGGCCTAAGATAGGCAGGAAAGTTAAAGACAAGTCCTAGGCAGTGAAGCACTACTGTGCCCCAGCATACCACCCTCACTGTAATGCTAACATTAACATTTTCTTTGGGATGATACATAACTTACTGAAAGCGAGATAATATTTTTCTAGATTTTGAAAAATTCTAGGTACTTTAGTGTGTCGGTAAGCTTTCTGTTGCTGTAACAAAACGTGGGTGTTAATTGAAAAAGAGGAAAAGTTTATTTTGGCTCCCAGTTTAGGAGGCTTCAGTCCATGGTTAACTGACTCCACTGCTTTGGGGCTTATGATCAAACAGAACACCATGGCAGGAGCTTGTGTTAGAGAAGGCTGCTCATTCGCGGTGGCTGAAACGCAAAGAGAGACAGAAGAAGGGGTGTGGTCTCACTATTCTCTTCAAGGGCTTCCCCCCAGTGACCTTATTTCCTTTCCCTAGACCCCACTCCCCAAACATTTCACCACCTTCCAGTAGTACCACAGGTTAGGGACAAAGTCTTTAGCTTTTGGGCCTTTGGAGGGTACTTATGCAAGTTGTAGCACCCAGGTATATTTAGAAAAGCTTATGTTTTCATCATAGTCTGTTTTCTTCCACACCCAACCCCAACTGTCTGCAGTATAGCCTCTAGAAATGTAGTATTGTACCTTAGGTATGCCAATGATGATTACATTTGTTGAATTACCACTTTTATTTTTCTTTTAAATCAGAGAGGCCGTTTTGTGTTTAAGATGCTTGACAGTAACAGAAAAGACATTTTTGTAATTTGTTACCTTGGTAACTGGAGATAGACATCATGTCCTTCGTAATGTTCATGCTCTGGTCTTGGTTGTCTCTTTCTCTAATTAACAGAGAAATGCAGGAGTAAATCATTAGAGCAACTGGACCACTACGATATTAAGTGCTAGAATGTCCTAAATTGCCATAATAATCATGATAATGAGACCACATATTCTCTGTGTATCTTTTAATTGCTTCTTAACTCTTCTAAGTGGGAATGGCAAAGTTATTATGATGTGGAAACTACTGTTATTTCTCATTTATATTGAACTTGGCAAAGCAACCTTTTTTTAGCCTGTTGAAAACAGAGTTCCTTTGAAGAAGAACAATTTAGATAGATAATTTAAATACAGGTTACTACTGCTAATATACAGCTCCAAAAATATGTCTTATGGCCAGGGGGTTGTTGTTAGGCATAAAACATTATGCTCTAAGTCAAGTACCCTACTTACTTCCTGTTCTTTTATATCTCAGTCCTCAGCTACGGATTCAAATTCATGAGAGAATTCTTTTACCTGAACCAAGGAAGTCTAATCTCTGGACACTAAAGGATCTCATTTTAGATTAGTTTTATAAGCTCAATTTGTGATTTGTATGTGGAGGGCAAATGTTTATGTTCACTTTATGGTCTTGAATGTGAGCCATGGATAATAAATTCATTCTTCTTAATGAATTTATATATGGTATGTTAGCGTATAAAGTCCTGACAAAACCCTTCATAGTGTAGTATAGTAGACAGCTTTGGGGTTCTCTGCTGGACTAGCAATGGTACCCACCCCAATAGCCCATTCATTCATGATTCTGGGCCTCAGGAACGATGCTTTTAGCACTTGAACCCATGGTTCCCCACTCCTTTCCAACCACTACCCTTGCCTTTTCCTAGTACTTGAGAGTTAGATAACAAACTTTGACTAGACTGTGCCAATCTCTGAATAGAAAGATGTAAACGTGGAGAAATGGTCAGTGTTCTTGTGGTATATCAGCCAGTGTGCTGAGGAAGCAGATCTTCAGCGGGGAGACTGTGGCAAGCACGTAGAGAGAAGCAGAAAGGAGGAGGGAAGACACTCTCCCCAGATGCCTAGTGTTTCTGGCCTCTGCTTCCAGGACCTTCCCGAGGCGACCAGAATTCAGTTCTTTGAATTCTACCAAGCACCGCCGTATCACTCCTGTGAAACATCTCCACTAACCTAAATAGGTGTCATCACTTCTCTTCCGTGGATAGAGAACACCAAGGGCAAGTGAGACTCATCATATTCCAAGTATTTATCTCAGTGTTGCTGAACATTTTGTCAAGATGCCTACAACCCAAGTCACGTTAGAATCAGAAGCAAAAGCCAGTGTGTTGCCTCCCTTACCTGCTTGTCCCAAGGTAAGGATTTGACCTGATCACTTACTTGATCAAACTTCACTTTTGTTTGCCAGCTCTTGGCTTTGTCTCCTCCCCTCCCCTCCCCTTCCCTCCCCTCTTCTCAGCTCAGCAGGGTCTGGCTGTGTTTGGGCTCACCTTGAACCTACTCTGTAGCCAAGGCTCTCCTCAAACTCATGGTGATCTGCCTGCCTCAGCCTCCGAAGTGCTGGAATTGCAGTCCGTCTGTTTCTGTTGGGCTTTGTTCTCAGAAGGACAGTCTCTCCATGAGGAGCAGGATAGCCACTGGCAGTCCAAAGCAGCAACACTACATCTCTTGTCCCTTGGAAAATCCTGTGGGAACCTCAGTTTCCCGCCATTTGTAGCATTCCCTGGTTACAGAGACCCCTTGATCAAAGCTTGGCTGACAGGGCTCCTTGGTTGGAAGTCTCTCTTGCTGGGGAGAATTGGAGTGCTGTTACTGACACTAGGAAAAAGAGATTCTGAGCAGAGCAAAGCAACTTTCTCCTCAATATTTGCCTTTTCTTACTTTAGTAGAAGTGACAGCTGCGGCTTACGTGTGTGACGCACTCCCATGTGCAGTTTTTCTCCTCAGGTGTTAGTCAGATCCTCTTCCTGACACTCAAGAAAATGTATCTTGCTCCAGATGACTTGGCACAAGCTTATCATTCAGATAATCTTAAATCTATTCTATTAGAATAGAGTCCCTCGCAAGCACGAGCAGTCTAACCATTGGTAGTAAAAGGCGTGGCATATCTCACAGTTGCTTAGGCCTGAGTCCTGCGAAGGAGACCTGTGTTCTGGAGTAGACTGTCACTAATGTAATTGCGTCAACACAGTTTTTGATAGGAGCCTCCCTGGGCAAACCATAATGGATGCTTCCCAGCTGCCATTCACTGGGCTTCCAACTATGGACAAGACAGAAGAGGCCTCTGTGCTTATAGGGAGCTCAAGTTTCTCTGTGGAGATAGGCAGTAAACTTATGAACTAATGAAGAAATAATAATTGCATATATTAAGTGCAATGAAGAAAATAAAACTGGTTAGTGGGCCTGCTAATATGGTAGCCCTGAGCCATTTATGACTATTTAAAGCTAAATTAAAGTGAAATGACCTTTAAAAATCAGTTCTTTTTTCACACCAGTGAATCTCTTGTGGTTGGCAACCATGTGTAGCTGATGCTACTGTGTCGGGCGGTGTGGCTAGAAAATATGCCCACCATCACACAAAGCTCAGTTAGCACTGGGCATGGAGACAACTGGATAGATACACTAGGGGTGTTCAGGGAAGGCCCAGCTATACGGCTGGCATTTATGCTAGGAAGTAAAGCCATTGATCCAGAGGTGCGTGTGGGGGGAATGGCCTTTCTGGCAGGAAGGACAGCAAATGCAAAGATGCTGAGATGGAAATGAGCTTCGCCTCATTGAGGATCCACAGGTGGCCAGTCTGTCTGATTGAATCGGAGAGGCAGGAGACAGCTGAATCAAGTATGGCCTTGAGTTTCTTTTCACACCAAAGGGAGGCCATTGCTAAGTGACGTAGTGACAGCTTTGTTGGCTTTTAAAGGCCTCATCTGGCTGCCGGGGCACAAGTGCAGAAGCAGAGCACAGAAGGTCTTCAGAAACCATTTGATAAGTGAGAGAATGAACAAAAGATCCTGCCAGGCTAGGTGTTCAGTAGTCAAATGTATCCTTGTGAGGGCTTTTGGGCTTTTGGAATGGAGCTCCTGGAGGTGTTTCTGGCAACCTCACGAAGTCCCCTTATTCCATTAGACTAAACAGCAGCTATAATACCCCCGTAAGAGCCCAGGCTTTCGGACTCTATCAGACCCCTGACAGTCCTTCTTACCACTCTGAGTCAGAGCTTGGCTCAGGCTGGACCGCCTTTAGCCCCTCCGTTCTTCTGCCATGCGCTGGGGACCACTGTAAGGTGCTGATGCTAGAGGACCTTCCCTCAGCTTGCCCTTCATAATGCTTCAGGAATCTTCACCGAGTTACTCTCCTGTACCTCATACCGCACTAAGCTCTGAGAACACAGTGGCACTTGAAGAAACAGCTGTGGTCCTGCAAATGTACACATCGCACTGTAGAGTGAGGTCTTACCAACCAGATAATCGCTCACATAAGTGGACTGTGACCTTGGGATAAATGCTAGGCAGGACAGCCCTGTGTGACTTCAGGAGTACCTAACAGGGCTCCTCAGTCAGGGAGAGCAGAGGTGGGTGCCCCCAGGACATGATACTCAGGCCGGGCCCAATTAGAAATGAGGCCTGTGTATTAGAAGCTGGAGCAAATGTCTTGCATGGGAATGGACAGGCAGAGGCCACGAGGATCATGGAGAGATGTGGTAGGTGTGGAAGGCTGGAGCGCAGGGCCTTGTCTGCCCCAGAAAGGACCTGAATGTGTCCTAGATCATGGGGAAGTCCCGGAAGGACTGGGTGCAAGGGCTGGCCCACTTGCTGAGTGTTTCTGAAAGCTTTGTGTGCTGTGGGCAGATGAGACTGGGGGCTGTGGAGTAGGTGCTGAAGGCTCCGATCTGGGAGGTGATGCTGTCCTCTTCTTGCCTTGGTAGACATTTCTTAGCCTCCCTAGTAAGCAGCTCTGTCACCGTCTTTTGAAACTCAGAACCAGATGAAATCTCCAATCCCAACCATTTTTGACCCACAAAAAGGCAGTTTTTTATAGTTGAACCCCATACTGTATGTGCTTTTCACCCTTTCTCCATTTACTCTTCGAGCTGACTCCACTATAATGTGGGTGGCCGTGAACCCATTTTATGGATGAGCTGAGAGATTCTGGCCCAGCAGCAGAGCTGGGATTTGAATCCAGTGTGTTGGAGTTAAATACTCTACTCTGAGGCTCTTAAAATTAAATGCCAAGGGGCCAGCTCGCCTGCAGCAGGCAGCAGTCCAAGGCCTGCATAAGTGGCTTGTTAAGGAGCCCATTAGTACTTGGACTTGAATATTCTGAGGCTGGAGCTTCCAGATGGCTGGGTGAAGGGTGTTCATTATCTTTTTTTTTTTTTTTTTAGAGAACTTAACCTTGGGG
>NW_022900940.1:39858319-39910695 GCF_012274545.1 Fukomys damarensis | reverse complement strand
TTTTTTTTTTTTTTTTTTTAAAGGAACTATGACACTTGGGGAATTATAAGTGAGTTAATGTAATGTTAATACCTGGAAATATTCTGGAGCAGATCGTTTAAAAATCAATTTTCACATATGAAGATAAAATGAGATTATTGAGCAGTAACCAGATGGCATTAGACCTTTGGAGAGGGGTACGGCTGAGCAGAGATACGTGTCCCTTCCACACAGGATGCAGTTGCACGGGGAGCTGGATATTTGCTTGGCTCATTCAGAATTAACTTTCCTATGAATTTTTATTTTCTAATTGAAGTTGTAAAATGCTGACCATCATCCCAGCACAGGAAAGGGGGAAAAGTAGGCTAAAGAGGAGAGAACCAAAATACGCGAGGAACCTGCTATAGGCCCTTTGCCCACTGCTGTTGTGCATCTTGTCCCGTTCCATCCTCAGGAAGACCTGAAGAGGTGGGGGCCACCACTGTCACGTGGCAGGAAGAGAGCCTGAGTTGCAAGTGTGTAAGGATGCCTTAGACAGCAGGTGTCCTCCCTGTGCATCCGGCTCCGAGCCCTTGCTCTCCTGGCCAGACTATTTTGCCTGGCTGGTGTCTTGCTTTGTGAAGGGACACAGGGTAAATCCAGAGAGAAAGGCTCTGAATGGGGGTCACATTCCTCTCCTGGTTGGGAACTAACTTTGGAAGAGGGAGAGGGAAAGATCTTCCTAGCTGGTGGTGAAACAGAAGTTTTCCTAGAAGGTACAGATAAGGAAGATTTATCCATTCTTTCATCCCACTGTGCTGGACCAAGGGCCTCTAGGCACTAGGCTGAATGTCAGAGGTGTGGAGGTGAGAAAGGTACTAGTGTCTCTTGGAAGGTACTAATGTCTCCAGAAATCCAGGGATGCCTGTGTCTTCCTCCTTTTAGTGTGGTTCACCATCCAAAACACACCCTAGAAGGATTTCCAGTGGGGTGAATGCCATGCAGGAAAATGTCAAAACTGGGCAGGAGGCAGCCTTCAGAGGGAGTGGGAGAGCCCGGAGCCTTATAGGTGGGATGGAGCCCATCACTGTGCATGCCTGTTACTTACATTGTGTGGGCTTGATGCTGTCAGAGGAGCCTGGTATACAGTAGTGAGTGAACTTTATAGTTGAAAAGACTGGGACACACATAAGGAGTCTATAAACACGCAGTTATCCTATACACGAATATCCTATTCTTCCTATGACGTGATCTCCCTACCTACCAGTCTTCCTTCCTACCTACTTATCTCTCTCATCTTTCTCTGGAGAGCCCTGAGTACAACCACTTGCTGAATAGGCACTGGGTTTGTTGCTGAGTGAGTTCTGTGTCCAACCTTCAGGCTGGGCTTTATGAATTGCTCTCATCTTCAGGTTCAGGGACAAAGGAGTGTAAAGAGAAGCACAGGCCGCTTCTCAGAGAGTTCACAGTAGGTTGTCTCTGCAGCATGCACAGAAAACAATTAGAAAACTTTCCAGGGAGAATTCCGTTCCCAAGCCAAGACATGTGGAATGGGTACTTCCGGCCTGTGAAGCAGGTAGTTTGCAGTGGTGTCTTGGAGTTCTGTTACACATCTTACCAGCAAACAGGGAGAGCAGAAGCCACCATGTCTGTGCCTGGGCTACATACATACACCCCTTGGGGAGATTGAAAGAATCTTGATGCTTGGGTCCCACCCAGGGATTTAAATTTAATTGTGCTGAGGTTTGGCCAGAGTTGAGAAGGACTGCCTTAGGATTTCTTGATGTATCAGATTAGGTGCCTCTCACATGAAAAGAGTGCAGAGGGAATCAGGGCAGGATTCAAAGAAACTAGGGCTCACAGGCCATCTCCTGACAGCTCCTTGTTTTTGTAAATAAAGTTTTATTGGAACACAGCCACACCCATTTGTTTATGTATTGCATTTGGCTGCTTTCACTAAAACAGACAAATTGAATATTGCAACAGATACTGTCTGGCCTGCAAAACCTAAAATATTTACTATCTGGCTCTTAACAAAAACAGTTTGCCAACCCCTAAACTGGGGAGTGATGAGTTTTCAAGGATGTGGGTGGTGTGGGAAAGACTGTTCCACAGTTCAGTGGATAGCATCCTTCCTTCTGGCTGATATGCCATCTCCAGAGCCTTCTAACACACACAGGCCCTCACCATCGGCACATCAGGGAGGGCCACACACTGAGACTTCTCACCGTCTAGAGATTCTTCCTGCTGAGTGTGAAGATGGATCCTGGTGACCACCCTGTCGCAACTGAAAATCGCCAACTCCTGTATCAGTGGCCCCGAAGTGAGAGACTGCAGGCAAGCAGGTTGCCCTGCCAGCCCTTGGGGAATCTGTCTGCGGGATTGTCAAGGTATCATCGAGCTCCAGCCTTGCTCTCTCCATCTGATGGTGACAGCACACAGCAGCCATTCTGATCGTGTCTCGAGTTATCGTTGTGCTACTTCTCTGGGCCCTTCTTCTGTCCAGATCTGTGACAGTGCCCATGCGGCTGTAGGACTTTGTTCCCTACATCTTTCCTTTTCCTCTGTGGGTCACTGCTTACAGTATAATCTTCCTGAGTGACCAGGCAGTTTTGCCTGTGTCATGCAGCTGGGAGAAACTGACTGCGAAGACAGGTGTGTTCGCTGTGGGTCCTGTAGGAGGCCTGTTGCCCAAGTGGATTCTGACAGTGTCATCCAGCCAGTCATCAGGTGCCTCTGTGCCTGGGACAGTGATGAGTAACTGCAGGTCTGACTCCTGCCGTTATGGAACTGGTCTCATTCTGGACTTGGGTGTGGATAAAGCAATCAGAATGGACATGTGCAGTGACCCCCTGTTACTTAGATGGACAACTAAATGTCAGCTCAGTTTTGAGAGTGCTATATACAACTCTTCCTTCTTGAATCGAAAGTGTATGTTGTTCATTCTCAGAATAAGCTAGAAATATGCAATGAAGGAACCCTCTTTGCCTTTCCTTATATCTAGCTTGAGAAATACTTCCTTATCAGTATTCTGTGGACTGACTTATGATTTCACAGACCGTACTTCAGAAATGTTGCTCTGAGGCACAGCAAAGTATGCACCAGAGACTACACACAGCAAGGCACCGGGATATCCAGAGGGACTATGCCACTTTCTTTTCTGTTTGCTTGGATGTCATTGTTGTAGTTCATTTTATAATGCGCACATGTTAACAAAACAATTGGAAGGCACTACACGAGAGATAAATAATGTACGTATAATGTGATGCTCAAAAACTTTCAGCGAAAGCAAAGCTCAATCCACAACAAAGTCTGGAAAACAAGGTGCCTCATCTGGTGTTCAGGGCCTTCTCTGCTCTGGCCTGCCTTCTTTCCTCTCTGAACTCTCCATGGCCACCCCGCCTTCTTTCGGCCAGCCTGACACCCTGCTTGTTCCCTTCCCTACTTGTCTATTACCCAGCTTTGTTTCTGCTGTCTGGCTTCTCACCTTGGCATAGCCTGATCTGCCAGTTGCCAGGGCCCAGTCCTGGTACATCTTTTACTGAGGATTCCCTTTAGCCAAAGGAATCGTTGTTATTCTTAATTTCTGTGTCTCAAATATCCTGTAGCACCCTACTGCAGGGATTGGTCAAGGGCAAGTTGTTTGTATCATTTTGTAAATTTCTGATAAAGTTTACTGGAAGAGCAAGGCCTGTTGCTCATTGCGATTGTCCACGGCTGTCTCAGCAGGCTGCGACAGCCTGTGGAATAGTACTACAGCCCAAGCATAGCCTACAGTATTCACCGTCTGAGCTCTGACAGAGAAAGTCTGTCCTCCCCTGCTGTACTGAGTAACTTCAGACACTTCCTCATTGAACTGCCGCATTCTGAGCCTGGGCATGGCCCAGCTTCTGTGAATCCAATACAACACTCGCCACTTTGTCCCTGGTATTTTAATGTGCCACGTATCATTGTCTGCATGCGTCCCTGTCACACTTAGTAGGTCTTCCGATAATACTCACAAAATAATTAATTTACTCTAACGACATGGGTGACCAGGATTCAGAAATACTGAAGTGACGTGGGCCCAACTTATCTTTCCCTCAGTCAGTCATAGAGACAAAGCCACCAAGCCTCAGTATTAGAACGATGCATTCCAAGGACTGAGAAATGCATCTTCTTGTTTGTACTGAATCAGCCTTTCGAAAATCAATACAGACGGAGAAATGGATTTGTGGAGGAGAAACAGACCGCACAGTCGTCCATGGTAAACAGTGACTGCCAATGAGCAGAATCGTGCTTATGTTTCCATCCTTCCTACATCTGCATTCGGGGCTGTGAGGATTATTCAATTAAATGGCAATTTAGAAGCTGCCTCCAGAGTCGCTGCGGGTGAGCATTACGGCTTTGTCCTTTACCCAGCCTGCCAAGACTTTGCTTTGTTAGTGTTACTGTAAATGAGACAATGGCAGTGAAGATTTCAGTGTGCAAAAGTGTTGAGAATCTGTGGAATACTTGGGTCTATGGGAAATGAGGACTTAATCCTTAACGGGGTGCAGGGGCTAGAAGTGCTATTGACATGATTCCTTCTTTCAAATAGGGACCCTTCCTCTCCTTTGCCTTGGGCCTTTATGGGTTGGTCAAGGTTTTCTGCATGATAAGGCATTGACCTAGGTGGTGTTTTATCAAAAGAGATGACTTCTTTTGTTTCTAACTGCCAGATGGCAGTAAGTTGTGCTTTACACAGTGGTTATGCATGGAATTTGTTTGCTTGAGCTGTGTTTCTGTAAAGTTATTGAATGAATAATTCAAAAAGAATTCAGAGTTTTGTGACTTAAATTTTTTGAAGCATTAGTTTCGAAGCAGGTGGTAGATTTTTTTGGTACTGGAGATCGAACTCAGGACCTTGGGCTTTCAAAGCAGACAGCAGAACCACTGAGCTAAACCCCCAGAACCTTTGAAGCATTAATTTCTATATAGTAAAATGCATCAGTTCTTTAGCATACAATTCAGTGTGTAGTGAGAAATAGATACCCGTGCTGAATAACCCATGCTTCATGAAGATACAGCCTGACAAGTATTCTCTCCTCCCCTCCCCGCCCTGCCAGGTCACAACACCCACCTCTATCCCAGAAGCAGCCCAGTTGGCATCACAGTTAAACACTTACCTTGCCTGCTCTAGAACACTGTATAAATAAAATCACATATAAAATTCCATGGAGTCTGGTTTCCTCCACTTATGTTTGTTGAACTCGTTCCTTGTTTGAATGTCAGTAACTTGTTCCCGAATTCTGCAGTAATCTATTAGATGGATATAGCACAGATTTGCTTATCCCTTCACCTGTTAATGAACATTTGGGTTCTTTCTAGTTTTTGACTATTATGAACAGGGCTTTTTAAAAATGAACATTCACTTAAATATTTTTGTGGGCATATGTTTTCATTTCCCTTTGGTAAATACCTTGGAGTGGAATTGCAGGGTCATAAGGCAGTTTGTGTTGAACTTCACAAGAGACTGCAGTTTTTTTTTCCCCAAAGTGCTCATGGCATTTTATATTTTCATAGGCAGCATATATAAGTTGTGATGGTTCTGTATCATAGATATTAAATGCTGTCAGAATTTTAAAATTTAGCTTTTGTATAGTTATAAAATGACATCTGTTGGGGTTTTATTTTGCATTTTGCAGATGGCTAATAATGTTGAACATGTTTTAGTCTGCATTAAAGTCTCCTCTGTAACATGAATCCATATTATTGCTGACATTTTAAGATGAACTATAGGAGTTTAATACATATTCTGAGTACAAATCATTTGTCCAATTACTGAACTATGAATACTTCTTCTTAGCAGTAGCTTTTGCATTTGTTTTATTAACAATGAAATTGATGATCAAAAGTTTTGAATTTTCATAAAGCCAAATTATGAATTTTTAAAATATAAGTAGTTCTAGGCCAGGGATTTAGCTCAGCAGTTCAGTTCTGTGGCCTGCCTTGCAAGCACAAGGACCCGAGTTCAATCCCCGGTACCAAAAAAAAAAAGTTATAAGTAGTTCTTATAATCTAAGAAATCAGTGTGTATCTGAAGGCCAAAAACACTAATTTTCCCAGAAACATTGCAGTTCTGTTTTTCAATTTAAGGAGATGAGTTTTTAAAAAATATATATATTTAATCATTGTTTCCAGTATAATTTATTGAAAATCCTTTTCTCATCAAAGCACCTTTCCCCAAAATCAGTTGATTTTACATGTGTAGCTTTATTTTTTTACTTTCTTTTGCTTTATCTTTTTTGGCTGTTGTAATGCTAATATACGTACTGTTTTGATTAGAGTATGGCTTAAACCAGGAGTATGAGTCCTTGGATGTTTTTCTTCTTTTTAACATTGTTTTGAATATTTAAGTCCATTTAATGTCTGTATGAAATTTAAAATCAACTTCGCAGTTTCTATAAAATGATTGTTGATATTTCCTCAAGATTTCATTGAATTTACAGATGTGTTTAGGAAGAATCAACCTCTTAATACAGAGTTTTCTAGTTCTTCAACAAGCTATCTCTCTTGATTCATGTACGTTTTCCTTAATTTGTCACAACAGTGTCTGAAGTTTTCAAGGCTTAGTAATTTCTAGGCACTGCATACGTTAAAAAATTTATACCTTAGAGTTTGATATTTTTGTGCTGTTGTAATTGCTATTATTTTCAATTGCCAGTTGTTCTTTGTTAATATATAACTATATATGTGTGTGTGTGTGTGTGTGTGTGTATTTATGTTGTGCCCTGTCACTTTGATGAATTTTTTAGAAATATGGAACACTTCACGAGTTTGCATGTCATCTTTCCACAGGTCCGTGGTTATCTTCTCTGTGTCGTTCCTGTTTTAGTATATGTGCTGCCCAAGCAAGCACTTTGATGAATTTTTTCCTACAGTATATTATGTGGCTTCCTTAGGGTTTTCTATATAGATAATCATGTTGTCTGCAATTAAAGACATTTTCCTTTCTAATACCTTTACTTATTTATTTGTCTTACTTACTTGTCAGGACCACAGGTATAATGTTGAGTAAGAAGGAAAAGATGTCTTTGCCTTGTTCATAATCTGAGGGGGAAAACAATGGCAGCATTTCATTCTGAGCATAGTCATCCCTCAATATCTGTGCAGGATTGGTTCTAGGTTTCCCATGAATAGCAGAATCTGTGGATGTTTAATTGCTTTATGTAAAATTGTGCAGTATTTGTTTATAACCTACGCACATCTTTAATTCATGTCTAGAGCAGTATAGATGCTGTGTCAATATTTTTTTATACTAAGGTTAGGAAAAAATTACAAGAAAAAAGTCTTTATATGTTTAGTAC
This sequence comes from Fukomys damarensis, assembly GCF_012274545.1. Lineage (NCBI taxonomy): Eukaryota > Metazoa > Chordata > Mammalia > Rodentia > Bathyergidae > Fukomys > Fukomys damarensis. The sequence goes on along the minus strand of NW_022900940.1, from coordinate 39,903,409 downwards.
AGACTTGATTTTTTTTTCCAAATACTTTTGATTCTGATTGGTTGAAACCATGGATGTAGAACCCACAGATATGGAGGGTCAACTGTGTAATGTTAGTTGTAGGATTTTTTTGTAAATTCTCTTTATCAAGTTGAGGATATTTTTCCCATTCCTAATTTTCTGAGCATTTTTATGATGAACAAAAAGTGAAAAATATTTTTCTGCATCTATTTGATTAAATTATGTTTTTCTTTGTTATTTGAATGTAATATGAATCACTTTGATTTTTTAAATGTTAAACCAACCTTGAATTCCTGAAAGATACTGTACTTTTAATTATAGGTAGATTTATTTCAGTGTTTTAAGGTTTTTGCCTCTAGTTTCTTGAGTAATATTATTATATAGTTTTAAAATTTTTCTTGTTTGGTTTTGGTGTCAAGGTTCTGCTGCCCTTGTTAGATACATTGGAAAGTATTCTGTCCTGTAATTTTCCAAAAGAGTCTATATAAAATCACTTGTGTTTTGTCCTTGCATATTTGATACAATTCATTAGTTAAGGCCTATGAACTTAGAGTACAATAATTTTTAAATTTATTTTGGCATAGCTATTAATTGTGAAATCAGTGTCTTTTGTATGTCTGGAAAAAATCATATTTTGTATTCTATTAATTTTGTTTTTCAAGGAGTTTGATATTTAAATTAATGAATTTGTTAGCACAAAGTAACATTCTCTTATCTTTTAATTATCTGTAGGATGTGTAGTAATGTTTCCCTGTTCATTCCTGATGGTGGTATTTTATGCTTTCTTCCTTTTTATAAAAAAAATTATATTACTTAATTTTCTGTCACTGTGACAAAATATCTGAGATGATCAATTTACAGTCATAAACTGAAACTTCACTGTTTTGAGGCTTGTAGTTTTTGTTTTGTTTTGGTTTTTTGTTTTTTGAGACAGGGTCTCACTATGTAGTTGAGACTGATCTGGAACTCACTGTGTAGTCCAGGCTGGTCTTGAACTCACAGTGATCCTCCTGCCTCAGCCTCCTGAGTGTTGGGATTACAGGTGTGCACCACCATGCCCCACTCAACTATGATTGATTTTAAAATACTTTTTAATTTCCCACGTCACTTTCTTCCTTCTCACATATATTATTAAGGATGTATCTTTAAATTTCCAAATCCTTAGGACTTTTCTAGACACTATCTTTTATTAGATATCTGGATATCATTGATATTTACATATTAATATCATATATTGATTTCTAAATGTAGTCCATTATGATCTGAGAACATACTATTTAGATTTCCGACATTTGTAATTTATTGAAATTTATTTGGTAATCTGTTATACTCTCTGGAAAAGAATGACTCTGAAATTTTTTGGTATGGAGTTGTGTAACTGTCAGGTATGTTCAGTTGGAAAATAGTGTTGCTGCACGAACACCCATCAGTAAAAGTCTTGAGGATTGAGTCTGTTGATCTTTCCTGAAGGACACCATTTGAGATGTGTCGTTGTAACTCATTACTGGAAGTATTAGGTGCAGCATGTGTAACTGCACTGAGCCAGTACCTGGCTTCCTCAGAACTTTGCTTCGTGTGTGTTTCTTTTGCTGATTTTACCTCCTATCTTTTCATTGTAAGAAATATTTTCAAAGAAACAATTCGATTTCATTAATTTTCTCTATTGATTTTTTCTATTTTATAGATTTTTTTTCTGCAAATTAAAGTGAAAATTTTGTTAGTTTTTCCTATTTACTTTAGATTTAGTGTTACCTTTACTTTTAGTTTCCAAAAGTAGAAACTTAGATGATTGATTCTAGATATTTTTCCTTTTCTAATATATACATGTGATACTATAAATTTCCATTTAAATATTGCTTTTGCTTCATCTTCTAAATTTTGGTCAATTTTATTTTCATTTTTTTTTTAATTTGAAATTTCTTAGGAGATGGCTTTTTGATTCATGTGTTACTTAGAAGTATATTGTTTAATCTCCAAGTACTTAGAAATTTTGGAGCTATCCTTTTGTTATTCATTTCTTGTTAAATTCATGATGGAGCAAGGGCATACTTTGTATGCCTTAAATTATTTTAAATGTGTAAAGGTATGTTTTATGGCCTAAAGTAAATATTGTAAGCAAGCATCCTCACAGAAGAAAGGCCATTCTGTGATATAAGGTATTTTATAAATGCTCATAAGGTCCAGTTGATGGTGCTCTTCAGCTCAGCTATATCCTTACCAACTTTTGCCTACTGAGTCTGTCAGTAACTGTTGAGAGGGTTCTGAAGTCTTCAGTGTAATAGAGAATTTATCCATTTCTCTTTGAAGGTCTTTTGGCCTTCACTAGTGTGCTCTCTTGCTTGCTTACATAATTTCCAAAGAGAAATCTAATATAATAGGAATCCTTGTTTTTCTATAAGATTTTTTCAAGATTTTATCTTTTACAGTGGTACCTCAGTCCACAAATGCTTTTGTTTCCAGACAGTTTGGTTTGCAAACAGAAACGTGGCAAACTTTTGTTTCTGTTTGCAGACTGCATTGGGTAACAAACACGACTGTGGTCATCTTTCCCTCACAAGCACAGATATGGCCATCTTTTCCAAAACAGATTAAGTTCATGAAGTACAGTATCACTGTATGTTTTTGCAGGTTGAGTTTGATATACAATTATAGATTTTTCCATAGTCTTCACTGTGCTTAATCATTTCTGAGCTGCTTGTATCTGTAGTTTGGTGCCTGTCATTAATTTTGGAAAATTCTCAGCCATTATTTTTTCAAATATACCTTCACTTCCTCTCTTCCTCTCCCTCTCCCTCTCTCTCTCTCCTCGCTCTTTGTCCTCTCTCTCTCCTCTCTTTTTGGTTGTTTGAGGTAGGATCTTACTACATAGCCCATGCTGGCCTGGAATTCACAGTGATCCTCCTGCCTCAGCCTCTCAAGTGCTAGGATTACAGGTGTGCACCTCCCTGCCCAACTCCTTTCTCTTTTTTCCTTCCAGTATTCCAATTATATCTGTATTACTTCTTTCATAAGTATCTCACAGTTCTTGGATATTTGATGATTTTTCTCCGCCTTTCCTTTTCCATCTGGGATGCTTCTGTGGACTCCTGTTTGGGTTCCCTGGTTGCTTTTTCAGCTGTGTCTGGTCTCCTGGTGAGCCATCCAAAGCATTGTTCATTTCTGTTATGGCATTTGCACTTTTGGCTTTTAATATTTTTTTAGACAATAGCCACCTCTCTGCTTACGTTATGCATCTATTTTATATGCTACCTACTTTTTCATGTTAATCATGGTTCTTTTAAGGTCCTGATCTGTTTCTCCTGCTGCACCTTCCACTGGCTGTCTTCACACAAGAAAAGCTTAGAACAATTCCTGGTACAAACAGAACCTTCAGTGTATGTTACATGGTGGTGATGCAGCCGTTTGTGAAAGGTGCCTGCTTATTCCCGTCCGCGAGCCTTTCCCTCACTGCCCCGTCTGCATGGAATGCTTCCTCTGGGTCCCGCTCCCCTAGCTTGTCCTCCTCATTCAGTCTTTCTGCAGTGGTCACCAGAGCAGCACGATCTGCCCTGAGCTCCAGTGTAAATTCCGCCCTCCCACAGTTGCTGTTCCCCTTACCCTGCTTTCTTACTGTTTCACAGTAAGTATTATGATCAGACATATTATATATTTACTTGTTTTTGTTGTTGATTTTCTTCCACCCTCAACTTAAATATAAGCTCTCTTTCAGCAGAATCTGTCTTCAGGATTTAAAGAGTAAAATATCTTTAGGACAATTTTCTTTATGTTCATATGAGAAACTACTGGGTAGCCCTTTAAATTCTGGGTTTTCAAGAATGTTTAATGGCAGCAGCAAATACCCTTATAGTGTTATCACAGCCGTGCAAAAGCAGCCATGGGTAGTATGTAAAACACAGCTCACAGGAACCGATCAGAATCCATACAAAAAGGGCAGCATGTGGCCAACGCTCGGCCCGGGTTCATTGCCCCATCCCTATGCAGCATGTAATGCTTTCCGTCTTTCTCTTTCAGTATGAATACTTCAACGCTGTGCTGATAAATGAAAGAGACAAAGATGGGAACTTTTTGGAACTGGGGAAAGAATTCATCTTAGCTCCCAATGATCATTTTAATAACTTGCCTGTGAACATCAGTCTGAGCGACGTCCAAGTGCCGACGAACATGTACAACAAAGGTAAGCATCCCTGCGGCTGAAGAGGCACAGCAGGGTCAGGAGTCAGGGCTGGCTGGTTTGGGATGTAGTGTTCTTCAATTTTTATAAAAAGCACAATTACTGTTCCCCTAGGGTAATTACAAGCCGAGTGCAGTGAGCTTCAGCTCTGCAGGTGGAGCCTGTGCCTGTTGTGCCTGGAGACCTGAGCTGTTGTTTTCCTGGCTGCTGTTTCCATCAAGCCCTTTAATACATGGTCCAGGGGGCCAGCATACTGTTTCTGCAAGGAGCCAGAGAGTAAATTCTTAGACTTGGCCAGTCAGAGGGTCTCTGTTGCCACTTCTCTTCTTTTCTGGTGCAAAGCACTCCTGAATAATGTGTAAATCAGTGGGTATGGCTCTTTTCCAAAAAACTTTTTATCTACAAAAAACAGTGGCCAGATTAAACCTGCAGGCTGTAGTTTACTGGCCCCTTTGTTAGTCCTTCTGTCCTCTTGCTCCACTTCCTAGAGTGGCATTAAAGGCATGGGGAGCTCCTGGGATCTCAGTGGGATCAGCTGCCATCTTTTCTGAGTGTACAAAGCAGCATGGACCAGAAGGGGTGGGGCTTGTGTCCCTCAGAGTCAGTCTTCACAGAAACAATGGAGTTCTTTTCCCAGAATTCCCCTCTGTCCATTAAGTTGCATTTTAGTGGCCAAGGACTGTAATTGTGTCTTCCTCCTTGGCTGGTTGTGAGGACTAATTTAAGATGTGGATGTTGTTCTTAAAAGTTTTTACCTTCATATTGTGACATAGGAGTTTTCTCTACTTTGTTGTACCTAGAAGGCTCCTAAACAAGGAGCCCAAGAGAAGTAAGTCAGAAAATCATAGTGGCTTTCAAGATTTAAAAAAATTTGTCCTGTTGTCTGTCATCAAGTACCAAAGATATCAGTGGCCAGTTTTGTTTTATATTAAGCTTTTAGTGTTTTTACTTTTTAAAAATATATTATAGCATGTCAATAATACAGAAGGATGAGGTTCATTTGGAAAGTTGGAAGCTACACTTCACATAATCTTGATCGTCGTATCCAGTTTCAGACTCATAGTGAGTGTCTAGTGGTCAAGGGCAGGAGCTACGGGCTTTAATCCTTCTCTTCCTTGTGTGGGTTCTGTGATCCCGGGCAAATTCCTTTGTCTCCCTGAGCCTCAGTTTTCTTCCTTGTACAACAGTAATAAGGATATGACCTCCTTCACAGAGAGAAGATAACATGATGCCTGTGTAGCTCTTTGTGCAGCAGTACCTCCCAGAAATGCTCAGCACATTTTAGCTATTGCTGCTATTATTGGGAAATAGCACGGATATTAATTGAGCTTCGGAATTGCTCTAGGGTAACGTTTACGGGACCTGGCCAGCGTATATATCTTCCAGCTCTTGGTCTCTGAAACTCTGTTCTTGTGGCTGGATGCATAAGGTCCTCTTTTTTGTTGTTTATGTGGTATCCATACTTCAGACGCAGCAGAGGAAGTCCACTATTCATTAATTGATCTGACAGTTACTGGAGATCCTGTGGTGAAGCAGACACAGTCCCTCCCTCAGGGTGTTCACAGTTTAGTTTATCACAGACAGGTAATAAGGTAATTAACAAATAAGTTTTCCTGGAGTGGCCACCATTACGGAAAGCCAGGGGACAGTGGGAGCACCAAGGAGGGACCCTGCCACTGGCTTATGTGAAGAGGGCCAAAATTGGTCTTGGTTTCTCTCCCCTTTAGAGAAATGGTGTCAGTCTGAGCTATCTTCAGAGGTCCCTGGACTGAGTAATGTCCTGTGATCCAATCTTTATTTTTATACTCTGAGAAAACAGAATTGGGCCTTGTGGGGCTGTGCTCTGTTGTGTTCAGAGGAAGTTGGTCCTCCAGGATGACCTTGTCAGCTGCTGCTGAAAACCAAGATGATCCCGCCCCTTTTTAGACAGTGTGGCTAGAGAAAGTCGTCTTCTTAGCATTCAATACATCCTCAACAGGAAATGAAAAATTAACAAGATTTTACAGAGCAGTTTCAGGCGTAAAACAATTCAGAATGATCTTTTAAAATATGACAGCTGCCTTAAGGTTGCTAGAGCCATTATCGCAATTATAGAGATTTAATTGCACCTCCAGCGTTACAGGCATAATTGTACCTTTCAGTGCTGGCAATGCATGAGGGACTCATACCATCATTGATCACATAGGCTATAGAATTATACTTGTGAGAACCACTAGGCATAGTATTAAACAAACAGTCCAGTCACTCGCACCATGTGAGGTAGGTAACATTATTTATTATTTTTGGTCCCGGAGATTGAACTCGGGTCCTTGCCCTTGCGAGACAGGAGGTGGAACCACTGAGCTAAATCCCTGGCCCCAGATAAGGCACCATGTCCTGTCTCAGTCAGGCAGTGAGTAGGAAGAGAAAGGAAAGGGGACTTCAGGAAAATCCCTGTCTCTGATTTAAACCAGCCCTGAACAGTCTTTTCTTTCTCAAGCTGCAGAAGTGTATTTCCTATTTAGAAGGCCTTCCGACTCAGATCTAGTGATTGATGACATGTCCTCAAAACCTGCTATAAACTTGGTCCCTGGCTGTGTTTTCCTAGTTTTGAAATTGAGCCCTGAGAAAAGGAAGCCCCTGCAAAGCCATTTTCTCTCGGTAGCTTGGGTCCCGAGGGCATGTCACACAGAGATTTGAGACTTCTTAGAAGCTGCTGCCGTGTGCCATGTTCTTGGGCAGAATTTCCAGCTCTAGGTAAATCCAGTTGTTTCATCCCATCTGCTTCCGCCTCCTTGGCACTGGCTCAGGACTTCCCTCTGTGGTTCCTCTCGCCTAGGGCACCAACAGCCCTGCAGCACCAGAAGTGGCACCCCAGGGTCAAGCTGAGCCCATGTCCACGGGGCTGGCACTGCAGAGAGCCTCTCCTGGGGTCTTCAGGATGCCTCCCAGGGCTCTCAGGTGCCCGAATGGCAGCTTCTGCTCAAGACCCCCTCCCAAGATCACTGCTGTGAGCCTGTCCTGGTGTGCCCGGCCTGGCAGTTTTGCTTTCAGGGCGACTTTGAAAAGTCAGGGCAGCAGGGTACAGGAGTGTTGTGAGAGGCTTTGATGAACTGGCCGAAGATTCAGAGAAAACAAAACTCTTAAAACTACTTTCTATGCTGAAGCTGTATCAGATTTATATACACCTATACATATTTATAGCATATACCCCACCCTTGTGTGTGTGTGTGTGTGCATGAGTGCAAAAGAAAATTACTGTTAATCATCTCCTTTTCTCCCACGTCCCTCCACCCAGGTGAGTTCTCCTGTGTTCCCTGAGCATGCCTTTGTCCTTCTTTCGTCGTGTCTTGTTTCACTGCTAATTCTCTTTACCTGTGCCTTCCCCTTTCCTGTTTCTCCAAGGGCTCGTTCTTAAAAAGCAGACCAAACTCAGTCTCCGTGCTCCCTCAGGTCTTCGGTTAGGTGTGGTTTTGGTCTGTGCCACTGTCCTGGGTCTGCGCTCATCAGGCAGCAGGGGCAGCCGCCTTCCACCAGGTGAGCCTTCCAGAGCTGTGGTCGTGTTGGACGCCGGGAAGTTACATGTGGGAAAACTCACACACATCACTTATCTGCCGGTTAACTGCTCCCTAAAATGTAGTGGAGGATTTTACAGTCCTGCCTTAGTCCATCTGCAATACTGTTTCTGTCTTCCTGGTCCCCTTTCACCCTGGACGCTGTCCTGTGAACCCCCCTCTGTGTTGGTAATTGTGGGAATATTTCCAGAGCTGTCAGGTAGTCTTTAGAGACCAGCAAGGCTGAACTGGAGCCACAGTTCTGTGATTACCAGCTGGGAGGACTGGGAAAATCATTCTACGCGCTGAGCCTCTGTCTCCTCATCTCCAGTGTCCTTTTGAGCATTAAGGAGGTGAAGGTGCAGTGTCCTGCAAGCTGAGCCCCAAGGTCAGGCTCCCTGTCCCTCCAGCACTGTTTGTAGGATGACATGTAGGCACGCTCAAAACATTACTCCAGCTTCTTCCCCTCTTTTATGGGTTGCTGTAGTCCTCTTCTTCCTGGCTATGAAAAATCCCGGAAGCCCTCACTTCCTCAACCAGCCTTTGCCCTGTTTTTGACTTTTTCCCTGGGATGGTCTCTCCTCTCCCTGTCACCCTAGCCAGGCTGATCCTTTCCAGGGTCACCTTGTCATTCCCCCTGGCTCTAGCCCTCCTCTCCAGAGTTCTCCCCTGCCCCTTGCGTCCATCCCCACAGTCTTACTACTGTGCTTCTGGTAGACTGTTCATCACATTGCATAACGATTTCTCCTTTCCTGGGCTCTTTCCCCTGGATCTTGGGGGCAGGAGCTGTGCTTTTTCGTATCCTTGGGGTCTCAGCAGAAGACCTGGAATGTCAGAAATCTTCCACTGGGCTTGTTGGATTGAACTGTGTCCACCACCAGTCATCACAAATGGGTGGTGGTTTTGTCTGCCTTTTGGCTCTGTCTCCTTACCTGTATTTGCATTTTGATTTTTGCTCAATTGTTTGTTTCTGAAGGTGGTCATTGTAGATGCATGCCTAGTGTGGCAATTTTACTTTCAGGATCTTTAAATTTGTTTGCATTTTCATTGTTTTTCTTTTTTAATTAATGGTAATCATGGTGGAGTCTTGCAGTTGCACGAGGCTAGAAAAATTCCCAAAGGAGGAGCTAGAGAAAGAAAGGGCAGCAGAAGAGAAGGAATGAGTGCTAATAATGTCTTATTCACCCCCGGTACCCCCACATTTGTGAAATGTCACAGTAATAGTGTAGATCCAGAGTTTGTTGGCAATTCACTTTTTAAGAAATGATGTTGAGGGAGATTCAGGGTTATCCTTTGACCGCCTCACTGTTAAATGCTTGCCTTCTAGTCTGTGGATTGAGGAGGTAAGAGAGACAGAGAGCCACCTTACCACTCTCAGTGTGGCAGCCATGGCTTCTGGGGGGGACAGTTGGGTGTGTCTTGGGGGGTAACAGACAAAGAGCCACTGTCCCTGGGGTGACCCAGGCAGCCACGTAGGCCATAGATGTGTCTGCGTGTAAAGGGACTGCTCTGCTGAGGAAAATGCAGATCAGGCCTCCAGGACTGAAGCACAGGGCCGACAGACAGACGGCCTCCGGTACCTCGCTCAGGGCTCTGGGGTCCAAGTGTGGCTCAGTGCTGACTCTGCTCACAAGGAGTTCAGACTTGATGCTCACAGGAGGCTCTTTTTTCTGCTGTGCCCTTCTGTAAGAGTCAGTTGTACTTTAGGAATCCAGGGAACAGAACAGTGGGAGCGAGAGCTGCAGATGCCAGAGGGTGGTGGGCCCTTCATCCAGTGGCCTGGTCCAGATCCTTGCACCTGTACTGCACTCACTCATGCTGCTTGGGCAGGGGAAGCACTGCGTGTTCAGACCCTACTGCTTGGACCACAAGGCTGTCAACGTCAGTTGCCTGCTGCAGGGATTCAGATGACACTGCTTGCTTCCCTAGGTCTGGGCCCTAGGGCTCTCCGGAGGGTGTGGGGGCTGTCTGCTGATCAGGGGTGTCAGCCTTGGCAGGGACATAAGGGAAATTGTCCTGTGTGTTCACTTCTCATGCTGTTTTGCTCTTCCCAATACCAAATTGGAGCTTCTTTCCAGAACACTCTCAGTGTTCATAAAGCCTCTGTGAATGGTGTACGTCAGCTAACATTTATGTGATCCTCACTATGGGCCAGGCACAGTGTGGTTTAATACAGTGAAATCCTACCCACAATTTAGTAAGGTAGGAGCCATGGTTCTCATTTTACATAGGAGAAAACTGAGACTTAGAGACTTGTTCAGAATTGCTCGTTGAAACACATCATCGGCACGCACGCTCAACACAGACTTCAGAAGCGCCGGGACACACTGCCTCTCTACCGTGTCTTACCTGCCAGTGTGTCCTCAGCCTCCACAGCTGTGCCTTCCCTTGGGGCTGGCTCCCTACAGTTTACATGCGCACCTCATATGGGCAGCATACAGAAGGCCTTTATTTGTTGTTTGATAATTGTACTATTTTCTTCTCAGCATGTGAAAAATCTATCATAAATGAAAACTAGCCTTATTTTACATAAACATTTCCAATCTCTTCCCTTCATCAAAATCATGTTGGCAGCAGAAATCTTTTTTAAAAATGTAAGGAAATTCTGCCTCAGAATATCAATGGTACCAACTGCTCTCACACTGGGGATATTTCTGTCGTAGATGTGGCAGTTCCATATTTAATCCCCACAAACCTGCCATTAACAACACATGCATAAGCCGAGAAGTAAGGAGGGAATGATTCTCGATGCAAAAAGGCACTTTGTCTCTCCAGAAAGTTCACTGCCGTGTTCAGGAGGGTTAGGCTTAGGGTTAGAGTTAGGCCACGAAAGCAGCTGGAGTGGCGTTTCAGAGCTGGGATCCATGTGACACCCCTGTCTTACCTTGAGTGACTACATTTGTGTGGAGCTCTGCAGCGTGCTGAATGCTGTGCTGGCCTGAGGAGGTGTGTGAAGGCTGAGCAGGGACCACCCTGCTCGGGAACTCAGGGGCAGGTGAATGAGGTGTGTTTTGCTGCAGAAGGGTGAGCCACGCCTCAGCAACTCAGCCTGGGACGAACTAGGAGTAGGGTTGACTGTGATCAGAGGACATTTTCCTGAGAAATCCGAGCTCAGCTGTCATCTAACGTTTGGATAAGAAATACCGTAGACAGAGTGGGGGCGTGTCAAGCATTAGGGTGTTCTGCAGTGAGAGAGAACACAGCACCGGAGAGTTTGGTATATAGTCCATGAGAACATGTTTTGGGACGAAATAGAGAGGGAGATGGCATACAGAATTCATCAGACATGGTGTTCTTTGTGTATGTGAGTGTGTGAAATATTCAAGAAATACCAGTTTCTATTGGAAAGAACTGAACAGTGATTAAACGTGTGGTTTTCTGAGGGCTGAGGACGTAGCTCAGTGGTAGCAGACTTGCTGAATATACATAAGGCCCTGGCTTCAATCCTGAGTTCCAGAAAGAAAAAAAAAAAAAAAAGTACAGTTTTCTGACTTCAAGAAGCAACTGTGCAATCTTGTCTTTTGCTACCTCTCCTTGACATTACACCAGGTAACTTGCACAGGGCTTTGGAATCAGCTGGTCCTGGGTCTCAGTGGACTCTTACAGATGAGGGTAGTGACTGGTAGAGACCTAGGGTTAATGTGGCCAGGGCTGTACAAAGCCAGCCCCCTCTGATATACCCCCATCTCTGGCCTTGTTCCGGAATTTGGCTTGCAGGAGGGACATGTGTCACAGGAGACCTGGGCCCCTGTTTCCTGGTAGGCTGACTCCACTCCCCTTAAGAACTCCCAGCAGCAGGACAGGCAGGAGTTGGGAACAGGATGCTACTCTCACATATATTCTCTGATCAGGACCACAGATCCTCAAGATGACATTTAAAAGTCTGTGCCTTGGACATTTTGACATTTCCAGCATAAAAGACTGTTGCCTTTCTTATGTCTCATGACAGCACACAGAGGGCAGTGTGGACTCATCCATGTCTGAACTCCAGAGGGCCTCTATCGTATGTTCTCCCTCCAACCGAAGTGGGAGAGTTATTTTTGTACTTCTCTTGATCTTGCTTTCTTTATCCCGCCTCACGCTATGGCAGTAGAACAGTTCACGAGTAGTTTCTACCTCGACAACTCTGCTGTGCTGCTTTGTGTCCACACACGTAGATATCTGTTTATCTCCATCTGCACGAATATGCCACATGCTGTTGCTTTTTCTTTTGGCAGTGGATTAATCTACATCTTACAGGTAAAGAAAATGACTTAGAAGAGTTGAAGCCACATAACTGTCTATGGGGAAACTCAGGCTGGGATTGAGTCCTGGCTTCAAGTCAGGTTTCCTACTAGTGTTTTGAGCAGAGTGTCAGCAGTTGGGTCCCCACAGCCACACCTTCGCATGTGTCTGCTTTCCTCAAGAACTGCAGATGAATGCAGGGTGGGAGGACCACTCTTCATCTTCTGAAACCTTCTGGTATGGATTTTTGTGAGAGGCTAAGTAGGAGGAGGGAAACTGTTGGGTCAGAGGGCCTTGGTAACTCAGGTGAAGCGTCGTGAAGGGCAGTCAGGACCATTTGGGGTCCTGATGAGCAGGCCTTGGAGGTATACCGGAGGGTTTTCTCCACAAGAGTGGAAGCCTGGTGGTGCCTTCCTAATGTTCACACAGAATCGAGAGGTGGTGCTTCGCTTTTTCATAAACTAGATGTGTATAGGCTCTTTACTCAGCTGGTTGTATGTTTCTTTGGATGTCAGGACAGACTGCCAAACTTTGTCCTTAGCTCTTGAGCTCTCTTCTGCCCACTGATAAACCTATCCTGGGATCATTTCTGTCATTCATTTGTTAGGACTGGAATGTCTCCTTCAGGTACCTGTGTGTGTTTCACATGGATCCCCTTGTGCAGGCGTGTGGTTCTCGTGTTTGCCACTTTGCTGTCAGTTACGGGGTGAATTATATTCACTCAAAAATTCCTGTGTTAAATCCCCCGAACTTTAGAATGGAACGATAGTTGAAGTCAACGCCTTTAAAGAGGTCATTTAGTTAAAATGAGATCTGTAGAGAGTTGCCCTCATCTGATACGACTGCATCTTATAAGAGGAGAAGACTGTTCAGGAGAAAGACTAGAGAATGACCGTGTACACACACATGTACACACACATGTACACACACACACGGCAAAAGGGCGGCAATCTGCGGCCTAAGACAGAGGGCTCAGGAGAAGCCAAGATGAAGACAGACTTCGTGGAACCTCTTTCCCCATCTTAGTCTGGGACGCCTAGCTTCTAGAACTATGAGGAAGTACATTTCTGTTGTGTGAGCCGCCCGGCCTGTGCTGTTTTGGTGGTCTAACCTGACCGGTGCACTCTCCTCCTTCCCAGGAAGTTTTGTGGCAGGCCTGCCTCTTGTTCCGGTCACTGTGCTCTACTGCACAGCAAGACCCCCCCAGTAAAGGTGTTTTGGGGGGGCGCCTAGCACTGAGGTGGGCTCCTCCTCACTGCCAGGGTGGGGAAGTTTTCCTGGGTTAGCCTGGTCAAAACGGTCACCTTGGCTGGATCATAAAGACACTTCCTGCGACTAATCTCGCTATAAAGCCCCAGTGAGGCTGTGTTGGTGGTTCACGTGTAGAAAGAATGTGTATGGCTGGTTATGGCCTCTTCTCAAAGTCCTCTGTCTACCCCAGCCTCTCCCCGCAGCTGGGGCTTGGCGTGAGAGGTTGGGGCCTGCATCCACTGTAACGGGTCTGCACCTTCTACATGCTTGTAGCCCTGAGTATCACCTAGAAGTAGCCCTGCTTCCTCCTTTGTTGAGCTGATTTATGTGGCACACAGCTGGTATCCTGTGCAGGGAGTGAATGTGTGGCTCCTCCCCTATCTCCTCCCAAGTCCCTCACACTTCTCAGAGGGGAATCCTGAGCCTCTTAGGGTGTCCGGGCCTCTGTCTCATTTCTTCTACATCCCGTGGATACCTGGGTTGGTCCAATGTTCCTGTAGCTTGGCCCCTGTTGAGTCCACATTCCTTCAGAACTAAGTCAGGAGGCTCTGGTACTTTCTCACTTAGCCGAGAATGATCCTGGGATTGTCCTGGGTGTCAGAGAATGAGATGAGAGCCATCCGCGTCCAAGCATTTGAGCCATCGAACCCCTGGTGTTTGGAGCTGTGGAGCTGGGGTCAGAGCTTCCTGGTACCCTTCTCACAAGGGGTGGTGGGCTTCCACAATTGTGCTGTATGGGTCCTTTAAGAAGATCACCAGGGCTGCAGAGGCTTTTTAAAAAAGCAACGCGGACGCAGTGGAATGAGGGATTGGAATTGTCTGCTGCCGAGTGTAGAGTCAGGGCTAGCGCTGCTATGTTTCAGCACGGCCGTGGGTGCAAGCTTGGGGTCCAGTCCCTGCTCCTCCATCTGCCGGATGTCAGGCTGTAAATTCCCTGACCGTTGTGAGGATTGGTCACCTTCCTTAAGGCCTGCGATCCCTGTAATAGGATGAGGAGCGGTTACCTACAGAGTGAAGTGGGATGGTAAGGAGACCGGGAGAGCACCTGAATTCCTTCCGTGTCTAAGATGCCCAGGCCGTGAGTATTGCCAGGGTGGGATCACAAGGAGGCCCGGCATCTTCTCTCTGTAAGGCTGACACCTGTGGGAACAGGTGCACCTACTGGCACCAGCCTTACCTGCATTCATGTCCGGCTCCTCTTGGCCTCTTGTCACCTGGCTGGTGTAGTTGATAAAGACTCCAGAAATGTTCCTCGCCTATCCTAGTACATTTCCTTCCACAGCTGTAGGTTTCATTTTCCTTAGCTCATTCTCAGGTCTTTTCTGAAGGAGATTCAACCAGGAGTTGTTTCAGCTGTCAAGATATGAAGTAGCTCTTGATGCTTTTTGACATTTTTCTTTTTTTTGCCTCCCAAGTCTGTCATTAAATAGAAAGAAGAGAGGACTGGGAAGGTGCCTTGGTGGTTATTTTTTTACTTCTGCAGGAAAAGCAATCTTCATGCACCAGATGTGAATTCTGCATAAAATATTTGAAAATGACATAGATTAGCTAATGTTAGAAATTACAAGTACGTTGTTACTTGAGCACACAGGCACCAAAAGACTTGAGGTGGTAAGGCTGGAAGTCCAAGACCCTCCTGAGTCTGGAGCCGGTGTATCCCCTGCATGCAGATGCTGTAGTGATGAGTGTCTCCAAGTGCTTTGCCCTCAGGAAAGGTCCTCTCTGCACCCGTGAGCTCATGTCAATGGGTGACAGATGGGTGGCATTCAGTGAGAAACAAAATTCCAACACACTTGAAATTCACAGCATGTCGTGCCAGCCAGCTGATTCACCAGTTTATAGCTGAGAAAAGTACTCCCCAAGGACCAGTTCACAAATGGAGGGGTGGCTCCCTTAACAGCAATGGCTCTTGCAAAGGATAGAGAGATAATGGAGCGGGGCTTAGAGAAGTAACACTGGGCTTGGGCATCTTGCAGCCCTGACCCAGCCCAGTGGATACGTCATCTGTCTTCCAGGAGCTCACACTGCCATCGGCAATGCCAGTGTTCACAAGGCAGAGAGGGTTTCCTTGTGGAAACTAAATCTGGTGACCAGCAGACCCATGCCAGAGTGGATTGGAGATAAAGTGAGACTTTTGAACAGTGTGCTGAAGAGTCTGTCCTGAGCCCCGCCCCCTTTTAGACGAGGCAGCTGCAAAGAGAGTGTGCTCTTTTCCATTTTAGGCAGCACTTTTTCCTAATAAATAGCCTAGTCATAGGAAACAAGAAATACACTTTCACGTTGTGCCAAGAAGAGCCTTATCTTCCATTTCCAGGCCTGTGGCACATATGTGTGTATAATGGATGGCCAAGTTAGGAGGAATTGTTTCAGTGTTTCTCGGTCTCAGGAGGAATATGGATCACATTAGCACAGTGACAGAAACCTAAGTCAAATGTCCCGGTGACAAAGGATGGAGACCAAGATTAGTTTTTGCATGGGTAGAGAATGCGAACTGGCTGGTGTGAAGTATAACCCTGTGCCAGCACTAAACAGCGTAAGTCAAGACCGTTGGCGCCAGGTCAATGCCCACCGTGAACCAAAGTGGAGAGTTTGAATACATCTATTATGTCTTGATGCGTTTCGGTTAAAAATAAAAACGCGCAGACGGTGGAGTGCAATACTGTGAAAATTAAAATGGCACCTATGAGGGGCTGGCTCTCTGAAAGTACAGGTTAAACTTGTGATGGTTTCGGGTCCCCTGCGCGCGCGCACACACACACACACACACACACACACACACACACACACACAGACGGGGAGACCAGAGTCCTCCTGTAAGCAACAGCTGAGTTTTACAAGTGCCCTGGTGTAGTCCTTCCTGGCCTTTCTCCTGATGCACCATCCTGCAGCATCAAGATGGGGAAATGCAGTCCTTGCGCTCTCTCATCCTGAGAACTGAGACCTGTGTGTTGGCCCACTGGAGGGAGGCCACAGTAGCGCCTGATCTTAGGGGTGGGGAGGCTGGTTTACTACACATAGCTTGTCAGTGCGTTGTTCCCAAGCATGTGAGCGGTTCACACAGCCTAGACCCGACTCAGAATCCTGTGGACGTAACTGTCTGGACACTGCGAGTGGACCGTGGTTCTCGTCTCTGTCCCTCAGTGATTATAGTCACTCGGGCAGCTTCTTTATGTTTTCAGCAGCCTCGTTGAGATAAAATTTATGTACCATATGATTTGTCCATTTAAAACATAAAATTGGGTGATTTTCATGTATTCACAGTATGTGCAGTTGTCAGCACAGTGAGTTTAGAACATTTTTACCACCCCAGAAGAAACCCTGTATCCTTTAGTGATCAACTCCCTAACTTTGATTTCTCTTGTCCAACGTAACCACTGATCTATTTTCTATGTAGATTGGCCTTGTGGATGTTAAATGTAATCATATAATAGATGGTCTCTTGTGATTGGCTTCTTTTACTTAACATCTTTGCAAAATTCAACCATAATGAAGCATGTATCACTATACATTTTTTTTTCTGGAAAAATGAACTTCTGTTGTATGTGTACACTGAATTTTGTTTCTCCATTCTTTAGTTCATGAGGACTTGGGTTACTTCCCTGTTTTAACTATTACAAATAATGCTCCTGTGAGCATTCATGTTTCTTTTTAGTTTTTTGTTGTTGTTGTTGTTGTTTGGTACCGGGGATTGAACTCGGGTCCTTGTGCTTGCAAGGCAGGCCACCGAACCGCTGAGCTAAATCCCCGGCCCTTAAATAGTGAATGTTTAGGTTTTTTTGTTGTTGTTGTTGGAGCATTCATGTTTCTTGCGTGGATAACATTTCATTTCTTTTGGGTATCCACATAGGAGTGCAGTTGCCAGATCATATTATAACTTAATGTTTAGCCATTTGAGGAACATCTTTTTGTGTGCCTGTTGGCCATTCATACATATTTTCTTC
The DNA here is from genome assembly GCF_012274545.1 of Fukomys damarensis. Taxonomy (NCBI): domain Eukaryota; kingdom Metazoa; phylum Chordata; class Mammalia; order Rodentia; family Bathyergidae; genus Fukomys; species Fukomys damarensis. The sequence continues at coordinate 39,886,289 of NW_022900940.1, read as the reverse complement.
TTTATTTGGATCCTTGGGCTATCTTCAGTTGATTGTCTTTTTATTATTTATTTGTAAGATTTCTTCATAAACTCCTTTATCAAATGTTTGATTTGAAAATACTGTTTTCCTATTCTGTGACTCGTCATTTACTTGGTATCCTTTGAAGAACAAAAGGTTTTAATTTTGCTGAATCCATTTTATATATTTTTCAATTTCGTTGCTTACGGTTGGTGTCCTATCTAAAGAGTCTGTTGCTAAATTCAAGGTCATAAAGGTCTAGCTTTTTTCTTTTCTTTTTTTTTTTTTTTTTTTTTTTTTTTTGGTGGTACCGGGGTCGAACTCGGGCCCTTGTGCTTACAACGCAGGGAGTGGAACCACTAAGTCAAATCCCTAGCCCTAGTTCTATGTTTTCTTATAAGAGTTTCATAACTTCAGCTCTTACACTTAGGTTTTTGATGTTCTATTTTTCTGTATGTTGTGACACAAGGGTCCAAATTCATTCTTTTGCGAGTGAATCTCCCACCTGGCTATTTCAGAACTGATTGTTGAGATGACTGTTCTTTCCTTTGTTTAATAGTCATGGTATCTTTCTTGAAAGTAAGTTTACTATAGACACACAGACTTGTTTCTGAACCTCAGTTCTGTAGATTTGATCTATGTGCCTATCTTTATGCTGTTCCAAATTACTGATGCTTTGTAGCAAGTTATTGAAAACCGGCATATGTAAATCCTTCAACTTTGCTCTTGTTTTTCAAGAGTGGCTTGGCTATTTTGAGCCCCTTGCAATTCTAGATTGATTTTGGAGCTGTTACACTGCAGCAATTGCTGGCTAGTTGCTTTTGTTCCCCAATAATAATCTGGGGCATACATTGCTCATAGATGGATCTCATCAAATTCCAGCTCTTTCGAAGGGATGTTTCTCAGTAGTATTAGCTTTGTCTTCTTCTCAGCTGTCTCTCCCTGTGGTTCTTTCCATCGGACTTTGCAGCCTGCATCTTAACTTGTATCTCCATTGTGTCTGTTAGTCTCCTTGCACTTTTCCTTCACTACAGCCTCCTATGTGTTTAGGCTTGAACTTCCCCACACTTGGTTGGAAATGAAGTCAGTTCCTTTCAATGGAGAGTTTTGAACTCTGTGTCTTATGGCCCAGGTTCCCCTGGTTAAATCTCTGAGCCACAGCTTTGGGGCTAGAGTTGGGGACAATGGTGCTGTTCTTTCTAAGTGACACCTACTTTTAGAAGTTGAGTACTCAGCCTAAGCCTTTCCAGTTCTAATCTCCTGATGAGGATCCTTCAACTTGCAAGTCCAGCAAAGAGCATACCACAGAGATGGATTCTTGACTCCTTTCTTTTTGGGAAAGATTAGCGGAGTGGGGGAAATACACATTTTTAATTCCTAATATATGTGAACCTTCTCTAAATAGTCCTGTCTCGCATCTGTTAGATTGTCAGGGAGAAGTCAACTTGTGGGCTTGTGGTGTTGGATGGAACAGAGCCCTCACGAAGAGAATCGTGACCTTTGAAAGTTGCATTAGCAGGCTTGAGTCCTTGATCCCATGCTTAACAGGGGGGAGGGAGTCCAACATATTTGTGTAAGAGCCAGGCCAGGCTCATCAGCCTAACTAGAAAGAGAAACACCTTTAATTCCCTACCATTCCTTAACTTCATGGCTACTTTTATACAAGAGCAGCAGAAGTTCCCAAAGGGAGGTTTAGTGAGCTGGCATGATGACAGAATAGAGCCTTGAGATGCCAGCCCTGGTGCTATCAGGATGACCATATATTAACTCCCCAGCTCCCTCCAGGGTTTCCTATTCATGAACTTTTTCTTTTTTGTTAATAAAAATCAGCTTGGGCTGGGAATTTAGCTCTGTGGTTCCACCGCCTGCCTGGCAAGCACAGAGACCCGAGTTCAATCCCCTGTACCAAAAAATAAACTAAAATTGAAAAAAAAAAATAAAGATCAGCTCATGTTATATATATATACTTTTTAATACATAAACAGGCATTTGTGTTAGTGATCTTCAATTTGTCGCTTTTTCTTTGTACTGCCAAGTAGGCAGTGGTGCCAGCCCCAGATGCAGCTGGTCATGAACGTTACCCCTGTTACTTACGGCCTGTGTGCCATGGACAAGTCCCTGTGTTCCCTAAGCCAGGGGCTGAGGTCAGTAGAAGCAGAGCTTTAGAATCCTACAGCTCTGGTCCCGACCTCCCCACAGGCTGCTGTCAGCTGAGTGTGGCCTGCCTTTTCCTTACTTGTGAAGAGGTGATGGTGGCCCTCCCAAGCAGAGTGAGCAAGAAAGAAACAGAGCGAGGAAGGGGCTGGAAATAGGAATATTCCCCTCCTAACAGCACACTCAGCTATGCACTCATTCATGGATTAATCCATTGATGATTTTAGTCATCCCCCCCGTAATCCAATGTCCAGTCATGCTCCAAAAGTCCCACCTCTGGCCACATAATCCTGGGGACGTTTCGGATCCAACCCCTACTATTAATTATCTTACTTTATTTGTGACCATTACTTTTTTTTTCTTATAGAATATTCAATAATGGAATTTTTAAAAATGTCTTTACTTTAGTTACACTGTATTAGACTTCAAAGCAGCAGCTGTCAGGAATTTCAAGAGCATGCATTTGAGCGAGCAGGGCAGCAGATGGGCAGGTGGGCAGCTCCTGGTGTTACAGGAGTCTCTGCGTTGGAGAGGAAGGAAACTGACTGCCAGACTCCAGACTCCCTCTGCCTCTCTGTGTACACCCGGCCCTTTGGGTGAGGTCCTGGATTCTAAGCAGCCTGTGGGGAAGGACTGAGGGTGCTCAGACCAAGGCCCCAAAGATAGAATTTGGGAAGTAGTCCCTCCTGGAAGACTTCCTTCCTGGGAGTTTCTGTTGCTTCTGTCAGGAGGACCTTGGTCACGCAGATGAGGCTCAGTGCCCCAGGCATGAATTACAGTACCTTTGCCGGGCCCTAAATTGTCATTTCTGGGGCCGCTCTGCGTCCCCTCTGCAGGGTGATCCTCCTGGCCTGGCCCTTGGTCATGCTTCGTAATTGCTGGCTGCAGGCTGCAGGCAAATGTGGTGAGCCCCCCAGACCTGGCGGAGGCTGATGCTCTGACCTGTGAGTAGGTTGAGGTTGGGAGGAAGAACATGTTTTTCTCCACTTTGAAGGGCCCTGAGTGTGTGTAAGGAGCAAATTGGAAGCAAGCCCAGGGACAGCTTTTCTTACCTCCTCACCTTGCGAGATTAGTTCAGGCTAGGCTTCCTGTAGCTTCGAAGTAAGGTAGGAAAATTGGACTCAACTAATACTGACATTTTTGATGCAACTGCTATTGCATGGCGTTGGGGAAAATGTTTGAAGTGTATGACTTGCTTTAATCCTTGCAGCAACTCTCTGAAGATCAGCCATGTTTTATTCTCATTTTATAAATATGAAGGGAGTTCGAGGCGTCAGGTAACTTGCTGAAGGTCACACAGCCTGTTCATGAACTCTACCATGTGCAGTAGTATTGCCTGGATGTGGTGTCCTTGGAAGGAAATTAATATCTGGAAGACGGGATGTGTTGGCTGGGCTGAGAATAGATGTGTTTTGTTGTGAGCTCTCCCCAGGCTCGCAGCACACACCACTGGGAGTTGCCACCTCATTTCCCCAGTGCCCAGTGGGCGGAACGGAAAGAGAATACTTAGCTCCTATACTGCGAACCTGAAAAGATGAATCCTTTCTGTGCACGTGACAGAGTTCAGAACACAAGCACAAAAGCCCTTCGAGAGTCTAAGTAGCTGTGAGCTGGCACCTGCCAGGCCTTTCAGGGTGTAGTGGCTTGCTCTACCTTGCATTCTGGTGAAGTGTGAATTATCAGAAGCTGTAGGAATGGTTGGTATGCTTAGGCAGTCAATCTGATTCATATTTCTGCTTTCTCCCTCACAAAGGTGGATTTTTTGCATACCTGCTGGTTGTAGATTATCATCTGTGAATACTCAGCAGGGATCCGATTGGGCTTAGAGTTCTAGTGCTGTAGAATTATAGGTGCTCTTGGCCCAGCTACCTCTTGGATGAAATTGATAGGATGTATGACTGAAGGATATTCATAGCTCCCTTTAAGTGGCAAATTGAAAAACCCTACTTAATCAAAAAAGTGGTTGTGGTTCATCACATTTCAATCTCATTTTGAGCTGCCTCTATATCCTCAGAAGACTTTTTCCCCTGTGCAAGCAAAACTTTTGATTACTGTCTGCATTTATCAACTCACAGCGAACATACTTGTCTCTGAGCCTGACCGTGCAAGCCTGGCTATGGAAATGTTGCTCTGATGAGGGTGACATCTCCTGAGGGGCTGCAGAGTTCAGGAGAAGCAGTTAAGAGTGTTTCTGTCCAAGAAGTCAGAGAGAGTGGCTAGTTACACCGATAGAGCCCTGACAAACAGGACTTCAAGGCAAAGAAGATAATTTTAGAAAATGGCAACACTGGCAAAGATTGGAAGGGGTATTTTGGTTTATTCATTTAGCTTATTGTCATCACGTTAGTCATGTCTGTTTTCCTCTTCAGAACCCCAGAGTCCCTCCGTGGGTGATTAATGTGCTCTGGCCTAGCAGACCCAGAGCAGGGCCCTTTCTCAGTTCATGCTGTGGAGAATATATCCATGGCCTTTCTCTCTGCTGTGCCCTCCCTGGACTCCAACTTTATTTCACAACACTGCCATCAAGTTCCTGCCCATGCAAAGTGGCCTTCTGCTTGTCACCTGCAAAGGCTGTACCCAGTTCTCCTGAAGGTCTCTATAGATCTGTCCTCCTAGCTGCCTAGGCTCCCATCTGTCCTTTCTTCTGCCTGTCAATGTCCTGCCCTTTTTCAAAGTCTCTGAGCATTGCTCATTCCTGCTCTCCTGCATTCCTGAAAGCCTCTTGAGCGCTGTTGTGCTGCTTCCTGGAGCTGAACCTGGATTTAGACTCAGCAGTTCAGGGCTTACTGACCTTCTCTCCCTGTTCCTAGTGTGCTAGGTCCTGGCTAGGTCATCCATGGATTGAGGTCATGTGTTCTGTTGATCCCAGCATTGTGCCCACTCAGAAGAGATGCTGCATAAATACAACTGGTTAAACCAGCCTGGAAGTGTAATGGCTCTGAGATATGTAGGGAGAAAAAGCCATGGTGTATGTATCTTGTCTTCAAGTGGCTTAGAATAGAAAAGTGTGTGTGTGTGTGTGTGTGTGTGTGTGTGTGTGTGTGGTACAGGGGATTGAACTCGGGTCCTTGCACTTGCAAGGCAGGCCACTGAACCGCTGAGCTAAATACCCGGCCCTGTGTGTGTTAATGAGAGAGTGGAAATGTTAGAGCCAGTGTGATAGGTGATAAAAATGGGATACACCGGAAAGGGCATACATTGTGCTTGTGCTGTTCTTATTCTTGCAGCTTGTCTGTAGGTTCAAGAATGTTTCCAAATAAAGCATTTTGTTTTTATTAAAACACATTTATTAACTCCCTGTGCATCCTTAAGCTCTGTCTCCCCACGTTCGCTGTGCAGGATAGGACGTCTTCCGTGTCTGTTGTTCCTTGCCGACTCTCCTGGCAACCTCCCTGGTCTGAGCTGCCCCTTCTCAGCCTGGTTGGCGCTAGTGGTCTCCTGACTGTTCTTCTTGCTTCCACCTTCGTCTTTGGGCCAGCTTTGCTGTAACCCTCCGCACAGCCAGGGCGGCCTGCCAGACGTGCAGCAGCTCACATCCCTTCTCTCCTCACAACCCTCACCTTCCAGTACAGAAACGTGCTGCCCTCCTGGCTTCCAAATCTGTGCTCTTTGCTCTTTTCTGACCCCTGCAGCTGTTTGTGTGCCCTGGAATCTCGGACCACATGGGCTCTTCCTTAAGCGAGCCTAGAAAGCTGTCTCACTCTGGTTTGGGGCAGCCCCCCTCTCTCTCCACTCTACCTCTTCATTTTGTTACCACCCAGAGATGCCTTCTCTGGCCTTCTTCTTTAAAACCATGACCCCTACTCTCTCCATCATCCTGAACTCTTTTCTGACTTAATTTTTAGAGAAATAACCAATGTAGCACAACTCAAACTGTTTTAAACTTGGTACCTCTCTGGGAAAATGCAGGCTCCATGGGGGAGAGGCTTTGATCCACTCTCCATTGTGTCTTCAGTCTGGAGAATGGTTCATCTGTTACGTCCTGCAGCCCCAGTCTCCGTTCTATCCGAGAAACCTCGAGTTCTGGGCCCTCCCTCAGATTCCTCCGGAGGGGTGCTTAGCAACTGAGTCCAAGCCCTGCAGTTGATTCTGATGCGTTTTAAGATTTGTGAATCACTGCTTTAAAGTCATGCCATGCACAAAGCAAACTCTAAGAAGTATTCCAGTGACTAAGCAAGTGTTCCTTTCTGTGTTACACTGTCCATTCTCCATTGCCTTCTTTCTTTAGAACCTTAAAATTCCATTCTACAAAGACATAAGTTTTTCATTATAGTAATATTCATATTTTAGTTTTGAACTTCGTGAGGATTCATGATTAAAACATGACTTGTATTTTTTCCACCTCCTTTTTACGTGGGTGCTAAGCTGTTATACCCTCCTTTGGTTTATGTTTCTGCTAATGGTTATTACTGGGGAAACAGTATTTACAGTTCAAAATCATGCAAAATTGTAGAAGTATCTCTTTGTGTCACTGAATATCTATTGAAAAAATACATGATGCAGGCAGGTTGTTCTCTGAGCTGGCAAACTGGGAAAGTGTAGTTCATACCGGCCCAACTGTTCAGTAAATGTCAAGGTGGCCCAGCCTGCAGGTCGCCTGTCAGGATGCTGAGGAATGTCTGGTGTGGCCCGAGTCTCTGCCGGTCAGTTCGTCAGTGTCAGTCCTGAACTCATTCTTGTCTGGAGAACAGATGAAGTGGCCACCAGGTAGAACAGCCCGAAATAAATGATGCCAAGAGGTTATTTGATGGAAAATTAGAAGTTTCAACTCCCAGAGGATCTCTCAGAGATTTCACTGCCAAGAGCCCTTTAGACTGGAGTGTTTGTGGTTGTACTTTATGTATTCCGTCGAAAAATGTGGGCTTTCCACTTGAATCAACGCAGGGCAGACAATAAAGTTATTAAAACCATGCAGAATTCATCCTCTACCTTTGATCCTGTGCTGCAGAGCTAGGGAAAACTGCCAAGCTGCCATGGCATTTGCACCCCCGAAATGGGTCCTTATGTGTGTAGGGTTTGGGGAAGTAGGGTGGATAGGATTTGCCGGTGTTGAAGACATGGCTCACTTTGCTGTTGCTCTGTGAGTCAGCTTCATGTAGGTGACCAGCACCTGGTCCATGGCCCGTAGGCCCCTAAAGCACCAATGCCTTGTGCTGTGGGAAATATCCTGGCTGAGAACTGGATAAACTGAAGACCTGTGCCTCTCTGGGAAGGATTTTCCTCCATCTCCTTTTCTCTCATTCTGATCAACTAGCTGAAGAATTTTCTATTGTTATTTCTATTTTTATTGTTGTTAGAACTGCCACCATTCACTGAGTGTTCATGGAGCCCAGCACTGTGTTAGCTTTGAAGAAATCCCTTAACTTCTTTCTCCTGTGACACGGGGGCATCAGTACTTCACGGCAGCGTGAAAGCAGTGGTGTAGTCTGGTACCTCAGCACAAATGCTCAATAGATGCCTGTGATCACTGTTGATAACAGTGATCTTTTTCCAGTCCTGTCAAGCAGGGCAACTGAGGCAGTGAGGAGGCAGGAGGAAGAGATAGGAGATAGGAAAGAAGAAGGGGCAGGCAGAGAGGTGCAGAGAGCAGAAGCTGCTGGTGTGTGAACCCCATGCACCAGGGAGGTCCTGTGCTGACCCCGAGAGGAGTCAGGGTTGACTCACTGCATCTGAGTGTGGGGGCCCATTGTGCAGTGATGAGGGAGTTGGGCTGTAGCACTTGAGGGCCCCATCCTTGTGCTCTCCTCCCCATGCTGTAGGGCATTGGGAAAAATGCTGCTCACACACTCGGTCCCTCACCTGCTGCTCTGGGAAGTGGATGTGATAATAGCATCTCTTTATAGGAACCACTTACTGAATACACATAAGCTGAACATATAACATGTTGTATCGCGTGCATTTGCAGGGAAGCAGCTCCATGATGATTGTATGCAAACAGAGCAATAGTGCAATTATGTTTTGTTGTTTTTTTTTTTTGTACTGGGGATCGAACTCAGGACCTTGTGTTTACAAGGCAGGCAGCAGAACCACTGAGCTAAATCCCTGGCCCCTGTGATTATGTTTTGAATGCCTGCTGTGTGCTGGTATATGACTGGCCCATCACCTCTCCTACTGTATTACCCTGGTGCTCAGGCCAACGCGGAAAGAAGACAGGATACATCCCATTTCACAGAAACTCAGAGGGCTCCTGCCAACTCTCGACCAGTTGGGGTGGTCATGTGGTATTTGGAACTTGGCTGTTTGGCAGAGGCCCTGCCCCTCAGGTGTTGGTACAGCGCCAGCTGCAGCATTGCAGCTGAGTGGGGCACCGGTGTCTCTGAGAGGCTGTGCCTTGGCTTTTGACTGTGGCCTGGATAAGAACCAGGCAGTCGGTCCCTGTGGCTGCTCTCATCCTTGGGTGCACACGTCTCTGGGGAGGGCCACCTCTGTCATGGTCATTCCCACATAGCTGGGCTGAGTCGCATGGCTGTCCTGTGTCTGCCTGGGGAGTAGAATCTAGGAGCTGCCTGGGCTCTGTTCTCAGACCTGCTGAGATGGCTCTGGACAATCACATCTCCGCTTGGGCCTTTTAGGTTAATTTAGGATCTGCCAGCCCTGCCGCTGTCACCCCCCGGACTGTTCCCTGAGGCTGCTGGGTTGAGAACAGTTGCCAGGTTAGCTGGTGTGCATGGGCACCAACCTCAGCTCATTAGCTGTGTGTGTTCCAGGACCCTGGCAGTTGCCTTCTCTTCTCTGTGGTTTGCCCAGTCCCTTTCTGCTCTCATCCACCTGTGTAGGAAGCTGCATTTGGCCTCTCTCACGGCTAAGGAGAGGCAGTGCTGGCCCCTCAGAGCCTCTGCCTCTTGCCTTACTGGCTTTAATCCCCGCCGAGGACACAAAGGGGATTTGAGGATTCAGGCGCAGGCTGAGAAGGTGCCGGCTTTCCGGACATTCATCCCTGCTGCCTCGCGGGGGAAGATGGCCTTTATCCCCTGACAGCCAGGGCCGGGAGGAGTGCGCTGTCCTCTGGTGCCCCTTCATTCTCATCCTCCTTGGCTGCTGCCCAAGGGTGCATGGGATTCTGGGGTTCGCCATCTGGCTCTCGGCAGAGCATGCACACATGAGATCCCAGCCACCTCCCTCATGGTCGCAAGACCAGAAGGTCCCCGCTCTGTGTGTGTAAACTTAATTTTACCTTCGAACTTTTGGGCCTGTGCCCCTGGTAATTTTTTATTCTTTTTGCATTGTGTCCTACCAGTAAAATACAGGCTATAGGATCCATCTAGTGTGTTCCTGGCCACATTACGGGGCAGCTCGAGCTCAGTCTCCCTGTCTGTGAAATGGACATTACAGTAATGCCCACCCTGCTGGTATTTTGACTAACGGTTCCTCTCCATGGGTGTGTTAGGGTAGCCCCAGGTGCATCCTGAGTGTGCAGCGTCCTGCTGCCTTCTGATAGTGTTTCCGGGGCCAATTACCTCAGCCTTCCATGGTCTCAGTTACTTTCTTTGTAAACATGCGTGGCAGGACCCACACTCTAGAGTAGTGAGCGGTGCTGAGCTGGGCAAATGGACTGTGTGGCTGCCTGGTGTGGTGGGTGTTAGCTTTTAGGGAGATGTGTTTTTGAAACGGAACTCAGTTTTTCTTCTCTTAGATTATGTTTTATTCAAGTCAAGTCTAGTGAACTGTGTACGTGCCTTATCCAGACCCCTCCATATTACCTTACATTTTGTTTGCCTTTGAGATTATGTGCGTGTGTGTGCGCACATGCATGGGTGCGTGTGACATCACTCTTTTCGAAGCTTTACCTTTTCCACATCGGTAAACCCAGTGCTGGAAAGGCAGTTTGTAAACTACAAGTGTGAGGACCCTCCTGTGATTGAGCAAGGAGATGAGCAAGGCAGTGTGTGCAGCTCCCTCTGGGGAGACGTGTCGGAAAGCATCCTGAGTCAAACCGGTTCATGACTGGGCATCTAGAGACCTTTTCTGCCAGCCTGCTGACGAACAGCCCTGCCGCTGTACCGAGGAGAGGAGCCACATCGATTTACCTCGGAAAAAGAAACAGGTGAAGCTCGGAAGCCTGAAGGTGGAAGCGAATAGTCTCTCCGGCTCAGTTTGCAGTTGCCTGGGGAAGGACAAGCTGTTTGTTCCCTGGTGGATTTCGGGGGAGAAGAAATCCTACCAAGCGATCCTCATCTCCCTCTCTGATCAGTGACAGCTGGGCCGTTGAGCTTGCTGATTGTTCCAGTGTCCTTTTCACTTGGTCTGTGAGGCGGACGGAGCTGGAGTCTCGGCAGTTCTTGGAAATAGTGACCTCTTAAAAGAACATTGGATTCAGAAACAGCCTCAAACCTCGGATGCCTCCCTGGGTGAAAATGTTTCTCTCCTTGTCAACAGCATGATCACTGGCAAATTTTTTCTTCGTGACTGAAAGCCAGGAGTGAACTGTGAAGGTGCAGCTGAGTAATTTCCACAGTTGAAATTCCAAATGTAAAACTAACTATACTAGGCCATTTTCCCCCCTAGATACCTTGGATGTTTTGAATTTGATCCTAATTTCAGATATAAAATGCCCATTTTTTCACCTGTCCATGCTACCGCACATTAAGGTAATGTGAGTTGTCTAACACAACCCATAACCTAGTCATCATCCAGTGATGCACTTTTAAACTGCTGAACTGAAGGCTGTCGTAGTTGGTTGAATGACATTTACCACAAAAACCCACACATACTCAGAATCTCAGACGATGGCTGTCTTAGTCTTCCCAGGCTGCTATAATAAAGATATTTGAGATGGGGCAATTTAAGCACCTCACATTTATTTCTCACAGTTCTGAGGCTGAAATTCTACCATCAGGGTGCTACTGTGGTCAGGCTGTGGTGAGGACCTTCTCTGTGGTTTGTGATTGACTGTCTGGCTCTGTCCTCAGATGGCAGGAAGGAAGCTCACTCATGTCTCTTGTAAGAATACTGATCTTATCATGAGATGGTTCCCCTCATCATCCAATTCCCTCCCAAGGGCATCATCTCCAATACCATCCCATTGGCAGTTAGGATTTCAGCGTCTGAATGAGCGTCATTTCATAGCAGTCACCTTGATTATTTAAGGACATGATATGAACCCATGCTGGATGTAGGGCGGCTGGTGAGTCTAATAGCTGATGTCCTTATAGGAAGAAGGGAAGACAGAGTGACCCATAGAGAAAGTAGCCATTGTCTTAGTTACTTTTCTAGTTGTTGCTGAGACAATATACTTAACACCCAAAGTTAAAGGTGGAAAGGTTTCTTTGACTCACAGTTTGTAGAGGTTTCAGTTCAAGGCATGGTGCCACATGGCAGAAGGGCATCATAGAGGAGAAACAGACAGCAAAGCAGCCTGGCAAAGCAGGGCAGGCAGAAGGCAGCAAAGTAGCAAAGCAGTTTCTTTCTGTTCCTTTAGATTCCATCCAGACTGTCTTTGAATGGTGCCACTAACACCCAGGGTAAGGCACCCTTAATTCCAGCATAAGATCCTTAATCCCACCATCACACCCCCTACTACAGCCTATGACTATGTGAGGCTTTGGGGAACATCTAGATACAAGCCCTAACACCGTGGAAAGACGGGAACAGAGACTTGGAGTGATGTGTTTACAGACCCAGAACTGCTGAGAGTGCCAGCATCCACCAGAAGCTAGGACAGAAGTCCAGGGTGGTTTATCTCTCTAGCTCTGCAGACAGAATTGGCTCTACCCACACCTTGAGTTTAGACATCTGGCTTCCAAAGCTGTGAGGTAATAAATCTGGGTTGTTTTAAGCCACCTAGTTTCTAGGAGATTGTTATGGTAACCCTAGGAAACTATCTTAGTCATCTTCCTTGCTGCTGAGACAAAATATCTGGCACACACAAATTGGAGGAGAAATTTATTTTGACTCATGTTTTTAGTCCATGATGTGTTAGCTCTGAGACAGAAACAGAATGGTAGAAAGGTCTGGCGGAGGTGAGCTGCTCCTGCTACGATGGCCAGGAAGCAGGGTAAAGGGAGGAGTCGGGGGTGGAGCTGTACTCTCCAGGGTGAGTCCTCAGTGACCAGCCTCTCCTGGCCAGTCCCTGCCCCCTGACAGCAAACACTCAGTTCCAAATTTATCCACGGACTAAGCAACTCCCTCATTATCCAGTCACCTTCCACGCATATGAGAACTTGGGGCACATTTTTGGTCTAAGCCATAAGAGAGAGACAAGACATATGTTGTAGGATAAAAATATAGGGGAACTGTCCTGAATTATAGAAACATAAAGAGACAAGACAGCTGATTAATGTTTGATCCTGGTTTGGATCAAGGCAGTGACAAAGGACATTGATGTGTGTACTGATGAGAAATTTAGGTCTACAGATGGAGTGATTGTATTATAGTAAGTTTTAGCATTGTGGTTTTCATTATTTCACTGTGGTTACAGGAGAGAATAACATTTAGGCAAGTTTATTGTAGAGCCTGTAAGAATTTCTTTTTACTATTTTTAAAATTTATGAAAGTCTAAAATTATTTTATAATTAAATTTAAATCAATGGCTCTGTTCGTTTCTTAGGAGAAAGATGTGTGAGAAAGAGGCTTGGGAGATTGTGAAGCATTAAGAATAACAACAGCAGGCTGGCTCATGTGACCATTTTTGTAGTGAAGACAGGCAGGCCAACTCTTTTCTCCAGACATTGTGTGGATGGCATATTTATTTAAGATACATCCCTTCAAACAATTTGGTTACTAAAAATCTCACTCATGAAAACAGACCTCTTTACTTCTCTCCACTTGAAATGACATTCCATATTCTATGACAGGGACAAAAGATGTGTGTGATTTGTAAAGTTGATGCATGGGACAAAAGAGAGGCACATAGGAGATTATTGGATGCAGGGTAATTCCATTTTGTTCAAACACCATGTCTCCACGGGCAGTCTGCAGTTTTATATCAGGATGTTAACACTGGTTCTTGATTAGATTAGGATGGCTTCAATTTCCTATCTGATCTCTTGAATATTTTTGAAATGCAGAAAATTACTTTTCTTAAACAAATGAGTTCGTTTTTAAGGAAAAGTGCAAAGCTGTTTCAGGGGTGATGTCTGTTCCCTACTTCCGGCACTCTCACAGGAGCTCTGCCTTTGGCTTAAGATAAAAAGCCCCAGCAGGAGGTGACTGCAGAATGCATTTGCTGTCTGTCTGTCCTTCCTTGCAGGGGCCAAGGTTTGTTTCTGTCCCTGTTCTCAAGGTTGTGGCCGAAGTGACAGAAGAGCTGGGCTTTCGGTGGTCTTGTTGATCTGAAGTAGCCAGTTGAGGAATTATCCTTGGCTCCAACATCTCAGGATATTTTTAAAACATTCTTTGCATTCTTTTATCAAAATGTCTTTCCTGGGTTTCTCTTTGGCACGATTAAATAGATTCTAGAATTTGCTGTTGTGATTTCTTAATACATCCATGAAAGGATGCCTTTATGCATCTGTCATGTATTTCCATATTGGCTTTCCTAATAGTTTTGGGGAGATTTTTAATATCTGAACTTTTTTTCTTGCTTTAAAGACAATATCTAGAGAAAGAACCTAGAAGTTACTAATTTATTTTACCCTCCGTTGTACCATAGGTAGCTACTTTCAAGATAAAAGGGTTCCCTTTTTTTTTTCTTTTCCTTCTTCCTTTTCCCTTAAGTAGATTTGGGTTATTCAAGAGATCTGATCAACTCTCTGGTATGATTTTACTGATCTCATATGCTAATTTACTATGTCTTATTGATACTGTAATTCACTTGTAAGAGAAGATTTCTCTATATGCATGACAGTGCATATTTTAGAGGACAAATATTGAGCAACTTAAAATTTTTTAGGCGACATGTTTACTCTTAAATAATTTTACCTTTTATGTTTGGGCTGTTGTTTTGAAACAAGGTTTATTATCTTATTTTTTAATCATGTATTATTGTTCATTGTTACCATCTTCTTATTAGTTTCATTCTTCCTGTCTTTTGATTTCATGGTAACCAAGTTAGCCTTTTTAATTTTGACCTTTAAACCTTGACCTGGTACATTAGTCAGTTTTCCCATTGATAGGAAACAATACCCAACACCCACAACTTAAAGAAATAGAGGTTTATTTGGCTCGTGGTTTCAGGGAATTTGGTTCATGGTTTCCTGGCCTCCATAGTGGGAACATCATGGGAGAAGGGCATGAGGGAAGAAAGTTGCTTAGTTCATGGCAACGGGGAAGCAGAGCAGGAAAAAAATGTTAGAGAGGAAGGGACCAGGGACCATATATAGTCCCCAAGTTCACACCTCCATCATCTGCCCAGACACACCCTGGAACATCATTATGGCTTGGATTTAAATGTCTGCCCAAGCCTCCTGCAGTCAGGCTTTTTCAGAGGTGGTTGAATGTAGAGTGTGTGATGCTACAATTAAGGGTGTGTGATTACTAAACCAGTCTACTGATTGGCTTGACACTGCCCTAATCCCGGTAGGTAGTCTGGATAAGATGTAAGGGGCAGAAAGACGCTGTTAAGGTTCTCTTTCTGCTTTGCTGCTGTCTGTGGGCCATGAACTATTGCCCCTCTACCACCTTGGCTTGGTGAGAGCTGATTATGGACTGAAATCTCTAAGAACTGTAAGCCAAATAAACTGTTCCTCCTTTAGCTTTGGGTGTTGGGTATTTTGTCTCAGCAATGAGAGAAGGAACTAATACAAGCATGCTTTACTAATGTGCTAGGCATTTTTTAATCCAATAAAATTAATGTGTCAGGGTTAATGGTCACATTTGATGCCCTTGTCAGTTCTTGCTTTGGGACATTCTTTGAATAACATAAATTTTAGCTCTTACAAAAATTCCCTGTCCTGTTGTTTCTGTGTTTGCCTTTTTCTATTTATTGTTGCTAAGCATGCGCTCTATCACAGAGCTACACCTCCAGCCTCCATTATTTATGTATACTTTAATCATGTAACTACTATGGAAATAGCAACTTTAGATTTACATGTCCTTTAATTCACATGAAAAATAAACTCAAGCTATTTAAAAATAATCAAATAGACCAAAAGGTGAAATCATGGAGGATTAAATTTAAAAACTCCATTGGATACTAGCTGTAAAGATATCGTGTCTTATTTCTATTTAGTTGCTATAATACAATACTCATCAAATGTGTTAGTGCTCCAAAATCTTACTCACAGTTTTATTTGCTCTGTATTTCTAGTCATTTGAAATATGCTCCAAGCAAATAAAATTGATGGAGTAGAACATTATTTAAAAGTTTTAGCCTCTTCATTGCTAAAAAAAACTTTCTGAATCAGTTTTTTTCTAGAGATACAAAATAAAATTTGGACTGCTTAAAACTTTAAGAAGCCGTTTCCAAACCTTGACTTAAAAGCATATCCTTGTTTAAACAATGCCCACTAAAATCTGCAAGTAGTTGTGTCCTTGAAGACTTTTTGAGACAAACTTCTTTTTGTGAAGGACTGTTTTTGTCATACATCATTTTGTAGCAGCTGGCTTCTTACTTTCTTGATGTAAATCCTGTTAAATATGTATGGCCTGGTTAGTTTTATTTTAGTGGCAATAACATTTTTTTCATTGTTATATGTAAATGTAATTTGCTGGACTTGAAGAATTATTTCCTAAAAGCTACTACTCTTCTCTCTTCTTTGATTTTTTTTTTTTTGCATCCCAAGAGATCTGTGTTTTGTAATAAACTTTTGTTTCTTGTGATTGATAAACGTCCTTCTACTGCCTTTCAATGTTAGAATCACAGCAAACTTTTCGGGTACTGATATGGTGTGGAAGTGCTTCCTTTGGGGAATGATACTGTCAAGTTGAAATTCCTTAACTGACATAGTGGCACAGTGAAGTCCTGGGTCACCTGGATTTTGTGGCCTCTGCAATGACTCTTCGAGTATCTGTGACCAAACTGGAAATTTGAAGGAGATGTTTATGATTTGGTGCCTTTACTTTCCCCGTCCTAATAGTAGCATCCTGAATTTCCTCCAGCAATTCATCTTTTCATGAGTGATGGATGTGATGTAGGTTTAGTAAGTTTAAGATGATCAGCATGGACTAACTAGTTCAGGGACGGATAGATACTGGTGAAAGTCAGTGAAAAGTGGGGAGACATCTGAAGATCATACATTCTTCCCCAGGAAAAAAGATCTACTGCCTGTAAGTCCTGGAGCCCTTCTTTGGCCTTATAAGGGAAGAGGCTTGAAATGCTGGGTTATGGTCTATAGGGAATGAGAAAGAAGGAATCTGGGAAAGGAGCCAACCTTTTAGGATGTAGAATAGAAGACAGAAAGTAGTTCTTTTGGGAAATCTCTGGAAAAGTCCATCCTTAAAGCCATTTTTTTGTTCCTCGTCTTTTTAGTTCTATGTGCCAATAGATTTTAAAGATATTTTGAGTAAGATATTTGGTTCTTCATACTGGAAAGGTTCCCAATTTGAAGAAGTAGAGAATACACTGATGTAATTTCTAGAGAGACTTCCTGAGAGAGCCTTTACTTGAGCAAATTAGTAGTTGAGTGTTTTTCTATCTACGGCATGCTGAATGTCCACAGCTGTTTAATTGCCCTGGTAGCCAAAACATCTTGGTCCACCTGCAAAGACTGGCCAGGTGAGAAGAAGGTGTTTAATGTATTGTTTGAAAAATAATTCTGCTCTAATCCTGTCTTTTAACCAACTGCACATTATAATCACATCTGGGATACACACACGCATGTGTGCGCGCACGCGCACACACACACACACACACACACTTCTATCTTGTGTGGAATAGGGTGCTTTATAAAAACAGGTGCCAGTACATCCTGCTTTGCCTACGATTGATGTATGCTTGTGTATTCTAATATAGTCTCAGTGGTCTAGTTTGGTTGATAAATTCCTGGTTATCAATCCCTTAACAGAAATTAAACCTATGCTCTTTGACTTTTCACGATCCATTTATAGGACAGAAGGAAGGAGCCCTCAGGTTTCTGCCCCTGCCGCTCAGGAGTTAGGAGTTAGTGTACACACGCTGCAGGTACTCCATAAATGCAGTCGTTCAATTTCATTTCACTTGGTTCAACTGTTACTGTTCAACAAGCCAAAGAAATAGTTGATAAAAGCATTTGTAAGGTGAATGAAGTCCGGGGGAAAGACAGTTGGAGTCTCCTTGTTGACATAGTTCTTGGCTGACATTACTGAAAGTTGGCATCGCTCCTTGTGCATATATATGCCCTTGGCATTTTACACTTCCTGTGGTACATTTAAGGAGGTTTGTAGCCCATAGATCCTTACATGAAATTGAGCATGTGGGAAGCAAAGACCTATAATGTTCTAGCCATGTGAACCCTCACCCCTGGTACCAGGTCCATCAAAACCAACTCTGCACAAAACTAGCTTCCTCCCAGACCTCTGTGAGGGGCAGCACTTTCCTGAGACTCACTCACAGAGGGTGTTTCTCACTACTTGGAACCGCTTCTGAGCTTACTCCCTATGTATACTCTCCTACGGGGATGGAGCTAGATATACCCTCTGTTATATTACTGCGTTGATGTTTTCATGTTTCTGAGGCTCAGTATCACCTGCAGTTTGTCAGTTTTAAAGCAGAAAGACATAGAAGACATATTTATAATTTGTCAAAGAAAAAAATATCCCTTTTCTTTATACGAGCAGTGTGTTCATATGATACCTGCCTTCCCACACATTCGTCTGGCTGCCGTTCAGGTTTCTGTGGAGGCACAGAAGAAGGGCCGCAGGGGAAGGTCTGATGACCGCGGAGCTGGTCGCCTCAGACCTCAGACCTCGGCGTCCTGGGCCACCCTTCTGACTTCATCTCTTGCTGCTCAGCACCTACGTGGTTACTTCGTGCTTTTCAGCATTTTGGGATAGTGCCACTGTGACAACTGTTAAAAGCAGTATATAATGCAAATTCCAGTTATACCTCAGGGAAGGTGTAAATGCACAACAAATCCTTTGCCCTGCCCCCATGTTCCCCATCCCACCCTCTTGTAAAGGCCAGACTCAAAGCTGCTTGTTTCTCTCCATTGTTTCAGATCAGAGCAAGGAGAGAGAGAGCTTTCTGCTCTCTCAGCAAACTTGTTCTTGGCCTGACTTCCCTTTGTGAATGTTCACGATTCGTTTATCTCCCTGCCTGCCCTTCTGGGCCCCAGGGAGTCTTGCTGCAGTGCTGATGTGTGGCTCTGTCCAGTCCCTCCACAGAGCCCTGCTCTCTGCACCTCCCCAGCCACCTTTGTCCAGCCGGCAGCAGCTCTGCGTCTCCACGCCACCAGTATCCCTGACAGCTCCTTAATTGCTACACGCATTTCAACAGATGCTGGCAGTTATATTTCAGACACCGTCAGGGTACCTGCTAGCCTCGGGGCTGTGTTTATTGTAAATATCAATAAAAAGCTGATAGCATCAGCCTGGATGGCAGGCTCACAAAATCATATTTTACTAGGAGCCAGGCCTGTCTGGAAGATGGAAGAAAGAAGGTTTGGATGTCTCTTTTTCCAAAAGATTAAATAAAATAAGGGGAAGCTTTCTGAGTGGGAATGCTTTCTTACTAAAAGGTGACAAGTATATAGTCTCTAACTTTTTTCCTCAGTTGTGTGGGAAACGTCACATCAGTTCTCTCCATAACTGTTTCTCCTGTGTTCTTCTTCCATGAAATATGGGACAAAACTTCAGGTGCCATAAATATGTTTAAGCACTTGCTGATTGAATGGGTGAGAGTTCATTTGGCTCCTCTCTGAGGAGAGAGAATAGGACAGAGCTCCCGTGCTAACTGGCCCAGAGCACCACTCCTTCCTCCATTCCACATGCCTTGTGTGGCCCTCCATGAATGAGACATGAAAGAGAACCCGTATTCCACCTGGACTGTGTGGTAAATCCTTGCTGGGTCTCTGTTCCCTCCTCCTTCAGAAATGGCTGGTGCCTTCCCAGAGCTGAGAGCAGGAAGAGGGATTAGGGATTAGGTAGAAGGTACCACGTGAACACAGATCAGCACCTGCCCAGAGGACTCCCGTGGTTTCCACCACCCACATGTGGTAGCTGAGGATATCCTTGTCACGCAGCTTCTGATAAGCTTCTGTTGTTGGGGCCATACCGGAGCAGTGGCTCGGAGGGAGTTCCATTCCCAGGGCTGTCATGACAGACAACCGGTTTAGGTCCATGCATCTGTGACAGTCCAGGTTGTTGGAGACAAGGGCGCCCTGCCACAATCAATAGAATTTCCCATTTATTTGCCACTTTGGAGCGTGTCGGCCCCTGAGTTCCATTTCCCCATGGTGTAGCTAATCTGAAGGTCTGTTGTCTGGCCTTTTGGCCGGCACATCCCACTTTGTGGGATGAGGGAGAAAAGCACTTCTGTTGCTGGCACGCATGCTGCTTTCCGAGTTCAGACGTGGCCTGGTGCACGGCTAACTAGCACACCCTCATGGCACCACTAACTCTCCAAATTCTTCTGCCCCCGTGCGGGCACTGTCACGTGCCTTGAATGGCTAGAGAAGTCTCTGAACACTCCCCTGCACCCTCACTGGTGGCAAAGGTGACTCCCTCTCCTCATAAAAAAAAAACCCTCAGGGGCCAGCACTGCCTTTGGGATTAGAGCAGGCTGCAGACCAGGAGCTGCCAGGTCCTCCTCACTACTCCCATCAGCTTCCTACTCCACTTTCTTTTTTATTCCCCAATTCCAGGCATTTAAACTTGCTTTGACTCTGCCAGGACCACTCTGCCTATGAGGTGAGATTGAAATATATGACAAATGTTTGAACCTCAAGAAATGCATTCTAATGAAAAGCACATTGCCATTTGTCTCCCTCAGAAGAGCCCCCTTCCCTTAGTCCCTCTCCAGATACTTCCAGCATTGAACACGCTCACCCCGCCCTTCTCGCCGCTCTCTGAAGCGGTTCTGGAAGTTCTCTTTGGTGAGTGTCTTCAGAAGGTGTGGCGGCAAACGCAGTGCGTGCTACTGACGCCTGCCCCCCACCCCTGTCAAGGTGCAGGCCCGCGAAGCATCCCCGTGTGTCCCCAGCCACCTTATCCACTGCCTCTGTCACCGTGCAGCTTCGGCTCTTCCCCGAAGTTAAAATAACAGTGAAAGCTAAGCGTTTCAAAATGATTCAGGACTTGGCACGCAGTTGAAGACGCTCCAAGAGAGGCCCCCCAGAACTGCTTCAGAAAGGGGCCCGATTGATAGGGTGAGTGTGTTTTAAGCGAGGGGGTGTTTTCAGGGGGATTCATGACATTGTGTCTTTTACTTTTTAATAACAGTTTCAGAAATGTAAATCTTTGCACTCCGTTTTCATCACATCTCATAGTCCCTATTGTTAGTCAGCTTTTTCTTGCTATGACAAAATACCCGAGAGAAAACAAAAGTAGCAGAGATTTATTTTTGGCTCGCAATTTCAGAAGTTTCAGTCCACGGGTGTAATAGGCCTAAACAGGTGCCTGCGTTATTTTTGACCTGACACAGGGCAGAACATCATGGCAGGCGGGTGTGGTAGAAAGCAGAGAGAGAGAGAAGGAAAGAACTAAAGACAAGGTACACAGTACCGGTACAGCCAGCTTCCACCTTGTAAAATCCCATTCAGCCATAAACTCATCAGTAGATGAATCCATTGATGAAGTTAGACCCGTACGATCCGGCCACCTCCCAAAAGCCCCACTCTGAACACATGGCTTTGTGGGGATCATTTTTATTATCCAAATGGTGATGCCACCACGTCAATACCTGTTCATTCTACATTTTCCCCACTGAACTGTTCCCTTTATGGTGCTAAGCCCAAGATCTGGCCCTGCTGCTGCTTTGTCTCCCAGCCTCGTTCACATTCGCACCCAGTAGGCATTCTACGCAGTAAATGTTTCCTGAATGAATAGGTAAATGCTTACTATTTCCACCATAGCTGCTTAAGTGTTTTGAAGGTACTAGATTGGGACAAGTGTGTATGACAAGCAAGGGAAAGGTGTGACTTTGTGTTCACCCATTTCCAAACCTACCCAAGAAGGATTTTGTTTCACTTCCAACCAGAGGAAAATACTCAGGAAGGAAGGAGGCTCTGGTTCTCCAGCTTTCTCTTAGAGACTGTGTAGTGCCATGGTTCGTGAGGACGTTGCATACCTCAAAGGAAGTGTTTTGACATAGTGAATACCTGCTTGCACATAGTGTATCAAATAAGACTCGGAAGTCCTTTGAGATATGCTCCTCTCCGCCAAGATTTCATGTCTTGTGCAATGGTGATGATCTGGCCTCACCACCCTGCCCTGCAGCAGAGCTCCCGACATGCACACGTTGAGAGCTCTTGGAGAGCAGCTTTGAATCGGTCCCCAAAGCTTCATATCTTATCCTGAACCATTCTGTCCCCTTTAACTCATCCACCTATCCTGGTTACCAAGCAAAGCTGTGCCATGTCAGGGCCCCAAGAAAGCCGGGTTTGGGTCCCCCTCTGGTGACCACCCCCTCCCTGCAGGCAGATACCTGCCACCTAAGCTGTGTGTTGTTCGGCCTCGGCTGCATTTCTCCCAGCTCCTGTTCTCTGCCTGGGACAGTCAGTGGAGTCTGTGGCTGCTGTTTGTGTCCTGTACCATGTATTCATTTATACAAGGAACTCAGTTTACTAACTTATGCTCTGGGTAATAATGGACAGTGGGGTGTACTGGGGAAATGCACTTCACAGCTTCGAGGAGCAGTTTCCTCATCTGTAAATGGCGCTAGGAAGACCAGTTTGTACCTATCTGGAAAGGGTGACACAGCATGCGACATGCTGTGATCACTTTGTAAATGCCTGCCTCTAGTGCACCAGTCATCACCGACGTCACCATCATCGCCTTCGTCGCTGGGGTGTCCGTCTTATATTTTTTCCTTAGTTTCTTTGACAAAGTCTTGTGAATGGCTTACTCTGAAGAGAGCAAAGAGGAGGAGATAGAAGCGTCTCCACAAAATTTAAAACCTGTTAAGGGAAGACAAAAAGAAGTCTAATAATTGAAATGAAGCCTTACTGGGAAATTAATCCTGCAGCCTAGCACAGGCTGAGGGAATCTCGGCCGTGCTCGAGATTTGCAAACCCTTTGCTTTCTGCCTCCATTCAGAGTGGTTCAGCATGGGGCCATGAATCCTCTGGGTCTCACTGGTTCCAGGACAGGTAGAAATTAGCTCCAGCTTTGTGAAAAGCCACCTTCATTCCTATCTGGCATTTCACTAAGTGTAGAGGGTGGGTCAATGTTTAGCAAACAAACCTGTTTTATAATTCAACACGGATATAAGACATATAAGTGCTTGATGATAAGCATCAGAGCTCTTCATTACTTAATCTATGTTCTGTTTTTAATGAGTGGGGAAAATGTCATTTACTTGCTGTAGTAGAAGACATAAAAACCCTCCAGCCTGAGTATGGTCCGGCTTACGGCATTGAAGAGAAAGTCCTTCTGGGCTGGACTCCAGGACCCCCGGGAGCAGTGTAATTTCCTGTCCAGGAGCTCACTGCTGCTTCAGAGACCTTTGGGAAAGCCCGAGACCCTGCCTGTAGATGTGCTCAAGGCAGGAAATACCTTCCTAACCAGTGCCATACTTCAAAGAAACCTGTGAAGTCTGAGTTTTGTCCCTTCCCTTCAAACAATGGCTTAGAGGGAATTGTAGTTTCTGTATAATTCTGTACGAGCTAAATAATCAATGAAGTCCCCTCGGATTCCTTAGACATGGACCCAAACTTGGTGGTAGAAAGTGGCAAATTTAAAGTAATTCATTTCTACTAATTCACCAGGCAATAAATAATACTGAAAGAAACTGAGTCTGAGTTGAAGGATTTTGAAGTCTACAGAGGACTCTCAGCACTGAGACAGCCTTGAGATTCTGATTGCTTAACCTGGGAGCAGGAGGTCAGCTGCGCTCATTAAAGGTTTCAGAAAAGAAGTCTGATCTTAGAGCTCGACATAAAGGCATGAAGGGCCTTGGCATGATGGAGTACCAGTTGCATCTGTTAGAGAATGTATGCTTGGCAGAAATCCTCACCAGTCTGCTCAAATCCTTACTGGGACCTGCCCACGGCTCATCCTCACTTCCTTGGAATTCCCTGGGTTTACTCCCAGCTCAGGGTGTTTGGACTCATTGTTCCCTCTCCTATAAAATACTTTCGGGCCCAG
The DNA here is from genome assembly GCF_012274545.1 of Fukomys damarensis. Taxonomy (NCBI): domain Eukaryota; kingdom Metazoa; phylum Chordata; class Mammalia; order Rodentia; family Bathyergidae; genus Fukomys; species Fukomys damarensis. The sequence goes on along the minus strand of NW_022900940.1, from coordinate 39,863,036 downwards.
ATATTTGGGAGCCTTCCCAGCATTCAGGTCATACCTCTGGGATATCCTCACACAGTTGGAGTAACTCCCCACCCCTCTTCCCATGTGCTGTAACATTCTGAGCAATTGTCCTTATCACACTTGAAATTTGCATTTGTGTCCATTATTGCTCTCTCCAGACTGAAATCTCTGTCTCAGTGGCTCACAGTTGGATGCCCAATGTCACTGGTGCTCAATACATTGTTTGTTGTGTGAGCAGAGTGCCTTGCCCTGATAATTCCCTGAAGGGAAGAGGAGACTGGGTTATAGTCTTTCCTGATGGCACAAGGGCAGCTGGACTATGGGTGGGGAACTGTGGCTCTCCCTACTAGTGGGACCGGTCGTACCTAATGATGCATGGAGCTCTCTGCCATGAAGCACCTTAAGGTGGGCTACTGTCACCTCACTTCCATGGAGGAGATACCAGGGCTTTGAGAAGCTAAGTCAAAAATCTCAGTTTCAGTGGTGTCCCAAATCTGCAACTCTACTCCAGGGCCTGAGCTGAGGACAGCTACACTGTTACTCTTTTGATGTTGCCCAGCAAAGCCTGATGAGAACAGGAATGAGCAACGGGACCTCTTCTGAACAGAATAAGTAACAGCCAGTATCTGTGAAGCTGCTTGCATGTGCCCATGGCTGTGCTAAGTGCTTTATGTCCGTTAATTTGCTTCCAGTTCTGCCCATGTCAGGCAGGACTCCGGAGTGGGGAACTCGTGGCTGCAGTACGGTGAGAAGAGGCGCTGCCTCACTTGGAGATGCCAAACTAAAGTGAGTGAGCGGAGGGCGTCTGTGACTTGAGAGACCACAGAGCAGAGTGCAAGCCACGGGGTAAAGCTTAGGAGACAGCAGACACTGGCTAGAGCTACGAACACAGTTTGATGTTGGGTTACATGATTCCTTACAAAGACAGACCAGGGATGTGTAAGAAGCTCTTCAGATGCAAATTGTAAATTTATCACAAAAGTGGTGTGGGATTCCTGTTCTCCAAGCATCTTTTAGTACTCTTGTTTTAGGAGAAGCTAAACATCTGATAAATTCGTGGTGCCAGGGGTAACTCCGTGTCTCAGAAGGTGGGGGAGGCAAGACTGCTGCTCTTCCAGTACTGCACATTGAACCAGCGTGCACAGAAAGTTCACGGGGCTGCAGCAGGCAGAGTGGCGAAAATCTTCACGTTGTCATGGAGGTCGATTTATTTAACAGATTGTGGGCTTAACACTTACACTAGACAGTAGAGAAAATGTTTTAATCCATTTTAGTACATTATAGATAGGATCCATTGACAGAGATCATAAATATATAATGCCAACATGAAACATGAAAGTCTGAATTATTCCCATAAAGAAAGGGTGAAGGTCTTTCCTTACTAGGGCAAAGTCCTGTACTTATTAAACTAAGATTTTAAAAAGAATATGTACTAACCCTAAGATATGAGCGTATTATAGACAACGATGAAGAGAATATTGTAGGCCAGCGGTGTAGTTCTGGAATGTTGTGCCTGCCTGGCAAGTGCAAGGCCTTGAGTTTGATTCCCAGTATGGGATGCGGGGGAGGTGGGGGCAGGAGAAAGAGAGTATGTGTACTGGGTTGAATAGTGGCCTCAAAAAGATATGTCCAAGGTCTGACTTTCAGTACCTGAAAATGTGACCTTATTTGGAAATAGGTCATAACCTTGTGATGCAGCCATTCTGAATTTAGAGTGGACCCTAAATCCAGCCATTGTTCTTTTAAAAGAAAAGGAGATGGAGATTTAACACAGAGACACAAGGAGAGAGGTCTTGTGAAGATGGAGGTGGGGTGGCCTGTTGAGTCTGCAAGACTGAGAAGGCCAAGTGTTGGCAGAGGGCACTGGAAGGCGGAGAGAGGCGTGGCGAAGCTCTCCCTCCCGCAGTCACCTAGGAGAATCAACCCAGCCAACCCTGTGGCCTTCCTGAAGTGTGGGAGAATACTTTCCTGTTGTTTAGGTCAGTGGATTTGTGGTAACTTGTTGCAGCAGCCTTGGTGTGTTGACAAATTATGTTGTACCCCAGGAAGAGTCCAGGAGGAGGGAAAAGCCAAAGCTACCCTAAATCAAACAGCGGAAGCTTTTAAACAATTTGTAAACAAAACACAAACAGGAAGAGGCTAAGCCGGCTACTTGGGAGCATTCAGTCATCTTTACTAGTGACCATCAAGCCCTAAGAGGGCTGTCACATTCTGGCCCCACTGTGGGATTTAAGGCTGGATGGTGGAGGGCACTGGGGGCCTGGGCAAGTGAGGAGGTGGCAGCATTGACTGACCTTTGCTTACTCATTTCTACCCTTTGCCAATGACACTGGGAAACCACTTTTACATTATCCTTTAGCCTCAGTCCTTAGATGAGTACTCCGTGTCATTTTTTTCTGTTCCATTCCATCTGTGAACTGACTATATAACCAGCAGCCAAGTCAAGATTTTCCCTTTATTAAAACAGCTGACTGAGCAAGCGTATGAAATCACTGTGCTACAAGCCAGAGGAGATATTATTTCAAATATCTGATCAACGAGGTATGTGTAACACAGCCTCCATTCTAAGTAGATGGTAATTGTTAGTGATTCCTTCATTTACCATGCCTGGGAAGACAAAGAGATACAATTTCTGAGCAGGATTTGTTATCCACAGAAAGGGGGTGAAACAGTCCTCAGACTACGAGGCTCCCTTTATGTTTCTGAAGATGCTCACGGCCTCACATTGTGAAATGTAGGATTCTAGGATCTAAAGGAATGGGCAGGCTTTTTCTCCCCTCAGAGGTATCAGAATTATCTACCTGAATCAGGCCCAGTTGACACACTCAGGAAGAACTATCTCTGACTGAAAAACATTGGATTTTGTTTATTTATTCTTTTGTTTTTGGTACTGGGGATGGAACTCAGGACCTTGCACCTGTAAGACAGGTGCAGCGCCACTGAGCTACATCCCCAGCCCTGGATATTTTAACATGTTTGGACAATAGATGATGAAGTGGGCCTTTTGTTTCTAGTGTTGGGGGGCTTTGTATGATGCTGACAATCAAAGCCTTTGCTGAAGGCAAGAGCTGTGGACTGTCTAGGGTTGTGATTGTATTCAAATGGTTGTGGATTTGTTTAAGTAGCTTTTGCAGCTAGGAGTGAGTCACAGTAGTTCTTTTCAATTTTGAATAGGACAGGGTCTGGGGATTTAGCTCAGTGGTCCTGCTACACCTTCCTCAAAAGCTCAAGGACCAGAGTTTGATCCCTGGTATCAAAAAAATAAATAAAATGTGAATAGGAACAGTAATAGGTTCTATCTTCCAGGATTGTGAAAATAATCAAAATCAAAGGTTACATTGGTCCTTTTCCTTCTCCCAGGCTGTGATGTGGGAGATTATGGTTTACAGAGTTAGAACATTAACCCTTGAGGTGAAAATCAGATTCATAATTGGCTGAAGTAGTGTCGGCTTTTGACACAAATCTCTTCTTGCTTTTTTCAGATCCCGCAATTGTCAATGGAGTTTATTGGTCCGAGTCCCTGAACAAAGTGTTTGTAGATAACTTTGACCGCGACCCGTCTCTCATATGGCAATACTTTGGAAGTGCAAAGGGCTTTTTCAGGCAGTATCCGGGTGAGTATTAGTGTGTGGTCGGTCGTGATTCAGACTAATGATGGAATAATAATTTTCTTAAGATTCTGGGTTTAAATTTTTTACCTTTTCCTTAGAAGAAAGTGAGAGTCTAAGTTCTGTCAAGGCACAGGACAGAAATGATGAAGTGACATTTGTGCATGCGTGTACATACGCTCACACACACACGTATCACGGAACTCTCAGAATTACACATGACTTCAGCATCAACAGAGAAATTCATAGAGCTGCTACCAAAGCTGCAAGACTGGGATGCGAAATGTACCCTATTTAATCTGCCTAGATGAGAGTTGATTTTCTTACTATTACTACCACTAATTGTGTTTTTTGGGAACTCGCAAGTTATGTGTGGGCAGAGTCAGATTCTGATTAAAAGGTGTGGGAAATAGAAGACCAGAGGTTGGGTTTGCCTACCCTAGGGCTGGCCCACTTTGAGGCTGGAGATAAATGGCCATCGTACCACAGATGGCAGCCCCTGCCCCCAGGGGTACTCGCAAGGGATTGTGGGTGTGTGTGTGTGTGTGCCATTGGAACAGGTGTTCCTTCTTGGGGGTCTTCCTAGGCCTCATCATTGCAGTAGAATTTTAATTCTGACTTGATTTGAATTTTAATTAAAAAGGGAAGTTTTAATTTTGCTTACAAGTTGTGAAAACAGGACTTGGGGTTGCAATTGTGCCAATATCACAGCTGTAGGAATTAACAAGCTCAACCTAAAAGCAGGAAAAAAAAAAAACACCCTACATAATCTTGGAGCAATTCAGTGGAGTCTTTTATGTTTTCATTAAGTAAGACGAGACACCTGATGCCTTCCCTCTCTGTGGCACGGAGATAATCTGCCTCTGCTGCAAGAAGCCGTTTGCCCTGTGCCCAGCCTGGGCACCCTGAGACTGGCCTGCCGGGCATCTGCTTCGCCAGCTCTTTCTACATTTCCAAAGAGCTGTGTTTAGCAGGGTACACATGCATCCTCACGGAGCTCACAGAAAGGTAAGCAGTGAGCATCCTATTAAAAATAACATTGTAGGGGCCAGGGATTTAGCTCAGTGGTGCTGCTGCCTGCCTCGAAAGCACAAGGTCCCGAGTTTGAT